>NC_091834.1:2408500-3609000 GCF_037783145.1 Equus przewalskii
GTTCCCTTCAGTGAAACCCTGGTGGCTCTTAGCCTTGTAGGGCCCTTGTCAGTCTTTTACAAACCTCCTCATGGCCATTATCACTTCCCAGAGAGGGGAGCAGGTGTGTCCTGAGGCTAGTGACAGTGTCACAGAGTTTGAGGCTGCATGGCTGTCATCCCTGTGCTCTTCTGTCATCCCCAAGTCCCTCCCCAACCCTTTCCTTCTCCTATCCTCTCGCCTACCTTTATGCCCTCAATAGTCTAAGTTTTTTTACTCCTACTTTACAGGATTCCCTGTAACCTTTCACTGTCCTCCCCAGAATATTGTTTCTTAGTGAATAATTAATGCAGTGATCTCTTGGCCTCTTGCCTTGATTGACATCTGACCATGCCCTGAGGATGCTGCTGCTTCTGCACCCACGCCCTCATCCCCACAGCCCCTATGCAGTGGGGAGAAGGGCTGCTCTTCTGTATCCCCGTCCCCTCTTCCAGGCACTACTCTTCCACTCTGGTCTGCAATCTTCCCTCCTCAGCTCTGCACCCCTTCTTGTCACTGACACCTACCTCTCACAGTGCCTGCCTCCTGATCACTCCCTTCATTCTCTAACGACTTTTGTGCCCGAATGTCATCTTCCTTCATGCTAACCTAGGAGACTCCAACATTCATGTATGTGACCCAACTCATAACCTAGTCTCACAGTTACTAAGCTTTTTAACTCTGCTGGCCATTCAGTTTCAGTCACCCACTCACCTGCCCAGGATCTTGTACTTGTTAGAACTTCGAAAGTCGAAACATGAGTCCATTTCTCTCACGACCTCACCCCTCCACACATCCTCTCCCACCGCTCAGAGATCTCCAGCTTTTGATTGCAGTATCTTCCTAGTTTCTCTGCTTGTCTCTCTTTCTACCAATCCTGACCCGTTGGTGTTCCTTTACCTATTCTAAAGATTTATACATGTCAATGCTGCTTCCTGAGTCTTTCGTTGCCCCTTGATGAACCCCATCTCAACCTTGCTCCTCTAGTTTTTTTGTAGCACTTGTCCAAGATCCCCAACCTTGAGTTGATGCTACAGTTTGCCTCCTCTGTGTTTCTCTGGGATGGTTGAGTGTACAATGCCTGAGAAAGTTACAGGCTGATGCAGTTTAACACATTCATAAATCCAAGATCTTTATCCTGAGCCTCAGCTCCCCCAACCACAAAGGCTACGCATTATCCTTGGTCAGCCTTCTCTCTCACTGTGCTAGACAGCAATTCCTGACCATCTCAGTGGATAATCCAGGCTTATAAGGAGCAGGACGATTGTGTAATGGTTAAGAGCATACTATCAGGAAGCAGACAAAGGCCATCAATTGGGAGAACAGAAATTCAGACACAGATATGTCTATATCTGAAGCCCTGCAAGAATTTCTGCTTGTATATTATTGTTGATGCTGACGTAAAAATAAAGCTTTGATTTCTAGAACACCTTCCTTTTGAAACTATAAAAGAATATTGTGTGTATATTTTTTTCACATCCTCACAAATATTTTATTTGAAAAATATCTAGATTAACACAAATCACAAATTATCTTGGAACATGATCATTTAATTGTTCCAATGATTACATTTTGTCACCTCAAATTTGACATTTCTCCATGTCATTCTATTCATTCTCCCTTGGAAACCCTATTCACTTTCGTGGCTTCAATTATCACCTCCAGAATACTCCCACAAACCAATCTGTACCTCTCACCTGTCTCTTGAACTTTGGTCTCAACTGTCCAAATGTCAGTTGGGCATCTGTGCGTGGATATTCTGCTGTCCCTTCAAACTCAACTTGTTGAAAACTAATTTATCTTCCTATCCCCTCCAAATCAGTTTGCTGGCTTCCATATTTCTATACTATATACTTTATCCCAAGTTCAATCATTAATGTTAATCTTCATTTTCCTTTCTTCCTCTTTGAAGGATGTATTTTCTTTTCTCAACTTCAGTTCTCTCACAATCAGAATTCCCTTGTTTATCCCTGCTTTCTGTGGGGAGTGGCAAACATCATTTTCTCTCTTTTCTCCTCCTTCAAGCTGCAAACACTTGGTGAATATTTCTTTTTGTCTACAAGTCCTCATGTAGGTATCTTTACTTAGTCCTTATTTACTGGTCTCCTTTAGCACCTACTTTTTCTTATCACTCTCTTTCCATTTTCTTCCTTGTAACGCTATGTCTCAATATTACTGAAATTGCTCAGGCGTGACTGTGGATGGATGGCTGGCTGTCTATCTACCCATCCAAGTTTTATTCACATCAATTTTATTAAAAATAAACACTTCTCAAACTGGGAGGTGACAATAAGTATAAAGGCACATATGTTTTATAGATGAAGAAATTGAGGCACAGAGAGATGAATCAGTGCAAAAACTCAGTGAGAAGGAATGTAGCTCTTTAAGCCAGGGCCCCGATCCTCATGTACTTCTCTATGTCGTAGGTTCCCTTTAAGCAGGACAAGCTTAACCTGACTTTAATACTGATGAGCATCAGCATGGACAATTATTTAATGTCTGACCAAATAGTACATGCTCTTTGTTAATTCTTCATGTTCATAAATATCAAGTTTTAAAAATCATTAACTGCTTTAAATAGGCCCCAAAGCAGTATAGGAAACACCATTACTTCTAAAAAACTAATCTTTTCTGAACTGTACGCCTATTACAGACCCCCTCTTGTTTTCCTTTTTCTTCCTGAAGTGTGAAGAATTTGTTAAAAGTGTGATCTCAGATTAGTCTGATAATAACTTTCTAATGCACCAGTCGACCTAGGGCTAGAGAGAGGAGAAACTCCAAAATATACCTATAAATCTTGCAACCGAAAAAAAACAAACAAATAAAGAAACAAGGAAATAAAAACAGTTTCTCTTTCCTGGACCCAACTCTTATTTCTTTTGTTTTTGTTTTTTGTTCTGTTCAGATTGCAAGCTCCTGAAAGCAGACTTGTAATCATGCAAATATTCTCTGTAATAACTTGGGGACACTTGCAGAAGCCTCCTCTCTATTACCAGAGAACACAGTACATTTTGTTAAGCTGCACAAAATGGAATTGGGTCCCTAGAATTTAAAATTAGTATCGTGTATATTTAAGCGACTACATAACAGCATCCTGCACATGACCTTGATTATTAAATGAACACTTTAAAGTTATCCTGGTGTGTTAACCACAAGGCTTTGCAGAGAAGAAAAGTGTCCCAGAAGATCCATTGTTAGAATAGCTGCAGAAGCACTGTATGGTCACCCTCAAGTGGGGAGACTGGGTAGTTATTGAGTCCAAGTCACAGCTGGGACTATTTCAATTACTGTCACTTGTGAGAATGTTATTTTATCATATGACCTCTTAGGTGATAATAAGAACCCAAAAAGCCAGTAGAGGTAGTGAAGGAAGAAGTGTTGTAAATTATCACAGAGCCACACTTTGGCCTCCTGGAATAGGGTGTTAGGTTGATTTCGATGTTTCTGACATCTTACAGAGTCAAAAGTAACCACTTTCACTGTTTCACGTTTGCTAAAAGCACATTTTTTAAAAATAACTTTAAAAGTGAGCCTTAAAGTTCATTCTTCTTTTGACAATTGTTAATCTTTTATGGAAGATATTATCATCTTGAAGGATGCTAAAGAAATACTTGAATGATCTAAAACCATAAAAGTCTTGGAAGAAAAACATAGAGAAAAGCTCCTCGACATTGGTCTTGGAGATGATTTTTTGGATGTGACACCAAAAGCACGAGCAACAAAAGCAAAAATAAACATATAGGACTACATCAAACTGAAAATCTGCTGCACAGCAAAAAAAATGATCAACAAAATGAACAGGCAACCCACTGAATGGGAGAAAGTATTTGCAAGTGATATTTCTGATAGAGGGATAATAACCAAAATATATCAGGAGCTCATACAACTCAATAGCAAAAAACCAAATAACCCGATTGAAAAAATGGGCAAATGAACTGAATAGATATTGTTCCAAGGAAGATATACAAATTTGCCAACAGGTACATGAAAAGATGTTCAACATCACTAATTATCAGGGAAATTCATATCAAAATCACAATGAGATATCACCTCACACCTATCACAAGGACTATTATCAAAAGGACAAGAGATAACAAGTGTTGGCAAGGATGTGGAGAAAAGAGAAAGCTTGTGCACTGTTGGTGGGAATGTAAACTGGAACAGCCACTGTGGAAACCAGCATGGATGTTCCTCAAAAAATTAAAAATAGAACTACCGTATGATCCAGCAATTCCACTCCTGGATATGTATCTGCAGGAAATGAAGTTACTATCTGGAAGAGATATTAGCACCCCTGTGCTCATTGCAACATTGTTTACAATAACCAAGACATGGAAACAACTGAAGTGTCCATCAAAGGATGAATGGATAAAGAAAATGTGGCACATATGCAATGGACTATTATATAGCCATAAAAAAGAAGGAAATCCTACTTTGTGTGACACCATCAGCATGCTTTGAGGGCCTTATGCTGTGTGAAATAAGTCAAACAGAGAAAGACAAATACTGTATGATTTCACTTATATGTGAAATCTAAAAAAGACAAACTCATAAGAACAGAGAGTAGGTTGGTGATTGCTAGGGGCAGGGGAGTAGGAGAAATGGGTGAAGGTGGTCACAGGGTACAAACTTACAGTTATAAGATGAATAAGTGCTTGGGATCTAATATACAGTATACAGTATGATGACTATAGTTAACAATAATAATGTTGTATACTTGAAAGTTGCTAAGGGAGTAGATTGTAAAATTCCTCAGCGCGCACACACACACACATGGTAACTATGTGAGGTGATGGATGTGTTAACAAACCTTATTGTGGTAATCATTTTGTAATATATACATCTATCAATCCATCACATTGTATACCTTAAGCTTGCACAATGTTATATTTCAATTATATCTCAATAATGTTGGGGGGGAAAAGAAATACTTGAATTCAAAATAAAAGTTCAATACTTCTTCTCCTTTCTTGCTACCACGGATTTTGATTACAAGTGAACCAGATGACATCTACACATCGCTTTGGCACGCTCACCTGGCATGATACCCATATTTATTTTTAAATTAATGCTCGTCTCTCTCCATCTTCTCTCTGATTGGCCTTATAGGAAATTTAGAAATGTGTTAAAGGCAAAAAGCTCTTTTACTCCATTTATTTCATGCCAACTTCATAACCTCAAATAATTGCAGACTCAGATTGATTATTTTATTCACATGTTCATCAGACTTATGTTAAGGATTTACCATGTATGTCATGATCTTATAAGAGATATTCAGGTAAAGAAGAATAGAACCGCTATCTTCAAAGAATTTGTAGTTAAGCAGGAGAATTCAGTCACATACACAATAAACTATAAAGAAAAAAGTGGTATAAGAGTTTAGGAAAGTTCTAGAGAAGTTCAGTGGCAAGACCACCTGGAGTTGCCAGGATGAGACACTGTGGAGACAAGGATATTTGAGCTGAAAGGTTGAAATCCTTTTTTGTGTGTGCATGTTCAATTATATTTTATTTATTTGTTGTCTGGCTTTAGGCCACTTAACCTCTCCGGGGTTACCTTACCTTCTCTTTATTTGCTTATTTTTTCTTTCATTTTTTCTGGCGTTAACATTGGTTTGTAAAAATTTCAGGTGTACGTCATAATATATTTCGAATTCTGTGTAGATTATATCATGTTCACCACTCAGACACTAATTACAATCCATCACCACACATGTGTACCTAATCACCCCTTTCACCATCCTCTATCCTTTTCCCCTCTGGTAACAACCAAGCCAACCTCTGTTGCTATGTGTTTGTTTGTCGTTAGGAAGTATGGACATTTTAACTATGTTGATTCTTCCAACCCCAGGGCACGGGATATCCTACCATTTCTTAGTGTCTTCTTCAATTTCTTTCAACAATGTTTTATAGTTTTCAGTGTACAGATCTTTTCACCTCTGTGGTCAAGTTTATTCCTAGGTGTTCTGTTCTTTTCCTTGCAGTTGTTAATGGGATTGTATTCTTAATTCCTTTTCTGCTACTTTGTTGTTAGTGTATAGAAGCACAAGTGATCTTTGTATGTTGATTTTGTATCCTACAACTTGACCATATTCATTTATTACTTCTAAAAATTTTTTTGGTGGGTTCTTTAGGGTTTTATATATATAAAATCATGTCATCTGCAAATAACGACAGTTTCACTTCTTGCTTTCCAATTTGCATCCTTTTTATTTCTTATTCTTGCCTGATTGCTCTGGCTAGGACTTCCAATACTATATTAAGTAAGAGTGGTGAAAGTGGGCGTCTTTGTCTGGTTCCCGTTCTTAGAGAGATAGCTTTCAATTTTCTCCATTGAGTGTGATATTAGCTGTGGGTTTGTCTTATACTGCTTTATTATGTTGAGGTATTTTCCTTCTATGCCCATTTTATTTAGAGTTTTTATCATAAATGGATGCTGTATCTTGTCAAATGCTTTCTCTACATCTATTGAGATGATCATGTGGTTTTTATATGTGTCACATTGATTGACTTGTGGATGTTGAACCATCCCTGGAATAAATCCCACTTTATCATGGTGTACGATCTTTTTACTGCATTCTTGTATTCAACTTGCTAGTATTTTGTTGAGGATTTTTGCATCAATGTTCATCCGTGATATTGGCCTGTCATTTTCTTTTTTTGAGTTGTCCATGTCTGATTTTGGTACAAGATAATGTTGGCCTCATAGAATGACTTAGTAAGCTTCTCTTCCTCTTCAATTTTTTGGAAGAGCTTGAGAAGGATAGGTATTAAGTCTTCTTTGAATGTTTGGTAGAATTCACCAGGGAAGCTGGCTGGTCCTGGACTTATTTTTTGGGAGGATTTTGATGATGGTTTTAATCTCCTTACTGGTGATTGGTCTATTCAAATTCTCTATTTCTTCTTGGTTCGGTTTTGGAAGGTTGTATGATTCTAAGAATTTATCCATTTCTTCTAGATTATTCAATTTGTTGGTGTATAGTTTTTCATAGTATTCTCTTATAATCTTTTGTATTTCTGAGGTGTCTGTTATAATTTCTCCTCTTTCATTTCTGATTTTATTTGAGACTTCTCTCTTTTTTTCTTGGTGAGTCTAGCTAAGGGCTTGTCAATTTTGTTTATCTTTTCAAAGAACCAGCTATTGGTTTCATTGATTTTTTTCTATTGATTTTTAGTCTCTATTTCATTTATTTCTGCTCTGATTCTTATTATTTTCTTCCTTCTACTGATTTTCAGCTTTGTTTGTTCATCTTTTTCTAGTTCCTTTAGGTGCACTGTTAAGTAGGCCTGAATTGCTATAAACTTCCCTCTTAGAACTGCTTTTGCTGTATCCCGTAGATTTTGGCATGTTGTATTTTCATTTTCATTTCTCTCCAGGTATTTTTTGATTTCTCCTTTGGCTTCTTTATTGACCCAGTAGTTGTTCAGTAGCATTTTGTTTGATCTCCACATACTTGTGGCTTTTCTGATTTTCTTCCTGTAGTTGATTTCTAATTTCACACTGTTGTGGTCAGAAAAGATGCTTGGCATTATTTTGATCTTCTTAAATTCGTTGAAACTTGGTTTTTGGCCTAATATGTGATCTATCCTGGAGAATGTTCCATGAGCATTTGAAAAGGATGTTTATTCTGTAATTTTGGATGGGATGGTCTATATATATCTACTAAGTCCATCTGGTCTAATGTGTCATTTATGGCCAATGTTTCCTTATTGATCTTCTGTTTGGTTGATCTAACCACTGGTGTAAGAGGAGTGTTAAAGTCCCCTACTATTATTGTCTTACTCTCTGTTTCTCCTTTTATGTCTGTTAATAATTGCTTTATATATTTAGGTGAGCCTATGTGGGGTGCACAGATATTTACAAGTGTTAAATCCTTTCGTTGGATTGTTCTGTTTATCATTCTGTAGTACCCTCTTTGTCTCTTGTTACAGTTTTTAAGTCTACTTTGTCTGATATAAATATTGCTACCCCAGCTTTCTTTTTCTTTGCCATTTGCGTGGAGTATCTTTTTCTATCCATTCACTTTTAGTTTTTGAGTGTCTTTAGCTGTGAAGTGTGTCTCTCGTATGCAGCCATATATATGGCTCTCAGTTTTTTTTATCTAATTGGCCACTCTATACCTTTTGATTGGAGCATTTAGTCCATTGACAAAGTAGCTATTGATAAATATGTATTTATTGCCATTTTGTTACTTTTTTCTAGGTGTTTTAGTAGTTCTTCTCTGTTCCTCTCTTCTTCTCTTGCTCTCTTCCCTGTGGTTTGATGGCTTTCTTTGGTAATATCTTTGGCTTCCTTCCTCTTACTTATTTGTGTATTTATTATAGGTTTCTGATTTGTGATTACCATGAGGTTCATATATAATAATCTACATATATAGCAATCTATATGGGTTTGATAGTCTGACCTCTTTAGTTTTAGTCTACGGTTTTTAGTGTGACCTCTTTTTAAAAGCTCTACTTTTTCACTCCACTCCTCCCACATTTTATGTTTTTGAAATCATATCTAATCTCTTCTTTTGTGTGTGTCTATCCATTACCCTCTTATCATTGAAATAGGTGACTTTAGTACTTTTGTCTTGTAACCTTTATATTATCTTCATAGTTGTTGATCTTCAACTTTACTGTATTTTTGCTTTTACCAGTGATTTTATTGCCTCTCCCCCTCCCCCCCCCCAATTTCCTTATTCCTGTTTGTGGTCTTCTCTTTACCACTTAAATATGTCCCTTCAGCATTTCTTGTAGAATTTGTTTCTTGGTGATAAACTCCTTTAATCTTTGCTTGTCTGTGAAACTCTTTATATCTCCTTCCATTCTGTGTGATAACCTTGCTGGGTAGAGCATTCTTGGCTGTAGGTTTTTTTCCTTTCAGCACTTTAAATATATCGTGCTACTGTCTTCTAGCCTGTAGGGTTTCATCTGAGAAGTCAGCTGATAGCCTTATGGGGTTTCCTTTGTTGTCACTTGTTGCCTTTCTCTTGCAGCTCTTAGGATTCTCTATCTTTAATTTTGGACATTTTAATTATAATATGTCTTGGTGTGGGCCTCTTGGTGTTCATCTTGTTTGTTGCTCTCTGTGTTTCCTGTACTAGGAAGTCTGTTTCCTTCTTTAGCTTAGGAAAGTTTTCAGCAGTTATTTCTTCAAATAGATTATCTGCCCCTTTGTCTCTCTCTCTTCTCCTTCTGAGACACCTATAACATGAATGTTAGCATGCTTGATATTGTCCCAGAGGTCCGTTAGACTGTTCTCACTCTTTTTAATTCTTTTTTTCTTTTATCTCCTCAGCTTGGGTGATTTCCTCTAGGTTTTCATGCAGCTCACTGATCCATTCTTCTGTATCATCTATTCTGCTATTGAGTCCCTCTAGTGAATTTTTCTTTTCCAGTATTGTGCTCTTCATTTCAGATTGGTTCTTTTTTAAAATTCCCAGTTCTTTGTTTATGTTCTCACTGAGTTCATCCATTCTTCTCACAAGATCAGTGAGCATCTTTATGACTTTTTGTTTGAACTCTTTGTCAGGTAGATTATTTATTTCTGTTTCATTTAATTCTTTTTCTGGGGTTTTGCCCTGTTCTCTTGCCTGGAACATATTCCTTTGCCTCCTCATTTTGCCTCTTTATCTGAGCTTATATCTATGTATTAGGTCAGCTATGTTTCCTTATCTTGGAGAAGTGGCCTTGTGTAGTAGACACCTTTTGAGGCCCAGCAGTGTGCCTCCCTCTCATCACCAGTTCCAGATGTTCCACGAGTGACCCCTGTGTGGGCTATGTGTGTCCTTCTGCTGTGGCAGGGTTGCTCTTGCTGCAGGTGCACAGGGAGTCTAGTCTTTCCCTCCCTGGCCAGCTGTTTGTAAAATGACTTTGGGGAGCCCCAACACAGTTGGCTGCAAGGTCTAATAGCACACTCCTTTTGCAGTTTTTTTCTGTTAAGTAATTAGGCCCCCCATGTGGCTGGTTACTAGGCTCAGGGGCTACAATTACTGTTGGCCTCAAGCCTGCAAGGCTGTTGTCAGCTCTTTCAGGATTGCAGATGAGTTGGGTCAGTCCTAGGCATGGAAGCACCCAATTGTTTCAGGCTTTGGAAGGTGGGGCCAATCCCCTGTATGGCTGTTTGAGAGGGACAGGTCTTCTGACACTGATAAGCCCCACCCTCCACAGGTCCACACACACTGTCAGAGCAGTCCTGGCCCATGCACACATTCTGAGCCCCTGGAGCATACCCAGTCACCCCACTGCAGAGTCCCCCACACTCTCCACCAATGCCTCCCCCACAGTTCATCTGCTCTTCTCACAGGCCCTGCCCCACAGAGGCAGACACACTCCCCTGCCTGCAGAGGATCCATGGACCCAGTCTATGCAGGCCAGCAAGTACCCTGAGGGCTTGCCATTGGGTGGGGTCAGTCCCTAGGGGAGGCTGCCTGCCCTGGCTAAGCTGGATTAAATTGGTGCTCTAGTGAGTGGGACACACCCCTGGGCTAAAAGGCCAGGGGAAGAGCTCCAGTGGTGTCTGCCAGCATCTGTGTCAGCATGCCTGTACTAGGTCACAATAATGGCTGCCACCAATGTCTCAGTCCATAGAGAGTTCTCATCTCTCACCAAGATGCACCGAGAGCCTATCAGGTGAATCTCTTTTCACCAAAGGACTGGGCACCTTTCTTTCTGGTGATTTTAGGTTGCTTTCTGAGACAGGTGAATTTGTGCCTGGCTCCTTTAAGAGCTGTTTTTCTTATTTCCAATAGCTTTTCTAGGGGTATTCCATGTTGTAGTTAATAGCCAGCAAAGGCAGATATTATGACACTGGTCTCAGTTGTGCTGAGTCCAAAGGATGCTTAGAGCAGTGCATGCTGCCACTCAGGTCCCCCACTCCTCCAGGGAAGGCTGCATAGCTTGGGTTTGCTCCTGGCCAGCTGTGAAGCTCTGCAGCTTACAAAGGTGTCTTTCTTTCCTCCAGAAAGGAATTTCTCCCTCTTTTGCCTCAATCAGGACTGTCCCTTATTGTGGGGGTTCTTTTTATCCAGTTTTCAGTTCTCTCGTTGTAATCTGGTTGTGTTCATGGGAGGAGGTGAGTTCAGAGTCTGCCTACCCTGCCATCTTGACGAGATCTCTGATTATATTTTAAGTAAACAATAAGCAACAATTGTGCCTCTCTGATTGCACTGAAATCAGCTCAGGGCTGGATGAATAATTTACAAGGGGAAAAAATCTTTATTATTGCTTTTTTCCATAGAGGACTGTCATCGGGAACTTTTTATCCCCCAGATCCATATGGCTAAAACTGACTTTTTAGAAAGTATGTGCAAATAGAAATACTTCTCTAGTTTTATCTCTTGTTTTCAGAACCCAGCATCTGTGTATGGTTTTCCGTGGTGGGGTGAGGGCTTGCTGGCAGGGTGGAGAAGCCCTGGGAACCGCCATATGTGTTTCCTAGCACAGTCACTTAGCTATGGGACCAGAGACTCTGCAGACAAGGGAATAGTCCTACACAGGATGGCAGAGGGGATATTCAAGATATTCCTTCTCTCTAAAATCACTCTGGAAGGAAGATGGCCTTTGCTGGCATTTCAACTCACCATGTTATGAGCAGAAAACTGAGGCATGGCCCGGAAGGGGAATGCAAGGATGTGTCAAGTAGCTTCTTTGAGGAACTTCCAATCTTGTTCTGGCAAGACATATAAAGTACATATGGAAATATAACTAGCTGTAAAAGGAAAGATGGATGTACAAATTGGCAATTCCTTACAGAGGGCAAAACATTACACACCTGAGTTAGGAGACCAGGATCTCACCTTGTGAGTAGTTGGGCAAGTCAGAATTCTTTAGCTTCCATTTCCTCAGCTATAAAATAAGAGGCTTGAACTACAGTCTTCCAGGTCCACAGTACTTCAAGTGGAGAGTTCTCAGCAGAGGAAGGATGGCATTTCAGGCATAAAGGAGAAGGGAGTGTGTTTCTGTAGGGGGAAAGGCTTGACACAGGCATGGAAATGGGAATGTGTAAAGTTATTTGGAGTATAGTGAGCAAAGCCGTCTGTCCCCAGCCCTGGCTGTAGACAGAGCTGTTCTCTAAATAGCTTCCCTGTTACAAATCGAGGGCAGTGCCTTTTCTTACGCCCACACGTGCTCCTATTTCAGTCTGCATCTTCGGACAATTATAAGCCTCCGATCCGAACATTCTAGGGTTGTCACAACTTCAAGATACTGTAAGAAGCAGTAGCCCAAAGAAAATGAAGGAATCCAGAGCCAAAGCCCATGAAGTCAGCGCATGTCGGTGCCAATGGGAGAGTTCACACACGTCCCAACCCAGGACATCTGCAGTGACTGTGGGGTCAAGTTCATCAGCAAAGTGTACATGGCCCTGGGCAAGGAATCAGAAGACCTATATTGATGTCTCATCCAGTTCTGTCGCTAACCACAAATTGCTCTCCAATAAGTCATTCGGTCTCACTGAGATTCAGTTTCTCCACATTTTACGTGACGATATTGTCTGCTCTGCCTCCTGCAGTGGGTTCTTGTGAGTCATAGTATAAGCTAGTTAATACATGTGAAAACTTTTTGGAAAAATATAAAGTGCTAAGCAAATATAAGCTATTATTATGCTTGAAGAGTTTTCCAGATATGCTCACATATATTGAATTTAAGGCTTATGGTAGTTATTAGATTTTCTTTTTAAAACATAGTAATAGCTTTACTGATTTTATTGCAATACTCTTCCCAAAACATTTTACATTAATATGTGCTCTTATTATATTCAGGCTTCTGCCTACCCATCAGTGGTTAGTAGTAAGAGTGGAGGCAGAGGTTGTAAAAATATATAATAATATGATAGAAATATGCAGGTAGAAATGAGTGTTTAGATAAATATATTTTGGGCTGAGTACTGTCAAATGCTAGATCTAAGGGTAGTCATTGACTGAAAATCCGTGAAAAATGTTTATTGACTTTCTCAAATGTGGTAATAGTAAACTTTTTTTCCTTTGACATCCTCTAAATCATAATGTGGTATGCTTTTATCAGCTACCAGGTAGCAACATAAACAGCTAATATAAACTCACTTCCCAAATGTAAACGGTAAGTCCTCAGAAACCATTTTATCAATATCACTTGTATTTTTAACTGTTTTTGGTCATTTTAATTTCATAATAATATTCTCACATTTCTCATTGCAGCTTCTTGTACACTGTGGCAGAGTGGTTAGTTTTATATATGTGTGCATATACATTTGTGTATATGTATACATATGCATACATATATATTCATACATACACATATATACACATGTGCATTCGTGTGAAATTTCTGATATAGGCTAATTTATTAAATATAAAAGTGGAAATTTCATGATTCAATCTAATAGATAATGGTGCTTTATTTCAGATCCAAATTATATAAAATTATGATTTAGATCAACATTTTATACTTATTGTATAAACCACTACAGAAGAATGTTTAGATAGAAAGTTTTTGCTTTGACTTTTATTTTACGTTTAAAGAGAGGACAAATATTTAATAATTAATAAATCTCAGTTAAACATAACTAATATCTGAGCATTTTTGACTGCAACTGAAGGTTGATATCATCTCTAAAACAATGTGCGTTTTATAAAAACATATGAAAAATAACTATACAGCAAATTCAAGGTATCCACTTAATTGAAATCATTGATTGTGTCAGTCATATTGACCCCAAACTTTGTCTGCAGTTGGCCTATTTGTACAATTGTAGAAAACTTTGAGATTTTCTCAATTCTGCACGTAAAAGAAACTGTTCTTTTGAAGAGTGCTGCCCAGAACAAGGAGATGCATGTGGCTTTGTGGGTTTACTTATGGTTCACAAGTATGGGACTAAGCTTGAGTAGCTTACAAGTGTGACCAAGATCCAGCTGGCGCTGGAAGCCCCGCGCAGCATTTTCACAAGTGCTAACACAAGCCTCAGTGGGCTGTTAACCATCTCTGCACAGACGGCTAGCTTTGCCCTACGTAATCATGGCAGTCTGCCTCCTAAAGGAAGCACCTAAGAGATGCTCTTTGGGTCGGTGACTGGATACCAGTCTATCTCTGCTCCCCGGAGAGCATCTCAGAATGCATTTCCTGCCAGTGATAACTTGGCGCTCTCATCATTGTTTATCAACAAAGGGGAACGCATTTTCAGGAATAGAAATGGGAAGAAAATATAACCGGCAGATTTGGCAGAGCAGTGGCGCCCTCGCAGAAATACCACTGCAGGGCTGGGGGCAGACTCATGCTGTGCCTCGGAACCACACCTCTCCTTCCTGAGGGGATCTTCTCCTCTGCCCCCGGGCCCCACTGCCTTTCATTTCTCCTGGGGTGGGATGGATACATGTAGTAGGAAGCAATGTGTCATAGTAGATGGAATAAACACATCAGATTTATTCTACAACCAAATCCTCTCTCTGCCACTTGGTAGCTGTGTGATTTGGGCCAATATAATTAACTTCTCTGAGCTTTGGTTTACTAGTCTATAGAAATGCATGTGTCATGGAGCTGTTGAGTGTATTAATGGATGTGTATAGCAGCAGGACAGCGGCTAGAACATTGTAGGGGCTTAATACTCAGTAGCTATAATGAGATAAGCATCTAATCTACCTTTGGATTGTTTACTCTGATTTGTTAGAGTTGCGGCCAGAGTTTTAAAGGAAGTAGGCTTTATTTTGATTGTATAAGCACAAGTTTTCCTTTTACCAATAACATGTAAATGACAGAGATCTCCAAATCATTTATTTATTTGAAGAACAGGTACTTTTACCTTAACTTACCTTAACTGATTTTCCTGTTGAAATCAGTTCTGGCAGGCAATTCATTTGCATTTCGAAGATGGCCTCAAACATTTGACATTGTTTGCCATAATGTATTTCTTTCATTTGTGAGAAAAATTAGGATAGTGTGGATAGTAATTTGGAAAACTTGTAAATGATTAACTGTGTTGTGATCATTAAAACAACGCTATGAAAAATGTTTACGTAGTCAAAGTATGCTATAATTGCAAGACTGAGCCCTAACAGATGGGTGTGCAGAGCGTTTGGCTACCTTCTGAAGCCCTAGTTGTTACCCTTTTATAAAAGGATGAACCTGAGTTCTGGAATGCACTTTGGCACTTGTTACATTTAAAGTCAATTTTGTGGCCAACTTATGAATTTTCCTCCTCTTCCTCTTACAGTTTCTAAGACCATCTTACCCTCCTGCAGCCATGCTAGCAACAAGTCTTCAAAGCCAACCATGAGCACCCACTGATGTTCACAGAAACTGCACAGATCTCACTGCTCTTGATGGGCAACTTGTTCTTGCTCTGCCGCTGTACTCGCTTTTAGATGTTGGGCCCTATCGTGCTGCCTTTGAACTTGCTTCTGGCCCTTTGCATTTGTTGCTTGTGTTTAGGATGCCCAGCATTTGAATCTTGCTTCTGCCAATCGATTTTGGCTTCATGTTCCACTTTGGCTCAGGGCACCCTGGCTGGATCAACCCTCATGTACCCCCACCTTCTGTAGTGTTTCAGACGAGTCATCTGTGTCTGCCTTCTTGTGGCTGGGATGAATCATAGGCCTACAGTTTTTAAAATAAGCCATTGCAGTATGGCAGCCACAGACATCCTCTTTGTGAAGGAGACCATCACATGGTGCCTTTGTGGTGTCTCATTTTAACCTTTACAGCTTCTTAATAAGGTTATTTTAATGTCATACTGGCCTATATGTTTTTATGTAAGATATTTCTGAGTTAAAAGAAAAATGTGTATCTAAAAACCTATGGTTATTTTCTTTACACTTTTAAGGTTTGTTTTTATTCAACTCAAATTGCCAAAGCAAATTGCTCAAAGCAAATTGGCCTTTTATTTCATTGACAATGCAAACTGGTGAATCTCCAAAAGCCACTTCTACTTGCCTTCAGAGTGTATTTTAAACTTTCACGTGATTCACTTCGTGCAGAATAGTTAGCTGGGAAGTTACCTTCTTAGGGCCTCACTGAGCTGGGGATGTCCTTTCTCAGGACAGTCTCCTTTGGACGTTGATGTGCAGTGGGAATTTTACTTATGTATGCAGCTCTCAGATTATCCATGCTGGAAATATAATTCAGATGCAAAGTAAGTGTAAAAAGGAAGATTTTAACTAAGTAAATAAGCAGTAAGATCCTGTAGAATAAGGCGAAAGCAAGACATCTGGCTCGACAACAGATCTTGTGGAAGAAACTCAGAAGTTTTCATGTTCTACAAGCTTATGTAATGTGACTAAAAAAAAGATAAACTTGGTATGCTTAGTCTAGAAAAATTTGAAGTGTGTGTTTTCAATTAACCACTTTGGCCATTTAAACAACCTGCTAAAGTAATTAAGAACGTAACTTCCTAATGAACATTCCAAAGTGGATACAAAATATATTTATTTGGCTAAGTGAATGATAAAAATTATATATTATACAAGGAAGCATTGTTCAGATACAGTGAAAAAGTGAATTTGGAGTCAGGGGAACTTCATTTATAATGTCAAGACTAGTGAGCTTCCCATATTTTGACTAGTAGCTGAGCTTCCACCAACTCGCTCGTTAAATTTATTTTCTGGTAAACATTTAATTTATTTATTCCAGTATTTCTATCTAAAATAAATTAAAATAGCTTACAAAGATCTATACAATAAAAAATTCAGTTTTTAAAGAAAAATAACACAAAGAGGTATCTTAAATGCATGCTTAGAAGTCTCTATGATTGCAATAGGTAGTCTAGATATTCCTAAAATTAAACCATTAACTTGTTTCTACGGGAACCAGCCATTAAGAAAGGATGGTTAGTTACAAGATCCACAATGTCCATGATAAAAGACAACTGATTGCTCAGGGCACACTCAACATTATTTTCATGAGTTTGCATGGAGGGGACATAGTATAATGTAATGGACAACATCAGCATCAAGGGTCACAAAGCTGTTACTCTAAATTTCCTTCACTGTAGTCCAGTGGAATCATACGAAAGTGCAATGGGATAAAACTCTTATCTGGGGAATCAACATCATGAGATCCAGGTATTAACAGCTTTCTACTGGTCTGACTTATTCCAGAAGCAGATTTTATATTATCTAGAAGAATATATGGACTGTTTATCTTTCTGGGAATCCTTCACAAATATTGTTTTTCTTGGCTGAGCTTTTGAAATATGTTGAACAGCCCTAAGTCCAAGATCATCCTCTCTGACGTGTACTTGATGTACGGGTGCCCTATGGCCAGTCAAGTGGAGCATTAAATGCTTTATTAGCTGAGTGGGAGAAAGGATTGATTCTCTTATAAAAACTGAGGTGCCAGAAGACAGGTGCCTGAACAAAAGGTCATCTAAGTTCACTCTGAGGGAAGTCAAGGGTAAACCTCTAGGTAAGGCAAAAGCAGATTCCCATCAGAAAATGACTTTCAGTTAACAGTAACAAACACACACACGAGCCCTTATTAAAGGATTTAATGTCCACGTTGACATCATTGTGTATAGATTGATTGTACCTGTGTTTTATAGGCCACAAGAAATTTATTGTGAGGTTTACATTTGGTAGAATTTCAACTAGTCTTTTTTATTTTACGCATCACCTCAGTAACCAGATGTCAGCATCTTTCAGCCAAGATCACCAGGAACACACCGGTAGTTGAACAAAGGTACGTTTATTGACTCGTTGCAATAAAGGAGAGCGCACACCATGGGGACATCTCAGTAGGAAGATTTAGGACTTGGCTTTGCTTTAAGTGATTTTGAGGAGGTTCCAGGAAGTGGGACTTTTCTCAGCATTGGCTGCTGTGAGGAAACTGGGATGATTTTACGTTGGGTATCTAAATAGTTCTTCTCCATAAGGTGGAAAGATGCAGCGCAGCTAATGCTGTAATGGAGAGAGACACAGCAGAGGGCGGTCTTGTTTTTCTCTGGATCCATCATGGTCACAGAGTGGCCTTGTCTGAAGTTGGTGTTCTATGAGCTTGTTGATGTTTGACAGAAGAACACCAAGGCCTAGCTGTGAGTGCCAGGCCAGCTCCTGGCAACAAGACCCAACTGATGCTTCCAGGATAGTTTTCGTCTGTCAACTTTACTCTTTCTCGAAGTCCAAGAATTTTTGCCTACTGATAGTCCTTGTCAAACCGAGCCTCTAAAGGGGAAGCTTGCTTTTGTAGGAGGAGTTGATAATAAAAGAATTTTAAAGTTATTAGCAATCTCTTTATAGAAAATGAGAGAATCCTTTCTCTTGAATTAGTTGAAGTTTAAAAGATCCGTGAATAGTAAAGGAGCACATACATTTTGAAAACCATCATACTTTTCTTAATCATCTCATCTTACAAGTTGCACCAAAAGTGAATTCTTTCTACCTAACCCAAGACAGTCATTCAAGTTTTATTTAATAATTGGATAATTAGATAATATCCAAATCAAAAAGAAAGTAGTACAGTTGTCCCTCAGTATCCGTGGTGATAGGTTCTAGGGCCCCCCCCACCACCACCACCAATACCATAAACTGGGGATATTAAAGTCCCTTATATAAAATGGGATAGTATTTGCATGTAACATATGCACATCCTTCTGTATATTTTAAATCACCTCTATGTTACTCGTAATTTCTAATACAATGTAAATGCTGTGTAAATAGTTGCTATGCTTAGAGAGCAATGACAAGAAAACAAAGTCTGTGCGTGTTCAGTACAGACACAGCCATAAGAGGCCTTTCAGTCCACAGCAGGTTGAGTCTGCACATGTGGAACTCACTGATACAGAGCGTCGAGTGCAGTCCTACTGTTTTCAGTAGTGCTAAAACAGTCTCTCCAGCCCTGATTTCAGTTCTGTTCAGCCCTACATTTTAAACATACAGACGTGACAGCAATCTTGAAAAATCTGAAACTCCATCACGTGGAATAACCTTTAGACTTATTCCATTTTGCTTCAAAAGCTAAAAGCAGTTATCATTAGTTTTACATAACAGGGAACACAGATTTCTGTTCAGCAGAGGGAAGAAGTGTGTTGTAATTAAGAGCTATCCAGAAATGGAGTGGGTTGCTTAATTAAATAGCGAGCTTTCCAACATTGGAAGTGTTAAGAACAGAGGCTGAATGAACACTGGAGGAGCAGACATACCTGGAATGTCTGGAATGAGAGTTTGGACTGGACAGCCCGTCACAATCCTTTCGGACTCTGAAGGCCAAGTCAAGGAGCTTGAGAAAGGAGTTAGGAAATCAGCAGGTTACCATGATCTAGGGAAGTTAAAGGCATGTATTAGTCAAGGCTCTCCAGAGAACCCAATCCTAGAGGTGAGAAAGGGGAATTCTAAGGGTTGAAGAGTCTGGGTTCATCAGTTTCTAAAGTCAGGCTATTGAAAGGCACCCTCTACTGAGCATACAATTAAATGAGCTTGAACCCTGGGCAGAAACTCTGCACACACCCCCTCCCCTGTTTTTTAATACTTCAGGTCTAGGTGATAACAATAGCATTTATCAGTACTTAACCATGACCATTGCACAACGTTGAGTACTATCCAAAAGCATGCAACATCTCATGTAATATTGTCACAGCAGCTCTATGTGGAAGGTACCATTATTGTCCCTGTTTTATAAGTATTATACATATGTTAATATAATACGCTCAGGGTTACACAGCTATCATGTGGCAGGGCCCTCATATGAGCCCATGTTTGTCTGAGTCCATGGGTTCTGCTTTTCGTTTGAGGTTATATGCCTTCTAGGTAGAAGGAAAGGGACAAGACTCTCCAACAACTGGTGTGATAAAAAGGATCATTGTTTCCTATTAAGGGAAAGGGTGTAGGGGCAGCAACTGTTGGCAATATCCTAATCAACACAATCAAATGTTTAATCTTCCGTACCTAAAGAAAGGCCAAGACCAGAGTAAGCTATAATTGAGACTCTTTAGCATTAATAGAAAAGATAATTATATCTTCAGGCTTATATATCCTTAAGTTTTTCTTTAATTTAGAGCATTGTGTTTTGATGTTACCTGGTGAACCATGTGGGAGTGGATCTTATATGTTCAATTATTTTACAATCTGGTATGCAACCCAATGATCTCAAAGAAAATATGGTACTAGAAACGGTTGTAATAGTATTAAAGGTAATAGAAAAGCGGTAGTAGAAGTAGTAATAGAAATTAGTAGCAAATATCCATGAAGTGCCTGTTATATGCCAAAAAAAACTTGTTCAGGTTCATCTTGTTAAATGCTCAGAGCAGTTTTATAAAGTTGATCTTACCATTTTCTTTAAAAAAAAAAAATGTTGAAAAACAGGCTCCAGAGAATTTAGGAACGTGCCCAGCTGACCTGGTTAGCTGACTTCAGAGCCTTTCTGAAAACCTTGGGCACCCAAACCTAGGAACTCTTTATCTGGGTAATTTGAATAGGGCAATAAGATGTGTGTTGAGGAAAATGTTCAATACATTATTAAGGGGTTTTTTTTTTTGTTTATTTTTAGAATGGAAAGCCTATGGAGTAGCTGAACTTCAGGCTAAATGATTCATTAATACAATAAGGTTAATGCCTTTTAGAGTTTTCTTTGGGAGATAGTGACTGTAAACATTCATACACATAATAACCCAAATTTTAAATATACCCCAGTTAGTCTCATGTTGACTAAATTTAATGAAATGTGTTAAATAGCAATATGTTCTACACAAACAAAGCCATTTTAAAAATTGGTCTGAGTGCTTAATTTTGTGGTTGTTACAAGTTTAGCAGAGTGGACAAAATACTCTTACCATGTACTTGACCATGAGTGTCATTAAATAGTGGTTTTTACTGCTGATTAATGATCCAGGGCATCATGATAGCTCGTCAGGTCTCTCAGGTAAACACAATCTGTCTAAATTAATGTTGCATGAGAATAAGATTATTTGGCATGACTTAATTGAACATAAGGTGATGAAGACTTGTAACTTCAAGTTCCATTATTCAATTGGTAAAACCGAGATTGAGCTCAAAAGGAATGCCAGGTTGGGTCCCTGCCCTCTAGGAGCTTCAAGTCTAATAGAGATGCCAAGACAGTAAATCAGCAGGTGATTCCCTAAGTGGCAACCTAACTAATACTAGATTATGAAGTTAACATACAGAAACAGTCTTCAGGTCTTTATTTTTGTCATCAACATATGTTGATTGAGTACACTTTGTGTTCACTGAGCAGCTGGACAATGTGTCCTCAAGACATATTACACTCCTCAAACTTTATTGAGCATCTGAATTGCCTGAAGATCCTGTTGAAATGCAGCTTCTGATTCAATCTGTCTACAGTGGGCTGGAGAGTTTGCAATTCTAATAAGCTTCCAGGTGATGCTGCTTCTGCTGGTCTGCGGATCACACTTTGAGCAACAAGAGTCTAAACTATTTTAATAAAATCTTCTCCTTAGCATTTCTCATTAAAATCTGTGATATCTTATTTAAACATAAACATGGCTATTTGGAGAGATTGTAGTTAGATATAAATGTATCGCCACCTTACAAATGACAAACTATCAGGTAACAAGCATTCTTGCCCATTGCCCCAAAATTTTTGGCTGTTTGCATCTGACAGGACCATTTGTAAAGGCTAGAAGGTGGTGCAATATCTCCTTTCAGTCAATGTCTTCACTCCTGTCTGAAACTATCCTCCTTGGGGCATGAGGTAATCATGAGTTCCTGACACAGACACCTGTCTTTTACAAATTACACTGAAGCCATCAATTCATTTTGTAGAAGTTGCTGAACAGCTGTCTATCGATAATAACTTTTAGTCACTACCAGTTTAGGCCAAATTGGAGCCAATGACCTTTGGGTGAAGAGTTTCATATTCCATTTCCAGTCCCTGGAGCCATCAAAGGCTCTTGTCGGAAGAGTTGTAATTCATGAATTTCAGCATGCTGCCTCCAGCCCAGAGCACAGAGATTGTTTCTTGAAACTCATAGTCACACTTAGGTTATTGGCTGCTCATGACATGAATGTAAGAAAATGGTGTAAGGGTTTGCTTTGGGTTACTTTTTTTTCCCTAAGCAATGCTTTAATTGATTAGAATAAAACTTACATGGGCGATTATCTACGTAGGTAATGGCAATGGATTCCTAGCATTTCTAAATAAAGATATGAACTAAAAAGCAGGTAGTCCGTATTCTTTGTCAGCACTCATTTTTTTAAATGGAACTTCCAAATATGAAATTAGCTTTCTTGTCTGAGCGTAAGAAGGTCCTTGGGGAAGATTAGTGGAGATGTGAACCGTTGTAGAAGAAAAATTTTAACTGTTTTCATCTTGTTATCACTGTACCAGCAACATGGAGTAATGGGGAGGAAATGGTAGTCCGGAACTGTGGTATTGTTTTCTCTTAGTCCTCATTCCTATGAGGTAATCATCTAAATTAATAAGGATTTGACCTTTTACATGGAGAAGAGAGTCTGATCCAAATGGCCTCATAAAAAGGAAATTACTGAATGAAGTCATTACTCTAATTAGCATTTGTGCCCCCAATGTTAACAGTATACCTTTTTAAAAAATGATGTTCAATACATTCCAACCTACCATGCTGAGTAGTGGTCATAGCCCGAGTGCCAGTTTTAATTGTCCTTTCAATATCAATCCAGACAGATCTACTAATAGGGTTGTGTTATTAGGTAAATGCCTCTGGTAATTAAAAAAATGTCATTAGCGAGCAGGACTGAATAGCTGTTCACGGTGATGAACAGTAAACTATCAAAGCTTATTCATTCATGAGGCCTGCCTACCTATTTAGAATTCCTTTCCTTGACCGCATTCATATAAACAATATCAGTCTTTAGCTGATGGAAAATGTTGAACGAACCTTTCTATCTTCTTCCTAGAAGATTTTATTCTGTGTTTAGATTAAATCGCATTCCGTTGATCTCCAAAAGTCTATTCAGATTCTCTAGTGTTGAATGTTTTGTTAAATTCTGCAATCATAGGATTATCAGTTTGAGCATGAGAAATCATTTTGTTTTACTGAGGTTTCTGCTATTAGTACTTCAGTTTTAATGCTGTCTGATGTGTGTTTGTCACACACACACACATCCTTTTTATCCAGTCTCCAAACCATCTCCCATCGTTCTTGTTCCACTCCAATCTACTTGCACATAGCAACAAGAACGAATAACCTTTTAAAACCTTAAATGAAATCATAGTTTCCCCACCGTAAAACCTTTCCCAAATGCCTTGACGTGGCTGACAAGCCCCTGCAGGATCTTCACCCTGTCTGTCTTTCTAGTCCAATCCTGCCCTCTCCTCCTTACTCATTATGCTTCAGTCGTGTGACTACATACATCAGCCTCCTCCTGTCTCAGCCACTTTATACCTCCTGTTCTGTGGCCTGTAACCCACTTCTCCTGGTTTTTCCTGTGATGAGCTCTAGTTCCTCCTTCTGGTCTCAGTGTAAGCAGTGCCTCCTCAGATGAAACTTTCTTCCCCTCCCTATCTAAAGTAGATTTCTCTGTTACTCTCTCTCACAGCACTCTGGGAAGTTCTTTATCTATTTCACTTATTTGATTATTTCTTAATGTCTTTTCCCCTCTGGACTCCCTAAAGACAAGTGCTTTATCTGTATTGCTTATTTGCTAGGCACATATGAAATGCTCAGTTAATGAGTTGATATCTATGCCTGGAAAATGTTGTATTGATCATTGATTATTGCATAGACCAGGGGTTGGCAATCTACATCCTGTGGGCCAAATCCACCCCAACACCTTTTTTGTACAGCTCACAAAGTAAGAATGGCTTTTATATTTTAAATAGTTTTAAAAAATCAAAAGAAGAATATTTTGTGTCACATGACAATCAGATGAAATTCCAATTTTAGTATCCATAAGTGAAGTTTTTTTGGAGCATAGCCCCACTGCTATCTGGCTGCCTGGATGCTACAACAGCAGAATTGAGTAGTTATGACAGAAACCGAATGCCCTGAAAAGCCTAAAATGTTTACTCTCAAGCTCTTTGCAGAAAGAGTTTGCTGACCCCTAACATAGACAGGTTTGCATCCCAGAATTTTAACACCAAAAAATACCTGTGTTGTTCTGAAGATTTTATGAAGATTATTTGGAAGAAGGAATGATAGCAAATCCTAAAACAGGCTACTTGAATCCCTCCTTAAGCCAACCTGACTTTCAAAATAAACCTCATTTGATTGGTCTACACCCCCATTGACGCAATTCTCAAAAGCAGTAGTTCTCAGCTGTCAATGTTCTTCAGAATGACCTCGAGTGACCCAAGCCCAGAGATTCTGACTAGGAGGTAGAGCGGGACCTGAGAGTTTGCATTTCTATCAAGACCCCAAGCCAAGAAATAGTGACCAGGGTCAGGTCCTTCTTTACAGGAGAGTCTCATCAGTGTAAGAATCCATTGACTCGGTATTGACCGTGTACCAATGTTATTCTAGATGCTGGGAAAACAAAGCTAGGTGATAAATAGCTCCTTTTGAAAAATCAAAATTTAGGGCTGTGCAGACATTAAATAAATAATTACAATAAAATGCAATGGCTATAACAAGAGGTATAAACACACTCTGGTAGGAGCACCAACCATTGCCTGAAGACTTTTAAAGAGGAAAGTGAAGAGTTACAGAACTCTGTAATGTTTTAAGAAACAAAGTTCATGTTGCAGCTTGGCCATGCGAATCCACAGCATCCCATACAGAAATTCTGAGTATCAGGAGAAATTTAGAAGTTCTGTCCGACATTTCTTATTTCCAAGGGAAGCAAGGGGAGGCCCTCATGATAAGGCTTATGGTTCTTCGAGCAAGTGGCTAATATTAGTTCCTACCTAAACATTATTCTTTGAAACTTAACTAAGCCTCGTTGTTGTCCCCATATCCGCCACCTCCCACTCGCCCAAGCTACCATCACTGCTCCTCTGCAATAGACCCCTCATTGACCTCAAGACTTTCCCTCTCGCTGTTTCTAATCTGTTCTACATGCTGGAGCCTGGCAATCTACTCTAGAAACAAGTCTGAATGCCTTTTAAAACCTTCCCTTTAACTTTTTGAAAATTAACCAAGATCTTTAACAAAACTTTTCAGACTCCATATGATCGCTAACCTCCGGACTCCCCCTTATTGTTGGCATGAACCACATTGTTCTCTTTTTAGTTCTTCCAAGGAACGCTTCTGCCTCCAGAGTCAGTGCTTTTGCAAATTTATCCCCCCAAGCCTGGAATGTTCTTCCTTCCTGTCCCCCTTGAACCTTTATCTGATTCTTCTCAACTTTCTAATCTCAATTTACACGTCACTGGGGAAGCTGTCCCTTCACTGACTCCACTCCCATCCCCAGTCAGAAGCAGGGAATGACTAGTCCACACTGGTCATCAGTCTGAAAAGAAAGGCTGTATTGCTGTAGTACCAAGGGGTGAGAAGGTCAGTCACCGCATTAAACCTGCCATCAGATCGACCTTCAGTTTGCTTTATATCATCCAAAAATAAATGTTAGGTTTCACACCATGGAGTCCTTGAGTTAGTGGAATATTAGAAATATTTTACGACAGGGACTTTGTCTTGGTTAAATTGAGAATGAGGGAACTTATCTGACTAACTGCTTACCAGAAATTTTGCAATTAGCTTTTACAAGCAACTTGGTTTATATTTTGGGAGAACACATCCACACACGCACACACACATGCACACACACAAATCACACGTGTTCACACATATATCAACTCCCATACTGTTTAGTCATTTGACCTTCAGGGAAGTCCTTGGGACAAGTTTCAGGAACAACGGAGAAATTTTATTCCTTGTTGTTAGAGAAGCCATATGCACTTCCTAAAGATTTGAATTGATCTGGAAATATTTGGGGTCAGATGGAGGGAGGGCGTTGGGTGCCCAATCATAATTCCTTTTTTGTTTTTCTGAATAAGCCTAACTTGGACTCTTCTTAGAGTTCTCAAAACGCCACCATTTGACCTTTATAGTTCTTGTCAGTTTGTAATTTTGTATTTGTGTGGTTGATTGATGTCTGTCTCCCCCTGTAGAAGGTAAGCTTCAAAGAGGACTTGCTTGTTTTGTTCACCACTGTGCCATGTGTTAACCTGTTCCTGGCATGTAGTAGGCACTCAGTAAACATTTGCTGAATGGATCACAGTATGACTGGATGCATGATAACCTCTCCATCTCCCATCACTCATCTCTCATTGGCTTCATCAGCTGATGAGGGCCTCAACCCCCCTTGTGACCCTTGAACCCTCTTCTTGACTGAGCCTCTTGTCAATCAAGTTTCTATTACTGTCCTGCCCTTTGGATTGACTCTTACCCTCACCTTCACCCACTCTTATTAGTTATGGATATCATTACCTGTTACCAGTAATTGACTACTTATCTAGTCTTACTTTTTTCAGAACCAGTCTAGGAATTGCAACATTATGCAATCTAAATATTATCATTTTGACATGTAATCAACATAAAAATGGTTACTGGGATGCTTTACTCCTTTTTTTTATACTAACTCTTCAAAATCTAGTGTGGGTTTTACATTTACATCACATCGTAATTCTAACCAGCCACATTCCAAGTCCTCAATGGCCAGATGTAGCAAGTGGCTGCCATGTGAGTTATCAGTTATTAGGTGATGATAGGTGGCCACATATGCATGGCTTTGGACCAGAATGTCACCTCAGGAATCATGTTGGAAGTCTACAACTTTGTGGAAAGGCACATCACGGTCCTCCTCCTCCTCGTCCTCCGTATCCTCATTCTAGTCCTCCCCATCTTCTTCCTTTTCCACATTTTCCTTGAACTCTTTCTTCTCCTCTTCTTCCGTCTCCTTATTCTTCTTCTTAATTTCTATTTATTTTCTGATATTTTTTTGACCCATGCATTTCTCCCCCTACATTTTCTTCATTAATACAATAATTCTTCTACAATAAACTCTTATTTCTAGTACTTTCATAATTTACTTCAGAATGAGAAGGGTGATGTGAAAGTCAAAGCTATAATGCAAAAATTTGAGGAGTGGGGGAGGTGTACCTCAAAACATACATCTTTAAAGAATTAATGGTTGGTTTCTGGAGTTTTAAATATAAACTGCCAGTAGTTCTGACTGGGAGTTCTGACAAAAGCTTTTCTTTATCATGAGGTTGATTTTCATAGGTTGTGAGTATATTCAAAGAAAAACAAGTCTGCATTATTCAAGACTTGCTAGCATTATATAGACAAAGCCTACAGTTAGATACCAAAAACTCTTATTTTCTTTAGCTTTTTGGGTTGTTCATTGTTTTCCCAGTTTATATTGGTTCTACTTACATCTAAGTTGCTGCTAACATTAACCATACTCTAACATTTAGGATTTATGTTTGTAAGTGTCTCAAAGATCACAAGATGATCACAATGAAAATGTTGAGTCTTTAAAAAAAATCATAATTTTTTTTAAGTGTCACATGTTCTAGAAAATAAAGCTGAAGTGCTACATATATGGCCTTCCACAAAGTAATCATAGTTCCATCCTATGGGGATATACTTAGGGACTATCTAATTCACCTAGAGGGATGGAGGCAATGAAAGGCTTGGAACAAAAATAGAAATACTCTGCAACCACAACCACATTCCCAGAAGGGAATGTGCAAAGAAATATGAAGAGAGAGTAAAATGGCAGTTCTCCACATTTATGTCAAGAAAGCAAATGAGTCCAGGCTCTCAAGTAATTCAAATTGTTGGGTAGTTTGTTGTCATTCTCAGTTCATTGTCGATTCGGGACTTTCTAATATGAGGGCAGAAAATATAACCTGTTGTCATTACATCCCTTAAAAATTTTCATTGCAGAATTTTGGAGGTGAGTACTTTAGAACTATGAACCAATTCTGTCCTTTCACAAATGAGATGTCTACTCTGAGATCCTTTAGGAAGTTGGTGGTAGAAGTTCTCTTAGAACCCAGATCCTCTGACTGTGCGCAGAGCTCTTTCCACTAGGCCAAGCTTGGGAGAATCCAGCAGACAGATTCTCCAAATAGAAATACAATTCTTTCATATTGCTTTTCTGACTTTTATCAGCAACTGAGAATTAGAAATTAGATATTTGGCAAATTTCTTTAGTCATTAACCAATAATCAAATTAAGATTAATCAGAATTTTGCTGGGTAGTGTTCTTGCAAGACAGAATAAAGGAAGGTCTTAGAGGTCTCGTAATTTCTTGGAAGTTTTACACAGTTAACAGCACCAGTGAGAGAAGGAAGTTATGTGACAAGCCATAAATGATGTGTGAGAAAACCGATATTGTCCTTGAAAGGTTTAGTTTCATTTACCAGTTTTTGAAGAGGTAAATTTAGTCAAGATGGCTATCACAGGAATATACTGAGCTTTGTACAAATGCCCATTTGAAGATTTGTCAAAATTTCACTTCCACTTTCTTATTTACTGAGTCTTGAGGGAATGTCTCTTAAACACTGAACTCACTAGACACTTATAAATTTAAACAATTAATTGTGTTAAAAACAATTACAAATGGTTTCCACTCAAAAAAGTAGACACATAAATTTATTACTAACTAGAATTATAATCTAAATTATTTTTTTCTTAGAACTCTTTTCCAAGAATCTTTGCATTGAGGTTTTGCTGAAGTTCCCCAAACGTCATCACATTGACCCCCCCAGGTGCCCTGACTGCCCGGGAGAGCATGTCCCTTGTGATATGAGAGCACCAAAGGCTCTTCTGAAAATGGTCTCCCTTCTAGTTGGCCAATAATAGCCCAAATGTCATAATTAACCTTTTGGATTAGAGTTTTAAATACTGTTAAAATGCAAGCATTATTTGGGCTATGTTAAGCCAATTTTAGCATGTGCATCTTTGTTTAAATTAGTTCATCAGAGAGGCAACCTAGTCACTTAGCAAGACCCAAAGGAAATTGGAAATGGGACACATGTACTGTATAGAAGAAAAACACAACTGGAATCGTGAACATGAGGTATGCAAGTAGGAGCCTGATGAGAGAAGAATGTGGCACTGGGTACTAAACACTACGGATGCTCAAAATAAGAGTGTGTTACCAGAGAGACCACAAGAGGGAGGATGACAAAGTGAGTCATTTCTCTGTTTACGCTGTTACCCTGAGTGGACAATTCCTCTCTCTCTGGGTTGTGAGTTAGTGATAAAGAGAGTTCTCCAGTCCTGTTATTGAACATCCAGACAGGGTCCTCACACATGTCCATATGTACATTATTTACTGGAAACATTGGTTGTTTTGTCACCTTCTAACCTATAACAACTTGATAATAAAGTCAAAAGTGGATTTTTCAAGTTGAAATGGAGTAATAAAATTAGGTAGCAGGATGGAACAGCATTGCTAAGAAATGTATGTCTGTTGGGTGCTTAATAATATTTTACACAAACGCAGTGTAGCAAAGCAATTAAATGAGATATCATTGACGTGGTGTCGCCTGAAATTGTTATTGTGCTTTGATGTTTACTCAGTTTTCTCAGTCATTTAAAGCAGAGATTTCCATATTATGGTTTGTGAGAAAAACAAGCCACTCAGGTGATTACATGGTGACCTAAAATGTTGTTGGAGAAAAAGGATTGTCTGGGCTGTGCTGTCTAGTATAGTAGACGCTAGTCCCATATGGTTACTGAGCGCTTGAAATGGGGCTTGTCCGAATTCAGATTTGCTGTTAAGTATAAACTAGACACGGGGTTTTGAATACTTAGTAAGGAAAAAAGTAAAAATGTGGCATTCATAGCTTTTCGTATTGGTCATGTGTTGAAATGATAATATTTTGGATATATTGGGTAAAGTAAAATCTATGATTACAATAATTGCCATCTTTCTTTTTCTTTTTTTAGTGTGGCTAACTAGAAAATTTTAAATTACGTATGTGACCTGTATTTGTGGCTCACATTACATTTTTCTTAGACAGTGCTGTTCCAAAGGACTTAATATTATTTAAATGCAATATGCTTGTGAATTGGGCTTGTATATTATTTTATGTTACTATAATTAGAAATGTTCACATGCTGTACTTGGAAAGCAGACATATATTTGACTTTGAAAAATCAGGTGTAACTTCTTTCTGTTCTCTTGAGGATTTCTTGCATAATTTCTTCATATATGTTATTTGGTACAGACAGGAAATGTTCTGACCTCTTCTGAATAATGCCTGAAGGGACAAATCACTAAAGGAATGCTATCAGATTTCCTTTAAATAAGCAAACCACCTACCATTGTCAGTCTATGGACAGCTACATTTCGCAAAGATTTGTCCAGTGCCTGTCCACATTGGCTAATGTGGATAAATGGAAATTCAGTCAGATTGACCACAGGAATCTTCTGAGAACCTGCAAATAAATTTCAGAAAATGTTAGGTGGATTAAACCATCTACGTGATTTCTGGAGAGTATTGACAGTCAGTTGAAGACAGTACAATTCAGAATGTATGGCATTGGGGATTATGTCGTGAAACTAGCATCCATTTAATTTAAAATAAACTTGCAGTTCTTAAGCGGAGAATAATTAAATTGCAAAATAATTCAATTCCACACATGAAAAAACAGAAATTTTCACATCGTTTGCACAATGGTGCACTTTTTGAAAGTTGCATTCAACATTGAATTTTCACAAAATTCAGCAATTTACGGTTCAGTACAGGTAGCAATGACAAAATACCATTTTTGATGTTTTTCCTATTTCCAGCATATGTGAGATTAATGCTTTTTGCCACAAGAGGAAAAGACAGTAGTAGCTTTTGAGGTCAGAGAGTTTTAGTATCTTGGTTTCAACCCATAAACTACATATGACATGACGAGGAAATGATACCATTTTGGGGGAGACCAAATTTAAATATCAGAGCTACTTATACAAAAATAACTTCATAAATCAGTTGACAAACGCATTCTGAAGTGAGACTTTGTGTCATATTTTCCGGTAGGAAAGTGCAATTTTAGAAAAGTAGCATATTTGCCAGGTTACATTGCCCAACTTCGTTTTGTATTTACGGAATTTCTAATTTTCTAACTCTGAAGCCACACGAGTGTGATTCTTGCCATGGTTGACATGAGTCATGATGATTTTTAGTGCTAATTTTAACTCGTTACTATCCTTTGTGTAATATGTTATACATGTTTTAAAATTTGAGTTGAGGGGCCAGTCCAGTGGTGTAGTGGTTAAGTTCGTGTGCTCTGCTTTGGCAGCCCAAGGTTCACGGGTTCGATCCCAGGCACAGACCTGCACACTCATAAGCCATGCTGTGGCAGCAGCCCACATGTGAAAAATAGAGGAAGACTGGCATAGATGTTAGCTTAGGGACAATCTTCCTCACCAAAAAACAAAAAGCAATTTGAATTTAGAATCCTCTCATGATTTATCTGTTTCTGGTAATACAAAGCTAAATTTCTGATGTGGATAAAAATGATTGTTTACTTATGTTCTGGTGGGTTTTCTAACATAATTAATTATGAGTAGATCTGGAGCTCTGAATCTCTTCGTTCTGTTTAATGTCAGAGTCAAATTTTGCAGGTGCTGTTAGGGCAAGTATCAATTTATTTGCTCCATTTACAAAACTGTAACAAACAAATGATGAGATTCTCAACCACTTAAATTTGACACACGTTTCCAACACAAGCGCATATTCTCAAGCTCTCTGGGGATCCCAATGATGGGGTATGTTGTATGCATGTCCCAGGATCCCTGTAGGCAATCATCTCTCTCTCACTAAACCATTACCCAAAATTGGCTCTTTCTGGCTATCAAAATTGGAATGAAAGCAAGGAGCATATTGGAGAGGAATGGAGGTCAAGACCTTAATCTATGAGGTATCTTGAAGACAGGAACATCACCTAACACCCATCTTCACTTGGGTGCCATATGGAGTGATCATGGTTATTTGACACAAAACCTACATGTATTATTATTATACAGCCAAAGGACTGACACAATGGTCAGCATCTGAGTCTACTACTTAAAAAGCCAAATGAACTAAATAGCAGATCACGTGTTTCTATCATGAAAACTGATCCTGTGTTAAAGAGAAAGGATGTTGGACATAAGTATTTCAGTTTGCTCCTAGCGTTTTTAAATTTCCCCCTACCTAGAATTAGTTTTTGGTGTCTTTCCTACTTCTTATCATAACATCAGAATTTAAATGCATAAAGAATATAATGCCTCTCAGAAAATACTATTGTGATGTTTATTACCCAAAGGGAACAGGTTATAATTTATTGAAATAGTTTCCTATTCCTTTTTTCCCTTGTCTTCACTATTAAAAACAATGTGGGGCGGGGGGGGGGGGGGACCTGGGAAGGGTCAGAAGAAAGACAAAAACATTATATAAAAGATTTAAAGACTTTTTGAAAAGGTTATTCAGTCTAACGAGTGTGGAGAAGGCAGAGGAGTCATTCCATGATAATTTTCAAGGGTAGTATATGAAAAATTATTTAGAAGGCTGTTTTCATCTCTTCTGGATGACTTAGGAATGGGTCTGCATAAAAGTGGGCGATGGATTAGATTCTCCAAGGACTCCTTCGGCATGTGAGTTCACAACAATGTATCCAGTTTTAGTCCGTCTCCCTTTGCAAGAAATTAGCATAATATCCAGTGTAAATGACCATTTATTAAATGTTTTTTATTATTATAAAACCAATTACTGACATGTTATAGACTATCCTTTGTATTCAAATTTCTAGAAAGCTTTTCCATATTTATAATGTCAGAAATGAGTGCATTCACCCTGTTTCACTCTTTTGTAACTATATGAAAAAATATTCATTCTTGTAAGTACTTAAAAAGCTGAAGAATAAATAAATCAAGTTCCTCAAATAATTGCCTCTTTTCTTTTTCAGGCTTTGATTAAAAATAGGTTATGTAAATTTATAGATTATCCTAATTATGGTAGAACTAAGTGAGCAATTTTATAGGTCATTTCCATTTTGTCATCATATTCAACAACAAAGCAAGAGAAATTTTATGTTAAACTTACATGAAACTGCTAATGGATATGTCATTCTTTACAAATACAGGTGGTCACTGACTTATGATGGTTTGACTTACGATTTTTTGACTTTACAATGGTGCGAAAGCGATACGCATTCAGTAGAAACTGTACTTCCAATTTTGAATTTTGATGTTTTCCGGGGCTGGTGACTTCCTGCACGATCCTCTCTCGTGATGCTGGATAGTGGGAGCCACAGCTCCCAGTCACCCTGGGATCACAGGGGTGAACGACCAATACTCTTAACGACTATTCTTTCACTTTCAGTACAGTATTCAACAAATTACCTGAGATATCAATACTTTATTATAAAAGACGCTTTGTGTTCGATGATTTGCCCAACTGTAGGCTAATGCAAGTGTGCTGAGCACGTTTAAGGTAGGCGAGGCTAAGCTATGATGTTTGGTAAGGTAGGGGTGTTAAATGCATTTTCAACTTACAGTATTTTCAATTTAATGAGTTTATTGGGACATAACTCCATTGCAAGTTAGGGATGATCTGTACAAATGTATTCAGTGAAAAGTGGGCTTGAAAAGTCTATTATCCCCATCCAACCCCTCTAAACACACACACACACACACGCACACGCATACACATCTTGGGAAGGGGAGGAAAAAAATTGCCTAAAATGTCCCTGACTTTTGGCTTGGTAACAATTATTGTCTTTTCCTTTTGAAAGTGATACGTTTGTGCTCAGTGTTTGTGGCTTTGAATGAAATCCTCTAGCATCAGTTCTGGGCAGGTTGCAAGTTGTATCACACTTTTTTTTTTCCTCTTGAGAGGCAATATAGTATTTTGAAAAGAGATGAGGTTCTTAAATCAAACACATGTAAGTTTTCCACTTGCTTCACATATAATATTGGGAAATAGTTTCATTTTTTTAGAGCCCCCATTTTCTTTTAACTGCCGAGGCAGAATGACTTCACAATGTTTGTGATGAATAAATGCCAGAAGTAGCCACCATGTAGTGAGCACCTATTCTGATCCACTCATTATCATCAATCTTTATAACAACACTATGGGGTGAGATTGTTCTAATCTCCACTTGGTACAAGAGCACATCAGCCAAATGCCCGTCACACTGTCTAGCTCAGCCCACTGTGGTGGCGGCAATGGCAATATAGTGGTGGTCATTGTGATTGCTTTTGTGACTGTAGTCATCTTACAGCCACACTTTCCCACTTTAACTGACTCGATTTAAGAACATAAAAAGGCAGCCAGGTTAAGGAACACAGGATTCAAAGTCAGGTTTACCTACCCGCGATCTGTGGGGTTAAACGTTACACCATGTCATTATGGTAGCTTGAGATTTTAGGCTTGCTCAATGCTGGCACTGTGCATAGAGGTACTTCATTCTTCTTGGGACAGTGTTTCCAATTTATATTTAAAAATAGTTTGGGTGTTTATTTTTTTCTGAAAACACGCCGATATGTTACCTAAAAGGCACATTTTATCCTTAGCATATGGATTTGTGTACACTTACATCAGCGAGTCATTTCAGTGACCCAGCTACGTGACCACCTGGCTCATTCTGCTACTTGGTGAAGATATTTCTAGTTTCCCTGTTCTGCGCATTGGGTTTAGGGTAATAGCCTATTCTCCATGAATTATATTTCTCGAGTGTAGTAACTGTATGGGTTATTTCTGTGCCTCTTTCCAATTGCTGTTATCATTGCTGGTAAAGATCACCTTAACATCTTAACTAACGATTAGTACTCTAAAATTTAATCTGAGGTATTAATTTCATAAATCAAATTGTACAAGTAGAATATTGCTATATAATTTACAATCATATCACATGCCAATAGGTGTAATTATTTCGCCATATAAATTCAACAGGATCTATTACTTAATATTTATTTTTAGCCTAAGCTATGCATTTATTTCTAATTAGTGAAAGGTTCTTTTTCTACTTCAGAGAGAGTTAAACCATAAAAACAAATGGAAATAAAAACCACTGAAGTGTGATCCATTTTTCTTGGTATAATGTATATACTTAAAGGCACTAAAGATCTCACGGTACTACTTAAAATTATGTAATTAATTGAGACATGAACAGTTTTACATTATGTTTGTTAGATAAGAAGTAATATTGAGACTCCCTAGAAAGCAGAGCGGTGTACTGAGAATGGTGCTAGCCCTTATGGATGCTGATGCAATAACAACTCACAGGTTTCTAGGGAGCAACTAGCAGTTTTTGTTTGCTTAGAATTTAGCCCGTCCTTTTAAAGATCAGATTCATTTGAAATGCTCTAAATTCAAGTTAGAAAGTAACCTTTAGCAAAATGTATATGACCCACTTTGCAGACTTCTGTATAAAAGTTCTACATGTGTAAGAACCACTTGGCATGGTAATTTTTTTTCTTGTATTACCCTTACAACTGTGAATATCTGAAAATGAGCAAAGCCTTAGAGGCACAGGTAGCCTTCAGAACATTCTCTCACTTGTACCAGCATGCGGTTTACACGGCCATTAAAACCACTGTCATTTTACATCTGTAAAGCTCTTCCTCAGCAATTCTCACTTCACCTTCACAACAACCCAGTGAGGAGAGCAGGTGTAGTGGACGTTTGTCATTTCTGCCGACCCAGCACCCCAAGAACCCACCTGCCTGGGCAGAGCCCTGGGGTAAGAGGGATGGAAGGCAGGGGTCCTCTTCCTCTCCCCAAATCAGAGGAGAGCAGAGATTCTCTCCCACTGACTTGGCAGCTCCAACGTTCTCCTGTGACTGAGGCTCAGCCAATGAGACGACCCTGCCTGAGAGGTTTCCCAGTAATGAGTGAATCAGAGCTGCTGAGGAGAGTGTGGGAGGCAGTGGCTGGCGAGGGCAGTGCCCGTGGCACTGGAACCAGCTAGGACCTTCAGAGTCCAGGGCCAGTAGAGGCAAGTTGGGTGTCCCTTTGTTTCTGCCGACTTTTCCCAAGGTTTTTCAGCCTCTTCCCTCCACTAGACATCTTGTATCTTGTCATCACGTCCCTGTTACATTTAATGTTACTAAAGCAAGTTTTGGTTGATTTGCAACCCAGAACACAGGTGATTATAAGTATTGCTATTCTCAGTTTATAGACGAAGAAATTGTGCCTTACAGAGGTTAAGTAACTTGCATGAATTGTAGTTATGTAGCAAAACCAAGTCAAGATCCCATGACTTCTACTTAAGGGTTGTTTCTTTCACAGCACACTGCGCTCCCATTGCGTTCGGTGGCCTCGTAGTGGTGAGGCAGCTTACTCCTCTGTGCCTCCTTGATCACCATGTTAATCCTACTTGCTGTTATGTTTATCTGCGTGATGTCAGATGTACCTGTCTTCCACACCAGACCACTGAGCATCTGGAAGACAAGGATTGTATTATATTCATCATCTTCTCTCAAACATGCTCTAGCGCCTGGGTGCATAGTCAGTGCTAAATAAAGATTTTGATGAATGAGTGAACAAATGAGTGCATAAGTTATTCAATGACATGAAAACACCAATATAAGTTTGAAGTCAATGATACAAGTATAATTTTCATTTTAAAAAACACCACTATGGGGGCCGGCCTGGGGGTGCAGCAGTTAAGTTTGCATGTTCTGCTTTGGCAGCCGGGGGTTCACTGGTTCCGATCCCAGGTGCAGACCTACACTCCACTTGTCAAGTCATGCTGTGGCAGCGTCCCACATATAAAGTGGAGGAAGATGCATATGGATGTTAGCTCAGGGCCAGTCTTCCTCAGTGAAAAGAGGAAGATTGGTGACAGATATTAGCTCAGGGCTAATCTTCCTCAAAAAAAAAAAAAAACAAGGAAAAGAAAAAAAGCAAAAGCAAAAAAACACGACTATGGTCTTTAGCAATCAAAATTTTAGAATATTTTACATAAAATAATTTGCCTTGAATATATAACAATGTTCACTTAGTAAGCATTTGTTCCATACCTACTATGTGCCAGGTTCTTGTTACAGAGATAAATAAAAGTTAGTCTCCTTCTTTCAGAAGTCTCACAGACTGATGAGAGAAACAAATGATTCCAGAGCTCTGATCATGAAGCTGTGGGAAAAGGGGCTGTGGTAATCTAAGAACGATTACAGCAGCAGGCCCACCGTCAGCAGCCATGGGAACGCTACATGGCATGGAGATTGACTCTGGGCAGAATGCTGCACACGGCAAGGACAAAAGCCAGCACCCTCTGAAAGCTGGAGAAAAGCACAGTGTGTTTGCCTTTCCAGAATGTTGTGAGATTTGCTAAAAACCAGTTACCTGTACCCTTATTCAGACATAATTATATTTATGAGGTTATAATCAAGGCTTGTTATCAAAGATTTTTGAATAATTTTGAAATTGCTATGTACCATATGAGACTAATACATAAATATATTATATTTTAGTTTGGCACAAAGGTGAGAATGAAGATAGATCTGTATCGTTATTTAATCATTAAAGCCCAGTACAATAGAAGCAACAAATAAAGATATATAAAAATATGAAAAGATACAAAACCATATATATGTGTATCAAAATACATATATATGCATAAAATAGGATAAAAATTTATCAATATAATTTCCACTCTTTACGAATTATGCACACAGTAGGAGAAATATTTAACTCCATAATGTTTTGGTATCATTTGCAGACAATTACTACGGTACCCCGAAGCCTCCAGCAGAACCAGCACCATTATTATTAAATGTAACAGACCAGATACTTCCGGGAGCCACTCCAACCGCTGAAGGAAAACGGAAGAGGAATAAGTCGGTGAGCAACATGGAGAAAGCAAGTATAGAGCCGCCCGAGGGGGAAGAGGAGGAGAGGCCTGTGGTCAATGGGAACGGAGGAGGAGTGACACCAGGTTAGTCATTTACATGTTTTATAGGTCCATTTACTCTTTTAGATGTTACCAAATATGTCTTATATCTATGTGTTTAAATGCATGTGTATTTTCTTCACATATATATATGTTCAGACATGTACATATATATATATATATATATATATATATATATATGGTTACAGTTAACTTCAGAGAGAGAAGATTATGACATCAAATGGAAAGGCCAAGATTCTTGTTTCCAATTTTTTTAGTTTTAATTTTGACATATCAAGCAATTCATTCAACTCCCTCAATTTTTGGTTTCCCTTATATAATAATGGCAGTATAGTGAATGGTTTAAACCTCTTAGAAAGTGTTACAGGTCATGAATATGATTGGGTAAAGTTCTGAGGTCTTTGCTAATCAATATTAGATGAAATCTAGCCTTAGAAATCTCCGCATGCTCTCAGTGCTGTCAATAGAGGTTGTGTGACGTGATTTAGTTAACAACTTCAGTGAATACAGTCCTCAAAATGACCACAGCTCCAGAAAGCACATTTGTTCGTATCTCCACTCTTGCCACCCAATCTGGCAGAGTGGAGAAAGCATCTTTATACAGTGACATTGTGAGGTCACGCACACTTGGACAAGGAAAAGACTTGTCACCCCTTTAATTTGTGATCTACTGTATCACATCTGTAAAGAATATTAGACATATATAAAGTATGTTGGTGCAAGGTATGGATTTGCTCTTTTCTTATGCTTATTACTAGTGGAGTGGAATTTTTTATTTATAAAGTAGATTTTTTCATAACATTGTCTATAATTAAATGTTACCAAAATAAAACTATGGCATTCTCTTAGCCTCTAAGCTTATTCTTAAGATATTTCCTACAACTACTTCAGTGTCTATATTTTTATTTATCACTGTGCTGCTTTTATAGTATTTGAATTTCATGTTCAGTTGCTTATAAAATAAAAGTTTCATAAGCTTATTTTTTACCTTCCTTGTTTATAATACCTACAAAAATGTTCTTCATTGAACATAAGGAGACCAAAATCTAATCTGTGCCAGTCAAGGTATAAAACCTTAACAAGTGGTTTCATTGTGATTGGTCAGAGGAGGATAACAGCCTCCATTAATATACTGGTTAAAACTTATTCTCTGACCCTAGTAATCCTTGATTTCTGGATACAAATGCCAAGAGTCACCATAGACACGTAATGTAACTTGTTTAATGGGAAATGATCTGGTAATTTTTAAGCAATTAGATACCTTCTCTTTTTTGAATCTGAAATACCTTTGTCAAAATATTTACTTTTCATCATGTGATTGATTTAAATGAAGTCGATAGTACATAGTTTCCTTAGTGGATCTTTGATATGAGATGCAAAACACTTCGAGTGAAAGCAGTCATCCCAAAAGAAGAAGTTGGGGGTCAAAGAGTAGTTGCAGAATTTCTTACTAGTTAGCACCTTATAGTTAAAATGTAAAATATATGGCCTTGGTTAGGCTCCGGTCTTTGGTTTCTATTCCATTTCCACTCTGTATGGGGCAAATCAAATGACGCATTCTTGACCCAGAGATTCCTAAACTAGAAATTTATATAATTGGGGAGAGTAGTGAATCTAGAAGGTACCATTTCCTTCTGAAATGCATACCTTAGACATGAGAATGGGGTATTTTTACGGCTAGGAAGTCTTTAAGGGCCTCAAGGAAAATGAACTGATTGAACACTTCTTGACCAGCCCTAGATGGATGACTGTCTCTGGACCCCTCAGCCTGAGGATGGTAGAGAACAACTGTCTGGGCCAACTCCAGCATCTCTAGATAGTCAACGGATGCCACAAACAGTGGTTCTGTAAGCCTGGCTGGACAAGTGGCCCCTACACTGTCTTTTTCTTTCCCATTATGAGAGATAACAGATGTATAAATTAGGCAGCTCTTCACTCAGTGTTCCAAGGTGGAAGAAACAGCCCCAAATTAGAAAGTTTGTCCATTGTCCCTTATTAGAAATCTTTTGACAACTAGCATCTTTGAAATGTCTTTGTTTTACTTTATTTATGCAATAGAAACTTTAGAATATTCTTTGCCCCCTCTCGTACATTGACCCAACTCTTCACCTTTTGAACTTCATCACATTTTTCTCCAGCACAGAGTCTTTGTCCTGCCTTTATCTTCTTTCCATACACATTCTCCAGATACAGGACACTTCAAACAATATTGAGAAAATTTTGCTTAAATGTGTGGTAACACTGTCCTGTACTAAACGTCAATTCAGAGTATAAATAGTGTACTCAATGAGGCACACTTGGAGAGTGAGCAAAGCTTACTGAGGTAACTTTATCTCATTACAAAAAATATTTATAATAATGGTAAAAAGAAAACATAATAATCAATTTCTTTGGGATGCTAGGAACTCCTTAACCTCATTATATGTGTTAGTTCATTTAATTTCCCCAACAGTCCTGTTAGCCAGGTCTTGCTTTACAGATTAGGACACTGAGGAACCCTTCAGTTAATAATTTGCCCGATGACTGGAATTCCTATATAGGAAATCTGTATCCAGAACCCATGCTCTTAGCTGCTATGCTATCCTGAGTCTTTCATCACCAAATAGAATCATGAATATATTTCTCAGAAAAATCTGTAGACACATGACCACTGTTGTACCCGTTCATCTTTAAAAGCGGCATTATAAATTTCTACCTACCAACGACTTCTTATTTCTTTCATTTCTGGAAATCATGTACAAGTGAACTTATTTCCCTCTGTGGATATAAAAAAATCCTTAGTTTTTTAATAATATTCTGTATGTATCTAAGCATCAAGTCTACCAATCTTTAACTCCTTATATACTTTACCAAAATGAACTTTTATCTCTATGTAAATAAAGATTTGAGAGGAGTCCTCAATTTATTTCTACACTCATTTTCTTCACCTTTTCTCCTTTGAACTGTAGTTTATACTTAGAATTATACATTCCTTTTTCTTTCAGATCATATCTGTATACAGTCAGTGATCACTTTAACTATGTAATTTTTCCAAGAAGTTCCACTAACGTTATCAATGAAAATTCACATAAAATATGTGAATACTCATTTTATGCTAACTTCCCTCTTTTTGCTCAGAATTATATCAAACACATGGATTTAGCCCACAGTACCTAGAAAAGGCCATGTAACGATCTTTCATTATCTCAGATCAGAAATGTCTTTCTTTCTGACATACATCACTTTGGTCATGGAAATCAACGTAGTTCTCTCCTTAGAAATGTAGTTCTATCCTTGTTAAAAATAAAAATTACAAAAATAAAAGTAAAAGTAAGACAAATAATGGCAACTCTGCTTTAATGAATGCCTACATTGTTCTAGGCATATAGCATACGTATTATCTCTAACCCCATAATCATGGCATGTTTACTTAACAAATGGATTGCTGAAATTTAGCTGAAGGTGTTTCACTAAGGTAGTGGTTCATTTAGTAGGAGAGTTGAGATCTGGACCCAAAGATACCTGAGTTTGTCCTCTCTCCGCCACATTTCTCTGGGGCCGTTAACCATGCTGAGGACAAAGTTACTCCTGACCTTCATAAGGGAAATTACAATCCTGCAGCTCAGTGTATTTCATCTGCAGTGTATTCTGTTATATTCGTCCTTCATTGGGTTCATGGCAGTGGTGTTAGATCTGATGCTTGCAAGGATGATATATCCTTACATCATCTTAGAGAATCTGTCTTTGAAGTGATACTTAAAATTCACACCCCCAGGAAACCTTCCCTTGACGTTAACCTCACCTATATTTAGACATCTTCATCTTGTTAGAACTGACATCCCGCCCCATGGCTTCAAATACTGTAGATATACCTGCAGCCTTCAATTCTCTCCTCTGTTCCAGGGCCATATTTCTAACTACTGCCCAATGGACTGCCCCACTTAAGCATTTTTTCAGCAACTTAAATGCGACATTCCGCTTAAACTCTTCTCCCGTAAAACAAATAAGCAAACCAACTCACAAAGTCCTCTACCTGATTTCTCTAATTCTTCTTTGTGCCCAGATAGATCAGAATTATCTTTGATGCTTCCCTCCCCCAGGCTGGATATATATTATCGGGTACAAAAGATCGCTGGGCCTTTAGCTTTCATCTCTTCCTTCCAAGTATCACTGCCCCTCCTACATCACTGCTTTATCCCCTCATTTGCGAACCAGTGCCTTGCCTGACCTACCTTCCTCCAAGTTCCATCCTTATCAAATTTCCTGTTATTCCTCAATCAGTTAGGGATTCTTAGGCCTGCAATGGGTCATGTAACTATCGTTCTCAAAACTTGCATGGGCTCCTAATTCTACTGCTTCAAACTCCTTAGGCAGCCACTCAGATGCTCCCACATTTGACTACAGCATCTCTGTTAGCTTTGTCTCCTATTATTCCCCCACTCTCTTCTGTCCTCTACATCCCATACTCATAAAACACCTCCACCTGTCTGATAAGCTCTTTCCTACATTCAAACTTCCTATTCTTTTATTCAAAATTCAAAGCAATTTTTGATATCCCCCTTGTTGACTCCCATAAGGAAAAGTTGAGACTATCCATCACTGAATTATTTATATTTTCCATTCCTTTGGGAGTTATTGGTTAACCTGGTATTTGTAGGTCACTTTCATGATGTGCATGTCTGGCGTCCCCACATATACTGCAAACATGGTTAGGACAGGGCTTACTTCTACTTTTTAGTTTATCTGTCTCAGTTATTAGTATATACCTTTAAATATTTCAAGTTCTTAGTAAATCTTTATTTTTTAGTCAACCAAACCTTTAGAGAATGTTAAAATTTTACTATGTAAATGTGATTAGATTTAATTCATGCTCATTTTACATTATTCAGTGTCTTCAACATGCACTGTTTCTTCATTTGAAAGATACGAGATTCCTGATCTTACATTCCTTCAAAAGTTGTTTGATAATTAAAGAAAATTATGCAGAAGTATATTTTTAAAAATATATTCTTAGAGATGAGAATTATTCAGTCTCTCTAACTGTGGGAAAATACCAAAAATAGACAAGAGGTTAATAGATGAGTAGATAGAACTTTTTTTTTAAGATGAAACTTTTCTAAAGAAAAGCAAATCCTGTGAACCATGGTTATTGAGTTAAGCTCTCTTGGATTTCTTTTATGTCATGAATTATCTGCTAAACTTTTCCGGAAAGTAATTCACTATTATAGTGCAGCTTCCCCTCACCAGCTATTAGTAAGCTTAGTGCAAAGAATTAGAGATGCACATATATTTTAAAGGCAGCTAAATCTCTCTGTTAATACACACACACACACAATGCCAGGAGGAACAGGGCCCGTGAGAGCTACCTTCGCCAACAAAGGGAATACAGTATGCGTACACAGAGCTGCCTTCCGCAGGCCCCCAGCCCGCAATTAGTGCAAATGAACTGCATCTCCCAGAGAGGGAACAGAGTGTCCCTTATGTGACCACCGAGTGTCCTCAGCAATGATCTCAGTTCACCGTTAGGGACCGGCATCCAGGTCCTGTGCTGCTTGGCACGCTGACCGTGCATGCACCATCAGTCCTGGGTCTGTGAATGAGCTCCTGTCACTGTCAAAAGAATTATGTGCTCCATAGTGAATCTCGCTGTTTTCCCGTGAATAATGGCCCACTCTGAAACCACCCCAACGCCTGTCCCCTGCTTATTTTTGTGTGGGTTCACAGAGACTGCGATGTGTGCACCCACTCCGAGCTTTATCTTTTATTTATTTACTTATTTATCTTTTGAGGACGCTTAATTTTGTGATCTTGTTCCCAAACACGGTACTGGGTTTTATTTTTCCATTGGAGGGACAAATTTCTGGGTCTATTTTAATCTTCTAAAATTAAATATTCCATTCGTAAATGAGGAGCATTCTACCTTTTCTGAAGAGGATTATTTGAAAGTTGATTTTTAAATACTCCGAGTAGCTAGGTGTCGTTATAAAGTAACAAGAAAATCTCTTTAGAGTATGTGCTTAGACATTATAATAGTAATTGTAACTACACCAGTGGAAAGCAAAAATGGGATCATGACTGGTTTCATGTCACTTTGAATCAAGACAGGCTCACTTTGCGATTAAACTGAAAGTGATACATTGTTTAAACGTGTTCATGCCCTCAAAGTGATTCAGCATTTTCCGGATCTTGCGCTTGACCTTTGTGGAGAGTGTTTTCCACTTCTCTGGGGGTTTATGTGATGTGCGTCAGAGAGAGATGTGATAAGTGAATGAGGAGTGGGGAACAAGAACAACCAGGTAACAGTCAGGTTTGTACAGCACTTACAGAAAGCCTGTGGACTAGTGGAAATGAGTGTCATTAGGTTCTCCAGGCGTTCTTAGAGTCTGAGCTTATTTCTGATCATAGTCATCCATTCTCTCTGGGTCTGATGTTCACCCTGTGTTCCATTTTCTTGTCTCATATTTCCTCTCATAGAAGTGATTGTAATTTCAGTCTGAAATCTCAGCTAGTTTATTGTCAGACAGAGATTGCTCTAGTTATTTCTGGCTGAGGGCTTGCCTTTGTCTGTAAAGACAGGTCTCTCTGCACACTCGTCCCTTCTACATAGCCCCATTGCTGGGAATAGCAGCCTTATCTTTTTCTTCCTAATTGACTTCTTTCTCTCATCAAAAAATACCTTGACTCCAATTTGACCCCAAAGAATAGCACTTGAATTATCAAGATCAAGATTAAACAAAGTCATCTTCTTTTTCTCTTTCAGCCCCTTTGCTGTTCCTAAAACTTCAGAAGGTGATGCTATGTTTCATATAGCACTAATCTCCTGACTTTTTTTTCCAGAATTTTGAAACCAAGATCTAAAAAATATTGTACATGCCTGTCCTGTATTTCATTTCATATCTTGCTTTGGTCTTTGAGTATTTTCAGTTCTTATGTCAGTTTGTCTCATCCCAAAGTTAGTTGAGGATTTGAAAGACTTGCTTCTATATGAAAAATATCTTTAGAATTCATTACATTATGAAAATCATGCAACATATACAATTTTAAAGCTGTGAGGATTCGTTTTATCACCATTGTTCTGGTCTATTTTTATTAAAATGTTAAAAATTAAATATTTCAGAAAGAAGAAAGTGTACTAATTAATACAACTCTTCTCCCCTGTTAATGGGAAATAATTTCCTCTGCTAATCTTTCTACTGATTCTTTCCAATTTAGTTTTTTCTACCTTGGGATTTTTTTTTCTTTGTCATCTTCCGCTCATAGACCTTGAATTTTCTATTTTCATGATTTCTCCTTTTGTTCTTTTAATGCTCTTAAACATTTGAAACAACTTGTAACCAAGCGTGGATTTTAGATATATATGAAACATAACTTTGAGGTTTTGAATATGCTTTCTTAGTAATTCACAATTCCCTGGCTAGCCCCCTGAATAGATGAGATTCAATTTGGTTACAAATATTACAGATAAAAAGTAATTTCTTTGTAGGATTGGGAATTGCTGCTTCCTCAATTGATATATCATCTCAAAAACCAGAAGCATAGTTAATCATTACCCTAATTCTTCCTAATTCTAATATTTTATCCCAGATTTGTTTCTTTCATGGCCTCAAATAATAAATGAAAATATTTGTTAACATCTCAGGAAAATTATATATGCCAATATATGTTTATGTATATTTATTGTATATTATATAATAATATTAATAAATAGTAAATGTATATTTAATAAATATATTTTAATTGCCACAGTTTTTAAGGGCCACCCCTCCTCATTCTCATCCCGTATATGAAAAGAATTTGAAATGCATTTTTTTAGACCTTGTAAACACTTTAAGAGAGCTAAGGGCTCAGAAAATGCCAACTAAAAGTCAGTAATCAATGTATATAGAAAAATCTCTGAAGGAGCAGAAAAAATAATCATCTTTGCTAACTAGACTACTGAAGCCCTTGGAGCAGCAACAGGAAAGAAACCTACTTCCCATTGTATTTCCCCTTTGTGCTTTTGGATTTGGTCCGTGTACGTGTTTTATTACATGAAAAATAAAAGGAATTCTTTTAAATGATGAGCAAAAACTCACTGACCTCTTAATGTGCAAACATTTTAGCACTCATGTTATAATTCCTTGTCTCATTTTAGCAGGTTTAGGAAAAATAAAGACAGTTGATTAAGAGCACTAACTACAATAAGCAGTAAGCTACAACCTCATCGTCTTTCAATCCACTGGCTCCATAGAATGCAGGTGGGGCCACCACATGACTGCTCTCTTTCTAAAGACAGAACGGCCTCCACTTTTCACTACAGGATATAATCTATAGTGTGACCGTAATAAAAAACCAATTACAGTGATAATTTTCTCTTGTCCAAGAATCAACCCTGAGTTGTTCATTCATTTACAAGAGCCTGTGGTTCAAATTCTAACTAAGCCCTTTAGCTTGTAGCAGTAAAAAGAATATGCTCTGACAGTACCCCCTCCCCACTACAATACAGTAAGACCTTGGATCAATAGAGCTGACACACTTTTTGATGAGACTGCTGAGTTTGCAAGAAAGCAAGGGAAACCTTCAAGCCCCACCAGTTCCACCACTTCCACCACCATGGTCACCCACAAAGGAACAGAAACCAGAGTGTGAGCAAGCTGCTGTAAGCAGATGTGAAAACCAAGATCGCCCTGGGGAGCTGTGAGGAGACTAAGCCTGGAGCAACTGTGAAATTGGGGAGCCGTGTCTCCGACTCTGCTTTAAGTGAGTACCCTCAATGGTGCCAAAGGGATGCAAGTCCGTAGCCCAGTAGCAGCCTCTGACGCCCAGCAAAATCAAATGCAAAACTCTATAGGAAATAAGACAGAACTTGGAAAAACGTGTGGTTTCTGAGGATTATTTTTTTTCTCCTTTAAATCACTTAACCCCACGGCAAGTCTCAATGGAAGAAGAAAAATTCAATTTACGCAAATGTTAAAGATCATATAAAAGCAACCACACTTCCTGTTTCTCTAGGGAGAAACCATGTGATTGCTTGACTGGTTTCACCACCCAATTTATTTAGCATTTTAAGTAGTATAGCTCATGGATGATAATATGTAACATTTACTGAACATCTACTGTGTTCTAGTAGTTTACTCTTCTAAGCGATTTAGATACATGTCACATTTAATCCTTATACTTAGGTAATGTTGTTATCCCCACTTTACAGTTAAGAAAGTTAAGGCATGCACAGAGTGGTTAAGTAACTTGCTCAACGTCACACTGTAAAGAACAGATTCAAACCAAGGCAACTCAACACCAGCCTTAGAAGACAGATTATACTGCTTCTTGCAGAGCATGCATGGTGCTATCTGAGCATTGCTAAACAAAAAGCAGAAACGTTTTTAAAAATCTCAAGTTATTTCTGTTCTCTTTCCTTATCAACTATAAATACGTTCCTCAATCTTCTTTTCCCCTTAAATGTTCTCTGGCCCAGCTTATTTCCAAAGAAATCATATGAAGACAGGAGAAAAAAATCATTAGGTTTATTAAAATTTGTCACATAGCCATTAGAAATATAAATCACAGAACTCTGTCATGGGGTAAAATGAATTTTGGAAATTCAAATTTTATGACTTTTTGAAGAAATGAAATCAACAATTTCCTATCTAGCTTAAAAACATTATTTCCCCTCATTTCAAAGGATGGCAATTACAGAGAGCTGAACATTAACTATATGCATAGACCATGTCAAATGAAAATATGGATAAGGTATAAAATAGGCAATCTTCTTCTTGAAATGGTTTTATCTTGGTGTTTGATTATTCTTTAATAAAACTGAGAGGGGGCATTCAAAACCATGGCATTCTGATTTATCCTCGATCTTGCATCCGAAAGGCAATATGTTAGATACTGCTGGCAATAAAGATGTAAGCGAGTGGAACGGCTGCTATATATATTGTTGTAATCTTGATACCTGAGACTGGACCAGAGCTGTGGAATTTTTGTGGACTGGACTGAATGCAAAAATGCATATATTTAACTCTCTTCCAAGTAAATGGTTTTCAGTCCATGTGCTATATACAGATCTTTGAGCTCTTTGGAATTTCTTATGGGAAGGAGGAAATCATTTGCTGAATCCAATGAAACCATTAGGGTAGAAAAGACGAAAGAAATTAGATTCCTTAATTCTTCACAACAGTAAAAGTGTACATAAAATATGGTTTTTATAGGCCATTGCTTGTAAGAATGTGTATTGTCTATGTCTCTTTTGTGTCCCAATGTTTCTATAGAATTTCTAGGAAATTCAACAGTCCTGGTCAAAGGGAAAATTTTTCCATCATTACCATTCTTTAAAAAGAGGCGTTCCTTCTTCATTGAAATATTCTTTATTTCCACTATTAGTGAAAAAGTAAAAACTTTGCTCTGGTTTTCAAGGCATCTAAATGACCTAGAAATGTGAAGTGGAATGCTCAAAAAATGCCAGTGTTTGATAAAGTCTGTTCACTTCAGGCCCGAGCATCTTAGGGAAAAATTACATTTGCATATCCAAAAAAAATCATGTTTACATTGAAAAATAAAACCAAGCTGAGAAATGTGTCTTGGAAAACAAAAAGCACAATTCTATATGACCGCTTCCTAATCAAGAAATAGCTTCACACCACCGTAAAAGTAAAACATGCATGGGTTATGTGGCTCCTCCTTAGTCAGAATTCAAATAGTCTAGGGCTGCTGAAACCACAGGTCTGACGTAGATGAGATTTGCATGAGGGCACATTTGCACGAGTATATTTGTAAGCTGAACTCCATGGGAGGCAGGGCGTGCCAGCAGGAATAGCTACATGTATACCCTTGGTTAGCACATAAGATCTGTTCTTTCCCATCCTTTATTACTAAAAGTACATCCAGACAATGGAATGTTATTCAGTGCGAAAAAGAAATGAGGGATAACACCATGAAAAGACATCGAGTAAACTTAAATGCGTATTACTATGTGAAAAAAGCCAATCTGAAAAGGCTCTGTACTATCTGACATTCTGGCAAAGGAAAAACTATGGAGACAGTAAAAACATCAATGGTTGCCGGTGGTTAGAGGGGAGAAAAGGATGAATAGGCAGAACGCAGAGGATTTTTAGGGCAATGAAATTAGTCTGCACAGTACTATAATAGTGGATACATGTCATTATACCTTTGTCCAAACCCATAAAACGTACATCCCCAAGAGTGAACCCTAAGGTAAACTGTGGACTTCAGGTGACAATGATGTGTCAATGCAGATTCCTCAGTTGTAACACATGTACCACTCTGGTGGACAATATTAGTAATGGGGGAGGCTGTGCACGTGTAGGGGCAGTGAGTACATGGGAAATCTCTGTGCTTTTCTCTTAATTTTGCTGTGAACTTAAAATTGCTCTAAAAAGTAAAGCCCAATTTTTAAAAAGTCCATTCTGTTCTTGGTGGGTACTTTCTCAATTACTTATACAATATCCAACATATCCTATTTTCAAAAAAAAGTTAAACCACATACAGAAGAAAGAAGTAATGATATTATCCAAAATGTAAAGTTAACTTCTATTTTCCTTACTGAACAGGGAAACAATTATGACATAGTATGAAACAATAATTGATAGTCCCAAACATGGTAAATATTGGTTCAGTGGATTGTAAGATAAACTTGTCTAATATACTACCTAATGAGATGAATTGTATCCCCCTAAAATTCCTATGTTGAAGTGCAACCCTCCAGAATCTCAGAATGTGACCTCATTTGGAAATAGGGTCATTGTAGATGTAACTAGTAAAGATGAGGTCATACTGGCATAGAGTGAACTCCTGATCCAGAATGACTGACGTCCTTATAAAAGGGGCATTGGAACACAGGTGTGTACACAGGGAGAATACCATATGAAGACTGGAGTTATGCTGCCACAAACAAAGGACCACCAGAAGCCAGCAGAGGGGTCTGGAACACATTCTCCTCTAGCACCTCCAGAGTGAACGTGGCCCTGCCGAACCCTTGATCTAGGATTTCTAGTCTCCAGAACTGTGAGACAATAAATTTCTATTTTGTTTAAGCCTTCCACTTTGTGGTATTTTATTTCAGCCCTAGTAAACTAATACATACCAGGTGGACTGCAGTCTCCTTGACTGCCCACTGCCTAACCTGGTGCCTGGCACTTAGTAGGATTTCAATAAATGTCTAATTAATTAAATAATATCATTTTCCTAGCAATATAGGAAATACAACTTCAGTTCCTTCTCTCACTGACTGTTAAATATTGGAGTTCCTCAGACAGCTGCCTTGGGTACTCATTTCCTGTGCTATATTGTCTCCCTAAAAAATTGTGTACAACTCTTTTGCATCATTGAGTATCATAGTACTCTATATAGTTACCCAGATTTTGGGGAGCAGCACTTCCTCTCCACCCCCATGTGGTCTTGCGTGTCAAAGAGGGTACTTAATTTGCACTCCACCAGCCCCTTGACTTCCTCTGCCTAGAAGAGGTGCAGTGACTTATGAGTGGTACATTTTGGAAGGATGGTCTGGGCCTGCTTGGTTCAACTCCTTTTTTCTTCCTTGAATGCTCTGCGTTGCTCTTCCAAGAATAGGTTCTGCGTGGGAAGCCTGCCCTGGTTCAGTGCTGCCTGTGGGGACATTCGCCTGATTCTGGGTTTCACCAAGGCCTTTGACACTCACCATGAACTCATCTCTAAGTTAGCCTTATGAATAGTAAATGTGGGAATGTTATGGGTCTGCATTTGCCTTACTCAATTTTTTTGTCATGTTTTATGCAGATAGAGAAGGTAGGTGCTACTTTTTACTTTGCTTTCCACCCAAATCACAATAGCCTGATAAAAAAGTTATTTTCCTCTCCCCCATGAAGGTCTTACAAATTGTAGGTATTAAAATCATGTTTGCTAATGTAATACTTGATTGATTAAATAAAAATAAAGGAATGAATGAATGAATAAACAAATGAGTTAGATGAACTGGGAAAACTTGGCTCAGTCATCTCTGACACATCAATAAATGTAATTATAGACATTTCCGAAGACTCCAGACATTTGTTTTAAAGAGATGTCTTACATTTCTCTTGGAAATATAATAGTACTATATAGTTGAGAAAAGAATTTATTTGTTCACTGCTATGCTTCTTGAATGAATTCTCTGTCAGCATATTCTATGTTTTCTTTTCACTCATTCTTTAATCCATTCCAACCTGGCTTCCTCACCCACCACTCCACTCTTAACTACTACCATAACTGGTAGCTAATGTCACCAGTGACCGCCATGTCGTTAATTTCAGTAGATTTGATGTCCTTGTCTTGCTGCACTGTTCAGAAGATTTGGCCACAGTGAAGTGTTTCCTCCTTGTTGCCCTTTGCTTGGCTTCAATGGCATGAGGATCAACTGGCTTTTCTATTCCTTCCCTGGCTCTTTCCTGGTCGTTCTCTGACTGACTGGTAAATGTTGGAGTTCCTCAGGCAGCGGCTCTGGGGAATCTCGTTTCCACTTGCTGCGCTGTCTCTCTAGGCAATTTCACTCATTCCCATGGCTTAAATTATAGTACAATCTAGCCATATGCTGTTGTCTTTCAAGTTGATTCTCCCCAGCCAAGAGCTCTCTGCCATGACATCTCCATTGTGAGCTTGGCATGGACCTCTGTCCTCAGTGTACGCAAAACTATACCCACAGTCTCCCGCCTCCTCAGAGTCCTGCTCCTCCTCTCATGTTTCCCAGCTCAGTGAATAGCCTTGCCACCCACCAGGTTTACCACGACTTCTTTTTGCTTAGCTGTCCAGGTTTTTTTTGAAAATCCTCCCAAATCTACACTCTAAATATTTTTTCAGTCCACTTCTTTCCATGCCCATGCCAATGTCATCTCTTGTCTGGAGCACAAAAATAACTCTCCACTTGTCTATAAATATCTACTCTTGCCCCTCTCAAATCCCCAGAATACTTAAGGGAATGTCTGTGGGAAATGAAAATCTGATTGGGTCATCCCCTTGAGTAAGATGCATTGATTCCTTCTCATTGCTCTCAGGATACGGTCCCAAATCCTGGCAAGCCTTCCAAGGCCTTGTCTAACTCAGTCCTTGTGTATCTGGTTCTTTCTCTCTTACCTTCCTCTGAAAGAAGTCTCTTGCTCCTTTTTTCAAGTCTCAGATTCAATAGCACATTGGAAAAAAGGCTTTCCTTGACTCTATTTTAGTATAAGGCTAGGTGAATTTGTGTGCATGTGATCTTATCTTTCCCTCTGGTGGCATTCATCCCGCTTAACATTGTCTAAAGACTACACATCTTGATGTATTTTGAATTCCATGAGAGCAAGGATCATGACTCTCTTGTTCCCTCTTTTGTCCTGGCACCAACTGAGAGCTTAATAAATATTAAGTGAATATTGAATAAATGAATATGTTCAGAAAACGACCTTGCATTTTAACTTTTCCAGTGCGTCACATTTGGAAATACCTGAGAACAGTGTGTTTCATGTATTGGTAAGGGCACGTTGTAATAAAGTATTAGGAGAATCTAAGGAGATCAATGGTACCCTCTTTTGCTTCTTTCCTCCGCAACTTACAAAGGGTAAATCTGTGCAAGGAACCAGCCAGGATTCTACATCAGTAAGGGCCCTATTATATTCATCGAGTCTTCTTTGTAAGGGCAAAACAATGAAAGCTTGTAAGGTGTTCTTGCGCTTCCTGATTCCTAAAGATACTTTAACATTGCTCCCTGAGATTGATGCATATGAGGAAAAATTCATGCGAGCAGTTGATTGAGACAAAGATGACATGCCACTTTAATTTACTCAGTTTAAATTACCTGTGTTAATTTTTAAAGTTATAAAAATAATAGTCAATGAGTGTAAAGAGTGTAAAGAGAAGAAAGCTTCTCCCACTCCATCGAAATTTACTATCCTTAGGTAATCAAAGTTGACTTGTGCATCTTCTGTCCTGTTTTCATGCTCATGTAGTTATATGCAAAATTCTATGCATATATCTAGCTTGCTGTTTGCTTATTTGAAAAAATAGTATTAACAATATCTATTACTCTGCAACTTGGATTACTCTTGAATAGTAATCTTTAGCACCTTTTCAGGTCAATAGATACAGATCTAATTCATTGTTTCTATGCTATGTAGTTTTCCACCGTAATGATAACTACAGTTTATTTAATCATATTCTCATCGGTAGGCATTCAAATCATTTCCAGTGCTTTGCAAGTACTAACAATGCTGCAATAAATATCTAGCTATCCTTACACACCACCACCTTTATTTCTAGAGGATATATTCTCAAAGTGGGATTATTGAAAGTATATGTGTATTTGTATATGTATATTTTTAAATGTTAGTAGCTTTTGATTATATTCCCAAATGATTGTAGAATTTCATACTTCTAAGATGGCTGCCTTATCCTCACATTGACATTGCGTATCAATAGTGCTGTCTTTGCAGTTTCTAGGTTAAGCTGTGCCCACCTCACCTTCTGCCATGAGGAAGTTATAGTGACCCTCACTGAAGGCCAATTGGTTCTCTACTCGTAACTATTTTCCAAGTTTCCCACTGGAGCATACTTGGACTTCTGGATGACGTCCATGCCACAAAGAAATCTCGGGGGCAGTATTTGTCAAATGTTTTTTCACTCCACCGTTTCTCTGCTGTGACCTCCCAATTGAGATTTGGAGTCACTCGGCAGGAAACATTCCTCCCACAGTTCTGAAAAACTAAAGTAGTTCCCCAAGCCTCCTCTGCTTTTGGCTCCACTGACTTTTCCTGTGGTTTCCCTCTTCTTACCCGCACCGTGCCACACCCAAGACCAAAACCTAAAAGATGCTGATGCTGAGTCCCTGAATGAACCAGGCTGTTTCTGAAATCTGTGCATTTCCCCTTTGAATTCCTGTCCCAGCCACTACCTTACTTTAGAGGAAATTCTTCTACATTATATCCTTCATCTTATTTACCCCAAGAATGTCTCTTTTTCTAGATGGTACCCACTCGACTCTTCCCTAACAAATAGGACTCACAGTCTGTCTTTAGTGGCAGAAAAGCTAAATGGGAAGATAAAAAAAAAAAACCTGAATAGCTCAAAGAGAATATAAATCAGGGAATTTTTCAAAAATATCCCATTATACGTTGTCTACACCTTGACCAAAATACTTGCCCAGTAATCTCATCCCATGAATACGTAGCCATTAAAATGATTGTTACCCACTCTCTAATGTACCCCTGATGAGATCTTTAGAATGTCTTTATTTCCCTACCTTTTCTCCGCCCTTTAGAACCTGAGCTTTCTCAGTATAAGGTTTAAAACCCATGCTGGTAATAGGTTTTCCATATAAAATTTCACTTCTCTTTCAAGAATCTGTCTTTACTACAAATGTCCAGAAATGTGATCATCCTTTATTTACATTTAACCATATTATGCAGAATTTATTTCTTCTTAATTTTTCCTTTCTCTTTTTCTCTCCCTATTTTGAGATCTCTACTCTGATGCAATCATCCTAGTCTGGTTAGAATAATTCCTCAAATGTTGTCCTCAGGTAGGATCCATGGATAGTGTGCATTCAGAATTTTTCATGGTTAAAGGTGACTTTCTTTTGCCTGGACTGATGAATAATTTTTGGCAGAGTTAGGTTCTTGGGTTGCTGGACTTCTTTTCTCCAGTTACTACGGATGTTACCTTACTGTCTTTGAACTTAGAGCATCACAGATGAAAGGTCTGATGCTCTTCTGTTCCTCTTTTCTTTGTGAGTAATCATGTTCCTTCAGTGTAGAAGCTACTAAAGTTCTTTTTCACATTGGAGTTTGAAAATTTCGTCTAGATGTGTTTAGGGGTGTATGTGCTTCATTCATCCAGCCCCAGAGTCAGTGAACCATTTCAATCTGGAGACTCAGCATTTCTTCATCTTAGGTAAATTTCCTCTACTTTTTGTTATTTCTTCCCTGTGTGTTCCTTTTCCTCATTCTAGAACTCACACTATTACATGTTGGGACTCTTGGGTCTGTCCTCTAAGCCCATTGTCTTAAGGTATTTCTCTCTTCATTTTTGCTCTGTTGTATTAGTTTTCTATTGCTGATGTAACAAATTACCACAAGCTTAATGGCTTAAAACAATGCAAATTTACAGTCTTATATTTCCATAGGTTAGTAGGCTGACATGGATCTCTCTGAGTGTTGGCAGGACTGTGTTCCTTTCTAGAAACTCTAGGATAGAATCCATTCCCTTGCCTTGCCAGCTTCTGGAGGCCGTCTACATTTCTTGGCTTGTGGTAATCCCCTTCACCTATCTTCAAAGCCAGCAACAGTGCTTCTCTTTGGCCCTTCTTTAGTAACCACGGCTCCCTCTCCTTCTCTTCTGCCTTCCAATTATACTTTTAAGGACCTTTGTCGTTAAAATGAGCTCTCCTGAATAACTGAAGATAATCTCTTAATCTCGAGGTCCTTAATTTAATCGGATCTGCAAATCCTCTTTTGCCATGTAAGGTGACATTTACAGGTTCCGGCAGGTAGGACATGGACATCCTTAGGGAGCCATTATTCCACCTGCCACACCTGTGTTGTGAAATGGTCCTCCAATTCAGTAATGAGCAATAATTAGCCAAAGGATAGACAAGAAAGATGAGTGACAGGGGAACTCAAATGGTCCTAGCGATAATTTTCAGAGCTGTTTGCAATTATGCTTTCCATGTCAGCCTTTACGGAGCTTATTCCCTGGTGGGGCGCACCCCACGCTCAGTCAGAAGTTACTGTGGTGAGAGCGACTAACCACGTGCTCTTGTGCTCTTGTAGAATCCAGCGAACACGAAGACAAGGGTGCGGGAGCCTCGGGGGAGACGCCCTCCCAGCCTTACCCTGCACCAGTGTACAGTCAGCCGGAGGAGCTGAAGGAGCCCATGGATGATGCAAAACCAACCAAACCTGAAGAGAATGAGGAATCAGACCCATTGCCTGATAACTGGGAAATGGCCTATACAGAGAAGGGCGAAGTCTACTTCATCGAGTGAGTTTCCCACATTCTTCTAACTTTGCCCTAAAGATCATAGCGGTATGTAAATGATGTAACCAATGGAGATGTGGTCAAAATAAAATAGTGAATTTTATTGTTTCTGATATTAGCTGCCGTCTTTGTGAGAAAATAATGGGATAGGACACAGTTAAGGATCCTAGACTACAGCTATAAATCAAGGAATGAGTTAAACAATCTGACTTTGAATTTATTGCAATCATGACAAAAAAGGCATATCTCCAAGTGATGTTATTATTGAATTAGAAATAGTGTACATGTTCATGGAGAAATGCTTATTCTACTCTCCCAAGACCTCCCTATAGTCTAAATGAGATAATCCCATCTTTTAAGTCAGATTGCTGGACACATCCTCTATCAGTGCAGTGGTTCAATAGGATGCAGCTATTTAGAGCAAAATGCTTGCTGGTCATAAAGGAAAACATTTTAAGCATTTGCCCCTGAAGTAGGTGTCAGTACAATCATTTGTCTTTGTATAGTTCATCTTAAATTCCATTCTGTTTGTTCCTTACCATTTTTATGACGTGCCAAGGAAACTGAAATGCTAATCCTGAACTTCCTGGTGATACTTACTCAATCTTTTCTTTTCTTTGGGACTTCTTTTTTCCAAACTGAATTTTTAATATATTTTATTAGCAATACTGTTTAGCTTTCCTTTTCTTGATATTCTAGGAGTAGAGCAACTTCTTTAGCGAGTTCCTGAGTTGAAGATCTTAGCACACAGCTAAATTGTTGATGTGCATAAGACAATCAAAGTGTTCATTAGGAAGAAAGAAACTAAAAATATTGTAAATGGACAACAAGCCTTATTGCCGCAAAGTTGTGCAAGACATAAAGAGAAAAATTAATAAAATCTGAGGTTGTCAGCATTGACGGTGGATAAAAATAGGTAAACTCTGATTATTCAAGAAAGATATTAAAACTGGATTCCCTTTCCCAACCTGGAGTGATTTCTGACTTAGATCTCCGTAGGCAGAACTCAGTTGTGAAATTAAAATGTTTCCACGTGCCAATATTTAATTCTCATGTGAAGGTGGAAACTTTGAAAGATGTTGCCAAGGAAATGTACAATGAAATAATTACTTGGTGCTCTGCTTGACTCCAACATGGATGAGAAATGCAGTGTTTTGCAGAAAAAGAATCACTACCAACCATTCACCTTTTGACAAATCTAATAAGTTTAGAAAAAGAATAAAAATCTCTTGCATTATTTCTTATGGCTATAATCAATGACCCAAAGACAGCTTTTATCAATTAATTGGAAAAGAGAAAGTCATGTAGAATTTTTTTAAATGCTCAAAAGTGTTTGTATCTAAAAATATGATTTTGTTATTGATAAGCACAGTATGGCACCATTGCAGACCAGAAGTCAAAAATATCAACCTGAGATGTGAGTTCACACGTTAATGTACAGAACAAGGAGACTGATGATAGACACAATTTTATTATGTAACACAGTGGGTGTAAGGCTATGTGGAAACAATAAAAGTAAGCCAGTGTGACAAGTTGATTAAAGAACTATTTCCCAGGGCCGGCCCTGTTGGCCAAGTTCCACGTGCTCTGCTTCGCAATCTGGGTTCCCCAAGTTCAGATCCTGGCTGCGGGCCTACTCCACTTGTCAGCCATGCTGTGGAGGCATCCCACACACAAAGTGGAGGAAGATTGGCATGGATGTTAGCTCAGGGCCAATCTTCCTCAGCAAAACAAACAAACAAACAAAACTTATTTCCCTGCAATGTTTCCAATACTACAGTTATAAAAGCCTTATTTCTTTGTGATTATAAAATAAACTTTCCTCTTTTAACTGTGTCAGGTTTTGGGATTGTGGAGAAAAAGGACTTTGGAAGACAGGAGTTGTGCTCCTAGTGTCTAGTAAACAATTGGGTGCTGTCAGGACTTGGGAGAATCCACCAGAATGATTCTATTAATACTCTAGCTGGTCAGTCAGTGTCGGCATCCAGAGAGTCATAAGATTTTGTCCCTGCTCTCAAACTTTTTGTCAAGTTGGGGAAGAGAGACAAATAGTTGCAAACAGTTAGCAAACAGTTTCTGAATTTTGTGCTGCCATTCGGAGAAGGACAGGCTCAGCACAGACTTAGGTAGTAAAAGGAGGGTGACTAACACAGACTTGAGAAGTTGGAAACATGTAGACAGAACATTCCAGGTACAGGAACTGTCACTGCAAGGACCTGGTCCCCTGGTGTGGCAGGGAGAGGGGGAAGACCCCCAACCCTACCGCAGAAGCCGGTGTTAGCTGTGACGTGACTGCTCACTTTTCGTTTTGCTAGATCACCTGTGCTTTGGAAAGACAAGCAGAGGCTTTTGTTTGTTCATATTCTATTATTGCAGGGAAGAACGGAGGGGGAGAGTATTAGGAGCAGAGAGATTGAGTCGGAAAATTAAGCCAAAAAGGACGTGATGGTTTCCTCTGTGACAGAAGGCCGAGGCTGAGGAAGCCTCATCCAGAGGCTGAGGAGAATGGAGTTAGGGCTGAAGAGACCGTGATGGGGAGGTGAGGAGTGCGGGGCAGGAGCGAATGGCCTGCTGACGGTGGGTTTCCACACCAGGCAGGCAGTCCCCGCCCCACCCTTCAGCCAGGGCCACTTTGAGCTCTGTCTTTCCTTCCTTCAAAAAAGTTACCTTTGAATCTCAAGACTCAGTGTGGTGAGCTCAGGAAGCACAGGGCAGGGAACGATCAGAGTTTTGTTCTCCCCGTCCCTCATTTCCACGCCATCACGACCTGCACTGGACGCTCCTTTCCCTCTGCACGTCCTTCGCTCTGCTTTACTTCCCCTCAATCCTCGCTGGTGTTCTCCTGACAGCTTTCACTCTCTGCTCTGGATTGCCCCTTCCCTTCCTAGCTACGTTTGACAAAACCGACACTTCAACCCACTGTCGTTGATCTGTGCCTGACTTCGCCATTGATAATCACGATGAATTCTTGTGTGAATAAACTCTAGACCATAAAAGCCCTTTGGAAACAATCGGGTAGAGCAGGAGACAGTGACAGGAGAGGCAGCTTAGTGGGGCGATAAGGACTTTCTTAGGGACTAAGCCATGAGGTGTCCTGGAAATTCTGGCCAAGAAACTTCTGAAACAAATACTCTTTGTAAGATAGAAGTTTGCAGCCTGGAAGCAAAGTCATGGTAAAGAAAGAAGACCAAAAGGAAAAGTAGAGTAAGTTAGGAGGTAAAACAGACAGAAGGAAAGGCAGGAGAGAAGGAAAAGGAGAGAGATTTGTAGGGTAAGGAGCGCTGACATCAGGGAGAACTTCCCTCTGCTACGAAGACTGCAGGACTCACTTAGAGTAATGGAAGTTTTTCCCTGGAAGTAAATCCCGCTCATTAAACTTTACTGAATTCTGTTTCTTGTGAAATGAAGATCATGATAAAACAGAAAATAAGTGAAAGAAAGGAGAAAGACCCTGTGGTTCTGTGTATACAATTTAAATATATATATATTTCTGAATAGAAGAGAGGAACTCTACCTATGCTGGAATTCTAAATTAAATATATATTTCTTAAAAAATAAAAATGTATATAAAAACATTGTGGGTTTTGAATTAAGGTAGCAAGTAATTTCTCTCTCTCTCTTTTTTTTTTTTTTTGGTCTTCTATGCAATGTTTTAAAATAGTTATTGATTTACTCAGTATTGCAAAGTAGTTTATATGTCTCAGGACTTGACAAGCTCTGCCTTTAGAAGATGAGGGTTTTTTCATCGCTGTTCTCGGTACTGAACACGTCTTTCCCACACTCTTCAGAATTGCTTTCTTTGATGAATGATGAAAGCAGACCCCTTTTATCATTTACAATGGTAGTTAATGGGAAAAGCTGTTTTTAAACAACAGAATTTTAAATTCTGAGTGAATGCATTCTTCCAAACATGCCCTAAAGCGTTAATAATGTCTCATGTTTAGCAATTTTCAAAAGACTTTCAAATGCATAACTGTTCAAAAGCAGTAGTTTCCTTAACTCATGACACCATCTTTACTAATATTATCTTTTAAAAAGACAGGGTAATGGGGGCTGGCCCCGTGGCCAAGTGGTTAAGTTCGCGCGCTCCGCTGCAGGCGGCCCGGTGTTTCATTGGTTCGAATCCTGGGCGCGGACATGGCACTGCTCATCAGACCACGCTGAGGCAGCGTCCCACATGCCACAACTAGAAGGACCCACAACGAAGAATACACAACTGTGTACCGGGGGGCTTTGGGGAGAAAAAGGAAAAAATAAAATCTTTAAAAAAAAAAAAAGACAGTGTATTAATTGCAAATTCAGATTAGTAATAATAGTTGTCACATATTAAGCGCCTACTTTTTTCAGGCTGTGTTCAGCTTACTTAACAATAATAACTAATATATGAAGCATGTACACTGTGCTCATTTAATTCTCACTCTAGGAAAACAAGCGTTATGGAAGTGAGTGACTTGCCCTTGGTTGTATAACCAAGAATTGACAAAGCCAGGATGCTTTGATTCCATTTAGCCAACACAAATTTATTGAGCACATACTATGTGCTAGGAACCATTTTAAATCCTGGGAATATAGTAGTCAACAAAATTCGTACTTTCGTGCAACATGGTCTGGGTCCAGGGTCTTTGCCCTTAACCAATTTGCTGTGGTGCCTACTTTACGTGTATTATATCACCACCACCCTAAAAAGCATTTGATGTACCCCCATTTTATCAATGAGATTCTGATGCACTCTTGGACAAATTAGCATTCCCGAGTTCTCATGGCTTAGTCACCCTGCAAAGCCATTGCCATTATCCCATACTACTTCCAGTGTATAAACCAACATTGCCTGAATAGAAAAGAAAACTTTTCTATTACAAATAGTATTTGTTTTATAAATTTCTTGGCCAGAAATTCACTGTTCCAGAGGCTAAATGTTCCATAAAGAAGAGTTGCCACAGGGTTAATCTGGATTGACATGCTTTGGGAATCCCATTAAATCACTTCTTTGTTTGGGAATCGGTTTAGTTAGTGACATACAAGAGACTGCTATTGCTCTGGCAAAAAACAAAACGACAACAAGAAACTATTTGTTTACTACCATCTTCCTGAATGGCACTGCATGCTATGATCTTAAATAATAGATTTTTAAAATCAGGCTTTTGAAACTAAAAATCACATCTGTGAAAAAATGGCATGGCTGTACATGGTTTCCTAAATCTTTGTCGGGGCTGAATTTCCTTGTAAATTTTAAACAAGACACACAATCTGTTTCTTTTTATGTTGCTATTTATGTCCTTAAGCTTTAAGTAAATCATCAATTACCATTTCAAACAAATTTAAAACTTTGATTTATTAAATAGAAGACAAAATACTTTGGAAATTTATTGGAGAGAAAAGTAAGATCAGGTTTTTGGTATGAAGCAACATCAGCATAATGCCTTCTCATTTTAGGCTCATCATATCCTGACTAGTCACAAAATCTGGTCTACGCTTACTCTCTATAATTTGTATTACAGAAATGGTAGATATATTAAATATTTTTTCATAATTTTTTTCTCATGCCTACACAAGACTCTGGTGCAACCCCTGACAGAAAATAAGTCTTTTAGACAAAACAGTGTGCAGCACACACTCACAATATCCAAAACAATATTTATAACAAAACCTGTTTTAGAAATGCTTTCTAAACATATGAAAGATAATTTGATGGCAAATTCACATATTTGTATGCTTAATAAAAATTTTAGGAAAATTATGTGGGAAACAATCACTATAGAGGTCATTGACAATAACTTTTCATGTGGGTTACCAATGTATACATAGAAAAAGTAGTAAAACTATGAAGAATGGAGTCTTGAATGAAAAAGGTACCATCGTTCATATCACTTAGGTATATCCACTCATTGCCTTTAATAGTTCATCTTTTTGGAATGATGGGATAGAGGGGAGAGAAAGTCTTCTGGAAAATGATATAACCATCTTGGGGATTGTGTTGACTATAACATAATATGTGATCAATTTGTATACCTGTAAAAATGAGTATTGATTTTTAAAAATACATAAAATATGGTCAACAATCTCTATATTATTATTGTCCCTGAACCTACATGACTACTGCTATTGAAACTGTAACATCCACACGCATGTTGAGTTGCTCAATAGACGCAATTTACCTGGATCTTGTTTGCCATCTTCAAAAGATTATGTTTCATGCAGCCAAATATCATTGACTTCAATCTCTTATTATTCTTTTGATGTAGTATTTCCCAGGATGAAAATACAGTTTAACTACTAGTTGAAGATTTAGATTCGGAATTCGCTTTTTGGGAAGACTTTTTCAATTCAATGCATTTATCATTATTTTAAATATGTTACTATTTTTTTTAGAGAAAATGGAGCAAAGGAAAGGGTAACATATTTCTTATTCTAATAATAACATTTCAGTTCATGAAATATCATCCAATATTTCATCCAATATCATCCAATCAGTCATGAAGACATTATTTTGATCTGTGTGGCAATATGAAGGTAGGAGAGAAGAGAGGAAAAGGAGACAGAAAGAAAAGAGGAAGGAAAGGAGGACAGGTCTTAAAATTAGGTTTGAACTGGGTTGCCCTTGCGGATCCACTTATCCACAGTCACGCGTTGCTTAAGGAGGGGGACACATTCTGAGAAATGCATTTGTAGGGGATTTTGCCATGTGCGAACATGGTAGACTGTGCTGGAGGGGAGCAAATCTGCCACCCCAAAATGTGTCTCTTTAATATGAAGATTATTTTAGGCTGATTATTTTTAAGAAACAAAAGACAGAAAGTTTTTCTCGTTATCTCCTTCTTAAGCCTAAAAATTCAGATTTTAAAAAACCTGTCTCAGGAAGCAAGCTATCACCTTAGCTTAACATGAACTAGGTCGTAGACAGGAAGGAACCTAGAGAAGCCTGTGTGCTGGGCTCCCCTCTGTGTTCTTCTGTTTCTGTGGCCAAACAAACACTTGTTTTCCAAATGTTTACTCCTTTTCAGCTACCTGTGAACTGCCTTCTTCCCTTTCAAGTCCCTGCCTCTCCTCACCCCCAACACCTGCTTTTGTCTTTAGCTGAGGATGGTATTTAAGGTGAGAGCTTTGGCCATTTTAGTGAGTCACTCAGTTTTCCTGGGTTTCTCTCATCTATATATGTTATCAAATGTTTGTTTTTTTCCTCTTAATCTGTCTCATGTCAATTAATTCTTAGACCCGTCAGAAGGATCTAGAAGGGGAGAGGGAAATTTCTGCCTTCCCTACAGTACTCCTACAAACCTGGAAGCTACAGCCTACTGCACACCTAGGCTATATGGTATTAATCTTGTGGGACCATTGTCATGTATGTGGTTCATTGTTGACCAAAACATCATTATGTGGCACATGACTGAGTGCCTAAGAAACTGATAAAGGTTTTGTACCCTGACTGGGAAAACATACGGCAAATGAAAAAATAGAATAGAGGATAGACTATGGCATAATCTACATGAAAATTTTAAGCTTTGCTCCTAAGAAATACTCCATCCATTTGATAGCATTTTTATTAACATAATTCTTTAGTACAGCTTCTAAGACCTAATATTTATATGTAGATCCTATAAATTATTTATTCTGGAAAAATATTCAGATTTGAATGAAGAAAATTTGACTTGAAAGTGTTTTGAATAGAGAATTCAAGTTTACAAGGAGAAAATGTTTCCAGCGATGTTAACTGCCTCTCAGTCACCCTGTGCTCTCTTTCATCTCTAGGCACATTGCAATTTAATGTAACACCTACTAAGTACAAGGCATTCAACACAAAGGAACTTAAGTGGTGATTACTACCATCAAATAGGAGATAATGTTCTCAGTTTCTAAACCATTGGCAAAGGAGCTGAGAAAAACATCTTTGATTACCCTCGGAGGGAGTGAAATAAAGCGCCCTGGTATAAAAATCAGAGTGTTAGGTTTAGTATGCCTCTGGTTTCAGATCACAAAAAACTTTGGACCTGGAAATCAGACATATCTGGGTTCACGCTGGCTCTTCCCCTTTCACACACTAGCTGTGCATCCTTGGGCAAGATACCCAGCTTCTCTCCACCTCTGTTCCTCTATCTGTAAAATGGAGTTAAAAACACTAGGCACAAAGGCTCATTAGCATTTAATGACGTGGTGCCTGTGAAACTTCTAGTGCAGTGCCTGACCAAGTGGACCAGCAGGGAATGTTACAAGATGGTGAGAATGACTTTGCAGTGGTGTGCCACAATGTTGGGCAGCTTTTTCTGTTGAGGTGAAAAATTTCCTCTGTGAGAAGAAAGTTTCCTCAGAAGATAAGATGTTGTCATTTAACCTTCTGCTTTTGTCACTTTGGCAAAGGTTACACTTAAAAGATAGGCAGAAATTTCTGATTCCTTTCAAGTCAGCCTATCACGTGTCTTCATGTCTTCAAGATCATTGTCTTCAAGATCGTTCCGATATGAATTTAAACTAGAATTGCAGAGTGGAGTGAAATTTCACTTCTGGTTTGTTCCAGTCTCCAGACAGACTCAGTACATAATTGAACATCAGAGAATTGTTTTGGATAAACCATTTTTTAAGGTTTTCAACTGGATTTTTTTAATATGACATTGATTGAACTTGAATAGCGACTGACTCCACTTGATCTCTCACTTTTCATGATCATCCCGTTAAGTTTATCCGTAGAAATATATAGAGTAGTATATTACTATGATTCAAAGTTCCTACCTAGAAAATATTTGTTCCATTCTCTGTTTCCACACAACTTGGATCAATGTGGAAAACAGATGTCCTGCATCTGAATCTACTCTAGCAATGAAAGTGAAAGGAAATCACATCCTCACATTTGAGAAAACATAGGATGCAAATTGTGAAAAATCCCACAATGGTCCCATTTTGTACACAGTTTCCTTCCCAATGTTTAATCCTATCTTCAAATGGAATTGTCGAGGTTTAAAAATATGTAATTTAAGGGAAGTGGAAAAGCTATTTGGTCTGTTGTCTCCCAAAGTCATTAAAAATATCCCCTTTGTAAGGCATCTTGAAGAAGCATGCAGATTACAAGGCTGGTAAGAGCCACTATTGAAAACTGCTGTGCTGTATCTTCATGTGATGTTTAAGACAATTACTGGAGGTAACTACTACCCACGTTTCTTTCAGAATCATTTCAGAAGATCAGCTAAAAATGCTGTTAACTATAAGAGACTCAGTCTGTCAAAATGTATTAAAGTGACATACTGTTAATGCTAGTTCAACCCCAAAAAAATCATACTGTAATGAAACGCTTTATATAAACTCAGGAAGGCTAGGAAATTCACAGTTCTCTACTAAATTAGCTAGTATTTGAGACCCATGTTGGTGTGACATAGAAGTGGTAATTAGACTGCCTGCAGTGGCTTGCTAATGGGCATAGATGTCTTTGCTTTCATGAGAATGTGTTAGAGACCTAGAAATGACTTTTCTCCAAAATGGGGGAAGGATTTGGAAGAAGCCAGGTGTGGGTAAACATAAGGGAAATTTATTTTTCTTGCCTACCTCCCAACATTTCTCCCTAGCACATAAAAACACAGACCTCAATGCACCCTCATACACACAAACACACTTTGAACTGAGCCATGTCTATAAAGAGCATCTTTAAAATAACTCTTTTTTTTCCCAAAATCGGAGCAGCAGACAATGAACTCAGTGCCTTACATTCAGGATAGTCATAACCCCCATTCCATCCATGGCATCAAAGATTTAGTTGAGAGGAAAAGACTAGATGATATTGACATGACTACAAATGAGGACCAAAATGAGATGGAAGTGTCTGCACTACTTTCCATCCTTCTGAAACTTGCTAATGAAACACCATCAGACTTTGCAAAGGTCAAACTGAGGGAAAATAAAAGCTAGCATACACTTCTGATGTTTTCTAATTTGACCAAATTCACAGACTGTATCTCATCATATTATCAGAGCCCCACTCAGAGAGATCAAGCATTGAGGAGTTCCTAAATGTGAAGAAAGTGGTGGAGAGTATTCTCTTTCCCCACGAGTCAGAAATAAAAGGGAATCTTCTTCAGGAGCAGAAACTTCATGAGCCAAGGGTCCTAATGTCTCAGTTCTCAGTTCAGGAATGGCTCTGCACATAGGCAGATGGGACGACGTTATTTGAAAGAAAATATTATTTGAAGAATGCTTTGACACCTTCTAGTCTTTTCCCTACTGCCCATGTTGACTCCATCCTTCCTTCTCCTTGCCTTGAAATTTCCTCCATTAAGTAGGCCCTTGGTCTCTAGGAGTTTGCTATTAAATATGCTGCCTGGGAGAATTTTCTGACCTTTGCTTTAAATGCAGATTAATTCATCAGATTATCTAGCTAACACTTGTGTCTCTGACACAATAAAATACGGTTAAATTTCACTAAAGAAAGAGAAAATACATGTGAAATTGCTATCATCATTATCATTTTGACTTCCTTACAATTGTGTTCAAATATCCCTATTATCTGGCTTTAATTTATATTTCCAGCCTGTTTTCTTACTTTTCCATTTCAGGTTCCATTCGTTGACCTTCTGACTCTTCCCTACATAAACCTCACACTTTTCCACACTTATGACTTTGCTCGTTCTTTTTTTCGAAGCCCCCACAAATGCCGCATACTTGATCATTTGTCCATTGGTAGATAAGGTCACTTGACACAGCTATTCACAGTAAAGATTTTAGCTCCAATGTGCATTTGTGAGCCATTGAGTGGTTCTTAAATTAAAGTGTGCGTAAGAATCACACGGAGTGTTTGCCAACAATGGAGATTTTGTGGCCCCGCCTCCAGGATTCTCATTTGGTAGTTCTCTGAGGACTGAGAACAGGCATTGTAATAAGTCCACCTGGTGGTTCCCGTGCGGGTGTCCAGGACTGATTTCTGAAACACTGAGCTAACATCTCTCCTTTACTTTTTAAATTTCTGGCAAAAGGCTCCCCAGAAAACATTTTTTCAAAACAAAAAATGTCATTAAAAATTATCATTAATTCCCAAAAATTCTATTGCAGAAACATTAGAATACAGACATTTTTCTCCCCTACCTTTCTAGCTGGATTGAAAGTATTTAGACGGGAGATAGCTAAATGTGGGTTAATGAAATTGCTATTAATCACTTTTTTGAGAAAAATGTAGGAATCCCAAGAACATGCTATAATTTGCATCACTGTTGTACCGCCTCTGCCAGCTCTGTGGAGTAACAAAACAGCTATTTATGAAAAGGGCAGGTTTAAAATGAAAATATTTCTTTTGCAAAACTCAGGAAACAGTATGAGAGCCTGCGAACTGCGCTCTTCCAACTGGAGAATCCCGCATTTGTAATAAATTCCTTTCGCTCTGGATGAGTTCTGCATTTTCAATGAGGTTAACTTGGCAACATTCTAGTTGATTTTAATAAAAATAGCTGCTTTGAGGACAAGGAGCTGAGGTTGCCAAATTTACAGCTGCCTCGCACAATTGCTCTTACACCTCCTTCAGGGCTACTGAGAACCAGTAAGCAAATTAAGTGTATCGATTGCAATTTTCTCGGACTAACCCCCCCTATTTTTTCTTAAGGAATAAACTTGATTCCTTTAGTATGTGTCTGTTCAGAGTGATCTCTTTTCTTTTCAGCCATAACACAAAGACAACATCATGGCTGGATCCACGACTTGCGAAAAAGGCTAAACCTCCGGAAGAATGCAAAGAAAATGGTAGGTTATTAAGTTTTTATGGTGTTTCTGCGCTTGCACTTGGAGAACGTTTGTGTTTCTTAAGAGAGGGTCTCACCTAAAGAAGCAATGATCTGGCTGAAACTGTTTTAAAGATGTAATGTGTAACGCTCAGATGGGAGAGAGAATTAACTCGGCATTTCAGTGGGGCCATGTGGTTTTCCTTTTTCTCTCTGAGGAGCTGTGTGGACCTCCCTTCTCTGTCATCGCTGTTGGTTCTGTTTGACTCCTGGCCTGACTTTCTACCACCTACTTAGGACTTTTTGTCTGCAATATGTCTTTCTGAGGACTGATCTTTTAATTGGAGTCAAACATGCTTTATAGAGAAACAGCTTTTGGAACTATAGATAATATTTGAATTTTGTATTTAGAGGCATAGCATTCTGCTAGTTATTAAGGAACCAGTGATAGAAAGATCTATACATAGAGCGAGTTTCCTTTAATCAAACATTGAAGCAAAATGATTAATTGCTTGTATCTCCTAGGTTATTCTTAGGATTTTCCAGTTCCCAATGTGATAATATTAACTGGCTTAGAAATCGACTGTTTTCGTGTATGTGAAGAGTTTTTTAAACAATTTTGAGGATTAGATGAATGTAAACCTTGTTTTTAAATTTGTAAATTATATAGTTGAAGTCTGTTACTGATGATACATGTAATTTCTTAAAATATTGAGTTTAGTGTTAAAAGAGCGCTTATAAGTTAGCTAAAATGATAAGCAGCGTACTCTCGTGATGATTTATTATTTGACCACCATCCTTTATCTAATCAAATTGTTCGCGCCCTGTTCGGAGGCGTCTATGCCTGAGGAGCTCTTAAAGGTGAAGAAAGCGATGAGGAGTATTTGAACTTTTTACAAAGTTTTTGCAACGTCAACTTTTGAGAATGTCTAATTCTAGAAGTCCTTTCGTTTTAACAATAATTCTGGCTTTCTCGGATAATATCTAGATAACATTGTTCATTCCAAAGTTATAGGAACTGTTCACAAGCTAGTTATAGTACTGAATTAAATTAAAAATTAGAATATATGATTTATATGTACACATCTAAATGCAGAAATATCGTTTTTAGTCACTATACAATTTATTCGTACACATCTGAATGCAGAAATATCCAGTTTTTAATCATTATCTACATTGAATTTTATATTCATAGCTGTATCTGTGTGCCTTCTTTATAGTAGTGATTGAATTCCATAAAGTTATTATGTGACCTGGACTTCTGAGCACAATTAGGTTACATTTCAGTGACACCAGCAAGACGTGTATTGCAAATTATGATAGGTTCTAAATTAAAATGACCTGGTCTCTTATATCTTGGACTTACAATTTACTTTTGCCACAGATATAAAACCTTAGTATATCCTAATTAAAATAAATTTAACAATTTCGCAGTTCTGTGACATACCGAACTTCGCAGCTGTCTTGTTCGTTTGAGTTGTTCTTTTCGTTATAAAAAGCTATTAAAGTCAAATTTCAAAATCCTGGGAGAGATGTTGGCATAACATATTGCATAATTATAATATTTCAGTGTTATCAGTTTTTCCCACATCTGCACTTATCTGTCTTCTTAGGATGGTAGATGCCTAAAATGATGCCACAGTCTGTGAGACACGTGTCATTGAAAAATGAGTCCCAGAATGCCATCTTAAAGCTGAGATTTATAACTGGTCAATTACTATTTGTTTTCATTTTCTACAAAATAAACAATTCATAAATCTTATTCCGTATATTATTGGAATGTTTTACAATGGAAACTAACGTCTAGTTAGCTAGAATGCTATTATTCTGGACACATTTGAGGTTTTCTTGCCAAGAAAAGTGCTTTTAGGTAATACTGTTACTTCTCTTTTATTTTTCTTTTCTTTGAATAACATAGATTAAAATTGCTCGTTTAAAATGTTGGATGTTCATGGATTGCTGTTGAGCTTGCTAATTGAGTCAGGCTTCTTTGCATGTATCACAGTTCAGCTGAGACCAAGCAAAGTTAGTAATTTTCTGAATGCTGGAATGTGTGTAAAATGTTGTGGAGGCTCAAGACGGTAATATCTTTCTCCAGCAACGATTTATCCTTCTTCAGCCAGGGAGATAAGAGTGGTGGATGATCACCTTAAACCAAACGAGTTGAGCCAACATGAGGTTGGGTTGAGTTCTGGCAGGACCCAGTCTGTCTCTGGTTTGCTCCTGTTCTTACGGAGTTCCCCCCGCCCCCCCACAAGGTTTTCAACCAACAGCCTCCTGCAGGTCGGCAACCGTTTCCTATAAAGGGTCAGGGAGGGAATATTTCAGGCCTTGTAGGTCCTCCCGTCTCTTTGCAACTACTCATTGTGCAAAAGCAGACAAAGGCAATCATAAATAAAGGGCATGGGTGTCCAATAATGCTTTGTTTATGGACACAGAATTTGAGTTTCATATACTTTCACGTAACTAAATATTGTTCTTTTGATTTTTTTTTTTTGTCAACCATTTAAAATTGTATAAACTGTTCTTAGCTCATGAGCCACATGAAAAGTAAGGACAGGCTGGATTTGGGTCTCAGGATGAACCCAGGCCTAGTGTGTTCATGTGGGGCCTTCCCCCTGGCAGGTCTTGCATGCCAATCTTTTAAAGATATTTTTCCTCTTAGTATTGCAAGACTTCCGAAAATCTCTGGTGCTTTTCAGGGGTTTTAGCTTGGGTTTTTGACTCTAGATGTTGCAGCTTCAGAATTTGATAAATGTCCTCATGGTATAATTGGCGGTTGTGTTTGAGATCTCTCAAGTCTATATTTTGTCACTCCATTCCCTCAAGATGCCTCGACTCTTTGCTGGTTTCTAACATCCAGCTTCTGCCCAGGCCAAGTCTGGATTCTTCCACAGCCCAGAATCAACAAAACCAGGTGCAAAGTCTGCCCTCCCCTCTCCAGAGTTCCCTCCTCTTCAGAACCTTAGTCTAGATGTGTCGTTTCAGCCGTCCTCTGATCCCTTCTAATTGTTCAGCTTTTCCATTTTATCTAGTTTTTCTATGTATTCTCATGGGTTATAAGCTTCTCACTCCTAGAAGCAGAAGTCCTACCTAGAAATGGAAATTTTAGTGCAGTAATTTTTAAATTGTACATTTTAGACCTTACTCGGTTGCATACCATAAATTCTTTATTATTATCATAAGTTATGTTTTAATCTCTAAAGGTTGAATTCCATGACATTGTGTATGTATGCATACTACTGTGAATGTACATATGTACATGTGTATATGTATGTAGATATGGATCTGTAAACGTATGCATCTTCAGATCTGTTTACAGAGGTGCATGAAAATTCTTTGGTCAACTATAATAAGAGAAAGCCAAGTGAAAGCGAGACGGAAGGAGGTATTATTCCGGGGCTGGAGAAAAACTAGCAAGTGTTTGTTTGTTGGTATCAAGGGAGAAGATGTCTCAGTATAAATACATATTGGACAACCACTTATTCTGTTGACACTAAAGCAATCATTTTGCTTTTTTATTTGGAAGATAATACTGCTACTAAGCATAAAAACAGGGGGGCCAGCCCTGTGGCATGGTGGTTAAGTTCACGTGCTCTGCTTTGGTGGCCTGGGATTTGCACGCTCAGATCCCAGGCACGGACCTACACACCGCTCATCAAGCCAGCTGTGGTGGCATCCAGCATGCAAAATGGAGGAAGATTGGTGCAGATGTTAGCTCAGGGCAAATCTTCCTTAAGCAAAATAAAATTAAAAAAAAAATTGAAACCAAAAAACATACTTCCTTCTCTCATACTGTGGTTGAAATACTGAAGCCGTTGTGCTCTGTGCGTTTGTCACAGCTCTGTGCATTTCTGGAGTTTTAGCACCAGTCTACATAGCAGAAAAATGTCTCCACCTACTACTGGATTCTAATATTAGTATTTAGGGGAGGGCTGCTGAGCAAGCCAACGTAGTCCTTTACAAAATGCCACAGAAATAGCAGTTAACTATTCAACAATGTGGATGTAGGATTGTTTGAACTCTGAATAAACCACCCCGATATTTTGTCCCCAGCCCTCGGAATCAGTCCATGGGCTTTCTCCTGACACATTTCCAGCTGCAAACAGCGCAATCCTGACTCATCCCAAAAGATCACTGAGCCAGAGTTAATATCAAAGTGATGCAAGCCTGGTAGGAATATTCTTTTCTTAAAATTGAAATGTGACTAAACTCAGTAGGACTACACTATCACCTCCAGGAGAGGAAATTGTGTGGGATTTTGAGTCACAGAAAACTCTACTCCAAACACCAACCTTTGGTCTTTTGGACAAGGTTCTTAATTTCCAGGATCTTAGGTGTTCCTACCTGTAAAATAGGTCTGATACATATTTCACACAGATTTTGTGTCACATGCAAGGACAGTCGTCTGTGGCATCAGAGGCCCTCAAGAATGGCGGCTTTCCTTTCCTCCAGTTGTACTCCGAGCCAACAGATTTGCCTCATAGATGATGAGGGAGAAGAAAATCAGCATGGCTGCCCCACATTAAGAGCTTTGAATTACTCTAGGATGTCCTGGAGAGATGGAAGAGAACAAACCCATGTAGGCTAAAATTATCCGGCTAGCTAATTCCAGCCTAATATTAACAGATTGGAGGTTTCCCCCCTCCGTTCTGTTTTACTGGCTCTAAATTCTCACAAAATTATCATTACAGCTGTATGAACTGGATGGCTTCATTTCTGTATTCTGTATCTATGAATTATAAGTGAGCATTCTCACGTCACCACAGAAAAAAATCACATAATCTCAACCCATTTACCTACATGAAAACTGCATTTCAACTGACATTAACGAAAGCTTTGAACTATTCCTTACTCTATTTTTTAAAAAAAAATTGTCCAAATGCACATGAATGAAGGTAGCATCAGCTATGTCTTGTAATATTTATTAAATGGATTTTTTTTTTCAGGAGAAAGAGGTTGCCTTTCTAAAGTAATAGAAAATACTAATTAGTTTCAGCTTGTTTCTTAAGTGAGTGTTATAGAATAGACACATAGATTTAGAAGTGCATACTTTTATTTTCATAGTTCAAATTCTGTTTCTAGACTGCATAATTTATTTGCCCCTTAACTAGGGACTTTGACCTGCTTTCTCATTAAATTTGTATTGTTAACTAGTGATCCTAATTTCTCAAGATTAGATATGACAGATTAATTTTACCTTTGAATATTTGTTTTTCTAATCTGACAAACCTGCAAAGACTGTGTTTGCAAAACACCTTGAAATTTTTCCACTAGGAGGAATTCATAAAAACAGACTCTAAAAATATTAACTATTCAAGTACTAAAACTTTGAAAAGTCTTTTATACGCAAATGTTGAGCTCTCATCTTTAAATATTATGAGCAAAATAATTTGAATGTTATTTTGTTTGTATACTGATATTTTGATATTCTGTAAAAAAAAGAAATTTCTAATATTTTAGTAGATGCAGCTAGTTATTTTTTTGCTAACTGATAATTATTCGTATTAGTCATGATTTTCTATAGCAGCACACTGACATATGTTTTATCCAGTAATATACCACCCTTTCCAGTATTTTTGGCTCAGGAGTACTAAGAAATGCTAGCATTTTAGAATACGGATCTTTTGTGGAGGAAATAATAAAATTAATCCAAAATGGATCATATAGGATGGCTATTCCACTGTTTTGCACAAGTGCCAGCTTCTGCGTTGTTAATAGCTGGCGTCTGTTCTAATTGGTCCCAGTCTCTTCTAATTGGCTGGTGATCAGACCATAAAAGTTAAATATTTTGCATATTATTCCTGTCTTTATTTATGTATTTCCCCCTCTACTTGTAATTTTTACTGTAGCTATAAATTAGTACCTATGTAAAGATTATGAAATTTGTTCTCCTTTCGCTCTTGATCACTTAAGTTACTTTTATGCTTAGGAATGAGTTACATCTTGTCCTTAATGCATGCTACTCCTCCTTAATGCATGCTACTCCTCCTTAATGCATGCTTACTACTTAATACATAGTAAGCACATAAATGCATAGTAATACATACTTACCACTCCTCAATGCATACAAGTTTAAAGATAATATTGACATCTCAAATCTGTTCTGCACAGTAGCAAAATAATTTCAAAACTTTTCAAAATGGCTTTTCAAAACATTTTATTTTGAAATAATTACAAGTTCACAGAAAATTACAAAAGAGTATACAGGGAAGTCCCAAACATCCCTCAGGAAGCCTCCCCCAGTGTTGACCTCTTACATAAATGTAATACCATATCAAAATCAGGAAATTGACATTGGGACAATCCACAGATCTTATTCAGATTTCACCAGTTATACCAGTACTCATGTGTGTGTGGGGGGAGAGGGTATTTCCATGCAATTATATTACATACAGAGTTACATGTGACTATGACCACAATCAAGATTCAGAACTCTTCCATCACCACAAGACTCCTTCGTGCTACCCCTTCATAGCCACATCCATCCTCTCCAGCTCTACAATGTCTAATCCTTAACAACCACTAATCTGTTCTCTACTTCAATTAGTTTATTTCACAAATGTGAATCGTACAGCGTGTAAACTTTGAGACTGGCTTGTCCCCCTCAATTTAATTATGTTGAAATCCATTCAAGTGTGTGTATCAATAGTTTGATGCTTTTTATGTACCAATGTTTGTGTAAGCATTTACGCTGTGAAGAGCATCTGGGTTGTTTGCAGTTTTTCGCTAAAACAAATAAAGCTGCTACAAACATTTGCATACCGGTTTTTGCGTGAACATAGGTCTCTTATCTGGAATAAATGCCCAAGAATGCAATTGCTAGGTTGTATAGAAAGTGAACTTTTAGTTTTAGAATAAATGGCCAAACTATTTTCCAGAACGGCTGTACCCTCTTACCTTCCTATCAGCAATGCACAAGTGGTCCATTTTCTCTGCATCCTTCCCAGCACTTAGTGTTATAACTGTTTTTTATTTTAGCCATTCTGATAGGTATGTAATGATGTTGTGTGTGGTTTTAATTTGGGTTTCCCTAATAGTTAATGATGTTGAACTTCTTTTCTTGTAATTATTTGCCATCTGAACATCTTGTTCAGTGGCATGGCTGATCATGTCTTTTGCCCAATTTTTAATTAGATTGATTGTTTTTTAAATCCAGTTTTGAGAGTTCTTTGCATATTCTAGCTAAAAACCCCTTTATCAGATATGTTGTTTACAAACATTATCTCCCAGTCTGTAACTGTCTTTTCATCCTCTTAACAAGGTTTTTTGCAGGGAAAATGTTTTTATTTTACTAAACTTCAATTTACCAATGTTTTCTTTTGTGAATTGTGCTTTCAGTATCAAGTTTAAGAACTCTTCACCTACCCCTAGATGCCAAAGATTTTCTTCTGTGTTTTTTCCAAAATTGTATAGTTTTACATTTAAGTCTGTGATCTATTTTGTGTTTGTTTTTGGGGGTTTTTTTGTTATTGTTTTGTTTGTTTGTTTTGCTGAGGAAGATTAGCCCTGAGCTAACATTTGTGCCAATCTTCCTCTACTTTATATGTCAGTTGCTGCCACAGAATGGCTGACGAGTGGGGTAGGTCCATGCCCGGGAACCAAACCCAGGAACCTGGGCTGCTGAAGCAATTAATTTTGTGTTAATTTTTGTATAAGGCATAATGTTTAGGTTGAGGTTCAGTTTTTTTCCTGTGGATATCCAATTATTTCAGCACCATTTGTTGAAATGGCTCTCCTTCCTCCATTGGATTCTGTGTACATCTTTGCCAGAAATCAGTTGGGTTCCATTTATCTATGTGTCCACCTCTGCACCGTTACCACCCTGTCTTGATTAATGTAAGCCTCAATATTGAGTAGATTGATATTTCCTATTTTATTCTTTTTAAAAATATATATATTGATAAAAGCTTTAATTAATTAGGAAGATATTACAATTCTAAACTTGTATGTACCTCATAACATAGCTTCAAGTTGTATATAAAGGGAAAAAATGACAAATCTGAAAAGAGAACTTGAAAAATTCACTATCAGAGCGTATGATTTAATGCACCTCTCATACTATGCAATCTGATAAACAGACAAAAACATGAGAAGAAAGATCTGAACGACAGAAAGACCCAAAGGCACACATAGACACTGTACTTAACGATTGGAGAGGACACATCTCAAGCACACAGAGTTCTTTACAGACACTGAGCACACAGGAATCGACAGAGCAAATCTGAACAAGTTCCAAAGATGGCATTCCTATATCACAGAAAACTTCAATTATATGTCAATAAAAAGATCACTAAAATATTCTCCATACTTGAAAATTTAAAAACACTTTTTTAACATGTATTTTTTCTCAGCTTTAGTGGGATATAACTGACACATAAAATCATGTAAGCTTTAGGTATAAAATGTGATAATTTGACACACATATATATTGTGAAATGATTCACACAATAGGTTAATATATCTATTATCTCATGTAATTACCTCTTTGTGTGTGGGGATGAGAACATTGAGACTGACGCTCTTAGCAACTTTCAAGTGTATAACACAGTACTATTAACTATAGTCACCATGCTGTATATTAGATCCCCAGAACTAATTCATCTTATAACTGGAAGTCTATACATTTTGACCAACATCTCCCCATTTCCCCACTCTCTAGACCCTGGCAACCACCATTCTACTCTCTATTTCTGTGAGTTTGGTTTTATAGATTCCACATATAAATGAGATCAAATAGTATTTGTCTGTCTGCCTTATGCTTAATGCCCTCAAGATCTGTCCATGTTGTCACAAATGACAGTATTTCCTTCTTTTTTATGGCTGAATAGTATGCCATTGTGTATATACATCACGTTTTCTTTATCCATTCATCCAGCAGTGGACACTTTGGTCTTTCCCATGTCTTGGCTATCATGAATAAAGCTGCAATGAACATGGGGATGCATGTACCTCTTCCAGCAGTGATTCAATCTCCTTCAGGTATATGACCAGAAATGCAATTGCTGGATCATATTTTTAATTCTAATTTAATTTAGTTCTATTTATGTTTCTAATTTAATTTAATTCTATTTTTAATTTTTTGAGGAACCTCCATACTTTTTTTCCATAGCAGCTGTACCAATTTACATTCCCACCAACAGTGCACAAGGGTTCTGTTTTTTCCACATCCTCGTCAATACTTGATATCTCTTCTCTTTGTGATGATAGCCATTCTAACAGATGAGGTGGTATCTCCTTGTGGCTCTGATTTGCATTTTCCTGATGATTAGCAATGTTGAGCACCTTTTCGGGTACCTTTTAGCCATTTGTATGTCTTTGGAAAAATGTCTATTCAGACTCTTTGCTTATTTTTAAATTGGATTATTTGGTTTTTCTGCTGTTGCGTTGTATGAGTTCCTTACATATTTTGGATATTAACCTCTTTTCAGATAAATGGTTTGCAAATATTTTCTGCCATTACATAGATTACTTTTTTCATTTTGTTGATTATTTCTTTTGCTTTGCAGAAGCTTTTCAGTTTGGTGTAATCCGAGTTGTTTATTTTTTATTTTGTTGCTTGTGCTTTTGGTGTCATATTCAAAAAATCATTGCCAAGATCAATGTCAAGGAGTTTTTCCTCTGTTTCCTTCTAGGATTTTTATGGTTCCAGGTCCTACGTTTAAGTCTTTAATCCATTTTGAGTTAGTTTGTGAGTGACATAAGATAGGGGTACAATGTCATATTTCTGCACGTGAATATCTAGTTTTCTGAACACCACTTCTTGAAGAGACTATGTTTTCCCCATTAAATATTCTTGGCTCCCTTATCAAATATTGGTTGACCATAAATGCATGGATTTCTTTCTGGATGCTTGAATTCTATTCCATTTGTCTGTGTGTCTGTTTTTATGCCAGTACCAGTGTTTTGCACTTTAGCTCTCTAATGCAGTTTGAAATCATAAAATGTAATGCCTCCAGTTTTACTTTTCTTTCTCTAGATTGTTTCAGCTATTCAGAGTCTTTTATGATTCCATACAAATTTTAGGATTACTTTTCTGTTCTGTAAAAAAATGCCATTGGAATTTTGATAGAGATTGCATTGAATCTATAGATGGCTTTGGGTAGCATGGACATTTTAACAATATTAGTTCTTCCAATTCATAAACACAGGATATTTTCCCTGTGTTTTATATTTATTTACATGTTTATATTTATTTATTTGTACTTATATATTATATATTAATTTATATGGTTCTTCAATTTCTTTCATCGATGTCTTATACTTTTCAGTGTACAGAACTTTTACCTCCTTAGTTAAATTCTTTCTTTAGTTTTCATTGTTTGATGCTATTAAGATGGAATTGTTTTCCTTATTTCTTTTTTAGATAATTTATTAATTTTTATTTGTTGTTTTTGTACCCTGACACTTTACTGAATTTGTTCATTGGTTCTAACAGGTTTTTTGGTGGAGTCTTTATGATTTTCTCTATATAAGATCATATCATTGGCAAACAAAGACAATTTTACTTCTTTCCCAATTTAAATGCCTTTTATTTTTTTTTCTTGCCTAATTTCTCTGGCTGGGACTCCTAGTAATATGTGAAATGGAGTGGTGAGGATGGGCACCCTTGTCTTATTCCTGATTTTAGATGAAAAATGTTCAACTTTTCATCACTGAGAGTAATGTTAGCTGTGGGCTTGTCGTATGTTGCTTTTATTATGTTGAAGTGTGTTCCTTCTATACCCAGATTCTTGAGACTTTTTGTCATGAAAGGATGTTGAATTGTGTCAAATGTTTTTTGTATATCTATTGTGATGTTCATATGATTTTTATCTTTCATTCCATTAATGTGGTGTGCCACATTTATTGATTTGTGTAAGTTGAACGATCCTTGTATCCCAATGATAAATCTCACTTGATGAGGATATATGATCCCTTCATGTGCTGTTGAATTTGGTTTGCTAGTATTTTTTTGAGAATTTTTGCATCTATATTCGTCAGGGATGTTGGCCTGAATTTTCTTTTCTTGTAATTTTCCTTATCTGGCTTTGTGATCAGGGTAATGCTGGCCTTGTAAAATGAGTTTGGGAGTGTTCCCTCCTCTTCAAATCTTTGGAAGAGTAAGAGAAGGATTGGCAAAAATTCTTCTTTAAATGTTTGGTAGAATTCACCTGTGAAGCCATCTGGTCCTGAGTTTGTCTTTGTTGGCAGGTTTTTAATTACTGCTTCAATCTCCTTACTCATTATTCATCTGTTCGCATCTATTTCTTTATGATTCAGTCTTGATAGTTGTATGCGCCTCTGTGCTTATCCATTTCTTTTAGGTTATCCAATTTGTTAGCATCTAATTGTTCATAGTAGTATCTTCTGAGCCTCCATATTTCTGTAATGTCTCCTCTTTCAATTCTGAGTTTATTTGAGTATTCTCTTTTTTTTCATAGTTGGTTTAGCTAAAAATTTGTTAATTTTGTTTATCTCTTCATAAAACAGCTCTTAGTTTTATTGATCTTTTCTATTATTTTTCTGATCTCTATTTTATTTATGGCTGATCTGATCTTTGTTAATTCCTTCCTTCTGCTAACGTTGGGCTTAGTTTGTTCTTCTCTTTCTAGTTTCTTTAAGTGAAAGTTAGGTTGTTTATTTGAGGTTTATTTTTTTAATGTAAGCATTTATTGCTATAAATTTTCCTCTTAGCACTTCTTTTGCTGCATCCCATAAGTTTTTGATAGGTTGTCCTTCCATTTTCAGTTGTTTCAAGATATTGTTATATTTTCCTTTTGATTTTTCCTATGATCCATTGGTTTTTCAGGAGAGTGTTGTTTAATTTCTACATATTTGTGAATTTTCCAGTTTTCCTCCTCTTAGTAGTGTCTAGTTTTATGCCATTGTGGTCAGAGAAGATAGTTGATGTGATTTCAGTATTCTTCCATTATCTTAAACTTATTTTATGCCCTAAAATATGATGTATCCTGAAGAATGTTCTGTGGGCACTAGAGCAGAATGTGTATTCTGCTACTGTTGGATGGAATGTTCTGTATATGTCTGTTAAGTCCATTGTTCTAAAGTATAGCACAAGTCCAATGTTTCTTTATTGATATTCTGTCTGGATGATCTAACCATTGTTGAAAGCAAGATATTGATGTCTGCTACTGTTATTATGTCATTGTCTATTTCTCCCTGTAGACTTGTTAGTATTAATATATTCAGGGGCTCTGATGTTGGGTGTGTATATATTTACAATTGTTCTATCCTCTTAATAAATTCACCCCTTTATCATGACATAATGACCTTCTTTGTCACTTGTCAAAGGTTTTGATTTAAATTCTATTTTGTCTGACACAAGTACAGCTACCCCTGCTCTCTGTTCGTTTCCATTTGCACCAAATATCTTTTTCCGTTTCTTCACTTTAAGCCTATGAGTTTTCTTAAAGTTTAATTAAGTCATCTTAGGCAGCATATGGTTGGGTCTTATTTTTTAAATCGATTCAGCCACTCTGTCTTTTGATTGGAGAATTTAATCCATTTACATTTAAAGCAATTATTGGTACGTAAGGACTTACTCACGCCACCTCATTAATTGTTTTCTATTTTGTAGTTTCCTTGCTCTTTTCTTCCTCTCTTTCTGTCTTTGTCTATTTTAAGCTGATAACAACTTAACTTTGATCACATACAAAACCTCTACACTTTTACTCCACCTATGTTTTTGATGTCACAACTTACCCCGTTTTATAGTGTGTATCCATTGAAAAATTACTGTAGCTATAGTTTTTTTAAATACTTTTATTTTTTAACCTTTATGCAGTACTAGAGCTAAGTAGTTAAACATCACCATATTATAGTATTAGCACGTTCTCAATTTGACTATATACTTACCTTTACAGTGTGATGTGTATTTGAAACATCTGTTTTCACATTACTAAGCAGTGTCCTTGCATTTCAGCTTGAAGTACTCTTTTTAGTATTTCTTGTAAGACAGGTCTAGTGGTGATGAACTCCCTCAGCTTTTGTTTTATTGGGAAATTCTTTCTCTTGTCTTCATTTCTGAAAGACAACTTTGTCAACTTTTCTTTCTTGGCAGTTTTTTTTTCCCCCAGTACTTTGAATATATCATCCCACACTCTCTTAGCTTGCAGTTTCTGCTGAGAAATCCACTGATAGCGTTATGGAGTTTCCCTTGTATGTGAGGAGTTCTTTTTTTTTCCTCTGGCTGCTTTTCACATTCTCTTTGTCTTTGATTTTAAATAGCATGTAATTGGGCCAATTATTTTTAAATCTATCCTTCCAGTATGTGTCTTTTAATGGATGTATTTATACTATTTACATTTAAATGAATTATTGATATGTTAGGACATAAGTCTGCCATTTCACTGTTTGCTGTGGTTCTGGTTCCTTTGTTTTTCTTTCCTGGTCTCCCTATAAGGTATTTGAACACTTTTCTCTTTTCTAGTCTTCTTATGGGTTACTTAAACTTAAAGATTCTACCTTGATTTAGTTATAATGTATTTGTATGTCACTTTTTACGATTTTCATTATGGTTGGACCAAATGTTACAGTAACATTTGTAACATATATTACAGTCTTGTAGTATTGACATGTTGCTATTTTGGGTGAAGTATAGAAACCTTACTTCTAATTATGTCCCTTTAGCCTCTCCACTTTTAAAATATATTTGTGTTAAGCATTTCCTCCACCTACATTAAGCACCACATAAAATATTGCTATAATTTTTGTTTTAATTATCAAATACAATTTAAGAAATTCTTAGTCACCCCTGTGTTTATCCATTCATTGATTTTACCTTTCTGAAATTCTGAGCTTTCTCCTATTTTCACTTACTTTCTGGTTGGAGAGCTTCTGCTAGGGACCAATTAGTTTTCCTTCATCTGAGAAAGTCTTGCTTTTGCGGCATCCATGAGTAGTCTTATTTGAGAAATTTGTGCTATTTCATACTGGACTCCATAGTTTCAGATGAGAAATCCACTATCATTTGAATTGGTGTTCCCCTATAGGTACTGTGGCACTTTTGTCTGTTGCTTTTAAGGATTTTTTTTTTTTTTTTTTTGTCTTTCATGTGTCTTGCTGTGAATTTCTCTTTCCTTTTTGGGGTTTGCTTAACTTCTTGAATCTGTAGGTTTGCATCTTTTGCCATAAGTTTGGAAAATTCCTTGCCATAACTTTTTCGAATGCTTTTTCTGTCTTGCCCTCTTCATGCTCCACTTCTGGGACTTTGATGATGCAAATGTTATTGTGTCATCTTTGTGTCACTTTGTTATGGTCCCGCAGATCCGTGTGACACTGTTCTTTTTCTTTTCACCAATATTTTGTTGTTGTTGTTCATATTGAGTAGATTCTATTGATCAGTCTACAATTTCATTATTCTGTCCTCTGTTACATTCGCTGTGCTGCTGAACCCACCCAGCAAGATTTTAATTTCTATTACTGTATTTTTCCTTTCTATTTGGTTTCTTTGGTAACTTCTATTTTTTTTCTAAAGTTTTTAATTTTTTAATTAGTTTCAAGAGAATTCCTAACTGCTTGTTGAAGCAGTTTCACGATGGCTGCTTTAAAATCTTTGACAGATAATTCCAATATTTGATTCATCTCGTCATCAGCATCAGTTGTCTTTTCTTATCCAATTTGTGATTTTCCTGGTTATGGGTATGATGAGTTATATTTGATTTTCTCCTGAGCATTTTTTACATGGACTTTTTTAAATGTACATTTAAAATAAAGTCTTTTATTTTAGCAGGCAGTGTCCCTGTTTAGGTTTCGTATGTAGATTCTGGCCTATTTTGTAGCCTGTGGTTCCAAGAACAGTACAGTTTTCAGGGCCCTTGCAGTGTTATTTCAGTTGACTTAGTTTTTCATACTTGAGGGGTCCTGATCCTTCCCTGCTGGTGCCACCTGTAAGGTGTGGAAGGCTCATCCCTGAGTTACCTTTTGTCGCTAATAGTGATGTGGGATTCTGGATCTGTGGGATAGAAGATGCTTCCCCTGGCCCATGTTCTCTGTCCTTGTAGTACGGGCAGGTGTCGGGCAGGGGGTGGATTACCTGCTTGGGATCCAGTGATGCCACCCCTGTAGGTGCATCAGGCTGCCACTCTTGATGGGGGACGTCTTGGTCTTTCTGGCTCTGATGCCACCATTGTAGGTGGAAGGGGCCCACCACTGCCACTGGGTGTGGATTGAGGGGGTAAGGTGCCCCTAGGTGCCTCTGGTGCTTCCCTATTTCTGGTCCTTTGGCCTGAGAGAGTAGGCTTTTCTCATTTGTTTGCTTGCTTGTTTGTTTATATATGCCTGTTGGTATTCCAGGCTGGAGGCCTCCCTGGAGCCCCATTTAAGATATATAAGAGAGGGGCCAGCCCAGTGGTGTAGTGGTTGGGCTTGTGTTCCCTGCTTTAGTGGCCCAGGGTCTGCAGGTTCAGATCCCGGGAATGGACCTACACACTGCTCATCAGGCCAAGCTCTGGTAGCAACCCACATACAAAATAGAGGAAGATTGGCACAGATGTTAGCTCAGGGACAATCTTCCTCAGCAAAAAAAAAAAAAAAAAAAAAAAGATACGTAAAAGGTAAAAAGAAAACCCTGGGAACCCACTGTGGTGTCATCCTTCAAATTCTGCGGTCCCTAGCCAGTCTACCTTCTTTTCCACCTTTCCAGTTTGTCTCTATGATTGTCTGTTGAGTTATTTCCAGGGTACTTAGAGGGAAGAACTGGGGACTGTGAGTCTATACTGTCTTGTCTGGGATCACATGTCAAAATATGATTTTTGATACGAAATGATGACAATATTTTAGAGTTTGAGTATTTTCCCACACACTCTCTCTGTTGCATCTACCAATGGTCTGTGAGGTGGGTAGAAATTTTTAAATCCCATTTTTCTGATAATGATGCTGTAGTCCAGAGATTTTAGGGGCCTCGTCTAATGACAGTAAATAGAAAATGAGCCTTGAATCCAGGCCACTTGAGTTTAAGATGGATCTCAGTGTTGTGTCCATCATGCAATACCACAAAATACTTTAGCTAGAGACATTAAGACCTAAAAAATGTGTTAAAGGAAACTGGTTAAAGATATATTTGCTGTAAACTTTTGTATTTAAAATGAATAAAAGGGAGCTTTCGTATATATTCTCAATATGTTCCCTGGACCATTATATCTGTAAATGGACCAGTGAGTATAATTTATGATCAAAGAATTTAAATGTCATGTGATTTATGTTCTTAAATTAACAGAGTAAATTTAGCTCTCTGAAAGATATTTTAAAATAAGTCTTGATTTATATTCTGTGTTTTTTCAATTAAAAAAAAACAAACAGGGGGCTGGCCCAGTGGCATAGTGTTTAAGTTGGTGTGCTCTGCTTTGGCGGCCTGGGGTTTGCAGGTTTGGATCCTGAGCTTGGATCTACACACCGCTCATCAAGTCAGGCTGTGGCAGCATCCCACATACAAAATAGAGGAAGATTGGTACAGATTTTAGCTCAGGACCACTCTTCCTCACCAAAAAAAAAAAAGAGAGAGAGAATAAAAAACAAAAAAAACCCAACAAGGTTCTGTTGTTTTTTATGCCATCACAATTTCTAAAAATGTCCACTACAGTCCATATAATGTCAGAAAAATTTCTCTAAGAGCTAAATTTCGCTCCCTGTCAATCATACTGTGAGGCACGGCGTTCTGTGTCCCTCAGTGGTTAGATCTGTGCACCAATGCAGAAAGCAAAACAGAAAGGTGAAGCCCTGATCTGAATATTACAGACGAGCTCTTTCAGAAGTGGGAGAAACAAACCCAGATCAAAAGCCAGATAATGAACATTAACTAGGGCTTGTGGCTGAAAACAAAGGAGGCTTCGTTTCAGTTTCTGAGGTGAGATGATATGATTTCCCATTGGTACGTGTAATTTTAAGATTTTCTAAATACTATGCCTCACAAATCAGTGCTTTCCAAAGTTGATGACTATTAAAAAAGCAAACTTATTTTTTACTGGTTAGGGTGAAAAGTGAGTGCTTATGATATAATCCAGTGCACGATTGTGGCATAACCACCAAGCATGTCAAAGTGTCTGGAGTAATATACATTCAATGAGGTCCTTCACACAGCTACCGTTAAGGACCTATCCCTGTTACTATTGAAAACTCACGTCTTCAAGAAATTATATTTCCAAGAGCTCCACATTCTGTGTGCTCTTTGTGGGAAGAACTTAAAACGTTGCCTTCAGACGAAAAGGGGCAAACATTATTTGGTGTTTTGATATCGAAACCATGTAAGGAACCCAAATAGACTTAGAACCATTATTTCTAAGGCACCACTTCAAATCAGCAATACAAAATCAATGTGAAATTTCGTTGATTTTACTTGTTCTTGAACTTCTTACTTGTAAGTGATAAATTGTCAAATCAGCAATACAAAATCAATGTGAAATTTCGTTGATTTTACTTGTTCTTGAACTTCTTACTTGTAAGTGATAAATTGTGGATATTCTATTATCCAGTTTTTTGACCCATAAAAATAAATCTTGAGATTTCATCTTGATTTTCCAATATTTGTTTTCGCTAAAAAAAAGTCTTGGCTCTCCTCTTCTCCTCTGCCACACTATCTTTTCAATGTATTCTAACTTATGTCCTTTCTCTTTGCCTTCATACTTATTTACTTAACCCAAATCTTTCCTTTGAGACTGCTGTACTCACTCTGATACTCAATTTTTATATACCGTAAGTCATTTTATTCCTTTAATGTAGATTACCTACCTACAAACAAAGCAAGTTGATCCACTTGTCCATGTGACAAATGTTTATTGGGTAGCCACTCTGTCCGTAGAATTGCGCTATGAGTCTTGAAAAACGAAAATAAATGCAATACCCCAACCCATTCCTCAATGAGCAATACAGTCGAGAAGGTACTATACTAAGCTCTCCAAAATAATGAGGAAAGTTTAATAACGGTGTGAGGAAACATCCAACACACAACAGGAAAATACAAGATGACCACCTGTGGATGGGAGTGTTCCGGGAAGGCTAGAGGAAAGACATGGAATTCGAGCAGAATTGCAAAGATGCTTTGCGTTTACAACCACTCTAAATGTTTAGCTTCTGCTGAATTGTTCATTTGTTGACTTTCTTCTTTCTCTCTGGGTTTGTGGTTCCCATTCCCATGGCTTTACCTCCCGTCTATGTCGATTTCTCCTTTCAGTGCTGATTAATCCTGTCACAAATATGCACAAATGCTATATCCATTTAGGTTTTGTTTCTGTTATGTTATTATTGCTTAGGTAATTTTAAATAGCTCCATTCTTCACTCCTACTCCAACTGGGTCTGTATTTGTTATGTCATCTTTCCTTTCAAGTCTTTCTTTAAACGACTTATAAAACCTGTCGTTTCCATTGCTAAACTGTTACTCTTACATGTGTTCTTTGAATCTTTAGCCCATGTTTTCCTCTATAAAAATCCCTCATGCGAGAAACTATTTCTTATACTTTATGAAATCTCTTCTCTTAGAAATGTCTCTTTCCGAATGGATAGCCCCTTTCACTACTCACGAGGATGTAATAGCCGCCATTCTTTCACTCCTTGCTTTTCATATTCAACCTAAATCCAGGCTTTGTGTCTTTATGTTCAAGATTCTACATGATTTCTGTCTCACTTCATTTGGTTTCTTTTTCCTGGGAATACTGCCAGCTGTTGTTGCTTTCTCTATTGCACTCTGATTACTAATGCTTTCTTTAAAAAAAAAAAAAAAAAAAGATCGTGATACCTGCATCCTTGGATCTTCCTTCAGACTAAAGTTAAAAAAGGTCCAAGTACCAACTTGGTATATTGAGAGAACGCGAATTTGACCCCCAAATACTGAGGGAGCTTCTGATAAAATTATGACACAAGAAAAGGGTAGACGAGCATATAACTTCAAGTTCCATGAGCATCTTGGGCTTCATAATATTTTTTATTTTGCAACAAAAAATTTAAGTTTCCAATATTTTAAGTGAATTTTAAACAAGAACGTCAGGGTGTTCTCCCTTGACTTGAGTTTCCTATTTCTGAGTGAACATATTTTAAGTTTAACAAATCTCATATGCACTGTATTTTCTGAAAAAAAAAAAAAAACTGTTACATTTGTTTTTCACCTTGAAATGGAGAAATTACCGTTAACCTCCACAGGTGCGAGATTATATGTCTTCATCAGTTCTGTTTGGCTTGACCTGCCCATTTTATTTGTCCACTTGCCATTCCAATTCCACAGAGACCATGATTTATTTTGTGCAAGAATCTGGCCTCATGGAAATGGAAGCTCGGTTGAAGTTTATTTAAAATTTATACATCTCACTCCGAATTTTGAATGTGTGTTCTGTCTTACTTTGTCTAACAACGGGGGCTTGGCAATCCTCAATAGCTGTTCATTTCTAATTCAATTAGAATTCTAGTGCCTGGAGCTATGTCATATTATTAGTTCTTTTTCCAGCATCATTTTGAAATTACCTTTTCCATTCAGCCTGAAACTCAGTTTTGTGAGTTTTCTTGCAAGCATAACTGAATGAGGATCCCATCTCCCGGGCTGATGTTCTATCCTACAGATTCTTTTTTATTATCTTCACGCAACTCATAACGCAATTCACCAGATGCCTGATACCATAAAAGCAACAGGTGCCTTTACAAAATTTGTCGGGAAAAAGCCCAACTTGCAAGTAAATAAAAGGATACATGTGGTTGTTCTTTTTCCCAAACAGGCTGGCATTCCTGCTGGTTTATACTCGCAGTAATGTCAGTATATGGGATGGTAGCTGAGAAAAACCTTGTAAACTGTCAAGCACTGCAGCACGTAGATTGACATTGCTCTTGTGGTGATGTAGAGTGGGTAAACTGATATATGCCGGAGACTGCTCCCTGGCGATGAGAGGGGCTCAGAGGGTGATGAAAAACCAAAGTACTGAGTTCAAGGAAATCGCAGCTGTTTCATGGCCGGTTCACCTTTTGTATGTATCTGATCAAAGAGCTTACTTAACATCTGTCCTCACTCCCTTTCTTCCCTCTCTTCTTTCCTTCCACTTCTGTGGTGCTTTTTCATTTAATGGCTGCTAACTTAGTTCTTTCTATTAGTGAGTTTACTTGGATCAAGGAAGGTTGAAGAGGTGTGTGTTTAAATCCCGAAAAGGAAACCATTGCATTCATGTTTGATTGCATAAGAAATAAATGTAGTGTGTGTGTGTCTGTGTCTATGTGTGTTGTATATCATTTGGCACAGTGAAAAAATATGGTGTGATAAATGCATCTGGGTTAATTAGGGAAGACTTCTTTTACAAGATGGATTTTTGTGCAAAGTTTTTAAAAGATTGAAGAGGTATGTCATGACAGAGAGGAAAAACAAAACAAGCGTGTTATACAGGTGGATTGACTTGAAGAAGGTTTGGGGTGGGAGAGAACAATAGGTTTTCTGGACTAAAGCTGAGATTGAAGCAAGTATAGTCATATGTACGCAGACAAGTAGATGAGCAAATGAGATAAAAGGCAAGAATGTCGTCAAGTTGTAGATCAGGGGCAAGTACTTATAGGCCATAAAAGAAAATCAACAGATAAATTTTATTATCCTAGACATGATGGTAATTAAACCATATAAAATGTAGTCCTGACCCCACCCAGGAAGCTTTCCTGTTAGTTGAGGTATATCTATGTGAAGGGACCAGATGGCAGCTATTCAAAGACATTTAAATGAGTTTCTATTAGAGGCTCTGTGATCTTATATCTCAGTTGCTTTTGTGGATATTTGCTGTTTACAAAACATATTTATTTTCTAAAGCATTTTCACCAATGTCAAATTTTGACATTCCATGAAATAGTAAAAATTAAATTCGTGTTAAGAGACCAAGGCCTAGAGAGGTACCGTGATTTGCCCAAACCAGTTTCTGGTAGACCTGCCATTACAATCCTTCCCTTGTGGTTACTGACCTTTTCCCATACTACACTGCCATCGGGCATAGGGCGGAGCCCAGGGATAAGCAACCATCAAGAGTCCCCGGAATTCATAATGCTCACTCCTTCCTCTCCCAGGAGACGTTCAGCCTCAGTACCGCGGCAGCTATCATAAACAGAAACTAAGAACAAGAACAACAGCATATGTTTAGGAAGATGCTGCTTAGCATTATTGTACGACTAGGGAATTCATGCTTAGAAGAATGCTTGAGTACTCTCCCAACATTCCACTGGGTTTATAGTATCCCATTAGTGGAATGGTATTGCGATTCCCATTTGCTAGGATCATTCAGCATACATGGCACCTGCCATTCTTAGAAGTACAGTATTCCCTAAAGAACAGTAAAAGCTGTTTAAACTTATTAAATGCATAGCTTAGCTCAAGGACAATATGCAGACCTTCAAAGAAAAGTTTTCTTCTTATTAAAAAAGTTATTTGTTGACTCCTTTACTGCCACAAGGCGGATAGATCTAGTCAATATTGTTGGCTGCTCCTTGGTTCCATAGTCCTTATTGTGTATATTTGTCTTGTCTTGAAAGCTGTTGCCTTTGATTCAAAGCATGTTTTAATGCTGTGTGTGGTATATTTATATAAATTCATAGACAAATCTAGCAGAGAAATATCTACTAATTTTCTTAACTAAATGTGAGGTAACGGTTTTAAGATATTAGTATAGATTGGGGAACTAAATTTTGCCATGAAAGCAAATTCTTTATTACTGCAAAAAATGGTGATGCGACATTTGAAAGGATACAGAGATGATGGTCTTCAAGCCTAGTTATTGTAATAATTTACTACTGTCCAGATAGCTCTGAGCCATGTGACTACAGAAAGGAGACCCAGGATACTCAGTAAGAATGTGGGCTCTCTCTGGAGCCACACAGCTTAGGGCCAGATCCTGGTTCTGCCATCTACTGCCTGTGTGCATTTGGGCAAGTTACTGAATCTCTGGGTACCTCAGGTGCACACGGATAAACAGAAATAAAAGTTAATCTTCCTCACAGGTTGCTGTGAAGATTGAGCGGATTAACATATTTAAAGTGCTTAGAACAGTGCCTGGCATATAATAAATGTTCTATAAGAGATTTCTCTTATTATTATTCAGCAAAATATATCATTTTATGTCTAACAGTCTTTCCTCAGACTCCAATATGGAAGAAAATACTTTGAAATTTCCTGAAAAGTACATTTAACCTTAAATAAAACCCACAGAGTTGATTTCAATACATTCCTGTTACCTACTTCACCATTGCCTCTGTTATTATTTTTAATAATAATAGCTGCCATGTATTGAGTAATTGGTGTGTGCTGAGTGTTGCATATGTTATCTCATTTAATCTTCACAACAGCCCAGAGAGACACATACTCTCACTATGCCCATTTTGCAGTGAATGAAAACTGTAATCAGTTTATTCTTACAGTAGACTTAGAAAATAAGACAGAAAATAAAATCTAGGCAAATATAGCTTCCTTCATGTCAGGCTTTTCTTCTTATTTCCCACTCCATTTTAATTGTTTTGATAGTAGCAGTGAAATAGCACAATGTATTTTCTTTTATAAAAGAACAACAGATGGTATCGTCCTAAATGTGATCTTCTTAATGACATAAAGTTGATAAAGATAATTCACCTTTTTTAAAAATAAGTCACTTCTGATACAATATAATTAGTACTCTAGTTCACTTTTGGCATGAAATGATTAAAAATAAATATAAATTTTCCATTCTTGAGCTGGTATAGGATTTGTGGAACAATTTGGTCAGCCACTAAAATTCACTGCTGCCACAGATGCAGAGAATCTTAATAAGTTGTTAGTGCACAAATTATTATTTAATGAATGTTAGAACCTTTACAAAGAAATACTTGGTTGTTTAGTTTTGCTGAGAATTGTTTCATTTTTCCTTAGATATTGTACTTTTCTTCCAGTCATACCTTAAAGGCTTACCTCAAAGACATGTTAAGAGATGTCATACGCTAATTTTATATATCCGGAGCTTAACAGTAAAGCTGACTTTTTATTGTAAAGTATTGTATTGCCTAGAAGTGACAACTTCATGTCTCAGTTATACTAGTCTCTATCTAACAGACCCATTGTGTTCAGCCAATAGATTGGGATTTTCTTTCTACTTAAGAGTTTATTCCTGTAAACATAAGCAAATTATTATTTCTCTTTGTCTCTCTATGTTCTATGTAAGCAATAATTTTAATGGCTGAACCAAATTGCTTCACAAATACAAAATATTTTGTAATATCCTAAAAGCAGAAGGTTTATATTGTTTTTTGGGCATCACATGTCCAAAATTATCTAGAGCACTGATTATGTTGCATCAAAATTGAATTATGGAGAAAAAGGTCATTTATGATGGCCAACTTTATTCCATTAAGAAGAGAAAAATATAGGGTTATTTAAACATCATTCTACAGCCAGTCATCCATGATCCCTACCACGAAATAAAGAAGAAACGATGCATTGATGTGCATTAATATGTCCCAATTTGTCATCCTTAATTCTGTCCCCATTTTCTCTTAATTTTAAAGTTAGACAGTAGTGATTAAACATAATTTCTATTGTTCAGTGAATGTTCTAGATGTAAGTGACAAATTCCATGGTGGTTGAGTAATAAGGCAGAAAATGTAGAATATTCTTTAAAAAGAAAGTAATCATCTCTCTTGAAGTTTGGTTCCCTTTGGGTCAACAATGATTTCTCCACCTGGTCACGCCAGGCACAGAGCTCGAGGCTTGGGCTAGAGAGATGAAAACAATCGTCCTCAAGGTGGTTTTACAACCTGATAGTGAGACAAAAGTATGTTTGGAGCTTTTCCATGCAAAATGGTAGAAGCCAGTTTCCACAAGGGGCATTGGGAACAGAGCGGGAAGAGTGAGGGCTTCCAGTATCTTGTATTTTCCACATGATGTTTACTGACCGCTCCTTGGTCTAAAAGCACCACACTAGGCACTGAGTAGAAGAAACTCTGCACACAAGATCACATGCAGGGTGGTTCCAGGAAGCATGAGGGGAAGGGAGATCGGGAGTATTTTAGGGTGAGCTGAGATCCACTATCCTCAGGACTCCACATTGGAACGCTGGGAATCCCCTACCAGAGGCAAAGTCAATATAAAGCAGTGTTTCCCAGACATAAGCCAAACAAGAGGTTCCAGACTGTTGAAAACAGGACCTCTCTAAAAAGGTAACTGGGAGAAACAAAGACAACTGTTTCTTAGAGTGAAGTCTTTAAATTAGGGAGATGTTAGAGCGTTGCCTGTGGCATGATCAGACTTTCTTTACCCAGGCTGATTCCAAAGAGAGTAAAGAAATGCCACCCCATTAGTATGGTCTTGGGATAGCTTTTCCATGAGGCACCTATATAGACATTTACATAGCGCAGCTGCCTCAATTCATCTGGACAAAAGAAATGAGGTGTAAAGTGGAGGTTACTGAAGAAAAACCCAAAGCCAGGGACCTTATATCAGTTGTAAGTCTCTTTCTACTGTCTAGAGTGTAAGAAGGTGTTTGCACAGAAGAAAGAATAAAAATAATGTTCTGCAACGCTCTCTTTCCCATTTGGTCTGCGTCTCTAGTGGATCTGGTTCTAGGCTATTTTGCAAATATTCCTCAGTTTCTGTAGTCTGTGCAAGTCTTAATTTAGTTTTATATAGAAATTAATGGGTGATGTGACTGGTTTTCAGAGGGTATACATATTTGCATGAGACAATAAATGGATGTACATCATGCTTTGTTTCTAAACTTGTCACCAGTCTGTAGTTCCCGAGAGAATTGAGAATTAATGTTAATTTGTTTACTAGTTTATTGTTTATTTAACCTCGACTTATTCAAAATAGGAAGTTTGTTTAGGCAAGAAGGAGCGTTGATTCCTCACTATCCTAAATCTGAGCGTGGTAGCTGAAATTCGTCTCTCGTAGTTTTGACCATCACTCCACCCTCCCGTGTGTGATTCTGCTGTGATTAACCTTCCGACTTGGCTTCACTGCACGCCTCTGCCTGACTCCTACCTCAATCAGATTTATTAGCTATGAGCAGCCGTGCTCTCTCCCTCAAGTCTGTCACATGGAGCAAGACCCAAGATGTTAGGGGCATCCTTCACTTTTAACCTCCCCATTGTGGTCTGGCAATCAATAGCTCTGTATTTCCATGGTCATTTTTTTCTGGGGAAAAGCAAAGCCAATAACATTAAATAATTCGATTTAGAGGAAGTCATTATTTAAGAGACCTATCCGAAAAATAATCATTTTAATTCTGTCAGTGTGATATATAGTTGAAGTGATTTTTCAGTGGTTTGAAACAGATATTGTGTGTGACATAATTTTGTAAAATGCAGCTCCTTTGGACAAAAGCAAGGATGACGAAAGAGCAGCCAGCAGACCTTATATACATATATAATGTACATGCATATGTATAATTTAAACTTCAATATATACATATATAACAATTTGAATACCTTCAATTTTTCACGGTCTCTACCATTCCCTAGTTGCCTTCCTCCAACCTATTTCCCACATTACTCATTGGAGTCTGTGTCCTCTGAGGAAGGGAAGTGATGGAGAAGAGATCTGGTGTTTGTTTACTATGTGTCAGGTTCTGTAGCAGGAACTTCCATATATTATCATATTTAAATCTCATAAAACTCTAAAAGACAGGGATTACAACCACCTTTTTGAAGATAAGATAACAAGTCTCTGAGAATTTAATAAACTGGCCCAAAGTCATACTAAGTAGGTGCTCTGGGAGTCAAACCTGATCATTTTTGTTTTGTATTTTGAGTTTAATTGTTTGAGTAGATGACATCGTACGTGGCCCCAAATGGGGAAGCAGGGAGAAGTTTGCCCCCACCCGGTCCTCTGCTACCCAGTTCCCCTCCCCAGAAATAACCAAATTTATTGGTGTTTTAATGTCTTCTTCTACAGGTATGTTTTATTCATAAACAAGCAAAAAAATACCCTATGTCAATTTATATAGAGCTGTCCTGGTTTTGATTTTGGTTTTAAATAAAATGCGGTGTTTTCAGTGTTTATGTATATCAAATCATCACATTATACACCTGAAATACGTACAATTTTTGTCAGTTATACCTCAATAAGCTGGGAAAAAATAGTGTTCTGTATGCAAATAAATAAATAAGACAGTGTTTTAAATACAAGTATTCATTCTTAGATTATAGCAGAATTTATTTGCTCATTAGGCTGTGTCCAAGTTCTGTTATTAAAAATTTTACTACAATAAATAGTATATAAGTCATTTCACGTAGATATGAGAATTCGACTTTCTTTTCAAATGCCAACTCAGTATTATCTATTGGGAAATCCATCCTGTCCCTTCTAATGTGAGATGGTGCCTGTACCATATACCAGACTGCATTTTGTCCTTGCAAATTCAATTCTTTCTGACTCTGTGTTTTCTCTGGTATACCTCCTTGCCAAGAACAATACCCTATAAATATATTGTTGGAGTTTTCTGCATATTAATTTCAGTTCTAACTTACATGTCTCAGATCCCACTAGTTTAACTCCCAGTGCTACAAATAATATTTTGTTTTAATTAAACCTTCTTTTGTTTGGCAAGATGTCTGAAGCATATCAATTAGCCAATTAGTTCTGATCAGTGAAGTGTCTCTGACTCTGTTTCCATCAGGGCACAGCCATGCTCACAAAGGACCATCTCAGAGGATCAGAGGCTAAGGCATCTGTGCCACTGTGTGTCCTTAAGGGTTATTGTGAGAATTCAGTGAGTTAATAATGTAAAATTCAATGGATGTCAACAAAGGGAGAGAAAGCACTGCAAACACGGGACAGAGAAGCAGCCTACACAGTGGTCGTGGGTGCAGACCCTGGAGCCAGGAACCTGGGTTCACAGCTCGTTGCTCTCACCTATTAGCTGTGTAAACTTTGGCAGGTTTCTTAACTTCTTCATGCCTCAATTTCTTCATCTGTAAAACGGGAATAACAATAGAGCCTACCTCCAGGGGTGCCAGTGCCTTATTCTGTGCCTTTCTGTAAATTTGCAAAAAGACAGATGCCCATTAATTTTGCAACCTAGAGACATCTTTGTGTGAAGAAATAGGAGCCCCTTCATTCCAGGCCGGGGCAAGGGCAAGGCGCACTGAGTGAGAGCAGGATTCCCGTTGTCTGCCATGTGCTTTTGTGCAATCCAATAGCACAACCCTACACCATGATCATGTCTACACTGTAGGATTATGGTGTATATGAAACCAGTTAATGCCTGTAGAACCCTTAAAACCATGGTTAGCACGTAGAATGCCCTCACTAAGTACTAGCCGCTCTCCCACCCCATCCTTCTCACAGTTTATTTCCCAGCCAAGTGTCCTCACCAACTACCTATTGCTGTACCATCTTATTTTAAAGCCCAAAGGCGGGTACAGAGCAGTTTCTAACACCTCTTTCTTATAGCCACCGCCTGTTTTAACTATTTGTAAGATGATTCATATCTGATGTAATCCCAATAAGTTAATTAAATTATCTAGGTGCTTTTGTGTGTGTGTGTGTGTACGCGCACGCGAGCACGTGTGCACACCCAGGAGCATTTTTCTCCTGGGGCAAGTTTGAATCGACCCAATCACTGATTTTAAAACATCCACCGAATTCCCAGTTTGTATTCACACCTGGGCCACAGGGAGACGCTTCTATGCAAAGTTGACTGGGACACAGAATCGGATCTCTGGCTAGAGAAATAAAATTCATGCTGTATGTTAGGCTCAGAGTGGAAAAGGAGCACAGATAGGGACCAATTAGACAGTGGGTCAGGAAAGAGTGCCTTGAGAGGTGATGCTGGCGTTGCTGCAAAGGTGAGGAAAAAAATCAGAAAAAGGGGCGTTCAGGCAGGTCAAAGGCATGGAGGCATTAACCCATTCCATTTCTCCCAGACCAAGACTTTGAATACTGGGGAGGAAGTTGAGAGAGTGGTGGAAGTCAGGTTGGGTGGATCACAAAAGAGGTCAGGATAAATATTTAGAAGTTGATCCTATAAGTAGAGCCATTTAAATAATTTGCACTGAAATTATCTAAAACTAACTAAAACTGTGTTTTAGGGTGTAGTTTTATGGCTGAATTGCATAGCCTAAGTTAGAGCAGAGAAATGATGGCAGTAGGCCACTCAAGAGACAAGGAACCTGAAGTGAGAGATGTTATGAAGGAGGAAGAGGTGTGGACTGAAGATTTGACTGGATGATAATGGGGCTGGCTGACATTTTAACTGTGAAAGTTAAGCGGAGAAATCACAACCAAGGGATGACATACATTTTTCTTTCATTTATGCTTTGCATTTAGGGTCCTTTTCATAAGGAATTATTTGATTTCTCTTTCAGAAACAAAACTATATTTCTCAGGCCCTGGAGGTCTGGAAGTCACCTCAGATTTTCCAGGTTTGGGCAAAATAAGTTAGAGGAATTTGTTTTCTATGATTATCTACATCTTTTCATAATTACCTTCTTAATCTATGCCATATGGGACCCCCATAAATGTTTGAAACAGCAGCTTCTCCAGAGAACAGCGTAGGGATTTCTCATAATGACTCGCATCTGTTAACGGCTTGGTAAACCCTATCATGCAAGGTGAACCTCAGGCACGATAGTTCAGGAATGTGGCCCAGGCCCCCCACCTATACACATCATCTATATGTGCCTGTTGCTATCTTGTAATACAAGTGTCTACAATTCAGATTCTTGTGCTAATAAACCTGGCCCAGTTTAGGATGACTTTCAGTGACCTACCTTCAGACACCTGCTCACGTCAGTACAAATTGGGTTAGTTCACCAGTGCCATATGTGTATGCATTTGAAGCCTGGATTCACTGAACTTTATCAGATTAACACTGAGGACACTGAGAACATATTTCTTTACTTGATAAATTGCTTGTATTTTCCCCAGGTTAGCTATAGTCATTTGGGATATTTTATATTAAGTAATTTTTCCAACTAATATTCTGATATAATAACACGAAAACTGACCATAAAAGCAAACTTATAATGTGCACTATGAAAGTATTATAGAATTTATAAAATTATCCCTGAGGGTTGATAGTAATGGGACTAAAACTCAGAATAAAACACACATACTTGCCTCCAGCTCATCACCAAGGAGTTCTTAAAACTGTAAAGGATAGCATGGTCATTTGAAAACTTCAAGTACCATCCAGAATGACTGACTGTATCTGATTGAGAAAGCTATTTCTTTGATGTATCACCTGTGAAGAAATCAAATTCTTATTTTATTTTGTGAAAAATTTATTTGATCCAAGATGGAAAAATAAGCTAAGCATTCTCTGTGGGCCAGTAACATAAGCAGGATAAGTTTTTTCTAGAATCTGGTCGGCAGACATATTGGCTATTACTTTATTTTCTCTATTCTCTTGAAAGTGAATTAAATTTTAGGAACACTTCTGAATTTTATTTGTTCTTGAACCTTTGAGAATTCCAACCCTCAGGTTGTGGCACCACGTTAAGAAGCTCAGGAAGGAGCCTTAGTAATGGCCAAAGGCACAGGAGGAATACAGCCAGGAGTGTTGACACAAAAGCCAGAGAGGCAGCAGAGGGCTTCCAAAACTAAGAATTCATCGGTCATAATACACGCTGCGGTGAAGTCAGATAAGACGTGAGCAAAAAATTGTCCACTGGATTTTGCAACAAAGGAGTTATTAGTAAATGTGGCAGGAGTGAATTTTTGGAGTGTCAGGAGTTAGAAGCTAAATTGAAGCGAGTTGAAACGTGAGTAGGAGGATTGTCAAGATGTATTAGCAGGTCGCAGCAAACCCAAGCATTTCTAACATCCTCTTGTGAAAAATGCTCCAAGGGATAACGGTAGTGACGGTGATGATGATGACAAAGGTGATGGTGATGATGATATTCAGCATTTCTTGAGCACCTCAGTTACACCCAACACTACAATAAGCTCTTTACATATATCTTACAACCTTCACGATTCACATTTTACATATAAATGCGACATTAATAAGTTAACTCACTCTTGTGTGTCTGTTGTCCTCTCTTGCTGCCTGTCTCCTTTCCTCCCTTTCTTCCCTCCTTCTTACCTTCTCTTCCTCCTATTGTCTCTAACAAACATTTATTGAACTCCTTTTAAGTTCTAGGTATTTAGCTATAGGCAAGAAATACGGTAGTGACTATAACACTATTTAGTATGCATAGCAGACTTGAAAAATAATGGCAGTCTTTATTCTGCTTTGCTTTCTGAACAAAAGCCTTTCCTTGTTTATTTTCAATTTCTCTCGCCCATCACTTTCTTGGTATCAAACCACCCCCATTTCCTGGGAGGAGTTTCCCAGAATGCTGTTTTTACTTCTTTGTTCTCCCTCTCATGTGCCAGGACCTTACATAGTAGTCTCTACTCCCACATGTTTAATTTTCTGTGAAGGCCATACAGTTAGCACATATTTATATTTCTCTGCAAAAGCCATTATGCTTAATGTACAGGGTCTCGGGGTGTCTCTGATAGACCAAATCCAGATAAAACTGGCAAAGACAAAGGCTTTTGCAACTATCTCCCTCTGGACTGGTTCTTGTAACATCCTAGCAAGAACTTCAAATACTTCTTCAAATATCACTACCTTTAATTTGTGAAATCTGTTCTTAAGCCTCCTTACTTTCTTCTCTCTGTTTCTCCCATATCTGGCTTTTCCGTCACAAGCAGCCCTCAGCAGACGCTGCAGTGTTGTGAGTGCCTCATTGCTCTGTCTCCTGCTTTGAGTGGACAGTCTTCCCACACACTGTCCCTGGCTGCCAGCAGCCTTCTCCACACATCTCTTTGGACACAGCCCCTCCTCTCAACATGGGCCACAGGCGCAAGGCCCTCTGGGTGAATTACACCAAGACGCATCCCTTTTTCTTCAAAGGTCCAAAGTGAGCCCCAGATAGCATGTTTTATAAGCTTCTATTTAACTCTCGCCATAGCTCTCTGAGCATTTTGCACTTCAGCGACTATATCTCTGGCTTTAAATCCACCTGTCTCTCAATTTTAGAAACCTTATAGAAAGTTATGGCCTAGCACCATTTTTTGTGTGCTGAATAATGGCAGAATATGCTTGTGTTACGTTTGAAAGTCTGCCATCAGCACACCAAAGACTACATTTTCAGGAACCATGCTGGCTTGTGAAGACAGGAGACTTTTTGCTCCCTCATCCCTGCATGCTGTGACTTTGAACTCAGCCTTCACACAGGAGCTTTGCAGTTTTATGCAAATATTCAAGAAAGATTTTGATTCTGCCTGTTCTGGAAAATAGTCATCATTCATTTAATAAGCAAATTGGTAAGGGTTTTTAATTACATTTTGGGAAAATATTTCTGCTAAAGTTATGCCCATTGATTTGCTCCCACTAAATCAGGTATTAAAATCAGAGCTATTTTCTTCAGACTTAATAGTAATTTTAACATATCTATTACAAATCTATTACAGTCCTCCTAGATGTGGCAACAAATTTTCAATATTAAAAATGCCTTGAGGGTTTTTTTCTCATCATTATTTGTGATGTTATATTTTAAAGTCCTGTTCCCAGGGTCCCCTTAGATCAAGAGAACTTGAAATTTGTCTCCAAATAATGATAGATTTTCCATTGTCTCTCTTTTTATGCCTTAATCCTGCTATTTGATTTCAATGCTCTCTCCATCTTTTGCCACTTTCATTCTAGGTTTCTGTAACTTAATTTTTTCATACTGATTTTTGTCTGAAAAGCATTGTCTTCTTCCCCAATTTATAGCAAAGAATGAGCAGAGGGATACAGGAGAAATTTGTGAGTGAGAAAACATGAAGAATGAATCTGTGTAAATCGTGTAGATAAGACACAATAATATATGGTTGTTTCAAGTAGATTTTTTCAAAAATTGAGTTTTAAACAAAAGTATACCATGAATACTCCACCCACACTGCACCACGAATTCACATATTTGATTTAAACCAAATGCATTCACACGAGCAAAAGTCTCTCAAGCAAAATAATTTGACTATTCTGGGAAGTTTGTGCCAGAAGTGTTTTTTTCCTTCAAAAGTTTGAATCATCATAGATGCTTGGGAATTAGGTTATTTTTATTATCTGACATTATTATCATTTAATTTTACGTTATAATGATTTCATGTTTTCTGTTTTCTTTTTATATCATTTCTGGTCGGTAAGATTTTGAAATTCTATAAATCCAAAATTAGGAAAAATGTTTGTTTTAGGCTGTACCAGCAACATAAAATTATTGTACTTTAAGCTGGTTAGTTCAGAAATTAAAGTTTCACAAACACGAAATATGAAAATGCAGAAAAACTGAATAAATCTGATTCTCCCGATGAAGAGGAATAGATTACCCAACTCAAAAAAAGTGTCTTGGAATCCAATTCCGTTTTTTTTTGTCTTTATTTGTATTTTTAATGTCTCCTCACTCATACCATTCACCCAAATGTAAATTAATAGAGAAAAACATGCTCTCTTAGAATGGCTTTTATCTACAAAACCATTTGAAGAGTTAAAAATATTTCTTTATTGACCAAGCACAAGTAATATACAAGTAATATGCCCACTGCTAGCAAAGAGTAAATACTCAAATATGTATTGAATGTAGGAATGATAAATAGCTAGATGGACAGACATGCAGCGTGCAAGATGGGTGCAGAGATGGAAAAAGTGACTAGGGGAATGAGAAGAGGAAAGGTAGAAAGGTTGCTGGAAAGGATGAAGAGAGACAAAGAAAGATAAAGAAATAGGAAGACAGACCCTTGTGAGTGAGTGTGTGTGTGTTTCATGTCTGTGCCATGTGTTGATAATTTAAATGACATATTTGTTGCACAAATGTATCATTACCAACATAAAAGTCCCTTTAAGTTCAAATTTTCAAAATAACTGACCATCAGTTTGAAGGGACAGCCTTTGTGAACCAGTACTTTGCTTTCATCTGGATGTAATCAGCGTGCATTTAAGTACAGAATTCTTGTTCTAGTTGCTAAGACTGAAGAAGACGGTGTGAAGCAGAAGGGCAGCTTCACAATGTGCATAGGTGTGGCTCACAAGAGCCACCTCGCTCCCCGGCCTCACACACTGCTCAGGTTTTTTCTGTAATGTGCCGGTTAACCTTTTCGCTAGCCAGCCGAATCTCAGACAACTATAGACTTCACTTCTGAGAATTTCTGAATAGTTCATTTGAAAGAACGTGTGTGTCACATGATGCCATGTCAAAATGATTGATAGAGTGAAAGCCAGCTGTGTATAGGGGTTGGATTTCAAATGGTTATTTTGTAACGTCACCTCTTTGAAAACATTAGAGAATTTAGGGAGAATAAGATGCCTTAGGGAGCAACCCAGTGGATGTCCCTTCATGACAATTAACTCAGTGTTTGCAAAATCCTCAGCAATAGTCATTTCTGCATTCGCCTAGATGTCGGTGGCTCTTCTAGACACCGATTTGATTCAAATGTACTTCTGTGTTTATCTTGTCAGCTTAAAGAAATGTAAAGCATTCACCTTTTGAGAATCTAAAGGTCATTCTCAAATGCCGTAGGGAATTTGAAAGCACTGACTTGTCTTAACATGTTTGCTCAATTCTTTGAAGTATTAGCTCTAAAATAATTGTATACAGGATGGCTGAAAACCATTTGAGTAAGTGAAAATAAAGTATTCAATTAAGTTTTATGGGATTCCTCGCACACTTAATTAAAATAATCTTTATCTCTACTAGTCACAGTGCTCACTTAAGAGGAAAATAGAAGAATATTAAATCAGTGGAATATGTCTCATATCAGTATATTTTCCAAAATGTGTAAGTCGGAAGTAATTGGAAATATCTTTGCTCTTAAGAGGTTTTAAATATTCAGCCTCTGCATTTATAACTAATTTAAAGACTTCGGTTTTAGAACCCTCAGATGTGACTAAAAGGGAAATGAGCCGTAACAGTGTTAATACTACCCTTTGCTCAGGACTATCTTCTCACCAAAATTCACACAAAGTGCAACTGTGGAATCACAAGAAGATGGGGTTCTGCTTCCAGTTGGTTTTCACCACACTGCAGGTCTTATGCGGCTCCTAATGAAATGCTTTATATTGATCAAGTTCAAAAATTGCCTTGCCGTATCTCAGTTGTTACGCATATAAGATGGAAAATGGGAAAGGAGGTATATATATATGTGTGTGTGTATATGTACATATAAACACATGTATAAAAACACAGATGTATAAACACATTTTTCAGATTAAAAAGGGCATCCATAAAACAGTGTTTCCCATTCATTTTGCCAATAATAGCAATTAGTAGTTTTACTTTTTTGTTGCCCTTTAAGCCTGTTGTGTTGGAAATAATAGTACACCATGGTTTTGAAGAACATGAGATGTTTGATTCAGTTTTATTCTTTTAAAACTATATGTAGATTATAAATTCAACACTGCTGAATGTGAAAATAAATATTTAAATTCAATTTAACCATATTCTTCAAGGTTTTGGGGATTGATGGATTTAGTTGTACAAAAATCTTTATTTTTCAAAGTGTGATGTATTAAAAAGGATATTTAGGCTTTAGAGAGACAGAAGTGGATTTGAATTCCAGCTCTTACACTGATTAGTCTGTGCCCCAGGGCAATTTACATGTCATGAACCACATTTTTAATCTATAAAAATGAAAGTGATTATTTTCACCTTGAATGGTTGGTGTGAAGATTAAATGAGATAATATATAAGACATCTAGCATACTGCCTGATACCACTGTAGGCTCTGTACAGGTGTTGATCTTTTCCCCTCCCCTTCTTATTATTCTTCTTAGTAAAAGAATGTGTACTATCATGTTTTAAGAGCATCAATGTACTGGAACTCTGCTAAACATTTTACATACTTTATATCACACAATCCTCACAATAACCCCATGAGTAGAAGTTCCGGTTCCAATTTTGCAGATAATGAAACTGAGGCTTAGAGAGGTGAAATCTCCTGCTCGGAGGTCAAACAACTGGTAATGGGTAGAGTCTGGTTTCAAACCTAAGATCTGGATTTGAACCTAGGAGGCGCTGACTTCTTAATCTAATTCTGAAAACTCGAAAGTTGGATCCCAAAAGCATCCTCTGGGCTCTGTGACAAGTGAGTGAAGTGGTAGGAAACTCTTCATTAAGGTCGGAGGTTCTGAAAGAGTTTGAGAGGAGGGGTTGTGTTAGATGCCACGAGAGCCAACTGCTGTCAGTAACTGATTGGCTTGTTAATACCTAGAGAGGGGCAGGGCTAGTTGATTGAAAGAAGCTCTCCCAGACATAGTCATCTGAGATGGCACCATTGCAGTTCACAGGGTGCTCAGTGAGCTGCGCAGAAGGGCAATAATCTTATAATCCTAGAAATCTCATCTCCAAGAAAACTTTTGCATTAACTTGCAGATTATTTCTAAATTTATGTCTCTTGCAAATGTGTTCATGCTTATGTTGATGCTATCTCCTATAGGAAATGGTACCCTATCTCCTTTCTGCAGAATACTGCTAAAGGGTCATGCAGAAAGCCATATGGCCCATCACACTGTTGTAAGCATTTGTCTGCATGGTATTCTCTGCCAGACCGCCTTTCCCTTTCCTCTTGTCTGTGAACTTCTGGTCTTTAAACCCAGTTTGAATATATCATCTCCGGGAAGATTTCCCTGGCTTGTTTTCATCCTTAGAGTTCATCACACTCTCCTCTCTGAGACCGCTACAGTTTGTACATCTTTCTGTTGGCACGGTTACCACACGGCACCATAATTCCCTTTCATAAGTCTTTTTGTCCTAGCATATAGTAGGTATTCAATAAGTGTTTGTTGAATGTTGACTGTACAGTGAAATCCCTGAAAATAGGAAGTGAGTCTTGGTGATCTCACTTTTAGTAATGCCTGGCACAGTGCTTGGCCTAGAATATGTTCTCAGAAATTGTCTTTTAAATAAATAAATGAATGGTGGTTGTGACAGGCCCTGAGAAACACCACTGTCCCCCACTTTATTGGAAATTGAAGGGTGCTTAACAGAATCAGGGTTATCATTTGGAAAGGTTATTTAAGGGAGATGAAGAGTAGAATGGTGGTTACCAGGAGCTGCGGGAAGGTGGAAAAAGGGAGATGTTGGGGCCGACCCCGTGGCCGAGTGGTTAAATTCATACACTCCACTTCAGTGGCCCAGAGTTTGCTGGTTCAGATCCTGGGTGTGGACCTACACACCGCTCATCAAGCCATGCTGTGGCAGCATCCTATATAGAAGAACTAGAATGACTTACAGCTAGGATATACAACTATGTACTGGGGCTTTGGGGAGAGAAAACTGGGAGGAGATGTTGATCAAGGGTACAAAGTTTCAGTAATGCAAGATGACTAAGTTTGGGACATGTAATGCACAGCACCGTAACTATAGTTAAGCATATTATACTGTATACATGAAATTTATTAAGAGGATCTCAAGCGTTATCACAAAAAAAGAAAAGGAAATGATAACTATGTGGGGTGAGGAATATGTTGATTAGCTTGATTGTGGTGAATATTTCAAAATATATACACATAATCCTTCTTATATACCTTAAATATATACAACTTTTAATTGTCAATTGTCTGTTCCCACTAAAGGTGGGGAAAAAATGATGTTTAAAGAAGATGGAAGCTGGAATATGTCCCAGGATTGATATAGTGGCACAAACTTGTAAAAAGCCTCAAAGTTCAGCATAAGCTGAGGACAACAAATGTCATGTCGTCAGTAACAACAACGAAATCCCTCTTTTTCTTTGTCCAGGAAGAGACTCAGCAGGGCTATAGTGTTAAAGGGTGGAATAGACAGAAAAGCTCCAAGACTCCTGTCTCGTTGCATCTTTTCCTTTAAGGAGAATTGTCTTCAAAGAGGAAAGGGTAGAAAAAGAGTACATCATGTAGAAGAAATTAAAACAAGTTGTCTAAGTGAGGCTCTTAGGCTCAAGTTTACAAAGAAGACCCTGAGAGCTTTAAGAAAATACCCAGTAGGTCTTTTTAAAGGAGTTCAAATTCCCAGACCCAGATGCTGGAGGTAATTCAAATGGGAAACATATGAGTACATTACTGTTTCCTGAAAGAACAAATGAGTAGATTTTATAAATGACAAATAGGTAGAACTTTGACAGAACAAACAAACAAATGAGAACAAATTATTAAATAGATTATTCTTAAGCCCTTAAAGAATGTGGTGATGCTTAGAAGCCAGAATGACATCACTGGAAATAAGAAATATCAAACTAACAATTGTTTTTTGGTAAGGCCACTAGATTATGACAAGCGAATACTAATAACGGCCACCATTTAATGAACAGTTCCATGCTAGACACCGTGCTCAGCGTAGTATGTTTCGATTTTCTTTGAGACAGTGACATAATCTCTCGGGATATCTTTGTGTGTGAGATAGAGAAATAGGGATTAAATGATAAGCAGAGTTAAAACTGGTTGAAACAGTGTACCTAGAGAGTTGACGGTCTGGAGTGAGATGGTCTTTTGCTATCCACATTGTCATATCGCATTAATACTAGAAGCAAGTGTGCTGATTACAGTTGTAGATGACTCAGAGCTGGGAATTATAACTACTAATAGGATAAAATGTCAGAATCAAGATCTCCTAACTACTCAGTATGAAACCAGTAAGAAACTAGTGTTGTAACAGGTAAACACAAATTTATGAATTCAAGGTTTTTAAAAGCATTCATAATTTTAAATTAATGGACTTTGTTTTTAGTGCAGCTTTAGAAAAATCAAGCAGAAAGTGTAGAGAGTTCCACATACCCACCTCACTCCCAGACACACATGGTTTCCTCCATTATTAACATCTTGCGTTAGTGTGGTACATTTGTTACAATTGAGGAAGTGATATTGATACATTGTTATTAACGAAAGCCCATTGTTTACATTAGGGTTCACTCTTCGTGTTGTATAGTTCTGTGGGTTTTGACAAATGTGTAATGCCGTGTATCTATCGTTACGGTATCATACAGAATAGTTTCCCTGTCCTAAAGATCCCCTTGCACCACCTATTCGTCCCTTTTTCCTAACAACCACTGGTCTTTCCACTGACTGTAGTTTTGCCTTTTCCAGAATGTCATATAGTTGGAGTCATACAGTATGTAGCCTTTTCAGACTGGCTTCTTTCACTTCACCATATGCATTTATGCATCTATGTATTTTTGTGGCTTGATGACTAATTTATTTTTATCTCTGAATAATATTTTATTCTATGGCTATACCACAGTTTATCCATTCACCTATTGAAGGACATCGTAGTTACTTCCAGTTTTTGGCAGTTATGAATAAAGCTGCTATAAACATTCAAGTGCAGGTTTTTGTGGGGGTGTAAGTTTTCAGCTCACTTGGGTAAAGACCTAGAAGTATGATTTGCTAGGTTGAATCATAGGACCATGTTTAGCTATGTATGACAGTGCCACACTGTCTTCCAAAGTGGCTGGATGATCTTGCCTTTGCACTGGCAATGAATGAGAGTTCCTGTTGCTCTGCATCCTCTCCAGCATTTGGTGTTGTCACTATTCTGGATTTTGACCATTCTTACAGGTGCATAGTAGTACTGAAATCAGGTTTCAAAAATGAGTTTCAAGTGTAGAGAAAAGAGAAGATCTGCTTAAGAAATGGTTCAAATGGGAAAAAAAAATGTTCTCATTAGCGTCTGTGGATCATGAAGTCAACATATGTCAACAACTTTATGCAAATGCTAAAAACAAACCAAATCCAAACAAAACAAAAATACCCTGCATGTTGTTGAAGCAAGGTGTTGTTGACTGTGCCAGTGAAATAATAGTCACACTATGCTCTGTTGAGTAGAACACATGTGGAGAATGGTGCACAGGTCAGTTTGGGGCATGTGGTACTCCGACAGCTAGGACATGTTCATCCAGGATGTCAAGGTTGTGGATATGATGTCAGTCAAAAAGTGGTGAAAGAGAAGAGCAGGATAAGGAGAAAAATCCAGACTCTACCAAAATATTTGAACAAATATCCTGTTAAAGGGATTACATTTTTGCAAGTTTCCAGATTGCTAAAGAAAGCTTACCTATTCTCAAATCTAAAATGGAGATAATTTTACTAATCCCCAGAGACTTTTTGGTAGAATGTATGGGATAATGTCTACAAAGGGCTACCCATATTACGCCTGACACATAATAAGAGTTCCTCATTGGATTGGGGACCCAGTGGGGATCATGAGGTTGAGAGGGAAGTCTTGGAGGGGAAGCGTGTAGGTGACACTTGAAGTGAAGTGACATTTGAACCAGTTGACTAGCTCACCACGGGCGCACATAGAGCAAAAGAGAAGAGGCCCGAGATGGTGTCTGAAAAGAACAGGAGGAAGAGGAGCTAGCCAAGGACCTTATTGCAAGAAAGAAAGGGACAGATACAGAGCTTTTGTGGTTCTTGGCTTCAGACACCTTCAGATGCCTAAAGCCAAGACCCTTGGGAAACAGCAATCCCTTCATGCTGCTTCGCTTCAACTGCCTTCTCTCCTTTTGCCCCTGAAGAAAGAGTCTCCCTTAAAGAGAGCATCATTAGTGAAATTACATGGCGTTAATGAAGGCTTCCAGCGCCTCCATCTGTGTGTTTGCCTCGCACCTGTCCTCGCAGAACCTGGCTGCTTCTCTGCTGTGCTTGTCTGGAAGGGTTCGCGTGTGTTCGTTACGCAAAGGCGATCTGGCAGATTGAGGTCTAGCTGTGGACCACAGTGAGGAGAGCTGGGACGGTGTAAGATCACCCATTCAAGACTAAAAGTAAAAGCTCAGGGAATACAAAGAGCCGAGGAAACAGGCTGTTAACATTCAGCTTCTGGGGAACATGATGGCATTTACGTATTACAAGTAAAAAAAGAATTGTCAAAAATTATCTCTTTAGTTTTGATGTTAAAGACAAATATGATTTTTTTTCAGGAGAAACTCAGTGAGCTATTGATATACAATGGATTTTACCTTATTTTTAAAAATTTAAAAATATCTAATAAACAGTATTTAAAAAGTATTTTTAAAAAGTACTGTAATACAGTATTAAAATACTGTAAAAATAATAAAAATACTCTAATAAACATTCTACATTTGAATGTTCATGTTGAATTTATATATTTTGCAGGTTAATCTTCGGTAAATTTAGTATTGATTGAAAAGTCATTTTCAAATTAGTAGACATTTTTTATACTGTTTCTCTGGTACCTGGTACCCTGGTTACATGTATGTAAGTTTTTCTGCATATTTCTTAAAGGGATTATTGCTTTTCTTGTTCTACATATAGTTAAAGTCTCCTATAAAAGATTAGATTTTATCAAAATTAATCAAACAATTGTTTATTTGGTTGTTTTCCCAGAAAAACAACTACGTTTTTATATTTTGAAATTTTGTAGATTTCATATTTTCAACTATTTATTTTGGGGAGCTTTCAAAACCACTAGCACATAGGTATTATACTGTTTTAATGCCAAAATTAAACAGAAACGTCATATGCATAATTTTAACACTATTAATGATGCCCTGTCTTCAGACTGTGCACTTCAGTTTTCAGAGTTCTTTAATATGTGCTGCTCTTACATCCCAATCGTGGTTACCATTATCCAAAGTCATGGAGACGGTGCCAGTTCCTGGTTGCAGATGTGGGCACTGGAATCAGACAGAACTGACTTTAAATCCTGATTCTGCAACTTCATTTGTAACCTTGAACAGACTACTTGACGTTCTAAGTCTCAGTTTCTCCATTTTCAATAAAACCTTAAGAGGTAAGGTTACTCCTATAAGGAGTGAACAAGACAGTACACATTCCACACTCGGCACAGTGCCTGTTCCCTGTAGGTACTCAACACTGTTAGTTATCATTGTCATCATCATCAACATCATCATGCTGTAAAGACATTGCTACATTAATAACCCTAAATATTCAACCAGATCTAGAATCTTCGAAGTAAAGCACAACTCTTAAGAGCCTGTGATAGATGTGATTCTCCATTAATTATGCAAAATGTTTTTAAATGCCTTATATTTCCCAAGCATGTATCCTAAGGGAACATTCATTAGTCTTATAACAATACTCCCCAGAAAAGGGCCAAATAATGTGGGAAATTCTGCAGCCTCTCACCCTCTTGATGATTCACAATGCACATTAGTCCATCAAAAGCCCTGATCCAGGAAAGAAAATTTACCATCAGCATTGCCAAACACACCCCACTCAAATAGCTCTTACTCTGTGCCTGACTGTTCTGAGCTCTTTACACAGAAGTTCATTTAATACTCACAACAAGCTTATGAGGCAAATACTCTTACTCTCTCCATTTTACAGATTAGGAAACTGAGGCTCAGGTAGGTTATAACATGACAATATCCCTCAACTATTTAAGAGGCAAAGTCAGGATTGGAATCCAGACAGTCAGGCTCTCGTGTCTGCTCTCGTAACCCCCACTCATACTGCCTAGTCGTCCTCACAGGACACTTGGAGGTTAATTAGCTCCATGTTCAACACCCACCATCAGAAACTCTAAACTCCTTTGGTGGTTGACACTGTATTCCTTTAATACACTCAATAAATGTTTGTTAAGTAGATTATAAAATAATTTCCTTTTTATTTATCCTCTGTGTTCTAAACATTAAGAGGAACCCCTTCATTCTAATGCAAATTAGAAATGTATATTCTTAGGGTAGTAAGCTCCTCCAAAACTTTCCAAAGTCACACGCATTTGAAGAGGAAGAAGAGGAAGACCACAAAAATAGGTGCTTATTCTGCATAAAATCAGTATTTTACACTGGAACCCTCCCAAGTCACTGGTGGGAACTAAACTAATGGAAAGAAATCCAGCAAAATCACTAAGTTCACTGCAACTCTGAATGAGTTGCTCTGTGACCAGTGAGTGCAGAAATACTTCTAGAAGTGACCTCGAGGTCAGTATTTCACTACTAAAACACACCACTGAAATAATTACTTTTTGTCTTTTTCTTGCTTGTCCTACTCTATCATTATGTGAAAATCATATCATTATTAGATTTATCATGGTACAACCATCAAAGCATGAAGCTCCAGGCCCCTATTCATCTCACTATTGCTTGGACATATCGCCTTGCCAGACCAGATGTTAAATGAATGAATGAAACACCGCCCATGGTGGAAACCATAGTAGATAGATGGGAAGTTGGGGTGAACTTTGTTCTAGTTCCAGCTGAATCCCTGACCATTTTGTTGCCTTGTGGAAATTACTCCCCTTCCAACTCTGAGATTCTATTTGCCATCTGTGCCAACAAAAGTGACAAAAAGTGCACACGAAAAAGGTAAATGGGGAAAGTGAGAAATGTTCTTGTCACCCTCAAGTTAATAAAGACCTGTTTTAATCACACAGACACAATCTTCCTGAGAATGTTTCTTTTTAAACTCATAGAAGCCTCAGCATCCTGTCGGAAAACCACTTTCATCACAAGGAAACATGCTTTTTGCATCCCATATCCAACTTAGTCATCTCACTCGTGGAAGCAGAGTTAGAGAACATTTCTTTCAGTTGATTAAATTATTCCTAAATGGGGCAACTTCAAGATATGAATAACTTTCCACTTTTTATATTTCTAACTAGACATTCGTTTTTCCTCTTATTCTGCCCCGAGGGTCTGTAAAGTTTATAAATAATTTAAAAGAATATTTCTTAAAATATCTTGCATTTTAATGAATTCCCAAGACTGAATTACCAAAAGGGCTTCAGTGTTGCTTAAATCATAGGACTGTTATGGATCAGTATTTTGTATTGTTCATGAAAATGGAGTCCTCACACTAGAACAATTTGATAACACGGGAGGAGGAAATGATAAGATACTGTGAAAATATTATGAAGAAAGTCATAGGTAAGTTGAAATTAAGGGACAATCTTACATTCTTCCAAAAGAAAATTTTCCGCTGACTTCTATAAAGGATATAGTCCGGAATGAATCAGATGTGTTCATAATTATTCAAGAAAGCTATGAAGATAGATTCGTTTGTGTGGCAGCTGCTATAAGCATGATCTGCTAATTCAGTGCTATCCAAACTATGGGGAATGTTCTATAAGAGATGATTTTCAGTGTGAAGTAAATGCAGCTTTAGATTAAATAAAATCACTTGAGAAAGTTACTTTCAATCTCTTCTGATTACCTGGTTATACCAAACCTCAAGTTGAAAACCTCAGTTTGATATGTCTATATCACCTTTCAAACACATACCAATGGCTGTTTTTAGCAAATGAACCCCTTCATTCAAATGCAGTGTTAGAAATGTATATTCTTTAGGTCAGTAAGCACCTCGAAAAACTTCTGAAGTCATATATATTTGGACATGAAGAACAGGATGGCCACAAAAATAGGCACTTATGCACAAAATCCATATTTAGCACTGGAACTCTTCCAAGCCACAAATGAAAAACTAGACTAACAGAAAGAGGTCCTACTTAGAACTTTGTGAAGACGATGGGATCTAGTAAAAATCTACTGAAATTGTTTTATCTCCATTCTATTTATATTTATTTTTGCTTTCTATTTATGTTGAGGCATGCTATTTTTCCTTTTATGTAGTGGCACAAAGTTTCCTGTTTATATTTTGTAAGCTTCATTGTGCATCGATTTAAGAAAAAATATGAAGTAAACAATAGTGCTGATGGCACACATTTGTACCAAAAATCCTGACAGTGGTGCTTTAATGAGCAAAATTTGGGAAATGTTGTTCTCCTAAGTTCCAACATATACTCTCTCTTCTAACTCACTCCCTGTGTCTCCATAGCGGCTTGTCAGGACCGTTAGCCATGGAAGCAACTTGCCAATGATACTGATGGGCAGGAGCACCAAGGTAGCAGAAGGAAATCACGGAACTGGGAGAAAGATTGAAAGAGAACATTTATGCCTAATATCTTCCAATAATCGCAGGGTTGAGGGACTGTGTTTAAGCCAGATCTGATGCCTTTTGACCTATATCTTTACTGTCCGAACCATTCGCACTGTTGAACGGCGTAGTAACGATTTCACTCTACCAGGAACTGTCCGTTATTTCTTTATGAGTCGTTGACTTTTTGATAAAGCTTGTCTTCAGTTATCTTGTCCTAACTTCTCACATGTTTAATCTTAGCGTTGTGTATGATCAGCAATTTACAAGCCGAGGTGGGTGTGGGTGTCTGGGTGTGTTTTAGTATACATACATAAACATATACGTAAATATATACACATACCTATACACAGACTTAAATTATTTTTTAAAATATGAAGCATGGGGCTCACAGAGTCTCATTTTGAGGACCCAATTTTTGTGCTAGAACAGAGAATTTTTGGAAATGCACCTTGTGTTTGAAAGTTAGGTCAGAATATCTCCTGACCTCTTTGAATGTGGACCCGTATGATGGGAGTGCCAGCCATGGAATTCGGAATGGTTTGCTAAGTTCAGACGTGGTATATTCTTGTTCAGAGTGGCTCATTTTCCGGATGCCTATTAATAAATCAAGTTGCCTAGCTCCATTCCTTCAGATGATACATATCCGTGTTATTAACACCAAATATTGTACTATATTTGAATATAGATGGATGGATAGATAGATAGATAGATAGATAGATAGATGAGTATCTCTCTGAGCAGTGCCACAATCTTTCCAGAATCATTCTGATGACAAATTTGTTGTACTTGATGAGCTGTCATCCACGTGGGATCATCAAAATGACTGATTCTTCAGAGTGACTGCCAACTGTGCTCCCCATAAATGGGCCACAGTTGATTGGTCTGACCTGAAGTTAGGTATCATAGTCACAACTTAGATGGGTCTTGTAACTCTTCTGCTGATAAGTGGATCATCACAGCCTGCTTGTTTCATGCTTATGAGCATAACTGGGATGCCTAAAACAAGATGAAATTGCTGAAGCTTCATTTCAAGAGCGAAACCCTGGGAAAACTATTAACAACTTGGCATTTCCAGTTTCTGTGTGAGGGTATAATGAGCCCTGTTAAAATGACATCCTATAAAGAGTGCTGCTTCTCTAGCTGCTCACTTTGGGCATCAGAACCTGGCTTCAGGGGACCCGCAGGACCCATCTGGCATGGGTCTTTATTGGTAACAAAATCAGGAAGGGTTCTTTAATTGGCACTTTATGAAGATAACAAAAGAATTAGCTGAGGATGTATCCATTTTGCTTTGAGGTAATTCAGAATTATTTGCATCAACGACTCACTGGTATTTATGCCCCGGTACCTTTTCTTGAGAAAGTGGTGAAACTCTTAATCACCACAAACTACTCTGTTCAGTTCAGATTTCTCATTTTTATTGGTTCATCCAGGATGTGTTGATTCCCTCTGAGAGTCTCACACATCATATTTATCCCAGTTGAAATTGGTCACTTCCCTCATAGAAAACTTTAAAATTTTTAAAAATTAAGTCTCAAGATCATCTGTTTAAATATGCCAGAGTAAAAATATTTTTACTCCACTCTCCTCCCTTGTATCTCACTAAAAATCACATAAATAAATACAAACAAAAGAGGAAAATATCATCAACAAAAGAAAGAAATCAAACATATTATTTTTCATTTCAAAAATTCAGAAAAACAATATTTTTCAAAAAAATCTTTAAAAATGCATATTGGAGTTCAAAGAAGAAGTCAAAAGACTATGACAAAAGAAACTTGACAAGGCTTGAATAGAAAGAGACAAGAAACAAGTACTACAGATATAAAAGCCATATTAAAAGCAACAAAAATAAAATGAACATGATTTTTAAAAATCAAGAAGCGGAGAAGACATGCTTGAGGAAAGAAATATATGAAAGAAATATAAAAAAGAGAAGATGATAGGGGCCAGCCCAGTGGCGCAGCGGTTAAGTGTACACGTTCTGCTTTGGCAGCCTGGGGTTCACTGGTTCGGATCCCGGGTGTGGACATGACACCACTTGGCAAGCCACGCTATGGTAGGCATCCCACATATAAAGCAGAGGGAGATGGGCACGGATGTTACCTCAGGGCCAGTCTTCCTCAGCAAAAAGAGGAGGATTGGCAGCAGATGTTAGCTCAGGGCTATACTTCCTCAATTAAAAAAAAAGAAGAGAAGATGATACATATGAAAGAGAGACAAGGTAAACCTCATGTCTGCATAATTGGTGTTTCTAAAGAAGAAAATACATTATTAAGTAAAATCGAAGAAAACTTTCTTGAAAATATCAGTTTGAATTTATAAATGAAAATACTGGATCTCAGAAAATCTGATGCAAAATAATGAATGTCAGGTTGTTGTTGTTACCAGTAATTACTGGTAAATTACTGTAATTTTCTAAAATATACAATCATATGTGCATCTAAGGTAAAAATAAAAGCAATTTGTATATGAAGAATAAATGCTAAGTGAACCTTATACTTTTTGGTAGCAATGCTCATCAGATAATAGACAATGTCTACTAAATTCTGAGGTAAAGTAAGTTTGAACCAAGAATTTTCCGTTGAGCTCAAGTACTTCACAAGCATGAAGAATTTGTGTCCACCAACAAAGACATTCTCAAGCAATCAAGGATATAGCACATGGGTCCCTTCTTTTAAAGTCTTACTGGATTTCACAATTCAGTCAAAGGAAAGATGAATCAGCATAAAGAATTCAGGATGGAAAATCCATGATTGTGATCGTTGTTTAACTTTAACTTCCTGTGAATTATGGTAATAAAAAAACAGCATGTAAACATAATAACTCTTGATAATTTAAAAATCAAACAAAAATTCCGGGTGGAGGAGGGCAGGCGGTCAGATGTGTGCTTTCAAGGCACTTAAGAGGCTCAGCATGGCTAAAGCTCTGGATGGACGTGGCTAAGGTGGAAGCTAGAGATGTGAAGGTCGGATCTCTCTGGGCTTTTAAAGCATATTAAGGGATTGAGACGTCTTCTTAGGAGCAGTGGGAAGCCATTGTAGGGCTTCAAACCTGGCCTCTATGTTTTCTGAGAAAACAGAAGGCAAGGTCCTCCTCTGAGAGTGATGAGGGACGCGATGGGCTCACAGGTAAGAGAAAGAAGGAGGTTTGGAATACCTGTGTGAAGAATAAGACAGAAAGCTTACTGGAGAGACCGAAAAGGTGGAGAGCTTGCGGTTGCTTCCCTGCCCGGATCCTTTCCTCACTGTGCTGTCATATCGGCTGCTGCTGCCTGCGGCTGTCCCCTTCTGGGGTTGAGAACTGCTCCACCTAGGAGATTAAGCCTCCACGCCCCTCTCCCCGCCCTCACTCCCTGGATGGAGGGCAGCATCCTCCATCTCTAGTGACTGATGGGCAAGGGAGTTCAAAAGGCCTGCATCAGAGCTTCAGCGGGACAAGCAAGAGCAACCAGTTAAGACCACATTTTGCTGAGCTCTTTTTACCCGTGCCCTATCCTGCTTTTCCCACTCCCATTTTCCCGACAGCACTCTTGCAGTAAATCCTTGTCCAAGAATTCCTGTCATGGGTACTTCGAGGAAACGCAATCCAAGTCAGAGCTTTCAGTTCAGCTTCAAGTTGAAGTTAGAAATCCCAAATTTATAGTGGCCATAGTCTGTGCAATTGTGATTTTTCACCAGTATTGACCAATAGCCCAGGAGTAGATCTAAGGACTAGACATTTAGATTGATCCGTGGTTGTGAATTTTGCCCCCTGAGCGGGATGGAATGACTGTGGGGTAAAAGAACATTCCTGAGAAAGGAGTTTGTGATGGACCAGAAAGCTAGGCTGGACAGGGAAGAAAGTACAAACAGGGTGGAAATGAGGCAAAGAGTGAAGAGAAATGAGAGAAAGGACTAGAGTTACTAATAAAGTTTTTAAAAACTATATGTATGCATATATACATACACAGTATTATTTATAATATACTACATATACATATGTACACAAAACGTATAGGTATATGTAAGTGTGTGTAAATCGACGGAGAGTCAGAAGAACGGTAGAAATACTGAAGTTAAAAATTTAACCAGCATTTACTTGAAGCAGCACCAGCTCCCCAATACAATATGCTAATCAATTTTTTTGGCGAATCTAAATCCTTAGGCCAATGAAGCATTTATTCTTAATGAGAAATATAATTAAATGAGAAGTGTCCTCTTTCTCTGCCCAGCCAGAACAACAGGAAAAGATTATTGGATACGGGTTGGGATTTCTTTCTCCCCTAGAGTGGGAATTCTAAAATGTGGCCTAAGGCCCACTGGTGAATCGTGAGGGTTGTATTGATGGACCAAGATGGATCCAAAATTGGAAGTCTTTTTTTTTTTTTAGTTTTCTGAGTGCTTCACTATTCCATAAGCTTTAGTTTTCTTTTGTGATTTAAGACTCTTATGATTTACAGAGAGCCAACCAAATGAGTTGTTAATGATGCCTAAATTTGTAAAGCAACATTTGCACATTACCCCAGTTGACTGATGATTTTAATTCAGTGATCTGACCGCGGCTCAACCCTAGAGCAGAGAGTTGAATTTGAAGTTCCCCAGGCAAACAGGAGCTGAAAGAGTAGGTGGGCCTTTCGTTCACCCCTCCTAAGTAGCCTTAGTCAAGAACAGTTGAGGTGCTCTGCTCCAGCAGAGCACAAGTAAATAGCATCTCCAATCAATGCTGACTCCAATGGCATTCCATTCCATTTCAATAAAAATCTCCTCTGAAGAAGCTTTTCCCATGGCTACCATTTCTACATGCATCACCTCCTGCAGAAAGAATGAGAGGAGCAGTGGGTCATGTTCTCCTTCTGGGCAAACTGGAGGGCAGGAGTCTAACTTTGAGACACACACTATGTCTCTAGTCCAAAGGCAATTCAAATTAAATGAAATAATTTTCAAATGCGTGGTCCTGGCATATAGATTAGTCAAAGACATAGATAGAAAGAAAATTACTGGATGTTATAGAAGTCCCCATGTGGTTATTATGACAGATGAACAAAGATCAGAAGATAGAGATGACTTTCATCTAGGAAAGAGGAAAAAGTACTGAAATGGCTTTAATAATATAGGATTAGTTGTAGGTTATAACATAAGAATAATCAAAGAATAATCGTGGAATGAGTCCACTAGATTTCATTCATTCATAAAATGTGTATGGAGGGCTTATGATATTCCTCTTCTAGAGACGACAGATACAGTAGTGACCTAAAAAGATGAGGCCCTGCTCTTGTGGTGCTTCCAGGTGAGAAGAAAGAAGATCAGGTGTGCCTAATCTAGAAGCAGGATCTTGACCTTCAAATGCTGCCTTGCTACCACCATCCCGGGTCCGAGACAGGGCCCCCGCCTCCAGCACTAGCCCCCAACCTGTTATTGTCAAATGTGAATCACGTCATTACCTTCCAATCTTTACTCATCTGTCATAAGAAGCCCACAGGGATTTCAGAACATTCGAAAATGTTCTTCTCAGACACATTTTATGGAGCTCAAGTGATTAATCTGTAAAATATATTTTCATTAATAAAGCTCTCCTTAGTAGTTTTCTAAAGCTGCATAAAGAGAGAATTGTTCATGAAGAAGGGAGATACAAGGCCACACACTCAATGTGCACTAACTGGAAATAAGGTACAAGCCATGTATTGTTCTTCAATGTCAAGTTAACTGACAGACCGTACGGTATCTATTTGGTCCATTTAAAATGTACTTTCAAATAAAAGGAAGCAAAACCAACTGTATTTCAACTAATTTGCTTTTTCCTGAATGAAGAAACTGTCCTTCCTAATCTCCTGTTGTGGACAGGAACAAATAGGTTTGCATCAATAATTCTGTGTGTTTAATGCGCGCGTTCAAAGACAGTGAGTACCAAGTCAAGCAGTTTTAATGCTCCATTATGTTAAATAGCCCCATTTGGGTTTTTTTTTTCCAAAATAAATCTAGGTAAATATTGATAAATAGCACAAAGAATATCAATAATTTGTTGTCTGAGCTTGTTATTTAGGGGATTAAAATCACAGCTGAGAGAGCAAATAAATATTACAAGTTACACTGCATCATATTTGCCAAACTTCCTAAATTATTGGCAAATCCACTGGGTAAATGCAGCGGCAAAGCACAATCTGTTTTCCATGCAAATCTGAAATCCACTTATGAGGCATAACAGGGTGTCAATGGGATTCCAGATATATAATTACAGGAGCATTATCGATTCACCATTTTCGTTTCCAAACAAGGTCGTTCTAAGGATCACCTTGTAGGTTTATCCAAAAGGAAACAAGAGAAGAGTGGATCAGGTTTTCTATTAATTTTTTCCCCGTGCACAGATTTGGAGGTCAATTTAACCAATTCGTACCCAGAAGGTGATTGGTTCTTGAACCAATCGTAGAACCTATCCTCGAATGATTTGCAGCCAAACAGAAAGTATATAAAATAAGTGCATAAAACCCTACCACGTGGAAGAATGTGGGTGCCCAGAGCAGGACGAGACTGTTAAATGGGGAGGTGGGACTGGAGTCCAGCTTCCTTGAATTGAACTGGTTAGGAGTTTAACAAGAACCAGAGGAGACGGAAGACTTTGGAAGAAGGGTTGTGTGGCTAAGGACCACAGCCACATTTGCCTTCCAAGGAGATAGGACCCCTTTCCTTCTGCTGAGGATCCTGATGAGCAGAGGTATGCACAGGGGACCCTCAGACTGCAGTCGGGTAGAGGCTGGAGAGAGCTGAATTACTTTGCTTCAGCAAAATGAGAGGTCTGAGGTTTGCTACTGAGAGGATGGGGGGAGAGGATGGAAAGGGAAAGGATGAAAAAGGAGACTCAAGCTAAAAGTGAGGGACTTTCTGTAACAGGACTATCTCACATGAAATGTTAATTATTTCATTCCTACAGTGCAAGTCCTTCCATCTCCCCAGATTTCTGTGTTTCATTTCTTCCAACAATGTCTTCCAATGTCTTGTGTGGGCGGAGTTTTTTTGGTTGTGGTATTTTTGTTTTGGTTTGGTTTGGCTTTGCTCTTGGGTTTTTTTTTCTTTCCTTGAAATTAAGGAAGAGGGCTGAATTCCGTGACTGGTTAACTAACATGAAAGAGAGACCACGTTAACAGGAGGGTAAGTAGAGTCGTAAACTAATCAGACACTCCTCTAGTTTACAAACCGCTCAGGTAATGAAAAACCCTAATTGTGCATAAATTCCAAGTGACTCCACATGAGCAATAGCAGTTACCATCTATTAATGGATGGCAGAGCTATGATTGTATCTATGGCGATTGAAAGTTTTCAATAATTGAAGTGATATTGATGATGTAACCTCTTCTCTACCCCACGACTCCACAAATTCCTATAAATCTTAGGGGAAGCTTTAGATTCCACATTTTGTAGGCATAGGAGTTCAGATTCCTCTAAAGCTCCGTCTTCAAATGTGTAGGGACTGCAACTAATGTCAAGGTTATATAGGTAACTCAATTTGGCTGAAGCACGATGTGTGTTAAACAGAGAAATAGAGAGCTTGGGACCAAATTTGTGCAGGATCTTGAAGGTTTAAGTCAGGAACTATGTTTAATCAATCGTGAAGCTCCGTTGTAATTCAAAAAGCAAAGGCTGTGGGGGTAGGCAGGGAGGCTAATGAGTAAGAATTGATAGACCCAATCTAAATGGGTTCCTTGAGTCCCACATCTGTATATCCACCTGCCTATTAGACACTGACACTTGGATTTCTCACAGGTACCTTAAGTTTGTCAAATTCATCATTTTCCCCCTAAATATACTTCTCCCATGTGTGCTATATTTTGTTTGGTGATACCATCTTACTAGCCATGAATCTGGGAGTCAGCTCTGTCTCCATTTCCCTTATTTCCCTTATGCTATGCAACAAATCGGTCACTGTGATGTGCTCATTTTGCTTTCATGATATATCTTCAATTCATCCTTTCTTTTCCAACCCACCACCTCTCATTTAGACTTGACCATCCCAGTTTCTCACCTGGATTACTACAGTAGGACATGCTGGGCGAGTCAGACTGCCTGAATTCAAATCCTATACCAGTGATGGGACCTCTGCCTACTTCACTTTCCTTGTTTGTGAAATGGGGGAAATGAAAATACCTACCGTGATGAAGGAATGAATGAGTGTATGACATAATGAACAAGAAAGAAATTATATGATATGTTTTAACTATATCTGGATATGAATCCTGGCAGTTCAACTGCAGGGCAGTGCTATCCAATAGGAATCTAATGGGAGCAATATATGAAATTTTAAATGTTCTAGTAATAAAAGGGTAAAAATAAGCAGGTTAAATTAATTTAGTAATAATATCTGTTTAATTCAATACATCCAAAATATTATGCTTATAACTCGTGGCACTAGCCGGAGTTCAGGTGCTCAATAGCTGCGTCTGACTGGTGGCTCCCATTCTTGGATAGAACAGCTCTAGATTATTACACTGGAGAATAGTAATGTCAAAACCAGCAAGAGAAATCTCAAGAAGGTGCTCTGGAGGAAAGAGGATGAGTTTTCTCAGTCACAGTGAATTTGAGGAGTGTAAACAATTCAGTTGGAAATATCTTAATGGTCAGTGGGAAACATCCCTCTAAAACAGGCAGAATTTGGAGTTACATTCAGAGGCAAAAAAAAAAAAAAAAAAAAACCATGAACATTTAGCTATAGAGTCTGCTTAATTTTAGTTCACTTCAGTGAGTATTTACTGAGTACCGAATACTTGCCTGGTGATGTGTTATGTGCTGTGGGACCCTCTATGACTTCACTCTGGAGAGGCCCTCACCCCGAAGGCCCCAATCTTCCTCTTCTCCTCTCCAGGTCCTGCCCTACTTCTTGCATTAAGGCTTTTCCAACCATTTTGTCACATGGAGCTCTCCCTTCATATCCTACCACGCAGGGAAGTATTATTAGAGAACTAGGCACTTTAATTACTCTATGCCCTGACTTCATCTCTCAGGCTTGACTCTAAGCTCCTTGAAGGCAGGGAGCCATCCTGCTTCCCCAGTCCCCAGTGTTGAGTCTGAGTTTTGAACGATGACTGACTCAGGCAACAGTCAAGCTTCAGCTCCTGAAATGATCAGGGCACATCGAGGGAATGAAAAAGTCAAGAACGCTGCTTTTTAACTCAGCGCTAATGGTCAGACTGCTTCTAGTTGCACGTAGGAGGTAGGAAAGGCAGGCTGTGAAATCATTTCTGACATAAATCGGGTAACCAGGAAAGCGCGGTTTCCACCTGCGGCTATTCTTCAGGTTCACCAGGAGCAGAGGGTTCAAGGTGCTTATGTTGTAAATCTTAAATTTCTCAGTGCACTTTTCGGTTAACTCATCTTCAAAGGAAGGAGTTTTCATCACTGAGTCATGAACAGGAAGAGATTAATTTTTAAAAGCAAGCGAAAGAGAAGAGCCTAAACAGTCTGCTAATGATGCCATTTTCCCATTTCCTGCTCTTGATGTATTTTGCACCCGTGAATGATGGGGCAAACTCCAGCTCTCGAAATCCACGTTTCATGGAGAAAATCCATTTCTATGCCTTGCAAAGCAGAACTACAGGTGGAGCCAGCAAGTAAACAGGACCAGCTGCTCCTTGGCTGTGGTTCCTTAAAGGGAAATTGAAGACCAAACCCAGATATGGAGGTAGTACAGAATCATACAGGGACAGAGCAAATTTTTCATGACTTCAGCCCCAATTCTAGCATCTCCAGTCTAAAACAGAATGCTCACAAAGGGATGCAGCATCTTAAGGCTGAATGTCAGAGCTAGTTTCTGCCCATATTCTGGTGAAGTTATTTAGTGATAACGTCCTGGCAGGCATTGTTAACTTAACTGGGAAACACATACCAGACTCACATATTAAAGCTTTAGTAGCTGATTTGGGATATGATGTAGATAGTATAAAAGTAACAACTAGTCACAAAAAATGGAATTTATATCATAGGATTAAAAAAGGTCACATTTCGAGCCAGCCCTGATGGCCCAGTGGTTAAAAGTCAGCACACTCTGCTTTGGCAGCCTGGGTTCAGTTCCTGGGCACACAACACATGACTCATCTGTCAGTAGCCATGCTGTGGCAGAGGCTCACATAGAAGAACTAGGAAGACCTACAACGAGAATACACAACTATGTCCTGGGGCTTTGGGGAGGAGGAGAAGAGAGGAAGATTGGCAACAGATGTTAGCTCAGGGAGCATCTTTCCCAGCCCAAAACTCCAAAAAACAAAAAAAACAGACATTTACCAAAAAAAAAGTCAGAAACACTACCACGCTAAATGTACACCTTGTTGCAAAACATCCTCAACAACAAAAAAAAAAAAAAGAAAGCTTATATTCCCAGGGAGCTAAATGGACTCTTTTGTTTTTTTATCTTATAACGTGAATTCACTTTTTTGTGGCTAATTTATGCTTTTAGAAAAGGACCCTGCACAGTCTGTCAGAATAGAGAATAATATGGTATTGATATCAGAGAACATGATTTCTTTTAACATAACATGAATTGACTTTTTTATGATGAGTTCATGCTTTTAGGAAAGGACCGGTATGCAGTCTATCAGAATAAAAAGGAATGTGTGCGTATATCAGAGTCTCAAAAAATGTTATATTTAGTTATGTTACGTTGTCTGTTTGCTTTATTCTCATCAGTTGACACTTACCTTGTGTCTTATCACGTCACATGTATAATGCCACCAAGGCATTAAGGGAACAAAGTGTCATTACATGTGATATAAACAGCAACCAATAACAAAATGGTTGGCGTTGATATTGCTTCTGAGACATTTCTACTTTTTTTTTTTGCTTCATTTGGCATTCTGAAACTTTTCATGATTTGTGAGGAAGCATTTTCATTAGATATAGTCAGTAATAGGGGAAGCTGAAATTACCATTTCTAAAACATATTTGGAGAAATTTTTCTACCTATACATCCAATTACACACCTTAACTGCCCTTTTTATCAACTTCATAGTAAATGCTGTGGCCTGTGATATGTCACTTGGGACTGCAAAGCAAAAGCGAAGAGAACACTCAGTGGGCATGTCATGCCTTTATCTCTTTAAAATGTATTATTAGTGTGCTAGTCCCTGCTTATAATACACTTTACCTCGATGCAATCAACTCCAGTGTCACTGCCTTTGTGCTGGTGTTGTCACTTCATATACCCACTCCTCCCGTGTGCTGTCAGGACGTGGGTGCGGAGGCTGGGTGAAAAGGTGAATGAAATACCAGGGCGCGTTTCCTGCCTGTGAGTGGAGGCCAGACTTCCTTTTCAAACTGGGTCTTTTCAGGTAAACAGCCTTTGCCCTGTTTGCACTGTCGCTTTTTGTTTAGAATCTGTTATGCCCTGAGAAGAAACTGCTGCAAAGCATAAGTGCCTTTTGCATGATTTCTTCCCCCCATTCCGGAAAGCTTTTATGGGTCAATTTGTAGGAAGTAGAAAGGGCACGACCTTGTGTGTTGAAAGGAATGTGATGTATATTGAAAAGAGCACTGCTAACCTGTCATCTGCCTTTCCTCTGATGGCAGTGTTGCAGAAACAGACAATAAGAAGCTGCTGAAAGGCAGCTGTGGTGCTGTGTGGGTCACTCCACCACCATGAGCATGAGTGTCCTTGCTGGCACAGAGCAACAATGCTCCTGTCGCCATCAGGGGCAGCTTATGTGTTTTCCAGCATGAGAAAGGATTTTTCTGTATTCTGCAGGCTGCTGCTCGGTTCTGACACCTTCCAGGAAGAATCCTGTCTTTTTCCCTTGATTCAACTGTGCCTTTGGTATAGATAAGCCCTCAAGAGAGCTGCTGGGGTCTTTGCATGCCTGTGCTGCACCAGTATCAGAAGAGGTTACTGATGCCATGTCTCTCCCCCTGCTATGAGCCAGTCTAAATGCATAGGTCCCATGCATGTCTCAGGTACTTGAGTTTGGGTGTTGAAGAGCGTCCAAATAGCTTCTAAGGACTGGCCAGCTTAGGATGTGACTGGGAGCTGTGAGGCGTGACATGTCATGTTGATGACGAAAGCATTTAAAGTGGGGCAGGGAGGAAACTGTTTTGGTTTTGTTGTGGTGGTTTGTTTTGAGAGTTTTGGTTGTTCATTGCATTGGGAGGCTCAAAGTCTTCAACTGTCTGCACCTCCCAGGCCCCTTGCCCAGCGAGGCCTCCAGGTAGAGTTGGAGTTGAGGTCTGAGGTCCATTGCAAAGACTTTCTCCTCGTTAAAACGCCCTCTTCAGGCTTCTCTCTGATGATTGGGGAGTCTCGGCCAGGATGATCCAAGTGGCCTTCACCTCACGGTTTTCACTTCATTGCTCTTGGCTTTCTCAGGAATGTTTCAGTTGAGTTACTATCGTCTGCTCCACAGGAACCTACAGAAGGGACTTGTTTCTGAAGCAGAGTCCTCCCCTCCAGCCGTGAGTGGCCTCAGGAAGCAAGTGCATCCCCTCGCCCAGTCTGACCCTTTATGTAAACATAGATGTGATTCTGGGCCAGCTTCTTTACCTGGGTATTTTTTAAAATAGGAAACCCCTTGAATGAAAAAGACTGATAAGCTAGCCCCAGGATCTTTTCCAGAAAAATCTTGGGCGACCTACTTATGTGAAGGACCTTGTTCAAAATGGCATTTCTCTGCTTCCCGTTTCAGCTGGTCTTCTGCTTTGAGGGTGTGCAGACCTCTCGAGGAAGGTATGTATACATCTCTCCATAGGGCTTACCAGCTCCATGTGGCTTTAGACAAGGAGAAGGAAACGCTGTCTTAACAGCAGAGAGATCCAGGAGGAAGTCCCGTTTTCAATAGAAATTTGTTTATTTTGCCTTTAGCAAGGAGCTGTGTTTTCTGGGCTCCAGGTTTTCAATCTGCTGATTGAGGCAAGCGCATCTGAAGTATCCAAGGATGTGTGCGAGTGCTGGGTGCTTTATGGCTGCACAGAAATGTTTCCTGGGGTTCTCTGTGACTTCGGGCACCACTTCAGAACACGGTGGTGTCTGCAGCTTTAGTGCCTGCAGGCACGTGGGCTCCTGTCACGTCTGCTTGCAGTTCTCAGCTTGTGAGCCCACTTGTGTGTGTTTTGTTTTCTTGGCTTCTAGAATTTTAAAAGGAGCACAGAATGTACCAGGGTAAGCTCAGCTGGAGGTGACTAAAAGGAAATCTTGGGGAAACTGGCAGAGAGCTGTCCGCTGGTGAGAGGATTTCAGGCACAACTGAAATTCCTTTGGTCTTCTGTGAAGGAAAGCAGTGTCCTCTGAGCAGTGAAGAGTGAGATTAATGACTTGACTCTCAGACCAGTAGCTCTGGCCCTAGTATTTCAAGGTGTGGGGGAATAACTCTTCTTAAAGTGCATCTGTTAAATGAAGAACATGATAATACTAGCTGGCATTTATGGAGCACTTATTATAAGCCAGAAACCGTACTGTCTTCTTACGAAGTCACGTGATCTCTTTTTAACTCTCACGATGGTCCCTAGGTCCTAAATGCTTTAATTGCCCCGCTTATAGATCAAGAAACAAGTAGAAAGGTTAAATAAATTATCCAAAATGGCACAGGTAGCAAAGTGGCAGAGCTGGGAGGAAAACCCAAGACAGACCCCAGAATCTGAGCTCTAACACTGTTGAGGCATTGATGATTGAGTGTAGGTCTTAGGCAGGTCCACACTGGGCGATAGGAAGCAAAGGACCACCCGGGAATTAGTGAAAATCAGGATGGTCGGTCAACAACTCCTTGGTAGGAAAGAGTGGGTTTTTGGCCAGTTAGCCTCACATTTTCATTTTGCTTTAAAAATTATATTTCTTGTCTTTCCTTACTTTTGTTTCTTCCTCCTTCTGCAAGAGTTGATATGTCTTTCCTTCCCTTCCTTTCCCAAATTTTTCTATATCTCCGAGATTTTGAGCTTTTACCTCTTTATATCCTACTGTCTTTATTGATGGTGTTCTAGAATAACCCATTCACTGCCCTACTCAGAGTTCTCCTGTCTCCAGACATGTGGAGGGAAAGGGATAATAAAGGCGATGGAGTGAGCTAAAGTCACCCCTTTCTGGCCCTTCCCTCCTCTTTCATCCCCTTCCCATAAGAAAGTGGAGAAACGTTCTTCCTCCTGTGAAAAAGAGGGAGGAAATGAAGTGATTTTTGTCCCCTTTCCAGAGGCAGCTGCCCAAACCAGTGAGCCATCTACTGTGGTTCTGATCTAGCATGCTTTTCTACCGATGCCCAGAGTATCTACCTGGATTCCGCCAAACTTTCCGGTTTTAAAGAGCTAAGCACTTAGGATCTGGTCTTGGTGTAATCTAATCTTTGAATCTATGTCTTTAAAAAAAGAGGAGTACATGATGGCAACTGACATCTGGGAGGAATATTTTCTCTCGATCCATATTTTTCTCCTGTCACATAATAATAATCTGATCCTAGTGCTTGCCTAGATGAGACTGTGACAGAGATGCCTCAGTCGTTTATCCAGGGCTTGGCTAAGTAAACTGTGTTATACTTGGCCCTCTAGAACATGAAACATCTCCACTTTTTTTTGAGAAAGATTAGCCCTGAGCTAACATCCATGCCCATCTTCCTCTACTTTATATGTGGGACGCCTGCCACAGCATGGCTTGATAAGCGGTGCCATGTCCGCGCCCGGGATCCGAACCAGCGAACCCTGGGCACCAAAATGGAATGTGTGAACTTAACCGCTGCACCACCGGGCCAGCCCTGTCTTCACGTTTTACATTGCAGGAAAATGTGTGCACCGAGTCTAAATCCATTGTATTCTGGCTCTAAAACTAGTATAAAGAAAATCAGAATTGAAAAAAAAACCACTCTCTTTCCCTTTTTGAGTCGAGTTCTGTGCTTCCCCACACCGCGCACTACTGACTGGCAGCCGGTGCTGCGGCCGCTGAGAGAACCCGTCAACGCCGACATCATCCAGAAAGGTACTGAAAATAAGACAGGAACACTTCGCTGATGGTGCCGTGTGGAGAGGCCACTTATGCTGTTCTGATGGGGACCCCCTGTGCTAGATTGAGTGAAAATGGAGAGAATTCGGTGGAGGAAAATTTTTTAAATTACCAGAGAAATAGGAAGGTTATTCAATAAAAAGATGGGTCTGGAACTTTGAAGGTTGAGAGAAAATAAATTGAAACCTATAAAACCAAGAAGGTTATGGATCAGGTGAGCAATGGCTGAATCATGAAACCCTGGGAGACGATAATTAGAGGTTGTCCTTTAAAGCAATTTTATACAGATGAGGAGAAGCAAACACGCTTAATAACAATTCATTTCTCCGAAAGCTATTTGATGCTAACTGTATTGATTAAAAGTACTTACTTAGGCAGTCAAGCTGAACTTGGGATGCTAAAAGAAAAGGAGAATGTAGATATATCTCAGATCTGTGATTTTAATAGCAAAGAGAAAAGGTTTGCTATTTGATGCCTTTGTAAAAGAGAGAAAATTCGGGCTTTATCACCATAATTCTTATTTTGACTCCCTATCTTTGGACCTTTGTATTGTTCATAAGAAACTCCACTGAAGAGTGTACGTGGGAACTACAAGCAAATAAAATACCAACCAGGCTATTTTATTATATAATTCATTAGTTATAGTTGGTAGGCTCTTACGGGAAGAGTTAAAATTTCTCACTAGAAGGAGATCTTAACATTATCTCATGTTAAATATTTGTCACAGCGTGTTCATACTTACCCCGTTGCTAGTACCGTTAATAATGGAAGCGGGTATTTTATGTATGTGTATTAAATAGATTATTCGTTCTTTGATTTAAAAATGTAAAGATAAATTTTTAGTCCGTTTATTCTATGATATTTTAAACCATCTCGTACCTTATAGTAAATATCGATAGAAGGCCAACAGACTATACTGGAAATATTTGGAACAAATTTGGTAGACTGTGTCTATTCATACACTAAATCTTTATCGTTTGAGGAATACTGAGTAGTTGCACCAAGGGTGATTGATTACTAACTCTATTAATTAGATACAAGTTATTAATATTTTCTTCTCAAAAAGTCAACAAAGCATAATCATCACATAGATCAGCAGGGAAAAGATAAGCATGTCAGGACATTCAAAGAAATCACACCAAGCCCCTTATTCTCGAGAACCACGGTCATTACACAACACTCTTGTCCTGGGTTTGTCTCCCCGACTGGAAATCAAATGTGGGGGGAATTTGTTTACTTCTGCTATTTTAGCATGGTTAGAACTAGAATCCGGAAAATGTTTTAATTGTACAACTTGCAATTATTACAATGTAAATATCAGAGGAGTTAATAACATCCATTAATTCCAAAATTATCATGCTTCTATTTTTGTGAAGCCAAATATAAATTGTTTTTGGCAAAAGGAAAAACTAGTTTTACCTGACATCCTTGCAAGGCCTGAACTGGGTTATTTTTTCTACTATTTCACAGAGTATCTAGCTGGATTCAGCCAAATTTGCTAAGTGTCAGAAACAGATAATTTAATGTTATAATATTAATTTTAGTAAATGAGCAATTTTATATTTAAACCTGACTGTCTAATGTGAACAGTGAATAAGCTGCTTGGTTTTTAAAAATCAATTTTAGTTCACTTATTTTTTTTTAAATTAGGAATTTAAACTCTAAAGTTTTGGGATGATTCTGATTTCATGATTCTTGAAAATTGGCTGCAGTACATGGAAAACGTAAAAGTTCACTTAGATATTTAAGTCTCATATCTGTATGAAGCTAAACGTATTTTTTTTTTTTTGGATCTGTGATAATTTCCTCACGTATTTTAGTTTTTACCTAAATCTGTTTTCTCCTCAGCCTTATTTCCCACACACCTTCAAAAGAGGTAAATACAGCCAGTCTGCTTCAGAATTTCAGTGAGTAGATGCACTCAAATCATCAAATTTAAAATCATGAACAGGTCCCTTAATGTACATCCTTAGTGATAGTCAAATGCAAGCTCTGTGCGTATGGTGTGAGGGTCGCGGGATCTGTACTGGCCTTAGAGTCTGTCTAGGATCGTCTCTGTCATCTATCGTCTGCCATTCTTTCACTTCCAAGATTTTGTTTCTCTTGCTTTGACCAGTTGCATAAATAACTTGGAAAAAAAGCTTCTGATTCAACACCTACATGTAAAACTGTTAATATGATTGGAAAGCCAACACCTGTACTGATACAGAGTCAGATAAACGGAGAGCTTTCATTTAGCCTTGAGAAGGAATGTTCTGCTTCCACGTTATAATCAGATTGAATTTCAGAAGTGAGTTACCAACCACAGCTTTCCTTGCTGTCTCTAATTAACAGTTATTAGCATCTAAAGAAAGTCAAAACAGGCAAACTGTGATCTGCCTTCACACCTTCAGTCAGCTTTTGAAAGTCTCTTAACTAATTCCCGAACAACTCATGCACAGATTCCCCTAAATGAAGTTAGTCATCATGGAGGCTAATTAAAAGTTCATTGAATCAGCAGGGAGTATAATAAAGGTATTCGTAGACCAAATAAGTGTTGTCTTTTGCCTAAAAAAAATAATGCATACCTCGCTGATTCTGAGGGGGAAATTCAGCTCATAGAGAAGCTGTACATCTATATGCCTGACGCTGTGAGATGAGTCAGAAATTAAATCATCTGCTCAAGCACACCTGGGCAAAAGGGGGAGCCCATCACGTTGAACTGGAGAGAGCCTGCTCTCTGGGATTTCTCTCTTCCCTTTCCCTAATAACTCCTCCTGCTGGACTTGAGAGAACTTAGTCCACTGGTGATGCTGGTTGGAAAGCCCTCCCCTTTGAGGGGCCAATTATGAACACTTTGCCACTTACTACACCATGTGTATTTGTCTTTTAATCGAGAGCTCTAGGGCCTAAAGGTTTCAAGACCTGAAGAGCTGGGGGTCTACAGGAGAGAATCTCAGAAAACAGACCAATTGCTGCACTTTGGGGGAACACGTCTCTGCCTGTTCTTGGTTTCCCTCTTCAAAGGTGTTTCAGAAAGTTGGAAAGTTTCCTTTTTCTCCATTTCCAGCCTTATTCATGGATTTTCTCCCTATACCTATGTAAGGGATGTTCAAGGATTCCATTACTTTCATCATAATATGAGAGAAGGTAAAGAACTGAGTTTCACCTGAAGAAGAGAGAGCTTCAAATCTGAAAACTAAATACATTTAGGGCTGGAGGATTGTCTTCCTCCAATTGTTATATGATTTCTGGAATACTATTTAATTTTTTTAATTAGTACTTTTATTATTATATTTAGCCCATTTCAAAATGAAATCCACCTCTAGAATATTTTAGCTGTAGAATCTCTGTGCACATTTACATGCATATTTTTAATTTATACGTATTTCTTCTCTCTCATTATTCCCAGCCCCCTGTCCACAAAACAAAAAGCTTTTCCAGGACAGCTTGAACATTATAATGTTTTACTCAAAGACCAGAATCACCTGGGATCGTGTTAAAAATGCAGACTCTCAGGCCTCACCCCGGGTCTACTGAATCAGAATCTGCATTTCAACAGGGGTGCAAGTGAAAGTTTGGGAAATGCTGCTCTAGAGCACGCCTTCAGAGAGGCAGTGTAACATAGTGGTTAGGAAGGTTCTAGATCCAAAATGCCTGATTCAAATCCCAGCTCCATCACTTACTAGCCAGGTGGCCCTGGGCAGGTTACTTAACCTCTCAGTGCCTCAATTTTTCATTCTATAAAAATGGGAATACTTATAGCACCTACATCTTTGGATTCTCAGGAAGATAAAATGAATGTATATATAAAACACAAAAGTGCTGGCACATAACAAGTACTATATAAGCTTTGGTCCCTTATTATTAAATGTGATTATTATATTTTCCTTATTATATAATTGAATATAATAATTATCACTATTTTAGTCACTTATTAAATATGATTATTATATTTTATTATATAGTTAGATGTAGTAATTGTTGTCAGTATTATTGAGAAAAGGAAGACTTCTCTTTTTTTTGTCTTTTTGATAAAATGTCTTGATTAAACAACATCTAAATTACTAAGAAAAGAGCACTAGTTCAAGAACAAAAGATATACATTTATTCTGTTTTTTTAAATTGTGTGGTACTAATGAGGCCAAAGCTGTGAGTTTAATCCCCTTGTCAATCCATTAGCTTCTCATGGAGAAAGAACAACAACAAAACAAGGAAGAAAATCCGTTTTCCAGTGGAGTTTCCAGTAGAGAAACTACCTCTCCCCACCCCCTACTGAAACCCCTGCCTTTCAGCCACCCCAGCTGACCTCTTAACCCCAGGAAGCCATCTCACAAATGCTTGGCATTGCCGAAAAGTGCCTATGAGAAAAAAATGAAAAATCTGTCAGGCACAGCGCCCAAGAAAGATCATAAAAACAACGAGGTAGGGTTGGGAGTGGGGGAATGTTCTGATGAGGTTTGGGTCAGTTATGAAAATGGATCATAGTCATCTGTCAACAGTTTTGCAGCCACCTGTGTTTTTGGAGTACCTTTTCCCAATTTATATTTTGGAACAGATTGACCGCCTATTTCGACACTCATCATAGAAACCAAATTATAAATCAGATTCGACTATGAGTTTGAAACAGAATGAAGTTCATATCTTTTATTTAGAATGCATTTTCTAGAAACTCTAGTATTTATAATTGTGCTCTAAAGTGCTACCTGAATGCTTCTATACCCACTTTTTCTAAGAGATTTAGCTTTTTGCTAATTACGTAGGCATTGTGTCTGCCATATACTATAAGGTGAATGTGTGTACGTGTGTGTGGGTGTGTTACCCTGTCCTGGAGACAGAGAAGTACAGAGGTTGGACTGGTCTACTGTATCTCTGAGTCACTTATTGCTTAGTGAGGGGCTGTGGTCACCTGGCAGTATGAGAAGCAGTGACCTAAAGTGTTGCTGAGTCTTTGTCCAATGGATGGGACAAAAGAGAAAAGGAAATATGCATATGGAACTAATGAGCTAGAAACGAGGGGACCAGAAGTTAGACATAATTCTAAGTGGAAGGTGAGAGGCTGAGTCTTACTTTTTCTAGGGTCTCTGTGCTTGAGCATGGCAGGCAGGGAGCAAGGAAAGACACCAGCCTTGAATGGGCTGTGTGTGTTGGTAGGTGTTCAGGTTGAGAGGGCAGAAGCTGGAGAAGTGGAATTCTAAAGTGCATTTTTGGAATTGACTTTTTGACAAACTAGGAAAAGTCGACTTTATCAAAGAAATTGCACGTCAGTCATAAGAATAGATTTTTTTAAAAATATTTTTATGTTATGTTTACTTTCTAGCTCCAAGAAACTGAAATTATCCTAACAAGATAGTTAATAATAAGGTCAGTTTGCAACTGGAACAAGACAATAAGCAAAGATTCTTATTTTCAAGATAAATATTTATATTTAACAAATTTTATAGATAACCAGTATTTATTTTTTAAAGGATGTTTTCAAATAATACCTTCATTGCTCCCAGAAGACTCTGTTACAATGCATGCCTCTTTTCTGGGAATAAAAGAAGAGCTGTGAGATAGAACTTCTCATTTTCACATTTGAATAGTGTCTGAGAGTCCATAGGAGATGACGTAAAATAAAATCCCTGTGGAAAGGGCACAGATTTTGTCAATGCCCTTATGGTTTTATTTTATTTTATGTAAAATAGAACATTCCAACATGCATCCCTAGCTCATCATGATCTATTTAGAGTTACTGTTGTATTATTCCATCTAAAAATGTTATTGTTGTCATATATATATCGTACATACATACAAACCTCATAAATTGTTTTTATTTGTATGTAATATGTCGCTTTTCTCTTGCTCCTTTCAAAATTTCTCTTTGTATTTGCTTTTTATTCATTCAGCTATAATAAATCTACGTGAGGCTTTCTTTATATTTATCCTGCTTAGGGTACTCTTAGATTTGTAAGTATATTTTTCACCAAATTTGGACAATTTGAAGTATTCTTTCTCTCTTCACTTTCTGGGATTTCAATTACTTGTGTGTATGACTGGTTGCTGCTTTCCCACAGATTGTTGAAGCTCTATTCACTTCTTTCAATACTTTTTCTCCATGTCCTGATGAGATCCTGTTCTGTCAGTGTTTAAAGCTGCGATGACTACTAGAACCTGCTTGAGAAGTACCCTTTTGAAGTACACATTGAAATTGACCCAACATATCGCTTCCTGCTTAAACATCCTTTTGAAATTCCCCACTTTGGGCCTCTTGTCTTGATATTTCCCTGCTGACTAGAACTTAGGAGCACGTATAAATTTATAATATCTACTCTAAATTTCCGTGCAAGTCCATTGATGAAAATAAGACTTTTTCACAACCTATAGGATGAGTCAAGGAAAAGGCTCCTTATGAGCCATGTGTTTTCTATCATTGATAAATTTTAATATGTAAAGAAAGATTTCCCCAACCCACTGCTAAATCAGGTGTATTTTGTAAGCAGCCATTATAAGCAAATCTATTCAAAGGCCTTTTTTTTTAAAAAAAAAGAAAAAAGTAAATTATGTCTCTATTTACCACACAATTACCGAGGAGGCCACACTGGTATGATTTCCTCTGACTAAAACTATGTAGCTTTTACTCCGGTAAGCTACACAAAGATGTTCAGTGGAATTGACTTTCTTTTTACTATTGTCCCTATCTTTTATGCCTGGAAGGCCAGTCTTGCTCATCTGTATCTTGTTTCCAGGGTTTTCTCAAGAGTCCTTCTTATAGATGGAAATCACATCGGCAATTTCCCAGTGCTCTGGCAAGGTGACTGTTTGCAACAACGGTTTACACATTTGGCCAACAGTTCCACAATTTCACCCTTGAGTTCCTTCAAAACTCTTGGGTGAGTGCCATCTGGCCCCAGCGATTTATTTACGTCCAATTTGTCAACTAGAGTTGGAACACAGTATATACTCTTCACCTTTTGATTTACCACCTCTGACTATGTAATTCCAACTTTCCTCCTTTCTTTCTCTCTCTTTTCTGATCTTTCGTATTGCTCAAAAAGTCATCATGCTAAAATAAGATTCCTCATTTCAGGAACTTTGCTTAATACTGTGTACAGACTTATTTCATTTTTGTTACTCAGATTCCATGGCCAAGCTAAGTATTTCACTTTTCTTACTCAAGTTACGTGGCCAGGATATGAACAGCACTTCTGGGTAAAATTTTGGTATAAGTAATCAATGGAACTGAGCCATCACATTGAAAAGATGGAAGAAAATAAATGTGTCCCAGTTTGTCCTTATAATAACTAATCATTCCCAGAGAGTAAGAAAGGGTTGATAAAATAGGACTTTCTATCAAGATGACCTTTGCTTTAGAAGCCAAACATTCTCATTTCAACCTTTATAGGTTGAGTTAAACGATGCAGATAAGCATGCAGTTTGTTATCTCCCAAGGTGGTTTAATGCTCTATTTTGAATGGAGTGCTCCTGAAGGAGGCTGCGTCTATTCTTAAACTTTATTTGGTTTTTAATTCTCGAGAGAACAGTTGTTTGTCCTGATGGCCCCCTCAATTTTAAAATTTACATATTTTCTATTTGAAGCACTCCCCCAGTTTTTCAGTTCATGGAGTAATTCTTTACTTCTTGTTCCTCACTTCCTGCCAAGAACCATTGGTGTGTACTGTTTGGGTAATTGCTACTGTTTAGCCCTCTAAAGGGCCTTCATTCAAGTGTTAGATTTAGTGATTCTAGTTACTGTTGTTCTGGTCGCAATAAAAAGGCAAATGATGAGCAGGCTTTCAACAAACAGTCCTTTATTGGGGCCCAAACTATCCTGGACTAACTCCACCCCAAATCGTTGTGGCATACAACTGTAGAAACTCAAAAAGGTCTGAATAATAACAGGAACTCCAAAGTAACAAAACAGCTAGTGTCCCCTAGTGTCCTCTGGCATCACCTTCCAGTGAGGACAAATTAGGTCACTTTAACAGCGACACCCAACCATGCGAAGTCTGTCTGATCAGTAGGACCTCAACCCACTTCCTGAGGCCTTCCCACAAGGGTTTCTGGGACACCGTGAACAGTGTGGTCCATCGGAGTTAGTCCCCGTGCAAGCTCAGCCTAGTTCTTCCTAGGCTACTTGAGGGTCCCTTTTTCAGTGCCCTCTACTCATGAAGTTGCTTGGGGCAGCCTCACCACAGCCTTTTCTGATGGTGTCCATCACACTGCTAATTTATGTGCTGCCTTTGACTGTTCCCAAAGCTTCCGGTCTCCCAGAAGTTGAAGTGTACTTGGATTCTGTAAAAGTTGAGAAAATGGTTAGATCTCCAGGAGCTTTTTCCTTAAAGAAGCAATATTGCTCAATCCCAGAAAATGACGCCTTTCCTAAAATCAGCTCTTTCATCTTCTTTCTTAACCTTTCTCCCTTTAATGGGTTTAAACTACATCAAAAGTTTGTGTGGGTGTAGATGCCAAGATATTACCCCCATTCTAACCATCGTTGTCCTTATTAGTCTTGTGTCTCTTTACTTAGACACACAACACACACAGACACAGTCACACACGCACAAATAAGCCTATAGCATATTAACTAATAAACATAGACCGAAAGATTCCCAGGAGGTTTACCCACCAGTTCTAAAAACAGCCTAGCCCTTAATATAGGCTCAGCAAGGTCGTCCTTCCCTATTAGCATTTATCCAAGGTTCCTCTTGGCAAACACAATATTCCTCTTTGTAGTTAATAAAAAGAGTCTGTCCTTGTTAGGTCTCTTATAAATGCCAGTAACGATCTTGCATCCCTTTAAGAACTGAGAAGTGGGCCCAAGACACTAGAGCTTGGATTTTCAAAGTACAGATATATATCCAGAGGCATCGCATGTGCACTAATTCACCTGCTAAAAATTTCAGGTTGATCAATATTTACTGAGATTATACACAGCCCTAATTACAATCTATAATAAATTTCCTAATTTCTAGATAACTTGCCATATTTCTTGGGAGGATGGAGAGGGTGTTCCTTTCTGGCCTCCTGCTCATTGCAATATTCAAGCCTTCCTTGCTGTTTGTCTGCAAAGATAAAAATGATGTCATGACCGTAACTAGTACTAGTCCTACTCTCCTTGTTACTACTGCCTTCATTTCTTCTCACTTCCATGTGCCAGGCTCTATGCTAAAAACAATCCATTATAGCATGGCATTAAACCCCGAAACTCTTTGAAATAGATTATATTTGCACTTTCCAGATGGGAATACTGAAAGTCACTGTACCATCGAACTTAACAACCACCACCTTCCCTAAAGAGGGAGATTGCTTGACACAGCACCATCTAGTTCTGTACTGTCCAATAGCGTAGCCACCAGCAACATGTAGCTATTTCTATTTAAATTAATTAAAGTCCCTTTTCTCAGTCACATTGGCCATATTTCACATGCTCAATAACCACATGTGTTCATGGCTACGTCATTGGACAGTACAGATTATAGAGTATTCCCATCGTCACAGAAGTTTCTATTGAACAACATTGAGAGTCTTCTCTCATCTGTGCCGCCATTGTCCTCCTTCTCCTTTCAGTTGAAGGCATCAGTGTTCTGAGTTTTCCTGCCACATTCTTCTCTGCCTTCTAGTGCCCTTCCATCCTGCTGATTCCAACAGACGTTAACACAGCTTTATCTCTTTGTGAGTACATCTTCCTTTGATAGGTTCCATAACACACTTGGTTATTGCCTAGCAAGAAAATATGGAATTTCAACCATTCTTCCAGTTATGAATATTCACTTCACTGGTGTCCAATTTATGCTCTGAACTTCTGTTGCCATTTCTTTCTGCATTTGCGATATATTTTGTTTCAGGGTGAATCACAGTGTAATCTTTTGAAAGACATTTTAAACAGCAGTTAAACTCATCATTTGTTGTACCAACCATGCCCCTAACTCAAAGGTCCTCAGACCTGGATGACAGTAATTAAAGCTTGCCATAACATGTGTGTAGTGATGGATTGTAATTAGTCTTTGGGTGGTGAACATGATGTATCTACACAGAAATCGAAATCGAATGATGCAAACCTGAAATTTATATAATGTTATAAATCAGTGTTACCTCAATTAAAAAAACTTGCCATAAACAGTGAAAAACATCCCAGTTTCAGAGCTTTTTCTCAGTGTGAAAAGAAAAATTCATGTTAGATATAATAAAATGTAAAAGCTTTGAATCTAAACTCTACCATTGAAATCTGTGTGACTGTAAACAATTTATCCAACCTCTTTAAGCCTGTTTCCTAATCAATAAGTACACCAATGTCTGCCCCACAGGGTAATTGTGTTATCGAAATGAAATAATACATGTAAATAACTCAGCACTTAAGTGGCACCTGCTGTGTACTAGGTGTTGTAATTTGGAATACCTTGGGTGTCATTTGGAAACACTTGGATGGTTAAGAGTTGGTCTTTTTCTCAAATAACTCACAGTCTATGATGGGAAACAAACATGAAAATAAATAACGTATTGTAGAAAGTAGGTATTATAGTGACTGAGTGAAGGGTTGGAGGTGTGGCGCTCAGGAAAGAGTGTCTGGTAAACTTCTGGAGATGGAGATAAAGGCAGCCGGGGGAAGCTTATTGGAGCAGAATGTGAACGTGGATTCCTTCCCTCCTCCTTCGACCTCGAGTGAACGTCTCAGAGCAGAGGCAATGAGTGATTTTGTTGGGAAATTTGTTTATGTTTACAGATTGTCAGGAGCAAGAATGGGTCATTTCAGAAATCTTTACTTAGTTTGCTTCGAAATAAAATGAGAGCCTTTCAGTGTGTTAGTCTTAGGAAATAGAATGATGGCAACATCCTCACTCTGCTCTGCCCCCACAGCACTTATCTTTTGTTACTTACCCAAAATAATAGAGAATAGATTTATACTTCTTGGTCTTAATCACTTCCTGTTATTAGAATTTTATCTTTTGTTGCAAGAAAAAATGAGACTGCATCAGTAGGTTTTGGTGACCACCATTCAATGCTTTATATCCATCATCTCATTTAATCCTCACAGGTTTAAAATTATTTTAGGAGGCAAAAAAGTATTTAGAATATTTAGAATAGAATAACTATATTAGGCATGGCCACTCTAAGCCATGTCTAATATAACTTAAGAAACCTACAGAATAAAACACTCTTCTTGACCATAACAAGCCCTAGAATAAAATGATTTTATGTAAATAATTTATATAGTGTTTGAAGCGTTTCATTAAAAATGTCGATATTTATTTTCAAATAGTGTGTGTAATATTAATGATACGTATTTAATATGTGACTCTAGCATAGAGTTGTAGGCACCTCTTTTGTAACAGATCCCTCTGCGTCCTCCGGCTCAGCCCTGGCTTCCTGCATCCGTGCCTCACTCACCCATCCTACCACATCCCCGCATCATGCTGTTGCCTGTGGGAAGCTTTTGCATCCTTTAGAATTCCACTAGGTCATCTTCATTCTTCCAACATACTCACTTCACTTCTGACCGTGTCGTACCTTGTCAACAACTCCCTTGTTGTTGCGTCAGCCATTTGATCACTCTCGCGCAATGGCTTATTCCTGCATCCAGCAGCTGACATCCATGCTTACTCTCACCCAAGAGGCAGACTTCCATTTTTCTCTATTCTGCTCCCCAGAACTGGGAGTCCCCCCCACACCCTCTCTCATCAATAGCCCTGCCTCCCAGATATCCCTACCCATCTTGGAACCTCGATACCTCATCAAGATACAGAGGATTGGACCCTGTCCCAGCCCCGAAAGAAGGAACGTTGAAATATGAAAGCTAACAACATTTGAACTTCTCTTCATCATTGCGAGAGTAATTGTGGCTCATGTTCAAGGTCTTCCAGAACATCTGGTTAAATTGTTACTGACCTTTAAAACCATTGTCACGTCAGATCTACCTGCTCCTATTTGTGGGGCTGAGGATGTCTTCTTTACGGGGCATGGTGCTGCCCTGGGACTCCCTGAGTCATCTGCCGGAAATGCATCTTTCCATTTTATAACTTAGACTCAGAAAATGGGAACAGAGGAAATAAATTTCGTGCTAAATTACATATTATTTTCCTTCCATAGAACTAGCCTCATCATTTTAAACTTGGGCCATTATGTTATAGCATCTAGTGTTCTTAATTGTTCTTAAAACTTATCTACTTAGTATAGTCTGTATGCAGAGCTAGCGTAATAATGTCTTTATTGCATTTTTTGAATATTTTATAAATCTTTTGAAAGAAAGTCTAGCTATTTTTGAAGACCGCACCCTGTTCTGATGCATCCTCTCTGACCTCAGTGTCCCGCCCAGCGGTACAGCTTAGCACATTAGACGGAAGGGAAGTGGAGGACAACCGATACAGTTCTAGAGGTCTTGAGAGTCCCTGCTTAGTACAAAATAAATTGGCAGCATGAAGGTATAATTTAATCTTATTCCCGTTTATCATTTGCTGAAACATAGAGGAAGATGAGGCAGAGGCTTCAAATGAAGCCTTAAAATAATTCCTGGATGTATATAAATAAAGGCATTAGACAATTTTTAAAAGATTTGTGGGTGGTTTCATGATTTCCTAAGTTGAACCTTTTTGTGAAACCTGTTATCATATAGTGCCATCCGTCCGTCCGTCCCTGCCTCACTTAGGTTAAATCGGGGCATGTATTTTTCAGATAATAGAATCTGTGAAACCTCATTATTGAAATGTCTAAAATAATTATCAGTTGAAATTTCTGAAGAGATAGCTTACCAACTCTTACTATTTACCTATTTTGCATTCAAGTACTGTAAAAAGCATACTTAAACAATGCTAATTTTAAGCAATTGTCAAACTTATTTAGCCATTTGTTCTGAACTCGGCTGCAGGTGACTTATTTGCCAAACCTGAGGTTGCAGGGCTGGGTCCATAAACAGCAAGGAGGGTGTATTTCTACCTCTTCTGTGCTAAAGGGAAAACTCCCTGTGCTTGTGTGTGTGTGTGTTGTGTGCGCGCCCACATGCATGTGTATGTTATGAGTGGATGAACGAATGTGTGTTTTCAGAAAAAAAAATCTTCTATTTTGTTTCTGTAACTCCCTCTTTTAGTCTTTTAAGATTAGAAGTTAATGGATTTTTTCCTATTAATAAAAATAATATATATTTTATATGAAATTTAGAAAATAAAAATGTATAAATAATAAAATGAAACTCAACCACAATATTACCATTCAGAGAAAACCACTCTTAAATTTTAGTACATTTCCTTCCAGTCTTCTCTCTGTGTGTATATTTCTTGGTGGTTTTGTTAAACAAAACTAGACAATTATTCTGGATATGCTGTTTGATATTCTGCTTTTTGACATAATAATATGTATTTACCTGTTATATCTTATTCTTTTCCCCCATGCCAATAAGTATTTTGTGTAATGTGAATCATATTTTATCACATTAAATTTAACCATTCCCTTATTCATGGGCATTTATGTGGTTCCCAACTTATTAAAAAAATGCTTCACTCTTGGACATCTATCTTTCCACACATCAATTGCCTTCTAGGATTGAGTACTGAGGGAAAAGATGCCCCAATTTGCACTCTGGAAAATGCCTCACTATTATTTGTGTAGCTTCTTAGTAAAAGTGTGCGATGGCTGGAATATGTTCCCACTGACTTTAAAAAATTGTTGTATAAATTCACCATTTATAATAGCCAGACAATCCTCGGTCATGGCCAAGCACAGCACAGTTTCTGAGTAAAAGTTAAATAGCTCCTCAGCCTTGGGCAATCTTGACTTCTCCCCATTCCACCTAAACTTTCACAAGGTTATCATTGTCCTTCCAGAACTGGAACATCCAAAGATTCCTTCTCTTCCTTGTCCTGTGTGTGGCGTGTGACCTTATTGACCTTGTGACCAACACCTTCCCTTGAGAGCTCCCACGTTCTCCCCTGGGGCTCCTCCTACCTCTGAACAGTCTCATCTTGTGCTGGTTCAACCTCCCCTGCCTTGTTTTGTAAGGCTGCACGTTTTCCCCGAGCTCTCCCTGCCCCCACCACGGCCTCAGCTGCTTCTTCTACGTGACTCCCACATCTATGTTTCCAGAGAAAAAATATTTTTGAACTTCAGAATCACACTTCCAGGCGCCTGTTAGGCGCTTTCACTAATGGCATCTCAGTGTCAATCTATGCAGAGTAGAACTGACTCTTTTCTTCCACTCTACTTCCCCCAAACCTTTAATGTTCCTCTGATGTTGTGATGATCGCGTAACTGTTTTTCACGATGTTCTAAATGCAAGTCTGCATATTTGTGGACTGTAAATGAATCTGGATACTTTCAGACACCATCTTCTTCCACTAATGGATTAGATCTTTTGTCAAATTCAGTTGACCTAAATTATGTATCAGGCCACTGTCATTTGTTTGCACATATAATTTGGTCCTTACACGGGTTAGAGTCCTAAAATGTTTAAGTGCTAATCCTAGAAAGGGAAGACCCTTAAAAAACTATTTAGTCCAATTTTTCTCATTTCATGGATAAGGCAACTGAGGCCCAAAGAGGAAAACTGATTTCATCAAAATCACTCAGCTACCTGGTGGCAACCTTGACCCAGATAACAGTGACTTTTCCAGTAAACCCTGCCTCTCTCCTCGTGCAGAATAAAATTATTGAGATATTAAAATGTTTGCATTCGTTGAGAAAGTTTTCAGTCTCTAAAAAAAGACAGAAAGTGGAGATGATGGTTAGGAATCTTTTAAAAACATTTATATGCTCGTATTTTAGGCTTCAAAAATTGGAAATTTGTGAAAAATCAAGAGAAACATTGGACTGAAGTTCACGTTTGTGGTATTTCTGCAAATAGGTCTTACAAAACCATTTAGGTTTAAAAGCTTGAAAACAATGCTTTCTCCCTCAGATAACAGGCTGTTCTGAAATATTTTAGAATTGCTTTTTTGTGCATGTCCACCTTTGATGGTGCCTAGGGGCCTACAAAATAAAGTCTAAGCTCAGAATCACATACAAGACACCTCACACTCCGCCCCTCATTGAAAGTCCTCGTTTCCTCCTCTGTCACTCCCACACTTCCCTCACCCCAGGAACCCGCTCCAGGCACTTAAGCCCTTTGCCGTTCCCCAAAATAACATCTCACACTCCACTCCTGCTTGTCATGCTGTTTCCTTTCTTTTAAATTCCCTTCCTTCCCATCTTCTCCCTCCTTCCTGACTTCCAGACTTCGGCTCGTTCTGCATTGCATAGCTCGAGTGTCACCCATTCGCTCCTGGGTGAAGCCTCGCTGGTCCCCAGACAAAAGGGCATCCTCCCTCCTGTATCCCCAAGCCCCCGACCGCTCCCATCCACATTATAAGAGACCGTTGTTTGCCTGTCTCTCTGCTGCCCACACCCGTCGACCATAGGCAAGGAACCTCTTCCAGGAGGAGATGTTGCATCTAATTCACCCTTCAGCTGTGGCACCTAGGGCGAAGCTAACCCTTACTAAAGGATCGATCACTCAAGCAATGCTGAAATGGGTCTTTCCACTGATTATGCAAAGTTCATTTTACCAACGCGTAAAGTAGGAGCCTTCTTAGATACCACTTAGTTTAGTTCCAATAATTTTGTAGACTTGAAAGCAATAAATGTATCGTTCTCTCACATTGCCTTCAAGTCACACATGACAATGACCTCTCCCCACTTAATCTAAGGTTTTCTTACAATATAGAAAACAGATTCAAATTCTCAAAGCCTTGGGACCAAGACTTGACTTATAATTTTTAAAATATAATATTATAATTTGTAGGCCAGTATAATCATTATGTTGTCTATCATGAGAATGTCTGGTCTTACCTGGTACTGGCTCCTTTCCCATACTCATTCACATAAGGCCAAGAATCGGGGTTTGATATGCATAATTATATACAAAAAGTTTTGTACGTAATACCTTAAGAACTATTCCATTACAAGACTATCAAATGGCCAATGTGCCACTAACTGATGATTCTCCTTTTAGGATCCCAGTGCAATAGGGATAACAAATTTTTAAAGCTTACAAGAAAATTTCATTCTTTCAATAGTAATGGTCCCGACCTGGGTCAGAGCAGGACAGGGGAGCAAATGCAAAAGAATTCTTCAAGAAATAGGTAGCTAAATCTCTATGTCCTCTCCACAAACATACTACTCTTGTTATGACAGCTTTTGGTCATACATTTTCTCATTTAGCAGATATTAAAAATAAAACTTGTATACCTGGATGTTAAGAAAGTGTTTGATCCTAAAAGAGACTCTTGTGCACCAAAAGGTGGAGAACCACTCGAGTGTAATAAAGGGCTTTGTTCAAAAAGTAGGTGGATTAGGCTTGATGGTTTTATTTTCTTCACTGACCCTACCTCTTAGTTCTTCAAAGTTAATCAATCTTTTTTCTGATGCTCCTGAAATTTAGTGGAAAAGCAAAAGGCTTTGGAATCTGATAGTCGTAGATTTAAATTACTGCCGTGTGAGGTTAGTCAAGTTCCTTAACTTCTACAGCCTTGCCTTCCTCATCTATAAAACAAGACTAATTTGTCCCTCATTCTTTTAGGTATCTGTTCATTCATTCAACAGAAATTTGTTGAACATTCTATGTACTAGAAATCATGCTGAATGCTAAGGTTATAACAGCAAGAAGAGAGAAAGACAGAAATGGCATCCTAGCCATCCTGGTACCTGGAGTCTAGTTGAGGATAAAGACAGATAGACAGATTGTAATACATCATGATCAGTATTATCATTGAGAGGTGCTGTGAAAACACATGGGAAAGGTAAAGAGTTGTTGTGAGAATTATATAAAATAATGTATACAGAATGCCTAGCAGTGCCTGTCTTAGTAGATACTCAATAATATTACTGCCTTCAGCCTCATTGTTGATATTCTACCTTCATCCTCTGCTCTCCTCCTTTCCAACTAAAAAGTAAATTCGTAGATAGTCTGTAGTAGTGTTGTCCGGTAGAAATACAACAGGAGCTCCATATATGATTTTAAGTTTTCTAGTAGCCACATTAGAAAAAGTCAAAAGAAACATGAAATAGATTTTAATAGTATATTTTATTTAACCCAATATATCCAAAATATTATCATTTCAACATGTAATCAACATCAAGATTATTTCTATAATTTTACATTATATATTTTACTGTATTCAAAATTCTATGTGTATATTTCACACTTACAGCATATCTCAGTTTGAACCAGCCACACTTCAAATATTTAGTAACCACATGTAACTAATAGCTCCCAGATTGGATGGCACAGGTCTGTACTTTCTAGTTGACCTGAGTCAAGCTTCTTGAGAGGCAGTGCACCATAGGTAGTAAACGTATAATAGGCCTTTAATTAGTGACCCAGCATCATTTCCACCCTTTCTGCTTCTCTCCTTCCTCAGGCACTAGATGTCAAAGATACATTAGAAGCTGTGGCTCTCGTCCCTCACTCCAGTCCCCAACTCCCAATATAGTGAAAGAGGAAAACCAATGAGTAGATACTTTACAACACGTTACAATTGCTATAAGAAAGATTAAATGTTCATGAAATTAGGCTATAAGGTTAGAGGAAGGAGTTGCAAGTTTCCTGGAGATGTCAGCAATGGGTGCACCAAGCATTTAAGGCAGAAAGGTCAGACTATGCCTTCTATGTCAGGTTCCCCTGCTTCAATAAAGAACATGCTTCTTAGCTCATTTCTGGCATTAAAGTGCAAAGTTCCCGTGAGGGGCCTCTCTGGCCACACTAGTGGTCTGTAGCATCCTGGAAGAAAACCAGCTCCCATGCTGCTGTGATTAGACATAATACACAAGTGCACCTCGATAAAAGACACAGCTGTGCTTTCCCTATCCGGTCCAGTTAGCTGCAGTGGACTTGTCCTGTGTTTTTGCCAATATGTAAATCTTTCTTCAAACAATGATTAGAGACAATAGCTCAATTGCATGCCAACCCAACACTCATTAGTTGTTGGTAACTTGACTAATTCTCTACTCAACAACTCTGGAAAGCTTTTGAAGACCCCCATTGAGTTTGTCAGCCTTGTACTGGGACCCAAAGACATGAGGGGGACTCTGTAGTATTGTGAAGACCATAAAAGAAAACGTTTAAAGATTTTTTACTCATTTTCTAAAATAACTCCGATATGGGGAGATAAAGATACCTTTCGACAAAAGCTGACGTCATTTGTTAGATCTTTTTCAAAGTCTGTGTACTTAACGGCAAATCAGATAAAGAGTAAAATGTACACCGACATGCTATTTTCACTGTAGCATACCATACTTTCACAGATGCCTGTTTGACTGAGCTCAGGTGTAGAGCATCATGTGAACAGAACCCACGTCTGGTTTGACTTAAAGGGGAGTGAAGACTGGATGACTTCTCCAGATCCTTCCTCTTCCCAAGAACACGGAATTCCTACCTGCATTGAGTTTGTGGAAAACTTATTTCCAAATAAAATTCACGCTATTGTTTTATGTGAACGATTGCTTCTTAAAGTGTATTTGTAAAAGTAACATAGAAAGCGTTGCTGGATCTGAATATTTAGAAAGTCATCACGGCTTCCTCTGGAGAGGATTTTATAGGTTTTTTCTGTGCTGTATGTCCATGACTTTACAGCATGATAAAGAAACACGTAGAAAATTCCTGCAGCAAGTATAATTTTGTATCATGGCAATGAATATTATAGTCATGAATGTAGGAAGCTAATAGTATTATAGGTAAATGGACACTGAATATCTCTTTCATTCTTAGAAATGTTTCTATTAGAGCTCACAGTCTATCCTTTCCACAGCTGCAATAACTTCACAGCTGTACAAAGTGTTTGGCATGTGAGAAAATGGCTCTCCTGAGAGAGAAAAATAAGAACATGAATCTATCACAGGAGCTTACTATAAAGTCTAGTTTATATAATGTAACAAATGAAAGAAATGCTAATTCTTGTAATACAAGCATATAACAATCTATGAGAATGGTTAGCATCAAGTTTCCTAAGGAAAATGACAAGGATTTTATCTTTTTTCCTCGTAGGAAACTCATAAATCACTTTGTATCAGCCAGGAGTGAGTTTAAAATCACATTTTTTCTAACAGAAGTTGTTCTGATATACTATATTTTACTAGTTCAAAGGGGAAAATGCAGGATTCATTTTATGTCCATGTTTTAAAAGAAAAATGTGAGTTCTGTGTGTGTGTTTAAAGTTTACAAATATTTGAAATCAAACTTGCATATAAACTGTCTGTGAATTGGGGTGGAAAATACCTAGCTACCAGTTATGAAAGTTGAAGTTAAATCCTGTTTTCTCTTTGGAACAAGTTACTACTGTCGCTATTAGATAGAGCTGGAGGTAGGAAAAAGCCAGAGGCAGGCTCATGAACTGAAAGCTCATAAATGAGAATTAAAATGCTTATTTTAAAAGTCTCAAATTTTTTTCCTGTTCATTGATATAGCTGTAACTTGCTATTGTTTTAAAGCGTCTTGTACTCTCTATCTCCAGGTTGAGATGGTCACTTCTAATAAAAATAGTTTAGACTTATACGGCTATTTTCAAATTTTTACGTGTAACAAGCTAATAATTAGACAAGTACTTTTTATCCAGAACCCTCTGACTGAAGGCAGTTCTAAATGAAATTCTTCTGTTTCGTACAATTATTCACCAGTTCCCAGTTTCCTTCATATTACAGTCTATGACTTATCAAATAGATATAAGTAATTTCTAGGCACGTTGTACAGATATTAACTTAAAATCAGGCATATTGTCTTTTATAGACAATCCCTCTACTTATTGTCTTAAAGTAAGCTTTTGCAAGTCAAACATGCAAATACAATAAAGTCCATTTGCGAGGCTTACTCACAATTGTCAAGAATTTTTTAAATATGTAAAAATATGGGTTTATGTAGTTGTCAATTATTTCAACAGCATATTAAGATGATTAGTGTTTTGAAAGCAAAAGATTATTTTGGTTTAAAAAGGCCAAAATAGTTTTGCATTTAAGATAAACTCTAACAGATAGCGTTGAAATATTTTCTACAACTGTTATGCTTCTCTAATATTATATAACTGCTTTTGACATATGTAGTACACAATTTGAAAAAGCCAGTTAAAATTCTATAGTTTTGAATGAGAATTACTTTGTATATTTTGAAATATTCTTGGGTGAGTTCTGAATAGAAAGTCAATATAAAACAAGATAGAGCTTACAATTCATAGAGAAATCGATCAAAAGACAGAACACTACCATCCAAGTCTTTGGCTTATGAACTATCTATTCAGTTTTTTATACTTTAAGATATGTACTTAATTGACCGATGTTATCCCCACTGAAATATTGGGACCAGAAACAATATTTTTCAGAATAGAATTATTTCAATTTTTGCCTCAGAAAGTATCTAAGTTTTGGCACTGAAAATAGTACAATAAGTAATACTTTTTAACTTAAAGTGAATCTAAGCTTGTATAAATTAGAAGTTGGATCTGTAGGGAAGGCAAGGAATGCTTTGCCCTCTGCCCATATTAGGTTCGTGGACTGGGGCCCTGCAAATCAGACTGACAGAAGACTGATCATCAAGAGAAAAACAAACAGGAGTTTATTAATAGGGACATCCTGCACACAGGTGGGAGTACTCAGGGATGTGTGACTCCAAGGGGTAGTTGTAACTTGAGCTTATATAGCATTTCAGCAAAGAACAATAATTTTGTAGAGAAGCAACAAGACAAGGGAAAGGGACTTCGAGCTTCTAGGGGTGGCAAGTTGTGGGAAGGCAAGTAAGTGGAGAAACGGTATTAGGTAAGGTCTGGTTTCAGCAAAGTTCATTGTGTCGAGTCCCCTGGTATCTGGGCTGCTAAGGGTCTAGAGTTGTCGCCAGTGTTTAACTTTTGTCTTTCCTGGTTGCTGAGGGCACATGTGCAAATTTATGTCCTGCTTTTAGGCAAATAGGGGCTGGGCAGAGAGCAGAGGGCTTTTCTTGTATCTGCTTCTCAATCGTCTTCAGCTCAAAATAATCCTTATGCCGAAATGACATATTTTGGAGTAACACGTCCTGCTACCCTTAAATCTATATTCCACTCCAGCAAACTGAGGCAAAGTTGTGTTCTGAAATTATTCAAAATTTTTTCAAAAAGATACTGTTTCTGGGCAGCATATCCTCTACAGTCAAAGAACTCCAATTCTTTGCAATTCCCAAGTGAAAGAGGAAATCATTTACACATTAATTCGATTTTTAAAACTATATCATAGCAAAAGAGTCAAATTAAACAATAATAAAGTCAAATCAAATTTGATAAATAATACATTAAACTATACTAAGGTATTTTTAAAACTTGCTTTTAATGATATTTTCCCATATATTGCATATATGTATATAAATTATAATACACGTACATGCATATATCACATATGTATATATTGTGATATATTTACATAAGTATATGTTTATATATAAGTATATAAATAGTAAATTTATTTATATGCTTAACCACTATTAATTCCTGTAGTCACTAATATACATTTGTAATAACTACTTTGCTACTTAATTTAAGCGAGTTAAAGTTAATTGATTGGCTTATAATTTTAATCTACTTTTGAATTATTTATCTGGTAACAGCATTCACACATTAAAAGTCTAGGAAGAAACCAGCCACTACTGGTTCTCAACACCAAATACCTGCTATCATCGCAAACTTTGTAAGACAATGGGGGATAAGACCTTGTAGCATGATGTTAGTTGAAAATTCCAAACACAGAAATGGGAGGGAAGAGCAGCTCCCACACACACAGGGATAACTATGTGTCGAGCACTGTGCTGATCTTCTTATGTAAGGCACAGTAGTGGCGGAGATGGGTATGTAAACAAATTAATGTAAGGGTCTTCATGACAAAACCTGCTATAGCAGGAGAGCAATAATTCTGCTGAATACGGGAGGGCTGGAATCAGGGGAAAAGTAGAGAAGAGGAAACATGTGCCATCTGGGGGCTGAACAAGACTCAACATGACAAGACAGGAAGCACACTCAAAACAGCCAGGGTTTTTTGTTTGTTTGTTGTTTTTTTTTACTGAGGAAGACTGGCCCTGAGCTAACATCTGTTGCCAATCCTCCTCTTTTTGCTGAGGAAGGTTGTCCCTGAGCTAATGTCTGTGCCCACCTTCCTCTATTTTATATGTGGTTCACCTCCACAGCATGGCTGACAAGTGGTGCAGGTCTGTGCTCATCCAGGATCTGAACCTGGGCTGCCGAAGAGGAGCGTGAAACAGCAGTTTTTTTAAACCTGCTATCTAGGAAGGAGGGACGGAGAAATTGAAGGAAGGAGTGGGTTATAACCACTCACCCCTGCTTACACCCCGCTATGTGTTATACTTACCTCAGTCCTGTGCTAGAGGCACTGTCGTTCCCCCAGGTTTATAGATGAGGAAAATTCATACATTGTAAATTCTATAAAATTTAAAATAAACTACTACAACATCTGTTCCTTTCATCAATTTATTCTATACTAAATTTCACCCATTAAAAGAAGTCGAAATTGGGGCCGGCCCCATGGTGTAGTGGTTAAGTTTGCACGCTCTGCATTGGCAGCCCAAGTTTGTGGGTTCAGATCCTGGGTGCAGACCTATACCACTTGTGAGCCATGCTATGGTGGCGACCCACATACAAAATAGCGGAGGATTGGCAGAGATGTTAGCTCAGGGACAATCTTCCTCAGCAAAAAACAAAAAAAGTAGTAGAAATGTGAGTGCATGAACAATATTTTCCTCAAGTTAAAAGTGAAGCAAGAAATTTAAAAGGATAAAAATAAGAGATTAACAAAACTTCTGAATATATAACACAAAAGAAAGTGCAGAAGGACTTATAGAGAAAGACTATCTAAAAAGAGAAAGGGCACTAAGATAAATGGGTAGAAGACACAGCCATTAATTAAATGCTAAAAAAAAGAGAAGAATTTAAATATCTAATAAATATATGAAAAAAATGTTTGAGTGCTTAACAAAGAAATGCAAATTAAAATACTGAGCGATTTCGTCTTTAAGTTTGCAAGGAGTTGGAAGATTGTAAGCCTCAATACCCTTGGCAAGGTCTAGGTTGCAGGTGCCTATTAATGATTCCCAAGTATGTGGGGATTGATCTGTCCTTCGATTTTATTTTCCCCATACTACAGATCCACCCTAAAATATGCTAGGCCTTTGCTGTTGTTGCTTTTTAGTCTCTAGGGAATTTTGTTGCTGTTCCCTGAGGAGACTAAAAGCACCCTAGGGTTGCACAATACCAAAGCTCCTGAGAGTTAGAAAAGACGTTATTTTTTAAAGGAATGGAAATGAGAAATCACGCTCAATGGAGGCTGACTTGGGAATTGCCGTGTAAGAATTTGTAGTTAAAAGATAAATATACAGAAAAAAGCCTGCTGTTCTTAGGTACCTGCTCTGGTTTACAGTTGACTACGACAGTCATGAGGATAAGGCTCTCAGAAAGAAATGCTCACATTGCGTTGAGCGACAGGGCAGCAAGGAGAATGGCGAGCACGTTACTTGGGAGGGTGAGGGAAATAACATTCGCCAACTTAAATCTCATTTCCCTAAATCAGGGTCATGCCCAAAAGACTATTTAAATGTGAATTTCCAATAATTTAGTTCTACTGTCAAAAAATATTTCTCCCAGTTGCGTATGGATGATGACATCATGTGTCGCTTGCAGCCTGAAAATAGCATAATTGACCCAGATCTCATCAATAGGCTAAATTTACCTCAGACCGAAGCTATTCATCATCAAATATTGCCCACAGAATTTTAGTAGTCTACGTGATTTAATTAAACCACCTCCATGAACCTAGTTGTCTCTAGACCATTCTTTCTTTTATTAAGAAATCGTGTGAATAAAAACACACAAGATCTGATTATACATTTGGATTTTTTTTTAATTTCACTCCACTCATTTTCACAGTCCTGATAACAACTGATTAAAAAATTAGACCTGATCATTAAATAACGAATTTTAGTTCAATAAAGACTGACAATGTATTATAATCAATTTTATGAGAGATGATTTGGGCTGAATTTAGTTAAGATGACTGAAGTAAGAAGATAGAGTATTTACCTTTGTTGGAAGAGAAACCTCCGTAGCAAGGCTCCAGCTGCTGCTGAGAAGTTTTAATAGGGTGCTGCCAGTCACAATGGACCAGTATGTTTCTAATTGCCCTTATTAACAGAAGAAAAAGGAGTAAAAGATTTTTTTCTGGAGCCTCTTAGACCACCTGCTGTTTCCAAATGAGCTAGATGGTATTGGTCAATGCATCTTATATGAACAAGTTCCATTTTGTCATCAGAAGAACATCAATAAGTCAGAAAACTAAGCACACCAAATGCAGTCAGGCATCTCTTCATAAGCAAAAGGTGGATGTTACATTCTTTTCTACTTAAAACAGAAAAACTGACAAACCAAATGTGTTCCCAGTATTTTGTTGTTGTTGTACATTGTTTTGGGGTTTTTTTTCTTTGCCTGTAAGAGTTCTGAATCTTAAACACCTATTTATGTGATGAACGACAATCAATCTTTGTTGGTATGTTTGTGTTTTTGTCCACCAGAAATATTATGGCTTTTTTTTTTTTTTTTGCTGGCTCTGTTGATGCATGCAAGAGGTGCTTCTTGCCAGAATATCAACACTTAGCATTCTATGGTTGGAATCCTGCTGTGATGTTCAAAAACGTTCTCATGCCTTTCACATCGTACATCAGGAAGATTTCTGCACTTGGCAGAGGAATTTTCCAAATTTCCCAACCTTGAGCATTTTGTGTGTGTGTGTGGCCTGAGGTTTAAAAGGTCTTAATATTTCTGTGTGTGTGTGTGTGTTGTTCAAGGTGAAGAGTAGGAGGGTATTTTTTCATCAAATTATTCCTTAGTATTATCCAATTATCTAAATCTTCATATTCTACACTCTGGTTATTTTCGTGCTTTGGTGCATCTATCATTCAATATCTCTGTCATCAACATTCATTTCAGTTACATTTATTCTAAATCTCATATTTAAAAGAAAAATCTTTTCCTGATCTGAAAGTAACTGGAAAGCGTTGCCTGACATCAAGAGAGTAAATGAGTTAGGGAGATGAAAAAAAAACAGATTAGTACATTGTTAAAGGAAAAGTGTACCAGACAGAGTTAATGTTTAAAAAGGCAGGAAAGACTTTGTTCAAGACTATTGCAATAGAGAGAGAGCTTGAACTCAATTTCCCTGAAACAAAAGCAGGAGGGTTTTTAAATGCTGAGGTAAGTTAATGGAAAATACCAGAAGACTGTGGGGGTAGGGGAGGGGCAAGTTTGGTCAAAGTGATTAAACATCTGTGTTTGCTAATTGGTGCTTATCAATGTTATGCTCCTGCCCTCCCATGAGACTGGGAGATGGGGCAGTATCTTTCTTGATGATCACATTTCAAAGGGATGGCTCCCTGGTCCTTGAGAAAGACACTCCTGGGTTATGGAAGACTTACATCTCCAAAAGGAGGAGCAAGAACTTACAGTTGCAAGTTTCTAAAGTAAACGCTCTAAGAAAATGGAAGTCAGGGCCCATAGTCTGGAAGAAACCGTCTAAAGTTTAGTCAAGCTCAGAGGAATGTTAAGGCCATCTCCGTCACCACAATATTACAGAAGTTCCAGATTATCAAACAGAAGATGGTAAACTAACAGTTAACGAGAGATTTTCCACACAGGCAATATTACAAGGCACAGTTAATGTTGAGAGTAAAGTCAAGTTCAGATGTGCAACTTCAATGCACGTCCTGCAGACCCAGACGTGGAATCAGCAGTCATACATCATGAAGTCATTTAGCGTGTTCTTCTCGTAATACCTGAGTCAGCCAGTCAACGCTGCTGTTTCAGTTTCTGACTGGTCTTTGATCATGGATTATTTCATTCAATTTGACATTCCTTTGAAGAATCTTCTCCCTGATTATAGCGTGCAGATAGCCAATTTCTGTTCTTGACTTTTTCTCACACGGCACACACACTCACGCATACAACACTGCTTCATGGAGGATTTATGCCTCCCTGTTTCCCCTCTTTGATATGTAATTAGACTCTTACATTCCATAGACAATGTTTAGTTTTTATGATGCTACCCAATATTGTTACCAGAGATGAATATAATAACCCAGTCCTGTATAAATTAGAAATAAAAGAGAACAGAAAAATATAGTATGTTGCCCTTTACTTATTTGCTAAGGCTTTTTAGTATTTGGAAACTTTTCTAGAACTGGATGGAATCTTTCCTGCTATGGGGATAGAAGTGTGACCATTGTCAGCCTTTTACGTAGAAGTGAAGTCATGTGATTGGTGAGACTGGAGTCCTTGCTTTATTGATTTTTATATCTCAACCTTCAAAGTTTGTAAATATTCAAAAAATTTTAGTCTTGGCTGAGTAATGTCAGCATCATGGCAGAGTGAGCTCTCCTGGTGAACTCTTTCCTCCATGACACAATGAAAAAGACATTCATACTCCAACAGAGGACATCCACACAACACAAAAGACATCTGAGAGACCCACACAGCCCCAAGTCAGAAGGTGGAGAGGCTGGAGTCCCCCTTTGAGGAGGTGGAACAGGGTAAGAAAAAGCTTTGCTCCCTACCAAAAGGCTGCAATCCAGAGATTGCACATGCCTCCAAGAGGGAAGGAAGTGGGGACACCCCGTCTTGGGAACATCAAACGGCCCCAAGGTCCCTCGCAGCCTAGGGGGAGGCCCCCTACCAATGTGACTAGCCATGACTGGAGTGACTTTATCAAGCCAACACCCCAGGAGAGCAGATAGCAAGGGCAGAGTGAGAAAACCTCAAGAACATGCACAAGAAAGTACCCCTCCTCACACCTGCCCAGCACCCGCTCCAGCACCTGGGATCTTGGCAGAAGGCAGAGGGCTCAGAATACGTGGCTCTTGACTCCCACCCAGTGGCAACAGGCAGTAACTGTGACCAAATAATACCACAAAGTGCAAGAACAGAGCCACACCCTCTAGCAGTATCAAAAATTATATTAAATCTTCAAACCAGAGAGAAAACGACAAGGAACCAGAAATCAGTCCTGAGGACAGAGAAATGTGTAATCTAAATAACAGAGAATTCAAAATAGCTATCATCAAAAAACTCAACGAGTTAAAAGAGAATGTAGGGAAACAATTCAACGAGTTCAGGAGCTACTTCATAAAAAAGATTGAAGCTATAAAGAAGAACCAGTCAGAAATATTGGAGATGAAAGACACAATCAATGAGATTAAACAAAATATGGATTCCCTGAACACTCAAATGGACATAATTGAGGAGTGAATGAGCACAATCGAGGATAGACATGATGAAATGCTCCAGATAGAGGAGGAGTCTTATGTCTCATAAGACTAAAAAGAAATGAAGAAACTCTCCAAGAAATATCTGACTCAATTAGGAAATGCAACATAAGGATTATAGTTATTCAAGAAGGAGATTGGAATAGAAAGCTTGTTCAAAGAAATAATAGCTGAGAATTTCCCAAACCTGGGGAAAGAGATGGAAATTCATGTGAAAGAGGCCATGAGATCTCCTAATATTGTCAATGTAAAAAGACCTACTGCAAGGCATATAGTAGTGAAACTGGCAAAAGTGAATGACAAAGAAAAAATACTATGGGCAGCAAGGCAGAAGAAAATAACCTACGAAGGAACCCCTGTCAGGCTTTCAGTGGATTTCTCAGCAGAAAACTTACAGGCTAGGAGAGACTGGAATGATATATTCAAAACTCTGAAAGACAAAAACTTTCAGCCAAGAACACTGTATCCAGTGAAAATATCCTTCAGATATGATGGAGAAATAAAAACTTTCCCAGATAAACAAAAGCTAAGGGAGTACATAGCCACAAGAAACCCCCCGCCCCACAAGAAATCCTCATGAAGGCCCTCATATGCAGAAAAAAAGGGAAGAGAGGGGTTACAAACCCTAGAGTAAGGAGATAATAGGTAGACAAAATCAGAAAATCACAGCTATACATCAGAACTGGTTAGGAAATATGCAAGTATAACATTAAAGATCAAAGGAAGGAAAACTCCCAAAAAAAGGTAATCTTGTCATTTTAACCACAAACTCACAACACATGACAGATTAAGATATGACAAAAACAACATAGGAGGGGAAGAGGAGGGGACTGAATCGGTTTAGTCTAAGGAAATAAGAGGCCATCAGAAAATGGACCATCTTATCTATGAGATTTTGCATAAATCATGGTAACCACTAAACAAAAAGCAGAACAGAGACACAAATAAGAAATAAAGAGAAAACTAAGAAACCCATAAAAAACTACGTAACTCAGTTGGTAGACTGAAATACACCTGCCAAGAAACAAAGGAAATACAGGAGAACCAGAAAACAAGTGATAGAATGGCAGCATTAAGCCTTCATACATCAATAATCACCATAAACGTAAATGGATTGAATTCTCCCAGGAAAAGACACAGAGTGGCTGGATGGAATAAAGAACAAGACCCAACAATATGCTGTCTCCAGGAAACACATCTCAGCTCCAACAACAAACACAGGCTCAGAGTGAAGGGATGGAAGATGATACTCCAAGCTAATGGCAAACAAAAGTAAGCAGGTGTCGCAACACTTATATCAGACAAAGTAGACTTCAAGATAAGACAGGGAAAGAGAGACAAAGAGGGCCAGTATATGGTGATCAAAGGGATGCTCCACCAAGAAGACATAAGACTTATAAATATCTATGCACCTAACACAGAAGCACATAGTACATAAAGCAACTATTAACAAACCTAAAAGAAGACATTAATAATAACACAATAATAGTAGGGAACCTCAACACTCCACTCACATCAGTGGATAGATCATCCAGACAGAAAGTCAACAAGGAAACAGTAGAAATAAATGAAAAGCTAGACCAGTTGGACTTAAAAGATATATATAGAACACTGCATCCAAAAACAGCAGAATACACATTCTTCTCAAATGCACATGGAACATTCTCAAGAATGGACCATATATTGGGAAACAAGGCAAGCCTCAATAAACTTAGGAAGATTGAAATAATAAGAAGTATCTTTTCCTATCACAATGCTTTGAAGCTAGAAATTAATTACAAAGAAAAAGCTGAGAAAGGGACAAAGATGTGGAGACTAAACAACAAGCTATTGAACAACAGTTGGGTCATTGAAGAAATTAAAGAAGAAATAACAAAACATCTGCAGACAAATGAAAATGAAAACACCCCATATCAACTCATATGGGATGAACAAAAATTGTATTAAGAGAGAAATTCATCACAATACAGGCTCACCTTAACAAACAAGAAAAATCTCAAATCAGTAATCTGAAACTACACCTAAGTGAATTAGAAAAAGAAGAACAAACAAAGCCCAAAGTCAGCAGAAGGAGAGAAATGATAAAAGTCAGAGCGGAAATAAATGCTATTGAAACAAAAAAGGCAGTAGAAAGGATCAATGAAACAAAGAGCTATTGTTTTGAGAAGATAAACAAAATTGACAAACCCTTAGCCAGACTTACAAAGAAAAAAAGAGAGAAAGCTCAGATAAATAAAATTAGAAATGAAAGAGGAGAAATAACAATGGATACCACAAATATACAACGAATTATAAGAGAATACTACGAAAAGCTATATGCCAACAAAATGGACAATCTAGAGGAAATGGATAAATTCTTAGACTCTTACAATCTCCCAAAGCTTAATCAAGAAGAAATAGATAATCTGAATAGACAAATCGCAAGGAAAGAGATTGAAACAGTAATCAAAAGCATCCCAAAGAATAAAAGCCCATGATCAGATAGCTTCCCTGGAGAGTTCTACCAAACTTTCATAGAGGATTTAATACCTATCCTTCTCAAGCTATTCCAAAAATTAGGGAATATGGAATGCTTCCTAACACATTCTAAGAGGCCAACCTCACTCTGATACCAAAACCTGACAAGGACAACAGAAAAAAAGAAAACTACAGGCCAATATTGCTGATGAACATAGATGCAAAAATCCTAAACAAAATATTGGCAACCCGAATACAGCAATACATCAAAAAGATCACACATCATGATCAAGTGGGATTTACACCAAGGACACGGGGATGGTTCAACACCCGCAAATCAATCATTGTGATACACCACATTAACAAAATGAGGACTAAAAACCACATGATCATCTCAATAGATGCGGAGAAAGCATTTGGCAAGATCCAACAGCCATTTATGATAAAAACTCTTAACAAAATGGGGATAGAAGGAAATTACCTCAACATAATAATAACCACATATGACAAACCCACAGCCAACATCATACTCAATGGGCAAAAACTGAGCACCATCTCCATAAGAACAGGAACAAGACAAGGATGCCCACTATCACCACTCTTATTCAACCTAGTACTGGAGACTTTGGCCAGAGCAATTAGGCAGGAAAAAGGAATAAAAGGAATCCAAATAGGAAATGAAGAAGTGAAACTCTCACTGTTTGCAGACGACATGATTTTAGATATAGAAAACCCTAGAAAATCCATCAGAAAACTATGAGAAATAATCAACAACTACAGTAAAGTTGCAGGGTACAAAATCAACTTACAAAAATCAGTTGCATTTCTATACTCTAATAATGAACTTACAGAAAGAGAACTCAAGAATACAATTCCATTTACAATTGTAATAAAAAGAATAAAATATCTAGGAATAAATTTAACCAAAGAGTTGAGGGACTTATACAATGAAAACTATAGGACATTATTGAAAGAAATAGACAACGACATAAAGAGATGGAAAGACATTCCATGCACACGGATTGGAAGAATAAACATAGTTAAAATGTCCATACTACCTAAAGCAATCTACAGATTCAGTGCAATCCCAATCAGAATCCCAATGATATTCTTCACAGAAATAGAACAAAGAATCCTAAAATACATATGGGGAAAGCAAAGACCTCGAATTGCTAAAGCAATACTGAGAAAAAAGAACAAAGCTGGAGTCATCACAATCCCTGACTTCAAAATGTACTACAAAGCTATGATAATCAAAACAGCATGGTACTGGTACAAAAATAGGCACACGGATCAAGAGAACAAAATTGAAAGCCCAGAAATAAAACCACACATCTACAGACAGCTAATCTTTGAGAAAGGTGCCAAGAATATACAGTGGAGAAAAGATAGTCTCTTCAACAAATGGTGTTGGGAAATCTGGGCAACCACTTACAAAAGAATGAAAGTAGACCATTATCTCATGCCATACACAAAAATAAACTCAAAATGGATCAAAGACTTGAACATAAGTCCTGAAACCATAAAACTTCTGGAAGAAAATATAAGTAGTACATTTTGTGACGTCAAACTTAAAAGGGTCTTTTCGGATACCATGCTTTCTCAGACAAGGGAAAAAAAGAAAAAATAAACAAGTGAGACTTCATCAGACTAAAGAGCTTCTGCAAGGCAAAAGAAACTAGGATCAAAACAAAAAGACAGCCCACCAATTGGGAGAAACTATTGGCGAGAAACTATTGGCAAATCATTTATCTGACAAGGGGTTAATCTCCTTAATATATAAAGAACTCACACAACTGAACAACAAAAAAACAAACAGCCTGATCAAAAAATGGGCAGAGCATATGAACAGACATTTTTCCAAAGAAGATATACAGATGGCCAATAAACACATGAAAAGATGTTCAACATCACTAATCATCAGGGAAATGCAAATAAAAACTACACTAAGATACCACCTTACACTGTTTAAAATAGCTATAATCACTAAGACTAAAAATAGCAAATGTTGGAGAGAGTGTGGAGAAAGGGGAACCCTCATACACTGCTGGTGGGAATGCAAACTGGTGCAGCCACTATGGAAAACAGTATGGAGATGCCTCAAAGAACTAAAAATAGAAATACCATATGACCCAGCTATCCCACTACTGGGTATCTATCCAAACAACTTGAAATCAACAATCCAAAGTAACATATGTACCCCTGTGTTCATTGCAGCACTATTCACAATAGCCAAGACTTGGAAACAATCCAAGCGCCCATCCACTGATGACTGGATAAAGAAGATGTGGTATATATATACAATGGAGTACTACTCAGCCAGAAAAAAAGACAAAATCATCCCATTTGCAACAACACGGATGGACCTGGAAGGTATGCTAAGTGAAATAACCCCGACTGAGAAAGACAAACACTGTATGATTTCACTCATGTGTGGAATATAAACAAACATATGGACAAAGAAAACAGTTCAGTGGTTACCATGGGGAAGGGTTTGGGAGATGGGCACAGGGGGTGAAGGGGAGCACTTATGTGGGCATGGACAAGAAATAATATACAACTGAAACTTCACAATGGTGTAAACTATTATGAACTCAATACAAAAAAAGTTTTAGTCTTGCTCCAGCATCTGAGCCCTAAGCAAGGTTTCTATGAGTTCCTGGGGCTGTCTCTGTACTTTCGACCATTTGTCTTCCTTCATCTTCCCTTCTCTCTTCATTAGACTTTAAAATTTTAAGGGCTTTTCTCAGTCTATTTATCTCACAATCTCCTATTCCATTTTATCTGTACTTTTTTTTTTTCTGTTTTCTCTTTTGTTTTTCCCATAATACAAGAGATACTTGCAGTAAACGGGATCTCTATCCCTGTCTGTGACCATCTATTTTGAAGTTGGAAGAAAGGCAAGGCAGCTTTCAGAACTTCCTCCCCCCTTGGAACCACTACTGTTGCTCAACAAATTATTCTCCTCCTTCAGAGGAGTGAGCATTTTGACCACCGAACATTTAGAAACAATCATATACTGTGCCTTACAGATCCAGCTTCATTGTAGACTAAGTGCTGGTTAATACAAATACCTTAGACCTTCTCTTTGTAAAAACAACTGTTTATGGTGATAAAATTAGGGAAAGTGATCGTAGACATCCTTCAGGTTTCATAAGGGATATGTACTCTTTTTATTCCTGCAACAATATATACCAAGGACTTACTTTGCACAAAGCCTAGATGCCGGGGATACAAAGATGATTGAGAAAGGAGGATATAAAGATCAGGGAGCTATGTGGTCCCCAAAGTCCTCACTATCTACTGGTGGAGAAAGATGGGATGGATACATTATACATTATAGAAGTATTGCCATTGGCTGTCTTGCTGAGAATGATGGTCCAGAGACACTTTTAAGAAGGGCAACACTTGGCTGAGTCACAGAGGACAAGTACATTTAGGTGGAAGAGGGAAGTGAGAAGCCACTCCAGGCAGAGGAAGCAGCTTCTGCAAAAGCTAACGGTCCAGGGAGTGTGGTAAAGTATGAGTGTGAAAAAAATCTGAGCAGGAAAGGCTCATGTGGGGAAGGAGATGTGCACGGGAAGATGAGATCATAGCAGATCATGGCCGACCCTGTGTGCCTGTCTAAGGGGGTTAGACTTTACCTGAAAACAAAGGGACAGGCACCAGAGGGTTCCTAGTAGGGGTGGACGGGAAGGGACAAGGTGGACGCAGAGAGAACAGTTAAGAAACAATTGCAAAACTCCAGTTAAGACATGATAAGATGTTGGCAATAGTCATAAAAGTGGAAGGAGAGGAATTATTTGAGAGACGATTAAGGAGTGGAATACGGGACTTGTTGAATAATCAGAAGAGGGAAGAAGAAATCCATGGGGGCCCCCAGGTTTCTAGTATGGGCTTCTGGCAGCTGCAATGCTGATCCCTGAGACAGAACAAGTCTTTGGAAAACCTGTTGGGGGAAAAATTATGAATTCGGTTTCAGCCACATTGGGACTGAAGCAACAGGTACTGCTTATAAGGCTAAAAAGCAAAGGAAGACAACAGTTAACATAGTCCTCATAACCATATGTAAAGTCAAAAAATTATAGTGGCTCATGAAAGTTCCACTCTTTGCCTCTACAGTGAGATATTTTTATTTTGAAAGACCATTTATGTTTACCGCCACTTCCCCAGCTTAGTCTCTCCTCTGAAGAAATGTCACACTTACAGACATTATATTCGCATGTTCCACAAACACTTTATTATGAACCTGTTAGGGGATATACTTGCAAATATTTTGGTTCACTCTGTTTTATCCCCTAGGCAATGTCATGCACATATTACTGCAAACAGAGTAGTGAAGCAAAAAAGGAATAGCATTATCTTGCTAGTTACCGAATCTGTCAGTTCTTCCTTGTCGGTGTCTCATTTTTGTCCTTTCTTCACTCTACCCATCTTCCTTGTCCCAAAATAGGATCCTAGCCACTTCTTGCCCGGGATTCCTTTGCCAGAGTCCGTAAGTGCAAACAACACTCATGATTCTGCTTGATTTATGCAGAAAATGAATTTATTGAAAGGCTCTTGGGTAGCTTACAGAATCACGAGGAAGGTGGGAAAACCAAGCTTGGAAAATAAGAAAAACCAAAGGGAGTTTTCACAGCCAGAACCCCAGTCAGGGTCATCCCACAAGGACAGGCCAAGGAAGACAAGCGTCTTTCTGGCCAGACCGCCACGGGTGCCCCCGGAACCAGCGGTGGCAGGCTCTTCCGCCACTGGAATAAATTCTTCACTGTTGCTGCTTCTTTACCCCACTAACTCCAGATTCAAAAAATCCCTCATGGTTGTGTGTGATTGCCCAAACCTGGGTTGAAAACAGGTCTAGGCCCTAATTTTTCTGTTTTATTCCAAGCCCCGTTCTGGCCATGTGCTATGTAGTAATGATGCAAACATCAAGAATGCAAGTACCTGATTAAGTGTTTCCCAAAATGCATCTTTCATATTGTTCCTCTTCTTTGACACTATACTAGTTTCCAATTACTTAAGACTCTTCAACCTAGTATCCAAAAGCATTCCATCAAGTGATGTACATTACATATACAGCCTTTCCTCTTTTTATTTTCTAACATAAATTCTCTTCTCCAACTAGGATAATTATCTTACAATCTACATATATTACAAGCTTCATTCTCTGCAAACCTACTCATCCATTCCTCCTATTTCTCCCTAGCCCGGGCCTGAACTCATCTTATTTTTTCACCATGTGGCACACCACTTCTGTTCTTTCCTCTTTCACGATTCTACGTGAGAATCAATGAGTGTCAAGAAGCTATTGCAAAGTCAAGGCCACTTATTGTGAAATAAGACAGTGTTTGTGCATTACAGGTCACGTCTGCACCTTCATTCACAAATACTCCTTATGGATCAGTTTCTATTTTTACACGTAGATGTTTTTACCTCTCGGAGTAGATTGTAAATTATTCAGAGGCAAAGATTTTATCTGCTAGGGTGTCCCCTCTGCCATATCTGGCTTGTCAAATACAGAGTCTGCAGTGTGTGTTTGTGGAAGAACGGAGCAGATGTCTGGCCAGTTTCAGCTCTCACCACACACTTTCAAGGAATTTAGAGTCAAGGAATTTAGTTTCTTCTGAAACTTAGTTTGTTTCATTCTCTTCCACAGTCTCTAACTCTGGGTAAATCTTATTGATCATTTCACAAATGTAGAAACTTCATATCACAGTGGGAGCCAGGCAAGGACGACTGGGCACAAATTTACCATCATTTTTAGAAATTGCTTGAAGTGAGTGCCCAGGGAAAGCCAGTAGTGTCATCTTCACAGAGGAAGGACGGCATTGCTATAAATTGAAGGAGTAAATTTCTATACGACACCATATAATCTTCTCATGCTTTGCAAAGTTGAAACTGAAAAGAAATGGGGCTCATTTAAGAATCTGATTAATTTGTCATTGTCACAGAGTGACATATTAATTGGGTAGCAAATTTGCAAAATGCCCTTGTGAATGCAAACAAAATGTGTCTTTCGTAAATTAAGTAAAAAACAGATGCCTATTCCTCACATGACGTTCCTTTCTGATGCTGTCAGAGCAGTATTTTTTGAGCGAGAGAGTTTTGGCAGATGGCATTACAATTCAAATAAAATGAAACAGGCTTCCAAGTGCATCCATATTTTCTTGTCATGTGAATGCCAGAAGAATCTTTAAAGTTCTTAATGTTTCTGAGTGTCCTCGTAAATATAACCTGTGTTATTGCATAAACACTGAAGATTACATTGTGACTCTAACGTTAACTGAGATACTGTATATCGATATCTTTCTATACAACCAAAGCTGATCATCGCTGTATCTATTGCACAACAAGGAAATGCAGTACAAAAGGGCTTGAAGGTATTGAACTTAGACTTCTGCCGAAAAGTGATGTGAAAATTATTTCAGAGTTCTGGGGCATTCTTCATAAAAGATGGGTGCACAGGGGGCCAGATCTTTGCCTGCATGTGACTCTCCACATTTTCCTACCAATATTTAAAACGTTGGGAATCCCAAGAAAGAATGGGCCAGAAAGGAATCCTTTATTCAAGGGGACTCTACTACCACTGCCTCCCACCCTCATCAAAAGTAATTCTAGTTGTGAGATTGGTCTAACATCCATTCTCCTGCATAGGCTTGTAATGAGGATCAAACGAGATGACTCAGTGCCCGATACGTAGTATCCATAAACTGTAGCTAATTTGAGTACTTCTATGGTGCTAAATAACTGAGAGGAGGCAGGAAGCGGTGTAACTTTGCTTATGAAAGATTTAAAAGATAACATCCTGGATGTGTTGAGATAGGAACATAAATAGTATTTATTGAAGTTAAATGGCATTTTTTTTTTTTCAATATAAACTCCCATCAGTAAGAAGAGTTGCCAGGTAAGTATTGGCTCATATTTTGTGACAGAGGTCAGGGGAAACATCTCTGCAAGGCACCTACTTGTCCACACCAATCCTTGCTATAAACAGCTTCCCTTCATTGGAAGGATACTTCCACCATGACGGGTCCCAATGTATCGAATTTCTTTTGTTTACGTTTCCCCATAACTATGATCCCTTTTACAATGAAACTTTTAAATCTCTAGCTCTTAGCACAGCATTCAATACATCTTGAATAAATGAATAATGGATTTTATAATGTTCAAATATGGACTAATCAGTGAATAAAATAAAGGGCACTAATCCATCTGTCTCTCCACTATAAATAGTGATATAGAGCCCAATAGGAGAAATGGAAATGAACCCAATGACATCTGAAAACTTCTTCCATTTCTATGATTCTCTTAAATATTTTCTCTGATGTGTATGTGTTTTGCTGAAAACGTGATATTGGGCACCTTCATTTACAATAAGTTCTGTTTCTAACGTGAGTTTAAATACATTACCCTCAGAAAAAGAGCTTGAGAGAAATTTGGGTTCTGTCTCAGTAAAAGGTTTTGTCTAGGTCTCAAATATAAAAGAATAAATTTGAAACTGTATAATGTGGTATTGTTTGCAAAATTGAACTAAGAAAACTAAAAAGTCTTGCAAAGTATTATTTCATCTGTGTTATTTTAAAATGTAATAAAATATAGAATTATTAGTCTGGTTCTTAAAATCACACAACATCTGTAAAAGGAAAATAAAAGCTACTAACAATCTATGTTACCAAAAGCAATGTAACTAAAATAACTAAAACTTTAGTGCCTATTTTTCATATTCTTTGCTGAAACATTTTCTTTAATCCTTATGTGCTTCTTTAACACCCATGTTAGGGCAACAACAGGGTAGGAAGTTAGCTTTATGGAACATAGCCAATGTCAATTTTTTCTTCTTCCTTTCCACCCCAACCCAGCACACCTGGAAATATCCAAAGTATGGGGCAAACACTCTCATCACAATAATACCTTACTAAAAACTGAATTATTTGTAAAAATAAAATAACTAAAGTATTAATGCCATCTGTTGTTAGTGCCGTCAATTCCGACTCCTAGCGACCTTGCATAGCAGAATGCTACCCTGCCTGGTCTTTTGGTGCCATCCTCTCACCTTCCAGCACTGTGTCAGACATGCTCCGCTGCTATTCATAGGATTTTCATGGCCAGTTTTTTGGGAAGTGGGTGGCCTGGTCCTTCTTCCTAGTCTATCTTAGTCTGGAAGCTGTACTGAAACCTGTCCACCATGGGTGACCCTGCTGGTATTTGAAATGCTGGTGGCATAGCTTTCAGCATCACAGCAACACGCAGCCTCCAACAGTATGATAACCGACAGACAGGTGGTGTGGTTCCTTGACCAAGAAAACGACCCCAGGCTGCATGTTAACCACTGGACCCCCAGGACTGGCTATTAATGCCATAGGGAGCCAAAATCTCTGTGCTCCTCAAATCTCTCCCTGGGGTTGCTCTTCAGAGGAAGGTACAAAACATTTTGCCTTTCCCAGTCCCATGGTGGGCTCAGGATCTCATTCATCACTTTAACAAATGCCTGTGCTGAGCACCTAATATTAGGTTTGGAGAGTACAAAGATGAGTAAGACATGCCCCTTGTCTGCAAGTTTCTTACCGTGAGGGAGACAGAAAACAGATGGTTAGGACGTAGTCTTCAGAACTCAGTCGAAGTCCCTTGTCTCAATGGTATACTATGTTCCTCTCTCCTTCCCTGTTTCTTTTTCTGTGCTGCCCATGGAGTCCGTTTCAGGCTGTCTTGTGACACCTGGTCTTACTGAGTTTTCCAACTCCCAACTTCTCGCTATGGAACTCCTAAATCACAGCGGCTTTAGAACCATCTCATTTGTAACTGTTAGTTTGCTGAGTATAATATGCTGATTTTTTAACACCGGTAAGGTAGCTTTCAGGTTCTTCTTCACCTTGCATTTATTTTCCAAATTAAAAAATATCTTTTATTTTAAATTGTCATCTAAAACTCAGATTTTATTTTTTACTTTCAAATATTATCTCTGAGTGACAAGCATTGATCTCTGAGCAGAAATAGATTTTTTTTAATCATTTAAAATATTACTAAAAGAAAAATGTCACCAGATCAAACAAAGAGAATGTTCTGATGAAAATATTACTGTCTTAGTTATAATTGTCATTTCAAGGGCTATATTTATAGTACCGATGTGATTTTGATTTGGGAACTAAACAAATAATTTTAAATATACTTGTTACTTTACTTTTTTCCTAATAAAAAGCCATACCATAATATCTTTGTAATGAGTCATTTATATGTATATTAAGTTGAAAATTGTATTCAGACATAGTTGTATTTTTTTAGGCCGTTTTCTTTGTGAACTCCACCTACATCCCTTTGTTCCAAAGTATTTTCTTTATCAGTCAGGCCTCTCCTCCCACCTCTGCAGCTACACTGCCAAATGTCAGTCTTCTTGTTCTGAGGCCTTCAAGCCCGGTTTGCACAGGAAGAAAACAATGAAAAAGATCCTCCTACTTAATTTTCCAGTCTTTGTTTTTCACACCCAGTTTTACAAGCTCATTTCCGTATTTTGAATAATTCTGGGAAACCTTCTTCCAATGATTATGAGGCAAAAACACTAATGATTTTCAGCTGCCACATACTCTAAATGTGGACCTCGTGTTCCTGCATCACTCTTTACTCCATCAAGTACTGCTACTGCTACTGTTACAGTGACTACTGACGATGGTGATGATGATGATGATGACGATGATGATGACAGAGCAACAATGGTAGCAGCAGTCACAGTAATACATAATACTTATTGAGTGCCAAGCATGTCAGGCACTCCGCGTTTCTATTCCTTATAACATCATGTACACAGGATAAAAAAACTGAGGCTTATTGAAGGAAATCCAAAATTCAACTCAGGTTTGTCTGACTCTAAAACCTATATTTCTGTCAAATATATTTACTTAAATATTTGACTTGATTTTAATTTAATGCCAGTAGTTGGCATTTGCAAACTGCAACTCATATGTAAGAAAAAAATGTTATTTTAATTTTATATGACATCTCGTTTTCTTTGGAACCTTTGTTACTGTTGATGGAGGGTGAGAAAACTTAAACTGCCAATTAAAGGCTTTTTTCTGTCCCTTTTAGTTTAAAACAGCCTTATTTGGCAGGGGAGGGTGCAATAGCCTGTCAATATTAAAGCTCAAATTCACTATCAGATTTTTTCTCCAAAGGGTCTCTTCTCTCCTCTTCCATCCAAGATGGTGCCAGGTATTAGATGAATATGTATCTCTATGGTGCTGAGGGTGGGTCTGTGGTTGGCCTGCTGTTGTCTGTCTTTGCTGGTCTCTGCTGCAGTCTGGCTCACAGCTGCTCAAGTGCTGGTCCTTGCCTTTGTCCAGAGTTATGATGACTCCACACCCCGAGTCCTTGCTTTCAGGGCTTTGCACCTCCAAGTCCTAACACCCAACCGAGGCATAGGGAAGTCACATATTCATTCTTGACTCTTCCTCTTTGTAGTGTGACTTCAGCAGGCCTAAATCTCCTGAAATAAGTGACTGCTTACACAGAGGGAGAGGCACCCACAGGGAAGTATGAGACAGAAAAGTATGTTAATATGTTTGAAAACAACTGTCATTGCTCTGGACTATGTGCCCTAGACGAGATGTGTATCAGAGTTGATTCAGAAAATGCAAACTTCGAAGAATCTGAGACTGCTTGTAAAATGTAGCCTCAGACCTTGCCCAATTATCATATCAATTAAGAATATTTTAGCTAGTGATGTTCTATGTACAAGTCAATATTTTCAGTGCTTTTTGCCTCGAAAGACCATTACAGGTCAAAAATTATGTGATTCCCCGTGTTAGACCGTGGGGCCCTTTAAAACTCTGCGTGCTTTGTCTGCACGGTGCCACTGCTGTTGAACGGTTTTTTGAGTTTTTACAGGTTGAGTCTTGCAAAGTTGCCGGGTCCTACTTCATATCACACTGTCACCCCTTGTACGATTTACACACAGAGCCGTTGTTGCCACAGGTGCAAATCATAGCTCCACTTGGGCCTTTAACATTTCCTGAGAGCCTGGCAGGTGAGTAAGACACACCTGCAGGGCAGCCTAGTTTGTGAGATTGGCTAGCGCTTTCTCTGTCAGGTAACCTAAGCTGAGATGGACCCTGACAGCTTTAGACAAGTGATATTTTTCTCTGGGGGGGACGTGCTCTCCAAGAATTTTCTCGATCTTGTCGGCATCGGGATACCTTACAGACACAGCAAGGCATCATGTTTTCTATGCCAGGCCTTTTTATATTTTGCAGATTTACTTACTGCAAACAACATTGGGAAGTCTTAGCCTCAGCTTTCTCCATGTTCCTTTGTTTCCTTCTACCACAAAGCAAAGTAGTAATGCAGTACATGCTGTTAATGGCAAATCCTCTTAAGTTTTTTACATTGCTATATCGTACCTCACTACTACACTCTATAATTTTGTCAAAAAGAATTTTGTGTTTCTTTATTTATTATTTATTATCCAAGTCTTCTGTCCAAGAATGCTGCAGAGATGGGACAGAGCCCAAGAGGCAAAGATTCATGTAAATCACAGTGGCCAGATCATTGGAGAAAATATTCTGCCCTCTTTTGTGCTAGGAGCTTACAGATGGAAGCCATTGCTCAGTTTATGTGTGGGTCAGGAAATCCAGGATTTGTACTAAAATTGTGCAACTTCCCTCTCTGAACAAAACACCGTACTTGAAGTGGATGCTCACATATAAAGGCAGATGCCAGTACAATGTATATTAGTAGATACTTTGTTGCTTTTTTATATCGGCTGGTATGATGATGATTCAAGATTAGTTATAACTAACCGAAGCTGTATTTGTAACATTTATACCATTCACATCCCTCAAATTTAAAGATGCTTATGTTCTCGCAAGTCACCGTTCTCCACCCTGTGTAGCCGAGACTGGGGAGATTGTGATTCCAATCTCTCTCCTTAGGGACCCAGCTAAAATAATCTGGACAGGAAATTATTTTGATGAAGAACATTTGGACATTCCCCCACATGCATCTGGCTATAAAAATATAATTTAAGGTCTGTCTTTGGGCATTTCTGTCGTTAAATTTTAAGAGGCAGCAGTAGTGCTGTAGATAAGTGTCCAGTCGGGAATCAGAAAGCTCACTGTCACGGTCACACTTGGAGTAGTCAGTTTCCTCCTTTCTTGCCATGGAAAACCATTTCCCTGCCTTGTCTGTCAACTCTCATTACCTTTGACACTGTCTGATCTCTCTGTGCTGGGTACTGCTGAGAATTATGTATTTTCTCCACCTGGAACAAGCATAAAAACAGAGCCCTGTGAGCTTGGTCAGCTTGCCTATTCTGTTAATGTTTAAAAACATTCCACAACACAGGTGGGAAATATGGGAGCTAGCCTCTCTCCCTCTCTCTTCCCCAAATGATGCTGACAATTAGTACTGTTATTGATCTTTTCCTTTTTAAGCATCCTTTTCAAATATGTATTTGAACTTCTTCTTTGTTCTGACGGAAAAACACAGGACTAGTGGACCAGATAAAGTGGAGCATCTGCGACCACTGCACATCAGCCCAATTTGACAAATGTCCAGCTTGCTGATCTAGAAAGAATGCAAGTCTCTTAGGATCCGTGAGTTTCATGGCAAAAGCAAAATTGATATTTACCATTTAATGGCATGTGGAACTGTCATGATGCTCCTCGCACTCAGCATTGTGGGAGCTGCCTCAGATAGAACCAAACCGGAGTCTGCTCCTCTGTCTGCACATTTTCTTAGCAGCCCTGGGTTTGTGCTCACCCTGATCCATTTCATTGGTCTACGTGGCATTTTAATTAAACAGTGCTCTGAGGCTGCATATTGAGTAGAAAATGAAATTAGGGCATATTCCTAAGTAGAATTCAGCTTGTCTAATATCATAAACAAAGGCAAATTTTAAATTTTATTTTGCCAGGTCCTTATTGTATTGATGTTCAATATTTAGTTGTCCCCAGAGGTTTTAAACAGTAGGATTTTCTTGTATAGGTCCAATTCATTAAGTTTAAAAATGATAGACGTTGTGTGAATTCATCCCAAAATACCCAATTGACAAATGTGTTGCTGACTTATTGCATTAGGATTATTTAAATCAGTTGTAATGAATTATTTCCAAGAAATGTAACAGCCTGTGATTCCAAGCTATTCAAAAATTACCTGAGGGTTTAGATAGAGTAAAATATGCATGTACTTCTTCTAATAGCATATATCATAAATTATAATGAATTAGCAATTAGTGAAATTATTTGTTTAAAAGCTGACTCTGCCTGAAACCATCAGCTCTGTGGATGCTGAGCCTTATTCCTGTACCTTCACAGCCTAGCCCGCTGCCTCCTTCAAAATAGATAAGCAATAAATATTTCTTGAGTGAGAACAGGAGCTCACAAAATATGTTACAATGTTACATTATGAGAGAGATTAAGTAATCCCTTCAGTGATGACTTGCAAATTTCACTTAGACTAATGTGTCCAGAACTCATCAAGAACACTTGGAATCATAATACCATAGAACATCCTATTGAAAGCCAATCTTTTCGGAGGCATAAAAAGAAAACAGCAATCACAACCACCACCAAAACCATGGCAAAACATAGCCATTTCCCTCAGCTGTTTCTCCTAAATCTTTAAAATCTTCTATGATAAGGCAAGAGTGGAGAATTGAAGCAACCTTTTCCTTTATTTCTTTCTCATAACCTATCCAGGTCTTCATCTTGACTCCCTGGAAAATGGTGGCTAAACAATTCTTAAAGCTTCCGTTTTTTATCAGTATTTAGCTCCAGTGTGGAAGAGCATGTTATGAGCTACTTAGTTTCCAGTCCTTGCAGCCATCTGACCTCCCCAGCTGGAGCTGCATAGAATAGACTGACCTCCTGCAGGGGAAAATATGACAATCTAAGGGGGAGGAAGTCTTTCTGTCTCCCACCTCCTACTCTGGCCCTGACCTGTTCCCCGGGCTTTCCCTCTTATAAGCCCAAAGGCTGAGATTCATATACTACTTTATCTCTAAACAAGACCGTCGCATCCTGAAGCCAAAATGCCATTCCTGGGGGTTCTTGTAAAGGCAGCAAAACTCTGATAGACCTTCCCTGACTGCATACCTGTTTTCGGTTCCCAGGCTTTTGTAGGTTTCCTGCTGCAATGACTTTGCACCTTACATTCCATTGACCGAGCCAAACATCCAGTGTCTACAGAGGTTCTGAGATTGTTATGATTACCTGGAATGGTAGATTCCAAGACTGAGTGGAAATCCACCTCTGCAGCCTCCATGATGCGCAAAGGATCTTTCCACAGAAGCCTCACATAGCAGGTCTCTGAAGTCACTGTCAGCTTAAGAACAGGTGTCAACTGGGCAAACTGCCGTCTTCTGTCCTCTCCAGAGACCTGCGCCTTCCCCTCTGAATTACTAAATTCTAGTCTGGCCTTACATTTAAATCACTAAAATTAATGTTTGCCCCACCCCAAACTCTTGAAGCTTTGTTATGTCATCTTTTTGTTCATGAGGATCCTAAACTCCAGACCCATGGAGTTCGCAGTGTAGAAGGCATAAGAAATAGTGTAGATTAACCCCAAGTTCCCGAAACCAGTAGCCTGACACTTACTGTCAGGAAAGCATCCCAAATTCTGCAGAATATAAATATAGTTATCCCTCTTTGGAACATCAATGTTATTATTTCAATGCTTTGACCTTCTAGATCTTTGTACAACGAAACCCTAGTCCCAGAATCTGTAATTTTTCCAATACTTGATTTTTTTATTTTTTTTCCTGAGAGGTTAGCAATTCATATACAGTTAGGCTTATTTGCTTTTATTTGCATTCAGTCTTAGAGTATTTTTTTCTTCCATTTTGATTTAATTTTGTGTTTGTGAATGAAATCAGATTGACATGGTTTATAAAGAGGGCTTCTCAAAGACATCTCATCCCCTTTTCCATCCTGTCAACTTTTCTGTTCACACCCACCTCTTATAATTAAAGTTTCTTTAGTTTCTGGTTCTCCTTCCTGTGCACCATTTTTCAAAAACAAACAAGAGTATTTTTGTTTGGCAAGACAGCCCACAAATTACTGTAGATCCGATCATAGAGATTTTCTTCCTAAGTTTTGCAGCTGTGTGGTACTACGGCCCCATGTGTACATACCCTGTGTATTTAACCAGTCGTTTCCTATTGGATAGTTAGGGAGCTTCCATGGTTTGCTAGTAAAATAATCCTGCAGTGAATAACCTTGTGCATTTGCCTTTTTATATGGTTGAAGAAGAAACTTTAGAGAAATTTCTCGGGGGAGAGATTGTTGAGTCAAAGGGTAAAGTATGTCTGGCTGTGTTAGTTATTGCCGAATTCCCCTCAGTAGAAGTTGTATCACATTGCCCGTCCACCAGCGTTTATGAATAGAGGGGCCACGAGAGCGTGTGGTCAAGCTGTTGAATCTTTGCCAATCCTGTAGGTGAGGCGTGATATCTCAATATAGTGTTGATTTTTGTTTCTCTGAGGATGTTGGACATCTTTTCATGTTTAAAGGACATTTGTGTACACTCTTCGTGAACTGTCCATCCTAGCTTTTGCATATTTTTCTATCAGACTTTTAGTCTTTTTTTTCCTTTAATATTTAAAAGTTCTTTATTAAGGAGAGCAGGCCTTTATCACTGATACCTTTTAAATATTTTCTCTCAGTTTGTCATTTATCTTTTAACATTGATAATGGTGTTTTGGACTGTACAGAGATTCTTTTTGCTTTTGTGTAGTCAAATTCGTCAAGTTTGAGTCATTATAAAAAAACCGTTCCTCATGACCAAGTTTAAAAGCAAATTACCCCTAGAACTCATATTGTTTTCATTTGTTTCTCTTCCATTTAGAGTTTACTGTGGCAAATTGATTAAAAACCTGTCTATTTAAGCTTTTTATTTCCACTGGGGCCAATTTTCATAAATTATATTTTCCTGAGAAATTATCCACTTCATTTAGATTTTCAATTTTGTTAGCATAGATTTGTGCAAAGTATTCTTTTATTATTTTTTTATCGCTTCCATTTTGTCATTTCTTTGTTATATGTGACATATCTTTTTTTTTACTTTTTATTAAGATTATGATAGTTCACAACCTTGTGAAATTTCAGCTGTACATTATTGTCAGTCATGTTGTAGGTCCACCACTTCACCCTTTGTGCCCAACCCCCACCCCCCTTTCCCCTGTAACCACCAACCAGTTCTCTTTGTCTACATGTTTAATTTCCACCTATGAGTGGAGTCATACAGAGTTCGTCTTTGTCTGGCTTATTTCACTTAACATAATACCCTCAAGGTCCATCCATGTTCTTGTGAATGGGACGATTTTATCCTTTTTATGGCTGAATAGTATTCCATTGTGTGTGTGTGTGTGTGTGTGTGTGTGTGTGTGTATCACATCTTCTTTATCCAGTCATCAGTTGCTGGGCACTTAGGTTGGTTCCACATCTTGGTGATTGTAAACAATGCTGCGATGAACATAGGGGTGCATGGGACTTTTGGAATTGCTGATTTCAAGTTCTTTGGATAGATACCCAGTAGTGGGATGGCTGGGTCTTGTGGTATTTCTATTTTCAGTCTTTTGAGGAACCTCCATACTGTTTTCCATAGTGGCTGCACTAGTTTGCATTCCCACCAGCAGTGTATGAGGGTTCCTTTTTCTCCACAACCTCTCCAACATTTGTCACTCTTGGTTTTGGTTATTTTTGCCATTCTAACAGGTGTAAGATGATATCTTAGTGTAGTTTTGATTTGCATTTCCCTGATGATCAGTGACGATCAGCATCTTTTCATGTGTCTATTGGCCATCCTTATATCTTCTTTGGAGAAATGTCTGTTCATGTCCCCTGCCCATTTTTTGATCGGGTTGTTTGATTTTTTGTTGTTGAGCTGTGTGAGTTCTTTATATATTATGGAGATTAACCCTTTGTCAGATAAATAACTTTTAAATATTTTTTCCCAACTAGTGGGTTGATTTTTGTTTCAATCCTGTTTTCCATTGCCTTGAAGAAGCTCTTTAGTCTGATGAAGTCCCATTTGTTTATTCTTTCTATTGTTTCCCTTCTCTGAGAAGACATGGTGTCCAAAAAGATCCTTTTGATACTGATGTCAAACTGTACTACCTATCTTTTCTTCTAGAAGCTTTATGGTTTCAGGTCTAATCTTTAGGTCTTTGATCCATTTTAAGTTTGTTTTTGTGAATGGTGAAAAAGAATGGTCAATTTTCATTCTTTTACATGTGGATGTCCAGTTTTCCCAGCACCATTTGTTGAAGAGACTTTCTTTTCTCCATTGTAGGCTCTCAGCTCCTTTGTCGAAGATTAGCTGTCCACAGATGTATGGTTTTATTTCTGGGCTTTCAATCCTGTTCCATTGATCTGTGGACCTGTTTTTGTACCAGTACCATGCTGTTTTGATTACTGTAGATTTGTAGTATGTTTTGAAGTCAGGAATTGTGATGACTCCAGCTTTGTTCTTTTTTCTCAGGATTGCTTTAGCAATTCGGGGTCTTTTGTTGCCCCATATGAATTTTAGGATTCTTTGTTCTATTTCTGTGAAGAATGTCATTGGGATTCTGACTGGGATTGCACTGAATCTGTAGATTGCTTTAGGTAATATGGACATTTTAACTATGTTTATTCTTCCAATCCATGTGCATGGAATGTCTTTCCATCTCTTTATGTCATTATCAGTTTCTTTCAGGAAAGTCTTGTAGTTTTCATTATATAAACCTTTCACTTCCTTGGTTAAATTTACCCCAAGGTATTTTATTCTTTTTGTTGCAGTTGTGAATGGGATTGTGTTCTTGAGTTCTTTTTCTGATACTTTGTTGTTAGAGTATAGAATTGCTACTGATTTATGTAAATTGATTTTATACCCTGCAACTTTGCTGTAGCTGTTGATTGTTTCTAATAGTTTTCCAGTGGATTCTTTGGGGTTTTCTCTATATAAGATCATGTCATCTGCAAACAGCGAGAGTTTCACTTCTTCATTGCCTATTTGGATTCCTTTTCTTTCTTTTTCCTGCCGAATTGCTCTGGCCAAAACCTCCAGTTCTATGTTGAATAAGAGTGGTGAGAGTGGACACCCTTATCTTGTTCCTGTCCTCAGAGGGATGGCTTTCAGTTTTTGCCCATTGAGTATGATGTTGGCTGTGGGTTTGTCATATATGGCCTTCATTATGTTGAGATACTTTCCTTCTATACCCATTTTATTGAGAGTATTTATCATAAATGGATGTTGGATCTTGTCAAATGCTTATTCTGCCTCTACTGAGATGATCATGTGGTTTTTGTTTCTCATTTTGTTAATGTAGCGTGTCACATTGATTGACTTGCTGATGTTGAACCATCCCTGTGTCCCTGGTATAAATCCCACTTGATCATGGTGTATAATCTTTTTAATGTATTGCTGTATTTGGTTTGCCAAAATTTTGTTGAGGATTTTTGCATCTATGTTCATCAGTGATATCGGCCTGTAGTTTTCCTTCGTTGTGTTGTCCTTGTCAGGTTTGGGGATCAGAGTGATGTTGGCTTCATAGAATGTGTTAGGGAGTGCTCCATCTTCCTCAATTTTCTGGAATAGTTTGAGAAGGACAGGTACTAAATCTTCTTTGAATGTTTGGTAGAATTCTCCAGAGAAGCCATCTGGTCCTGGACTTTTATTTTTGGGGAGGTTTTTGATTACTGTTTCAATTTCTTTACTTGTGATTGGTCTATTCAGATTCTCTATTTCTTCCTGCTTCAGTTTTGGGAGGTTGTAAGAGTCTAAGAATTTATCCATTTCTTCTAGGTCATCCAATTTGTTGGCATATAGTTTTTCATAGTATTCTCTTATGATCTTTTGTCTCTCTGTGGTATCCATTGTGATTTCTCCTCTCTCGTTTCTAATTTTACTTATTTGAGTCTTCTCTCTTTTTTTCTTAGTAAGCCTGGCTAAGGGTTCATCAATTTTGTTTATTTTTTCAAAGAACCAACTCTTTGTTTCATTGATCCTTTCTACTGTCTTTTTTGTGAGCAGGCTACTTGAGGGGGATGTAGCGAGAGGAGTGGGTGGCCCCGACCCCGGGCAGGCCGTGCTTCACCGGCTTGTAGGGAATGGAGAACTCGCCCAGGTAGTTGCCACTAATTTCAGGCTTGATCTCCACCTGGTTGAAGGTCTTGCCATTGTAGACGCCCCCCCGTGCTGTCCACCATCTCAGGCAGGAAGATCATGTTGCGCAGGTGCGTCTTCACCACCTTGGGCTTCTCCACAGGTGGTGCCTCCTTCTCGGCCTTGTGCAGGCGCTTCAGGAGCGAGCGCTGCTTCCTGTGCAGCCAGCACTTGAGCCGCCCAGCTGCCGGGGGCTGTACAGCTGCATCAGCTGATGCTAGGACGTGTTCAGCAGCTGGTCCAGGTCCACGCCGCTGTAGGTGAACTTGCAGAAGGTCCGCTTTCAGTCCACGTTTCCTCTTTGACTCGAAAGTTGTTTATTTAGAGTTTTTAATTTCTAGGTGAAAGTTCCTTTGATTATGGTTTTGCTATTAATGTCTAGATTTTATTGCATTATGGTCATAGATTGTTGTTTGTGTTGTTTCTGCCTTTTGGAACTTATTAAGACTTTTTTGTAATCTACTATACAGACAATTTTGGAGAATGTCCCCTGTGTACTTGAGAAGAATGTATGTTCTCTATTATTGGGATGTAAAACTAGAAAGATAGATGGGGGGAGAACCAAAAGATTTGCCTGATTAATTATGCTATATTTAGTTTTCCCAGATCTGTAATTTTGTCAGCTTGACCTGTCTGAGACTGAGAACAGGCTTAACCACCTGCTTTTAGTGTGTTTCTACTTCTCCTTGCAGCTCCTATAGTTGTGGTTTGTATTATTTGACATGCAGATACTGATAACTGTTATATCTTCATTATGAATTGGGACCTTTATTGTTATAAAGTCGTGCTCCTTGTCCTGGTTAATGCTTTTGACTTGAGTTCTGCAGTCTGATAGCAGCACTGTAACTCCTGCTTTCTTATTTTCTTCTATTTTCTGGCATATCTCTGCCCAACCCTTTATTTTTAGCCTTTCTGAATCACTTTGTTTAAAAGTGTCTCCTCTTTACCAGCTTGTAGTTGGGTTTTTCTTTATGCACTAATTAGAAAATCTTAACAAAAGAAGTAAACTGCATTCATTTCTATGCTTTGTTTTAACTCTGTATTATTTGATGTTATATTTTTTGGCCGTATCATGTTATATTGACTGTGTTTCTCTTTGTAGTCTGTTTTGTCTGTCTGTTTGGTATTTAGTGCAGCTTGTATTTGTGTCCTAATGCTTGCCTTTATCCTGACGCTTTTTCTGAGGCCCTTATTCACTTGTTAGCTTTATTCTGGGATTCCCACCTATTGCCTAAACAACAGTCCATGAGATAAAGAATCACTCTCCTTGTCTTTTCCTCTCCTCTCTTTTTGAATTGCATTGTTTCAACAGTGTCTAAACATATGATATTTTCATATTATTCCAACCACCCGTCTCCCCCTTTGTTCTACGCTTAGATCTAGCATTCAACGTGTTGAATGAGTACTATTAGCTCTTGCCTCTGGTCATCTCCTGGTTGAATTAAGATTGGTTTAATTAAGTAGGTACCTCAGGAAGCGTTCTTGGATACAGTATTCCCCAAGTTCTTGCATATTTTAAACTCTAGAGTGTGTGTGTGTGTGTTGGTAGTTAAAAGATATATTGGCTGGCTATAAAATCCCTGGGTCACTCTTTGTGATTCTTTAAAATGCTGCTTCACTGTGCTCTAGCTGTATATTGTTGCTGAGATGTAATAGAAACTTGATTTTTTTTCCCCTTTTAAGGAACTTATCTTTTAGACAGCTTTTCTCTATTTTTTAAGTGTACTGGCTAACTGATATATCTTGGAATTGACTATTCTGGAACAATGTTCCAAGTACATGGAGAGCCTTTTCTATGTGTGTGTGTGTGTGTATATATATATATATATATATATATATATATATATATTTTATTTTATTTCTGCAAATTTTTCTTATAGTTTTGAGTATTAGTTCTATTATTTTCTTCTTCCTGTATTCCAATTATACATATACTGGATTATCTTTGTCTATCTTCTATGTTAATGACTTCTTTCTGATTCATTTTACCTTTCATTTATTTCATTTTGCTCTCATGGCTATTGCCATGTCTTTGCTCAATGGTCCTTATTATATTTCCGATTGAATCTGTTCTCTCTTGGGCCCCTTTTAATTTGGTTTTAATTTCAAAGATTCTTTTTTTTTTAATTTATTTTCTCATTTTGGTCACTCTTTTTACTATCTTTCTGTTCTTTGTCCTTTTTTGTTCAGAGATTTTAAATTTCTGATTCAAAAAGTTTTATATTTATAAGTGCATGTTTCAAAATATCTTGAGATTTTATTGCAATTTTTTCATTTTTGTTTTTGTTTGAGAGAGGATAGCAAATTTTCATTTGTTGTATTGCTTTGACTCATTTCTGATTTCTTATAATAACTTTGTATGAATAATGCCTGCCATTTTCTGTTGATCTGGCGTTTTTTTCCTAGACCAGCAATAACTGGTTTCATATAAACATAAGTAAAGGATTTGGGTGGATTACTACATTCTTAGTTCATGAGCACCCTCTTCTGTTTCTTTTGTGAAGTACTGATTTTTTAGTGGAGAACATCATTTTCTGCAGAGAGAGTAGTTGGTGTGTCTTAAGATCTTATGATTCTCTTTTGTTTCTGGAGATGCTTACTTTCTACCTCATGCTTCTCTCCTTTCATAACCAAATTTCCAAGGGCCACTTCATCCATCTACATCATCTCCCTCTTCTTCTTAAGCACTGCCTTCCGAAGACTCCTCCTTTCTTTCAGCTTACTTCCAATGCCTTTCTTCCAATTCCCCAAAAGCTGTGTTCTAATCAACCAGGTCTGCTAGCGTTTTCCCACTCAGATGGAAATTTATCTGTCTCAGGGTGATTTTGTCTGTTTTTCCACCTCCAGGACCCTGGCCCCCTCTTTGTTCTGCCCACTTTGACCTAACTTTCTGATCCAGAATGGGCTCCCGAGCTTGCTCTGCTCTGCTGGGTTGGGGCATTTCTCTCTCTACTTACATATGACTTTTGAAGTTCATAGTATTTTCTTTCTCCTAATTATGTCATAGGTGTGAGTTATGGATGGTTTTATTGCTCTCAGTGGGTATTTATGATTTTTCAGCATAGGTGAAGAGGTTAAAATTTAGATGTCAGCCTTTACACTATATAACGTTTCAATAAATAATTTCAACAGGATGATGATAATAAACAGATAGGTCGATAGTGGGGTTAACATAGATTTATAGAACTTAAGAGGAAACTGGAGATGTATATTTCAAAGTCCTTAGCATACAGTTGCTTCTAAAATCTTACTTGTTAGCCAGAACTTTCTCCAGGGCTCTAGGACTATTAAGGAAAATACTTATTAGCTTCATCACTTTTTGCCATTTTAATGAAGTTTGCAAACTTAAACCAAATATGAGTCTTTTTGAGTCATTAGCAGGCAACATCCTTTTTCTGTCCCATGCCTTCCTGCCACCACTTCTTGTCACCATCTCACATAGATGGCTCTGCCACCATTAAGTTAGCATTGCAAAAGCTCATATCTATATTTGACAGCTTTTTCAAGGTAAAAAAGGGCTCCAACCACCCGAAATATTATTGAGTACACATTTCTTCATGTAACAATATCTGCCAAAAAATCTTGTACATTTCCGACTCAAATTTGGTAATATACCTTAAGGAGTACATTTATTTGCAATTTTTTCCCTGCAATTATGTCTTTTATCAACAACAAGCCCATGAAATCATGGTCAATATTTTTTTTTAATTCCTTATAATACTGTGTTAATGGAATACTCAGGTTGATTCCACGTGATGACATGAATTAAATGTCAGTACTGTAAAGTACAACTCAGCTAGTTCTTCTTTCCACTGGAAAAACAGGAAAGCTTCTATACCCAGAGCCCACAATTGAAGATCTCCTAGCCTGTATTTCCATGATTTTGACTGGGTTTGTGCTCTTCCGTATAGAGACTCTGAGGAAGATGGAAGAGAGAAGGAACAACACTTTTTAGGTTTTTCAATTTGTTGTTTTGTTTGATTATTTCTTTTGCTGACAGAATGGAATAAAGTTCTCTGGCAAAGAGGAACAAATATGAGCCCTGATACACAGATAAAGCTCTGGAAGGAAACACTCTCAACTCTACCTTTTTGTGGGGGAATGGCACTGTGATCAGCTCATTATTATTATGTGAATTTTATTAAAAATAAGAATGCATTCCAAATTTACTTTTATAATTACAAATGCATTTTTGAATAAAGAAAAAGAGAGACAAAGATACGATAAAGTTTACTAATAAGAAAAATGGCACCTTTTCTATATTTTATTCTTGTACAATATCTTTCTAGTCCTTCTTTTTCTCTTTCATTCTAAAAATGTATTTCTTGTAAAAATTCACACTAAAGACTCTTGTAAAATCTCACACTCCTAAAGACTACTAAAATTCCTAAGGAACACTTGGAAGCAAAAGTTGTATGGCTTTTCCAGGAAAATTTATATTTCCCAATTTCTATACTAAGTATACAGCAAAAATCTAATAAAGATTGGAGGGGAAGATTTTAATGTGAGTATTAGCTATTATCATGTTTTATTCTATACACGATGTCACTTGACCTAGGGAGACTTTATGTTTCTTATGTTCTGTTGTAATGTCATTGCCTCTAAAACACAGTAGCAAGAGCCTCAATTAAAAAAAAAAAAAACTGGTCCAAATAAAATAACATAGGGGCTGGGCCTGTGGCCAAGTGGTTAAGTCTGCGTGCCCCACTTCGGCGGCCCAAGGTTTCGCTGATTGGGATCCCGGGCGCGGACATGGCACCGCTCATCAAGCCATGCTGAGGCAGCATCCCACATGGCACAACAAGAAGGACCTGCAACTAGAATATACAACTATGTACTGAGGGGCTTTGGGGAGGAGAAGAAGAAGAAGGAAAAAAAAAAGATGATTGGCAACAGTTGTTAGCTCAGGTGCCAATCTTTAAAAAAAAATAAATAATAATAATAATATAGGGTTGAAGGAAATGGCACCCTGTTCTGGTCCCTGTTTCTGTCTCCAGTATCTTAGTACTTTGCATGCTTCCTAAATTGATCTGCCTTCCTGACTTTGGAGAGAATTTTTAGCTGCCCACCAGGATGGACCTCCACACAACCGTATATGAATTAGCATAGCCCGTGCTATGGCTCATACAAGACACTGCCTCCCAGACAAGGAATGCAGCCTGCCCGTACATTTGAACTCCTATTATTGAATCTGTATGTTCTAGAATTTAAGTTGTAGGAATACTTAAACATGAATGTGGTATTTACCTAGTTTTTCAAGTGAGCAGAAGGATAAGCAACAGAAAAAAAAGTGGTAAAATAGCAAAATTAAAAGTCACTTTCTTAGAAATGTCTTTCAAAAAAGTCAACATAATAGAAAGGAAGACCATAAATGCAAAAATCCTCCATTTTCTTTAAAAATTCAACATTATCCAAAAGAATTCAGGGTTGCATGTACCTGATTCAATGTTAATAAAATGTGAACAGAAGTCATCTAATCAGTGAGTTGATGAAATAGTTTTTTTCAACGTTTTCATTTTGAAATTATTTTAGATTTCAAAAAATTGCAAAAATAATACAAAATTTTTTCTTGTACCTTTCGCCTAGCTTCCTGTAATGGTAACATCTTTCATAAGTACAATTATTGAAGCAGGAAATGAACATTTACGGAGGCTGTTAACTAATCCACAAACTTTATTTGGATTTCACCAGTTGTCTCACTGATGTCCTTTTTCTGTCCAGAACCCAATCCAGAATCCTACCATGCATTTAGTCTCCATGGTCCCTGTCTCCTCCACTCTGTGACAGTGCTGCGGTCTGTCTTTCTATTTCGTGACCTTGACACTTTTGAAGAGCACTGGCCAGTTATTTTATAGAACGTCCCTCCATTTGAGTTTGCCCAATACAGAAGGGACACAGCTCTCAGCCGTACCGGATTATTCTGTGGGTGGATTCTTGACCAGAGGGCAGCCATTACATTGATGTGTCAGGCCAAGTAACTTGGATCCATTTTGAGGAAAATGAACTGGATTAGTGAATTCTTCGGGGGGGGGGATGGGATACAGAATTGGGAAACTGAGGTGGCACAGTAGTCATATCAGTGATTGAGATAAAAAGTAGCGTAGAGTCAAGCATGGGGTAGCCATCCCAGGACATAAGCAAGATGAGCAAGCAGAAGGACCAGCCAGAAGAAGAGAAGGAAGGAGACAGACACAGTGAAATGGACCTGAGAGAAAGAAACAGAGATGAAGGACATAGTTTAAAAGACAAAGTGAGACAGACGACAGGGATCTTTCTGAGATATCTTGAGGGAGGGTGTCCTTACAATGCTCCAGTACTTGGGTCCCACTTCCATAAGAAATTCTGTCCTTTGATCCTACAATTTTCCCAGTTGAGGCTTGAACACTGCTTTTTGCTAGCTGTTGCAGTTTTCTGTGATGAAAATGGACCAAACGGACAAATACAGACATACACACAATGTGGAGAGAGCAAGTGAAAATAGCCTGGTAGGTATGGCAGAATCCAGGCAGAACTGGATACCTGTTTAATCTTTCGATTCTGTTGCAGTTTGACAAAGCTTATGACTGACTACAGATTAATCTAGACATTTACACAGACTTCTGCAGGAGTACCTAATTGCTGAATGTGCTCCATGGCTCCATGGCCTGAAGAAAATCTCAATTAAAACAGTTCTTAGCGCAGCGTTAACCTTGCTGATCTCAAGTGTTTGTTTTCCCCTGTTGCATAGTATATGTTATTCTTTCATCAGTGTGACCTTAATCATCTGTAAATTTGTCAGGTGTTGTTGAATACAATCTTCTAAATAACCCAGGACCCAAGAGCTCCAAGCTTCAAGCTCGCCTCACTAGACAAATAGCACTAAATTGGAAATTCTTTTTCTCATTTGTTACCTTAATTTTAAAAAGAAGCAATTGGTTTTTTAAAAGTAAGACAATCCAAATAGCTCATTTTTCACAGTGAAAGATGATTCTTAACTTTCTTAACTTTTCATCAACTAAATATATGCTGTTAAGATTATAAGAAGCTTATAATCTTAAGAAGTTTATTTTATGACTCGTCTTTTAATGAGTGAAAAAAACTTGTGGTTTTTTATTGGCATTCTAGCCTAGATCTTCCTTGGCTGCTCAAGAAAATGTCATTATGGGGCCAGTCCTGTGGCCAAGTGGTTAAGTTCGCCCGCTCCGCTTTGGTGGCCCAGGATTCGGATCCTGGGTGTGGACATGGCACTGCTCATCAGGCCATGATGAGGTGGTGTCCCACATGCCACAACTACAGGGACCCACAACTAGAATATACAACAATGTACTGGGGGAATTTGTGGAGAAAAAAGGAGGAAAAAAGAAAAGAAGAAGATTGGCAACAGTTGTTAGCTCAGGTGCCAAACATTAAAAAAAAATGTCACTAAGGGGAATACACAGAAATATGCATGTGCACGTACACATGTACATAAGTATACACACACATATACACACACACACAAACCTTTTTAAATATTGGTTGTAGATATTTATACCCATTCTGCCACATTTGCAGATTAAGTGATGTATGTATCTGTTACTGGTTTCTTGTAACATTTATCCATCAATGCCTTGCAAATGTTTAAAATGAAATGAATGGCAGCTCTTTGTAACAGAAGGTTAGAGCTACAGTGTATCATTTTGTCCCAAAGTGTGAGTTTAAGGCCCACTAATAGTTTGTCTTAAAGTGTATGCGTTTATAACATATAGTTTTGTTTCAGCATGAATTAATAGTTTATCTTAGAAATGTGAAATAAGCAAGCAAACAAACAAAATATATTGATATCTTATGAAAAGAAAATCAAATTCCCTCTAAGTTCTGATAAATACTTCATGATGGCAAGTGAGAAAGGATAATAAATTCTTCCCAGAATCTTTGGTGCTATAGATCTACAATGATAAAGAATCAATGAAATCTGTGCTTCTGGGATACATTGCTTAGAATTAAGAATTTACTCAAAGAAGGGCCAAAGATAAGGAATAAATGATGGAATAGTTTACATTATAAAAGATAATTTGGGGGCCAGCCTGGTGGCGCAGCAGTTAAGCGCGCACATTCTGCTTTGGCGGCCCAGGGTTCACCGGTACGGAGCCCGGGTGCGGATATGGCACCGCTTGGCACGCCATACTGTGGTAGGCATCCCACATAGAAAGTAGAGGAAGATGGGGACAGATGTTAGCTCAGGGCCAGACTTCCTCAGCAAAAAGAGGAGGATTAGCAGCAGATGTTAGCTCAGGGCTAATCTTCCTCAAAAAACAAAAAAAGAGAGAAGAAAAAACAAAACAAAAAAAAGATAATTTTAAAACTTTGACCATGAGATGTTTCCATATAACAGTACTGTTAAGAATAGGACTAATATCCATAAAATTAACTATATTCAGCTTTTACACTATGTTATTGAATATGGTTACTTTACATATTATTGTATTCACAAGATAATATTAAACCTGTTACAAATTTGAATCCATGTAGTCAGCCATGAATATCTGTATTATCAGTTGCTGTCCTCTGTAGAATCTTTTACTTTAGCTGCTTGTAAAAGGCACCAAATAGATATTTGTCAAATGGATTCTTCTTTTTAATAGACATATTCTCCAATAGCTTGGGGGATTTGGTGAAAACCATCTGGATGGTTATTCTCCTTAGTCTAACTTAAGTGTTGTTTATGCTCTGTTAAACACAGTGTCTAAATTGATATCTAAAGTGGTTAAGATTGCTGGAGCCAGAGTACAGAGATTTTAAATCCTGAGTGATTGTTAGGATAAAATGAATTGGTGCATGGAAAGTCCATCAGGACCTCAACCATAGTAAATACTCAGTAAAAATTTTCTCTTATTATCATTTTGAAGGAAAAATTTCTTAAGGTACTCACAATCTGGTATTATAAGTTTATTAAGATATAACTAATCTAAGAATTATTAAACTCATAGCCTAGACTTATGTTTAACAAAAGGACTAGAAAAATTTCTTCAGTATTTAAGCTAAGCTCCAATGATAGAAGCCATAAAGAAGACACCAAGAAATTTGCCACATAAAACTTAAAACATCTCTGTGTTAAAGAAAATGTTCAACAAAATTAAATGCAATATATCTGATAAAGGATCAGTATCCTTAATAACTAAACAACTCTTATGAATTGATTTCTTTAAAGGAGAAATGTACAAAAGAAAAAATTTCCCCAGGATGAACAAATGAAAAATGTTCAAACTGACTAGAAACCCAAGAAAGGTAAATTAAAACAACTGTGAGCTGCCATTTTAAAATACATTTAGCTGACTTTTAAAATCATGATATACAGTAGTTTGTCTACATATCTAAAATTCAAAAGCTCTAAAAACTGCCTTTTGTAAGTCATTTTGCAGCAAAACATAAACTGACATGGACGCCCTGGCAGCAAACCAGCACTAACTGATAGGAAGTGGTCCTGGTTTACGATCTTAGTGGAAATCTTAATTTTGGCCGCATAAATACTCATGTGTTTGATTATAAAGTGCTTCCCCAGACTCCGCTTGGAGTGTTATGGAAGAGACAGCATTTGCATCTGATTAACTTTCTAAAATTAGAAACATTCTGAATTCCAAAAGCTATCTGTATTTAATGTGGTGGGATGGAGAAACAGTTACTCATAAACTCCCAGTGAGATTATAAACGGATGCTCTTCTGTGCGTGGGAAGTTGGCGATCTGGCTATTTATCAAAAGCCGTGAAAGAGTGCCATGCCCTTTAACCCAAAGTCCCCCCTCTGGAGATTCATCATTACCAAATTGCTAGGAAAATGATGAAAGATTTAGGTTTTAGTAAATCCAACGCAGATGACATGTAACAGGTAAAAACTGGAAAGTCCCAAATGCGCAATAATAAAAGACTGGAGCAATTACCTGGGCTCCAGCCACACCATGGACTACGACTGTGCCTCTTAAAAAGGGATGCCGTGCAGTCACACTCTTGCACGTCAAAAGATGCCCTGATATTTTGCTAAGTGGAAATATCAGGCTATGAAAATAATATGCACCATATGACCTAATTTCTTTTAAAAAGTTATGTATTTCTTTTAAAAAGTTATACACCATATATATGTGTGTGTGTGTGTGTACACATATATATATATATATATATATATAAATATTTGAAGGATAGTCACCAAAATATTAACAGTGGTTGTCTCTGGATGGCAGGTGATTCTAATTTTCTTTTCATAGTTGTGCCTTGTCTACAGAGAACGTGTGTTACTACTATAATAAACTTTTAAATTTAATTTAAATATATTATTTAAAGCATGTCAATATGTCTTACTTAGATTTTGAGTTCTAGGTGTATACAGTTAATATCTATCAAGAAAAATATAATATTCTAAATATAATATAAAATTATATTTATTATAAATAAAATATAATAATAAAAATATAATATTTATATTTTATAAATAATTATGAAGACTCAGTGTATTTGCAAAACTGTATCACCAAGCAAAATCTGGTTTTCAAACAGCGTGTTTTGCCTAGAGTAGCGTTTATAGTTTTATTGATATTTGAAATGTGTGTGTGTTAAAATTAGCCCTGGAGAATGAGGAATATGAACTGTATTGTCAAGGAAAGAGTGTTTAGAATTTTAGTCTTTATAAAAAATATGCCCCGGGGTCTGGCCCCATGGCCTAGCAGTTGAATTCGATGCTCTCCACTTCTGCAGCCTGGGTTCAATCCCCAGGAATGGACCTACACTGCTCGTCAGCATCCATGCTGTGGTGGTGACCCACACACAAAATAGAGGGTGATTGGCACAGATGTTAGCTCATGGCAAATCTTACTCAGCAAAAAAAAAAAAAAAAAAAAAACCCAGAGTGTATATACCGGCAGCATTCAAATCCTGACCCATATGGAGAGAATAGTAGGATGTCAACTGAGAATTTAAGATGTCTTTGTTTCAGCCATCAGAAGCAACTTGCTATCCTCAGAAATATATTTTGAAAATCTGATCTTTTTCCTGAAACGCTCCTTTTAACAATAGAAATCAATAAGAAAGCTGTGGGCACTTTCAGGAGAGTGATTTGCCGTCTGTATTTTCTTGAGTGGTGCTAACGTGACGATGTGCCATCCTGCTGCTTGGCGTGGAATAAACAGCCAGACCCAGCAGTCTATCTGCAGAGAAGAAAGCTCTGTGTTTTAACTGCCAATTTTCAAGCCAATGCTTCTTATAGCTCCTACAATATGCGTCTGAAATTTGGTGCTGACTCTGAATGCTTGATTTTGCTTTGGTAGACTATGTCTGCAACCCATGTATGATTAAATTATATTACTTTTTATTAGAAATTGTGATATCTGTTACCTTTTTACTGAAAGAAATAATTCTTTATTTTTCAGAGCTTCCGTATGGCTGGGAAAAAATCGATGATCCCATATATGGCACTTATTATGTTGAGTAAGTCTCTAAGTTTGATGTCAACTTGTTATTAATATGTTGTGAAGTTGTGTTCGCATTTCATCTATTGAGCATGTGTGGCTAACAGTCCTTTTATCTCCCTTTCATCTTCCTTTGAAGCTTCCATAAAGACTCTAGGAGCACTAACTAGCCGTTTCTTGACGCTTCAGCTGATAATTTGTCACTGCTTTCCTTTCACTCATGATTCTAAAACACCAATTGGAAAAATGTGTGGCACCCTGTTCTCTAAATGAGCCGTAATTAAAGATATCAAAGTAAATGTCCTTCATTTTGCAACCAAAATGTTGAAAGCTGACTAGTTGTACAAAAAAGATGTTCTATTAAACCAAATTTCGAAGTCAATTAGATGAAGCAGCCATATTTTCCAGTTGAAGGATGAAATAAAATTTAGATTTTTTAAAATCTTTTAAGACCCCATCTCAAATCAGTAGTATTCTTCCTGTAGATTAGACTTTTATGTTGTCTACTGAAGGATGCGTTGCCTTAACATATCTTAGCATAACGTGCGCTATCCCCTCTATGCATCCTTTTATTCAGAATAAAGCCCCTATTAGGGATTAAATTATATACATATTTTTTCTTGGAAATATCAAGTAATTTTATAATTTTCAAAAGTTAAACGGGTGACTTGTTTTTCCAGAACCCCTTTTTCTAACTGAGAAATTTTTAATTCTTATCTATTGTGTCATGTTGTTAATGTCATTTGGGTGAATAAAGCCAAAGAAATGCAGAGGTTGGAAAACGAAAGATATTCACATTATTTATCAAGATCTAACTCTTTTCTCTAATTATATTCTGTTTAGCAGTAATAATCTAGATGGTCAAGGGTTACAGATTAAGGGCGTTATTGCTAAATTGTTTTTGTAACAATATTCAAAGAGTCGCTAAGCTTTGACTAGGTGTTAAGCCCTTCTTCTCACTGGGCAGTTACTGCGGAGTGAGACCTGCGTGCCCCCTGCCTTCCAGCCTCTCCCTCATGGGCACTGGTCTGGAGCACTTTAACCTACCCTCTTCATTTCAAAAACACCCCAATGTTTCCACCACAGTCAGTCATTTCCAGTCAAGGTGAGTTCACCTCATGTGCCACGTGCAATCTCGTAACACAGTATCTGATGCTCTAATGTCATGTGAATGCTCAATAGATGCAAAACGTAGGACAAACACATGGAGGTATCACTCATTTCAAAAATAAAGGGAAATCACTTATAAATACTTATAAGCTTCCCCAGTCCCACTACAATGCTAATCAATTAAAATGAACATATATTTTCATAAGAATGTAGCTGCAGCTCTTGGAGGAATTTATCAACATTAAAGGTTTCCAATAAATGTTAGCTTGTCTTAATTCACTGAAGCTGACTTTACTGTGCCTGAGCCTATTATATCTGAAATTCAAGGTAGTGTCATGTAAGGAGAGAGAACTGAGGTATGTGACATACCAAATCTTATCTTTAATACACTTCCTTACAGAATTAATTGAATAAGAACGTTTTCCTTAGCCAAGATATTGGCAAACTCCATAAAAACCTGGATAGCAAATATTCTGGGGGGGGCCATATGGCCTCTGTCATAACTATTCAACCCTCCTGGTTGTAGCTTGAAAGCAACCATAGGCTGAATTTGAATGAAAGGGTGTAGCTATATTCCAACAAAACTTTATTTACAAAAATAGACAACTGGCCAAATGTGGCTTGTAGGACATATTTGCTGACCCTTGCCCTATTCTAACTCTTCAGATAGTTCTTCCTTGTCCTCAGTGCCTTTCAAGCTGACTTCCAATGTGGGAAATAGTGTTTAACGCAAACCTTTCTTCTCTGCCCTAATTGTCTGTCACAGAGTTGAGACAGTCCACATGTTGGAAAGTGATGCTTGCTACCTTCTTGATCCCTGAGGTGTGTGTTCACATAGAGAGCTGCTGCTGGTAGACTCCTTGTAGTTAATTATTGAATTGGGCATTAGCTGTAACCCTAAAAGAAAATTGCCATTATTATCTTTCTGCTTCAAATGGTTGTCTTTTTATTTGTTTTTGCTTAAATTATATTTGTCTCTACATTTCCTGACTTCACTTTTCATGTATCACTGCCATAGTCAGAAAAGTATTCGTTAGTCAGTCATGTCTCAGCTACTTAGATCAGACTAATATATTTAATAGTTTTAGATTTAAAGTGGTTATCAGGGCAAAATACAGGTCATAGTGAGTCAAATAGTTTAACTTGTTCATCATTCAGTTCTACTACTTGTCATGGCTTTTGCCCCATTATGTGATTCTATAAGATGTACCAATCCCGATACTTGGGTGTAAGGCTCTATCAGACCAACTGAAAATTGAGACAGATAATTCAAACCTAAAGACAATTTTAAGTAGAATTGATTCCAATATTTCTTAGAAATGTCCTTTGGAAAAAATTCATCAAAATAATTAAAATACTTCTACTTATTCTATATCATGTAAACATTATTTGAAATGAAGGATATCTTGCCTCACAACAAAGACAACTTTGTTCATTTTAACTGGAATACACCAATTTCATGGTATGTTTTAACTGTTCAAAAAATATGAATCTCATCTCCATTATACTATTATTTTCCAAAAGTATGTATTGGTTCTGAATAGTAATCTTGTTTGTGGAATCTATGTGAATACATTTGTGACATAGTGTTTATTCATCACTTTAAGTTCATAGAGTATTTTTGTTGGAAAGAGGTCCCTTATTTCTTATAGTTGATTACACAGAAAAAAACGGTAAACGTGTAGTTTAAGTTGCTATATCTTTTCACTATGGATATCATAAATATAAAATATAATATGCCTAGATTAAGACACTGTTTCTAATTGTCATGATAATGTTAAAGTCAACATTTCAACCCAAATCATATATTTTAATTTGTAATATTAGTATTCAGTTAATAGGACAAAGCAAAGTAGTCTTTCCTGTAAATCTGTAGTCAAGAAAATGTTGATTCACTAATTCTATTAACAATGGTGAGCAATGGGTTCTCTGTAGAGCTATCATTTGGGTGTTTAATTACACACCATTTACATAATTAGAGGCACTGGTTACAAAATATGAAAAACATTCCACCGTCCCACCCAGTGGCAAAAAAGCCTGTGCCAGTACTAGAAGTCTGACTTAGCGGTCAGTCACTCTCTTCAAATAGACCAACAGCTGGGAGAGAAGTTGCAGTGCCGGCTCTCTGTCATCAGCAGGACGTTGAAATAAGCCTGTGCCTCTGGCACGGTTGCACAAACACTCCACAGACAAGCACATAGGCGTTCCAGCAACCAATAGCAGGAAGGTGTTTATACCACTGGAAGCTGAGAAACCTGGATTGAAGAGTTTTGACCACTGTTACTGACTTTACCCTACTGTGCCGTAATTCTATCCTGTGCAAATTCAGTTTTAAGATTACAGGTTTAATATATTCAGAAGTCAGAAAAATTATCGACACCATCATCATTATCACATCATCAAAATAGTTAACATTTATCCAGTGCTTATTCTGCACCATGAGCTGGGCTCAGCACTCAACAGTCATTGCCACATTTATAATCCTTTCTACAGTGAGAAGGAGGGAAATTGTCTTAAGTTTACAGATGGCGAAACTCTGGCCGAACAAGTTCCGTTAACTTACCCACTGTCACACGTTATTGAGAGGAATGGCTGTAATTTGGACCCAGGCACTCTGACTGTAGAGCCCAGACTCCAAACTCTTGCTCAAAATGCAGCCCATAAATTGAGCATTCACATCCGTAATGGTCCAGACAAGCCTGAGACTCATCGCTGGAGAAGAATGAGGAGCCCTAGAGAACCTCTCCTCCCTATCTGCCTTCTAATATAGCATCACAGGGAGAGTCCAACAACAGGAGGTGGTGTATGCACAGCCCTGTAAGACCGGCTTCTGAGCCACCAGCTCCATTCCCCATGACTTGAGAGTGGCTCTGGACAGCATGGCCACCAGGACCAAGACTTGCAAGACCTGAAAGAAAAGGAGTCCGGTAGTACGTGGACCTTGACGTAGGGATGTTGGCACTAGTTTGAGCAACAGAGGGAGCCACACAGCTCTCTGTTTTAGAGAACAGTAGGTCCTACTCAACATCTGTCCTGATTCATCTGCAGACAGGGCAGACGGACCACGTTTTCACTCTATGTAGCAGCAGAAACAAGGTAGCCCAATTTCTCCTGACAGACGCCAAATCCATGATAGCACAGCACTTAGCAACGTATTAAGAAGTCCTAAAGTTGCTAACTAGAAATGTAACTGTCACTGTTCATAGAGAAAGGGAAAAATCTTAATGAAAAAAGTACAAAATGTAAAGTTGAACAGCTGTGACTTTTGTACAAATGTGGTTTTTTTCCTCCACTTTTGTGAAATTATATCTGCTGGGGACATTTTGGTTTCAATGGCAGTGACACAATTTGCTTAACTAGCTAGTCCAGAAGACACAATTTTCTGGAACAGCTTTCATGCAAAGCTGCGTCCTCTGGCACAGAGGGAAAAGCAAACTATGTAACTACAGTTAAAATGATGGTGGGGACTGACAGATGTGATTTTCGTGTAAAGGTTTTACAAGTTTTTCATGTGATGTCACACATCTGCCACTATAAAATGTTACTTGTGTGCAACCCCACAAAGTAGGAAAGATACTGCATAGTATCTTCAATGTAACATTAAATGTAAAAGGAAAATCACATTCATTTCATGGTTATAATGAGTGTTTGTCATGATGTAGCAAGTTGGAAAGTGGCTAGAGAAGATCTTAACTCAATATCCTATCTTAAGAATGTTTCTCTTCTTCATGCTTGGAGTAGTTTTTTTCCAAGAAAAAACTTCCTAACCTTAGAATTTTTTAAAATTCAGCATGAATGTAAAACATTTCCAATTAGAAATAAACAGAAAACAGTACCCTTTTAAAATCTCACTTGTTCTTCTAGAATTTTTTTCCTATACTGAAAGTTAGTTTTTCAGACTTTCAGGTTTTTTTCCTTCAATCTTCAAAAACTAGTAAACTTTTTTTGATGCTATTTAGGCAGCTGTTTAATGAGAAATCCTTTCCCGAACTTACACATTTATGTAATAGATGATGCTCACTGAAGTGGCGTTGTTGGTGAAGCCGCTCAGTGACATTCTCTGCTAAGCTGAGCTCTGTCTTGTAAACAGCTTGGTCATATCGATCATTATCGCTTAGTGGCCAAAAGTGTGGGCTGGTGAGCTTCACAGTATGCCAGCCCCGCAGCTTCCCAGTGGGGCGATCTTGAGCAGACGGGTTATAGAGAAAGAGGAGGAGGACAAGAGAAGAGTAGGAGAGAGGAGGGGAGAAGAACTTTTTTGCATACTTACTACATGCCACATATTATTCTAGGTGCTTTACACACACTGGCTCATTTAATCCTCATAAAAAAAACCTATGAAGTCTGTATTATTATCCCAGCTTTCTAGATAAGGAAACTGAGGAACAGATATTCTTACAAGGACTAAATAATAGAACCAGAATCTGAATCTAGACAGTCTCCTTCCATAGCTGGTGTTTAGCACATTACACAGGTATGTGCTAAGTGCTCAGTGAATGTTTGTTCTTGCTCATCTTGTGCGTTCAAGGGAAATTATTTGACTTGTAAGAAACATGTAACTTGGGCTTGGGCGGGTGGTGTAGTGAGTAGTTTCATGCGCTCTGCTTCAGCGGCCCAGGGTTTGCAGGTTCAGATCCTGGGTGGGGACCTTCACACCGTTCATCAAGCCATGCTGTGGCAGCGTCCCACATACAAAATAGAGGAAGATGGCCACAGATGTTAGCTCAGGGACAATCTTCCTCACCAAAAATAAAAAGAAACATGTAACTTAATCTCGCGGTGAGAGTATGCCACATTGAGTAAAGAATAGCATTTCTTTTGAATTAATGATAATTCCACAAACCCATGTAAAATGATGAAGCATGGACTGCAGAGTATGATATTTCTTTGGCTTCCAAAGGGGTTGAGGTTTCAGGGTAATTCCTAAGGAAGTTATTTTTGTCAGAATCATCTACAGTACATGGTATCTTATATGGCTGGGGATTTGTGACAATAATAATAGAAATGATAGTGTTTAAGGCACTATTTTAATTTTTAACCTGCTTTCACATCCATTATCCCAAAGGACAATCACGATATTTACAAAAGAGGAAACCAAATCTCTGAGGAGTTAAGTGAGCTCTCCAAGGGCCTGGGGCTAGTAAGGTTGCTGCTGTCCCATGCCATGTGGAGCCAAGAAAGACCTTTCAATGGTGTAGCTATGTTTTCATATTAATATAAAACTTTCATACTTTACAAAGTATTTTCTCTTATTTACTAAAGAAGCATAAGTCACTTAACTTTACTTCACAGTCAAACAAAAGGAACAAGGATATGGAAATCAATGTGGGGTACTCTATCCCTAACTGAACTATAATCAGCTCTTTTTTTGCTAACTGATGACTTTTCACCACTTTCCAGCTGTCCCAGGCCAATTTCGTAGTTTTGGCATCCCTCCTTTCAGCCTGGAGAAAACAAGCCAGTGGTCCTCAGCAAGGGCCCTCTCAACCCCATGCACGTGCTCTTTCTACTGCATTAGCATTCCTGATGGCCTCTCATTGGTCATTCCTACTTAGCTCCTCTGGACTACTCACTAATATAAATTTCAACCAGGTATTGATGTACTTTCCTAATTCTACCATTCAACCACAGATCAGTAAAAGGCTTATGGTTTCCTTTCACTCTTTAAGCCAGGGTCCTTCAAATTTTTTTTTTCCTTGAGGAAGATTAGCCCTAAGCTAACATCTGCCACCAATCCTCCTCTTTTTTGCTGAGGAAGACTGGCCCTGAGCTAACATCCATGCCCATCTTCCTCTACTTTGTACGTGGGACGCCTACCACAGCATGGCTTGATGAACAGTGCGTAGGTCCACACCTGGGATCCAAACCAGCAAATCCTGGGCCACCAAAGCAGAATGTATGAACTTAACCACTGCCCCACTGGGCTGGCCCCAAAATATTTTTAAACTATGATCCTTTCCATCAAAATGAAGTCTCATGTCCAATTTCCTTCCTCGCACTACCATCCAGTCAACATCTGGATGTATGCCCCTCGGCCGCCCCTTACCTGAGATTACAGATCATTTTTCATGCTGTGAGACACTTCACCATTGCTGGTTATTCCAATAGATTCAAAACATCTTCTGTGGTCTAGGTCCCTCCCGCTCCCCTGAAGTCTTTTCAACTGAAGGAAAGAAAACTCAACTCTGACTTTTATTAGCAACTTTTATTAGCAGCTGTTCAATCTCACAAATTACCTTATTTAACAAATTTTCTGGTTCCGAATAAAGGATGTTTTGGGCACCCAGTCTAAATTGGTTTAATAGCAGAAGGACTTTACAAACAACAATGAATTATTCGCCTTGACGTCAGAGTTACATATAAATATTTTTTTTAAAAAAAAACAATTTTTGCAATTCTAATAAATTATTTTGTCTTGAACTGAATAATAAAAGACAAGGGAAATATTACTCCAGCATCAACTTTTCTTTGAGAATATATTTGTGAGTAAAGATAAATGTAAACACTGGCTTTTTTTGTTTGTGTTTGAACATTTTTCATGAATCTAACAAAGTAAAGATGGCTCCTGTTTAGGTGCTTCTGGAGAGGTTAACACGAGCAAACAGCACAACATCTCCCCCAGCTTCAAAAGCCATGGAACTGAGGGGTGGAGGCAGCATGTGAGCTACAGCTCCCTGAACCTGGGACATCGACATCCCAGGGAGATAGGGCAGGAGTGGTCAGAATCAGAAATGCTGTGCTGTGTGCTCCCAAAGAAGGATGCTGCTCCCTCCCTTCCTCTCCATCTCTTTTACAGGACCACATGACCTTGAAAACGACCTTGTAAAGGCCAGGAGGATGTGTCCTCTGCCCTTGGGGAACTGTTGCTCGGGGGGTGGGGGGGGGGGCGCAGACAACCTTTTGATGGATGTGAGCTTATGGGCAGTGTCATTCCTGCAATGAGAGGACCCAGGGCCCTGTGGGAAGGGCTGTCCGTTCATTGTTAGACAACCGAGAGAAAATGACCACCATCTTTCACCGGACAATCCTGTTTGCCTCTTGCTAGGGCAATGTTAAGTAACAAGTAGATCATTGGTTTTATTTCATAATCTGTGCAGCAGTTAGTTTATATAGCTTATTAGTTCTCTCTCTGGATCAAACGTGCTCTGCGTCTCGTGCTGCCAGTCTGTGTCACCACACGTTTTGGAGTCGTATCTTAGACTGAGATCAAGTTCTAAAGTTAGCACGGGAAGTGAAAAATTGACACAGTCAAAATTATCCTGAAAACCCCGCGGGATGCTGTCTTGTTGGAGACGAGCGTGCTGAAACAACAGGGCTGGGTTTTTTCTTTTGGTGTTGGAAAAGAATTCTTTCTGGAATTAAAGTGGCTGGCTGGCATTTCGGTCTTTCAGATCTTTAATAGATAACGTAGCTCAAATCACATTCGGCTCAGAGAGAAGCTAATGCTGTCAGAGGGATGAGGGAACTTAGTCAAACTGAGGAAGCAACAGATCGATGTCATTTGTGAGGCATCCTATTACTGAATTAAACAGACGATGGGCACTCTCACTGGGTGAAATGGAATGCCCCCCACCCCCATAGAACTATAATTTCACATAGAACTATAATTTCATCTCTTTTCCAATACGCAGATAAGGTTTTTCACAATTCCTTTTGTGTCACAGACCATGATGCTAGTAATAGTTTGTCCTTTTTTTGCATCCGTGATTCTGAATTTACAGGCCAGTACAAAATTATGCTTACCCCTGTTGGCTTCACCTGTTAAATGAGTGTTTTGGATGCAGTGATTGCCAAGGTCTCTTCTAGTTACAGGAATATCCACTGCACCTTGTGTTAAGAAGGATAAATTTGGCCATTTTCCTGTATTAAGCCTTGTTATTTTCTCATTATGGCTGCTGACCGAAGAATGCTTAAAATTTGAAAGCATTTTCTTTCAATTTCTACTTATTTAGTGAGACAATAACATGTGTTACCACTCTTTTATTTGATTTTAGTGATTTTAACAATCCTGTCACATGAGTGTTATATGGAAAGAAGACTTCCAAAAAGGGTGATTATTACAATAGAACCTCCTTACAAAGCTATAGAAAAAAAAAAAGAAATGTATTTGAAATCTATAGACATGAGACTGATGTTAAGATAATCAAAAAAGGGCAAAAACATAAATATAAGCTTATAAACAAAAAGTCAGGGTAAGAACTATGTTTTTCACCACTATTAAAACTGAATACATTTGGAGAGAAAATTGTTTTCCCTTTTTTTATAATACAAAGTGACGTTGTTAAACATCATTTATTACTAGCATTTAACGGCTGACTTCCTATGTAACCAGATGAAATTATATTACAATAGACAGCTAATTGTATAATAAAAATGGATGGATCACAAAATGTTTTATTATTAAATTTCACATGCTTAAGTTCAATCTAGCTAAGTAAGATGAACTTTAAAATTGTCAAGGAAAAAAATATTCTATTCTGTGACTGAGAACGTTAAATGGATCTACTATAGGCAAAAGGGCTATTTGCTGTGATAAACCAATAAAATTAGTGTTGCCTTAATTTAGTCTAGAAGAAACTCACCCTTAGGTGTGGGGTTTCTTAAAGCTTATTAAGCACCATTTGTTGAGCTTGTCATAATGTAAAGAGCTTAGTTCAAATTTCCATTAAGCACAACGCTCATATATGAAGGTTGACAAAGTCCCCTTATTTTATTCTTCACTTTCTCCAGTTTTAATTGGGCATCAAAAAATGTGAATATACTTTCAGGTAGATAAAATGACAGGAATGATTGTCTTTCTTTTTTCTGCAATATTACTTAGTAATTTAGTTTGAGTCATTGACTTTATATGTAAATACTTAGTAGCTATTAGTCACCCCAGAAAAATAGTGTTAATAGCTACCATCTATTAATCCCTGGGCATGCATTGGGCATTTTTACATAATTCATTTAATCATCATCACAACACTGTATGTTAAATGCTTTTATTCCTGTTTTACAGAGAGAGAATTTAAACTTAAACAAGCCAGGCCATCATGCTAGTAGATGGTGGCAATAAAGTCAGAGCCCAGGACAGACCTGAACAGACTTTACATCCATATTTCCATTACACTTGCTTCCAGACTCTAAATGTAACAATAATGTTAAAATCGACTTAAAGATATGCAGTGCTTCATCTTTAACCACTTTCCTATATTTTATCTGTGTGCCCTTCCGAACGGTCCTCTGAGGTGAGAAGGATATTGATGGGGGCAGTTGCCGTTCAGAGCTATTAGGGCATCTCACCACTTACAGGAACTTTTATGTGAGCGTTGTGGGGAGGGTCCCCACCAGCACTCAAGGTTCCACGCTGTTACCATATAAGGAATGTTTTGCTGAGTAAGTACCATGTTTTCACCTCTTATTGTATCACTGGACTCAGCAGGACCTAACATGTCCTTTGAAAACTTTGAGACGAGACATGCATCGTTGTGTTATTACTGACTTCCCTCCTTCTCATTCACATACAACTTTAACCTTATTCATAAATATCAGTGCAGAGTTGTCGTCTTATCATTATCATAATTGCCAGAGACGTGGCCCACGTTTAACTTCCAGAGTTGGTAAGGGCAGAGTTCAGGAAAATTAGCGTTAGGACAAGCCCTACAGGAAGCTGAAGCAAGTAATTCACAATGTTGTGTCTCCGTTTTCGCAATGAAAACTGATGAAAGGAAATTGCGAATCACCTGGTCTAAATATATTACAGACTACCAAACATAGACCATGTCCGCACATACATAAGTAATTTCACTCGAAATGAAAGTGTGTATTTGTGCCAGAACCGCATAAATCAGTGTTGGATTTGGCGCTGCACGAGCTGGGTTTGACTCATGCATCGGCCCCTTACTGTGAAATCTGCAGAAAATTGTTTCCCCTCTCTGAGGAGCAGATAAATTAAAAGCATGGAACTTGTTTAGCTGAGGGTTTGGTACATGGTATTTGCTTGATAAACATCCATTCCCATCCCCCTCGACCATCCACTATCTCCCTTTATTTGCTCCTTTATTTACAAGGCTGACGTCCGTTCCTCAAACAACTGTTTCTTTCTATAAATAGTGGCATCCTTAAACAGAATTCAAATCTGAACAGGAACTAAATAACTTTAAAAGAGTGCAAAATGGAATGTTCTTCTGAAATATCCAACATCGTACCTTTCAGCTTCTGTATGTAGAGCTTTAGAAGGAAAAATACAAACTCAGCTGACATGATTTCTTACGTTCACCAATTTTGCATGTGTGTTATGGAAAGGAACAAATAAGTTGTATGAAAAGGCATGCCCTATCACAGCTACACGAAATGATCATCTCATCTGTATGAAGATTTGCTCTTGCAGTAATGGCATTATTTTAGACATAGTGTGTTAATTATATAAAACCCTGCAACAATACTTAGCCCCCAAAAAGTAATCTTTTAAAAACAACAATGAAGCAACTTATTGCCGCCTTTCTTTGCTCTTGGTTCTACTGAACCTTTATTGTTTATTCCTGCTACTTGTTTTCCCCCTTGCCTTACTTCCCAGGGTCCTTGTCTTCCCAGAATGAGAGCCGCCTGCCCACATTCAGGCCCCATGATCACTTATTAGTGGCAAGGTATTGAAAGGTTCTGTGCAGATTGTGGGCATCCAGGTAATAGATCCTTTTCTCATTAAGACCCATCAAAACTATTTAAAACTTTTGTTTGGTTTTCTACTTCCTTCTGCATTATGTTGTGCCATTTAAAAGGAATAGGTATGTATTTGATTTCCCCCTGGTCTGGGCAGTAATAAAGACCCAATAGTGAAGAATAATACTTTTTTATCTTTTTCTCACTCTAATTATTGGACTTGGGGAGTTGGGGTGTTACATGGGATTGGAATTATCTTCATGTCCTGTTGACTTTCAGAATCGGCCGCAGTGTTGCCCTCAGTCTTGCCCATCTCTCCTCATTAGCACTCTTTCCCCGACTCTCTGCTCTTGGATAATCCAAGACATCAGTGACGTTGCCTTCGTGATTCCTCACTCTTCTGAGTGTCCTTGGTAATTCTCTGATGCTCCTTGATTCAGGCCCCGAAATGCTCCTGTATCCATGACTGTGTATGTCTATTATATATGAGTGATAAGTATGCAGAGGTATATAATACTTAATCAAGTCTTTCATACTTCAGTGGACTTGGGCTATGTGACTTCACATTTTAACGACTCATAAATGATTTATTAAGAAATAGTAATCCAGTTCAACATAAAGTGTATGACAGGTCAGACTATTCTCACCCCTCCCAAAAGACTGCAATGTCTAGTTCCCCGGACAATGTGATTCTTCATAGTCATGGAGCATCTCTTATTCGTCCTCATAGCCCCAGGTAAGAACAATGCCTAGTACACTGGAGGTAGCCAGTAAATGATGCCGAAATGATTCAGGATTCTAGAGGACACCACAACTTTCCCATGTGGTTGACATGGTAAAGCTCATCTTATAATCCCCTCGAGTTGAAGAATAAGGCACATCCTCCAGGATGGAGACTTTCAAAGCCATAGCCATTCATTAGACTAAAGTCATAATGGAAATAAGGAGTCTTTGAAATAAAGCCAAGCCTCATAACATGACTTGGAACTATGCTTCCAGTCGTGTAGCTTTCGTCCTCTCTCCCACGCCTCCTGCTCACACGCCACCACCCACAGGCGATCATATGCATGTGTGTATTCACTAGCCCTAGACTCTGGCCAAGCAGAACTGACTATTCCTGAACACCCGTGTATCCACCACTCTCTTCCTGAAATGCACCCTTCTCCATCTGGAAAAACACATCCATCCTTCTAGAATCTGCTGAAGTGTCACTTACTTTGTGAGGCTTTCCCTGAACCATCAGACAAAGTTGTCTTTTCTTCCTTTGAGTACTCACTTTGCACACACAAATTTTAGCACTTTCTACTTTGCGTTATGTTTTTCTGGCCACTTGTAGAGTGACTCATCCCAATTTACCCAGGACTGTCCAGGTTGTAAAATTGAAAGTCTCATTTCCTAGGAAATCCCTTAGTCCCAAACAAACTGAGGTGGTTGGTCACACAACTTGTGTGTCTCCTCCATTGGAGTAAAGGCCCCCTTGGTGAAGTGGTTGTGTCGCATTTATATCTGTGTCCCCAGTGCCTAGCACGCTGATGAATGAAAGAATTTATATATAAGGCTTAAAGGACTTACGCCATTCAGTCAGAGTTGGTAGACATGAGTAGAAGAGGACTTATTAGTCTTGTCTCTTAATACAGGAAGATCTTGAAATAGTGTCATCTTTTAGTTTCCTTCTCGATAAATCCTACCCTACGTCTAAGCTTTAACCCACTACGTTTGCTCAGTCTAGAAGCGAAAGGTTAGAAATACCTTTGACGCCAATAATCTCTTTCCACACTCAGCAATAACATTTAAGAGAGACGTTTGATGGGAATGAGAAGGGGTGGATAGAAAATAACATCTTCAAATGCGTGCCTACTGGGTCTGAAATTTTTGAAAATGAGTCTATGTTTCTTGTAAGTCCTGGGGACTTCATGTCATGATTGACAGTGTGTATTGCCATTTCTGCTAGGAGTAAAATATCAAGTTTTCCATGTAATTCGTAAATAGTAGTGGCTAGGTGATGAATCCCCCTATACATAGGACACATGTAATATACATGTTACAAGTCAATGTCTTAACTACGCAACTTAGCGCTCCTACTGGGGCAGGAGAGAGAGCTTGTTTATCTGGAAATATGCTCAACATTTTGGGAAGCACAGCCTCATGGGGACTGAAGGACAGACTCTTAGCTGTGAGAGCTTCCGCACCAGCATATGGATGTTCTTCTCAGTCGGCCATGATTCTACCTCCCACCTGGACCAGACGCCCTCATGTCCCGGAAGAGCAGGAAAGTAACACGTGAATGACTCAGCCTTCCCACCCACATTCACAAAGCAAACTTGCGTCCCCTCAGGTACAGTTGGGAATAATGGATGGACATTTATAGAAAGGAAATTATCACTTAAGTGTTAGAGTTGGGAAGAAATCTTTGAAGAGGCGGGATTCAATTATTCTGCTTAAAAAAAAAACCTCCAAGTAAAATAGGTTCAATTTTTCCATTTATCAAAAGCTCACATTTTAAAATAAAGTATATTTAAAACAGTTTTTAAACTAGTACTTTTAAAATTCAGCTTTTCAAAGCACTGTAAGGCATACATTGTATTACGTAAACCCTATTTTATATTATAATTCTTTCTGTTCCTGTTTTATCTCCCCTACTAGACCATATGTCTGATTGATCTTGCCCCCCACACCCCCTACCATAGTGTCTAGCAAACAGTATATGGGAGACAAATGTTTGATGAATCGTGATAGCTAGCATTTGTTGAGTACTTTCATCCAGGCACTGCTCCTAAGCAAGTTACTCATTTTAATTCATTTAATACATGCAACAACTCTATGAAGTGGGTATTATTTTCATCCCAACTTTACAGATGAGAAATTCTGAAGTGCAGAGAGGGTGAATGGTGAGCCCCAGGTCCCAAGCCGAAGGTGCGGTGGGGCTCGGACGTGAATGGGAGCAACATGACTGCAGTGACCGAGCTCTTAGTCCACTGTCCTGCCTTCTCTGAAAGGGCTGGCGCCATAAGACGCCCAGAGGGTTATTATCCTCTCTTAGTTTCCAACGCATGGAGTAGGTTTTGTCCCATTTATCCAAACTTGATGGTAGGGAAATTTTATGGAGTCTTCTCAAGGCTTGTCTTAAAATGAATAAAATACAGACAGGGAGGACGTAATGGATGCATTTGGCTTCCAGTGCAGCTGCTGTCCAGGGGTTCAGACCTTCCTGACCAGCCAGAAGTGTGGGAGTCAGAACTGGGGTCAAAGAAATCCTGGGGAATTCTAAGCAACCAGGAAATTCACACTCTGATTCCATTCAGGAGTCAATCTGTTTAAAAATTAAAGAAATAAAAGCTTCAAGTAAAATAGATTTTGAGAAGCCCCAAAAGGAGCAAGTTTGCATAGAAGGGATGACGTACCCCCAAACCCCAAACCAATTTTCCCACACCCAACGCTGAGCAGCCACCTCCCTGGCACTCCCATATTTTGTCCCTAACATTGTGCTTTTCTGTATAAGCACATTTCTATTGTCACACAAGATAGCAGCTGCTATTTTTCAGCTCCTCAGATCCACATCTTTCATCACCAAAGTGGGATGACTTTTTCACCGACCCCAAGAATGTTTTGAAAGATTCTCCATTTTGAAGGATTTCATGAATCTTTACCCAAAAGTAGATTGGTTCTGTCACATAAGCTGGCCCTAAGCTTCACATAAAGTTCTGACTGTCACAACATACATTTTACGGGAGAGTTAAACTGGAAAACACAGAGATCTCTCACCTTTCACGCATGCCTGCCTCCACCTGTGCACTCATGCAACAATTTATTGAGCACTGACCACCTCATGCCTCATTGTAATTAGTGTAGCCCCCTTGGCCACCTTGGAAATATTTTACTTGTGGTACAATCTCCACTTGAAAGCTGCTCTCTACTCCCTCTGTCACTTTGACTCAAAGATCCATTTCTAAACTGTCAACTGAAGTCCAGACGGTGGCATAGTGGCCAGTGGATACAAAAGGGGGCATTCGTGACAATGCACTAAATGTGCCCTTCTCCAGAAACCCAGGAGAAGCAAGCTGGGGTGAACAGGCTGGAATATGGAGGGAGCACTGGCAGTGAGGATCGGATGCTGGCCTTGCTGACCCCCGGCAGACCTGTCCTGTGAGTACTGGTGGGCTCAGGAGGTACGATCTTCCTCCTGTTTCTTCCATTCCCTCCCCACCATGAAAGAGGTGGCAGTCAAACAGGGCGCTGACCTGGGGTTGTCACCCAAATGGCTGCAAATATTTCCTTCCCTCCGTGCATGTCTGAAACTTCATCAGAAGTCCTCTCTTCTGGAGCAAAATAGCATTTCCTAGTACTCCCCACGGCCACATACAGAAGAAGAGCTTTCCACATAAGTCTTATCAGGCAAGAAACTCCTTATTCAACTACCCTTGCACACTTTTTCAGCTTCTAACTCAGGGATTGCAACTGTGGCTCCGTCGATTGGGTGTGGGCCTGAGTCTTCTGTTTCTATTTGTTTGTTTGCTTTAAGCTCCTCGGGTTTATCCAGAACTGCAAAGCGCTGCCACATATGAACTTATTTTAAGTTCCCATGCCACAGTGAAAGGAGGGAGTTAAGCTGCAAATGAGCGACTATAAGTGCAAAGAGAGGAGACGATGGAATCTCATCCTTGGATACCCTAATCCCTTTGCCATTCCAACATGGAAGCATCTCGTGTCAGTAGTCTTTCCTTTTAGTAAAGGGAAAATGAGGTTGTTAGGATATCCCACTTCAGAATATGTGTCTTACGTCACTAGCTCTTAATACCTAAAGACTCCCTTAGTAAAATATGACAACAGGCTAGATATGATTAAACAATAAGAACTCTCAGTAGCTTGTCAGGTTCCTGTTCTGTATGGAAGCTAGATGAAATAGCTGGCAGTTATCTCGCAGAGCCTAAACAATGAGGAAGATGATGGCATCTGTCATTCACATCCTTTGTACGCATTACAAAACGCCCTAAATCCTTGCCAAAAGGACTTGAAACTATTCGTTTTGGAAACAGTAGGAAGACAAGGCTTTCCTATTCAGCTATGATCATATTTCTTTGTGATGGCTCTTTTAAAGCTTGGGAGCATTTTAAGTGTTAAATGAATGGCTTCATTTGTAACAATGTAAATGTTCTGTAACAATTAGCTCAGGATACTAAAGCCATACCCAGCTTCCTCTGTTTGTGGGGTACAAGGCACACCAGACTGGTTCATCGGTATTTTCATCCTCTTGGAACTCTAGAAACTCACTTTGATGGTGAATGGAGTGTTTTCAACATAGTGTCCATACAGCAGGTGGCCACACATTGACTTCTCTAAGGAAATAATTACTTGCAGGTGGCGAGTTGGAGGAACCCAGCTGTATATGTAAATGTACCCCAGAAAGTCCTTGTAATGTATTTTCTAAAGATAAAGTTATGCTTGCGATGAACAATGACCTAGTGAAACAGAAATAGAGCAGATAGGTGATGAGGAAAGCTGACACTTCGGTACCCGTCAGAGGTGTTTCTTGGCTTCTCAAAATTAATAACATATATTTCAAACAAAAGTCTTAAAACAGACACTCATCATTTAGTTATTTACAAAAAATTATTGTCTTTTACTGTGTCCAATGCTTAGTATTCAAAGATGAATAACACATGGACCCTGTATACACTTGTGCACAGTCTACAGAAGGAAATAAACATGAAAGTCACTGATTAAAACACAGTGTGATGAGGTTACTATAGCCTGTGAAATTTGTTATTGTGAAAGTATCACTTACATGTGATATGCTGCATCACACAAACCTCTTTATCCAAGACCTGGAAAGATATATCTCATAAGACTCAGTAACAGGAATACTAAGTTCTTCTGAACAATGGCTTGGGTTTAGTTTAAATACTTTGAAGAATATAACTGGCTTTTCTATCCCGTTGAATTAGCTAGCAGCTTGAGAGCTCAAAGCTAGTTTGCAAGATAACTCTAGTAAATAAGTAGGACCCAATATTATCAATTTTGTCTATTGACCTTCCACCTAGATTCAACTAGCTCCATCCATCCTGAGGTTGTTTACTTTTTGTTGTTGTTTTTTTAAAGTGCCTCAAATCCTCTTAGTGAGGAGACAGGGTATAAGAAAATAAACAAACTGTGATAAGAGAAGTCTGTTCAGGATTTTATGAGAGCTAAGGGGAGGAGCGTAATGCAGGCTGGGAATGTTGCTAGGAGAGGTTAGGGAAGGAGCTATGGAATGGATGGGAAAAGCATTGTGATGATAATAACAATAATAGTAGCAGCACTTAATAATAGTAATAAAGAATAACTAGACCTCGAGGAATTAAGAATAACTATACCTTACAATTGTGGGGTCCTCCCTATGTGTCTGTGCTTTGCAAACACTATTTCTCTTATCTTCACAGCAACCTCAAGAAGTAGACATTAACACCCCATTTTACAGATATTGATGTTTAGACAGTTTAGGAATTTACCCAAGATGCCCCCTCAAACCCAGGCTGTCTTGCTTCAACACGACACGGTTGATACGTGACTCTCACGTGGAAAAAGAGGTTTTGTAGGGCATTGCCTGCGAGAGGATCTTCAAGTGTGTCCAACCAAAGGATGCAGGTGGTGACGCAGCCTCAGGTGAAGCGCTAGAGATGAGCAAGGGCAGAGTCAGGACTGACATCTCTTTAGGTAAGAGGGAGATGTAGTAAGGAAGTTACGTGAAAATGGAGAAAAGGGAAGAGAAGCTCCCGATTCTGACTCTTCTGAAACAGAGTGACACTGTCAGAGTTTATGGGGTGAAGACGCTTTGAAAGATCACATACCGTAGTTCACTACATGCCACCGATCATGGTGACCCCTTGATGCACAAGAGCATTATTGTGTCACTTACTTTCAAGAGAAAATAATTTCACGTAAGACATTTACTTTGAACCCCACACTGGTGAGTTTCCTTACCAAACAACATTGTTATAAGTATCCCCTTCCTAAAAAACACTATAGCCCACGCCAAAGGCAATATTCCAGAAGGGTCCTTGTGCTTTTAAGGCCTCTCCCATAAAGTCTTTCCTATGGAGTCAAAATGATGACAGCGATGGTGATGATAAGATGATGGTGTTGGCGGCCATGATGATAACAGCTGCTGCTAGTTATTGAGCATGTCTAGGCTCAGAATCCTGTGCCGACATTCATTATTTCATTTAATCCTCACAACCATCCTAGGAGAAAGGCAATATTATGCCCACATTACAGATGAAGACGCTAAGGTTCAGGTTTAACAATTTGCCCAAAGTCACACAGTTCATCAAGTGGTAGAGCTGGAGTTTGAATCCAGGACTAATGGACTCCAGAGCCTGTGTGGCAGGTAGTTACCCTGCCCGCCTCCCATGCGGAAATAATTAGGTATCACAGTCATCTTAGAATGTTCTGGGCAACACTTTTCCATCTCACCAGGAATTATCTGATTTATAATAATAGGAAATTGTTGTTGAGATTTTACTTATGTTACCTTTTTCTTTCTGATCTGTACTTTTGGAAGACATAATGAGACAATTATGGTGGGGAGTGTTTGTGTGTGTGCGTGTGCTCATGTGCGTGCACATTAATTATGTGTGCACGTGTCAGTATGAAATCATACATTGAAAAGAGAAGGTATGTAGATCAGAGGTGCATTTTAGAGATAGACATGGCCAAATCCCAGCCTTTTTACTTGCTAGGTATGTGATTTAGAGTGTCATTCGACCTCCCGTGTATCAGTCTCACTCATTGCCTTTAAAATGGGGATAATTAGGATTCGAGACTGTCGCCGTGAGGCTTAACTGAGGACATTTATATCTGGTGTCTGGCAGAGTTAAGTACTCAGTAATTCATCCTTCCTCTTCCAACCCTTCTCTCCCCTTCACGTCTTCATACCAGAATCCTATTTCTGTTCGTACAAAGAACCAAAATCAGTGTATGTGCCAGCCTTCTCGTGGGGCATTTATATCCTAGAGAAAGAGCCACTGAGCAGGGTTGGTGGTGCCTACCCTGTCCTCGGACAAGGATACTGTAAGGAATTCACGTACTGTAAGCCCTCGATTTACCTGATCCACAGGTGCCTCAAGCCACTCTGTGTCTGATATCTACGTGTTTATGTCGCACTCAAATAATGTGCATACTGTACTTTCAATTGATCTCAATACGAGCCATCCTACATAGGTTTTCCGTAACTTCCATAAATATTCTGGGGAGTCTTTCCTCCTTTGATCCAGGTCTGTCTGACTCTAAAAGATGTGAACTCTGGTTGCTATAAGAGTAATCAGTGAATTTACCTTACTCTTATCTTGATGGATACAAGAACTCTGCAAAGCTTGAATGATGCTGTTTTCTTCAACACCATTCAGTATAGATTTCATCTGTTGCTAATTTATTTCAATGTATCAAACTCATCTCAAACTAACACAGTAGACCAGAAAGCAAGTGTACATTCTAGTTCTTTTGGCTGAATCATGCATAATTTAAATACGATAACATATGATAGAGCCACTGAGAACTCTGCTCTCATCACAGAAATGTGAATTGTGCACAGGTCAGCCCCAGTAGAGGCCTGACCTCAGGCCCGGTGAGGCGCTTGACTGTCATCATGTAAGATGTTCCTTAATGGCTGCTCTCTGTCGAACTATTCATATACTCTCTTAAACAACTTTGCCACACTGTTATCCTAATTTGAAATTTTGTTTTTCAGCCACATAAATAGAAGAACACAGTTTGAAAACCCTGTCCTGGAAGCAAAAAGAAAGCTACAGCAGCATAACATGCCCCACACAGAACTTGGAGGCAAGCCCCTGCAGGCCCCAGGTTTCCGAGGTGGGTACCATGTCAATATGCAGTTTCAAAGGGATCAGTTGTCAATCAGACTGCTGGCTCTTCCAGACATGCCTTTAGCTTGGGCCATTTCAAATAATTGATTTGCTTTCCCTAGCCCCTTCCATGAGCTTTAGCAGGGTGTTTGCTGTTTCTAAACTAATGCATTTAGCAACCACGGATTAAGTTAAAGCCCGGGTCAGGAGGTTATGGGAATTTGCAGCACGTTGCCAGGTGGAGATTAATGGGTTTGGACAGTGGTACTGTGAACTGCAGAGATTCATAGAGACGCATGAGTTTGTCCTCAAAAGACCAAGCGCAAGAATGAGGCTTGTTCTTCTTTGTGCCAGTAGACAGCTCCTCATCAACATTACCTAGGCCCAAATCCGCCTGCCACCGCGCTGCCCCAGGGAGGTCGCACAGCGTGAATGACTTGTCTTGTCATCAGCGTGACCAGGCCGGGAGGCCCTGGCCCAGCGGTACGCCGGGCTGCCGGCTGCACCTGACCACGCCTGGGAGCCACGTAGTGGGATAAGTTGCTGCACAGACTTTTCACGTCTCTGTGTGCTCTCACTCACCTACAAAAGCACAAACAAGGCTTTTGTCATCGGGAGGCCTCGATTTGCCTGCTGATGATTTTCACCCCACACGTCTCCAGCACAGTCACCATGAATGTAAAGGTCGTTACTTTCATAAAGGAAACGTGGGTGACAAGGTCATATGTGGATTTCATTTATATTTTAAAGAAACATTCTCTATTTTTAATAAAGATGTAATGTGTAATGTAATATGTAAATAGAGTAAAATTCTAATAGAATGACTCACTATTTTATAGTTTGCTGATTACATATCACCCAAAATGTAGCAACCACAAAAGTGTCATACAAAATGCTTAACATCATGTACAGTCTGGTTGTTACAAATATCAAATCAGATCACTCAAAAGGTAGCAATTAAAAATATGTATAAAGTTCTCAACTGAGTTAGCATTTAAGGCAAATATTATTTATTTAAAGCAGATATATGACTATTATTTTTAAAGTTTTTAATACGCTTAGGAATATATTTATTATAGATCATAGCTGGAAAAGCATATTATATAACACCTTAGTGGTCAAACCTATATGAGTGGGTTCAAGTTCTGTTTAGATGGTTTGGGTATATTATTTGAATGTGTCAACATATTGTTACAAAATGTGTTACCTTTACATTCACAATTATATCTAGAAATACTGGCTTGCCTTTTGCTCACATTTTAGAGGATACTAAACACTATCGGGTCAGTAGAAATTGCTTTATCTGGTTATCTTTATATCATCTCACAATATAAGCAAAAGTTAACTCAGTCCCACATCCAGGTACTCTTTCTAACAAATTTAGACATTTGAATAAGTGGTAACATTCCACAGCTCCTATTCTTTTTAAAACAATATAGTCCATTTTGGTTTTCTAGTCTTATCCCCTCAAGGCTTTGTGCAGGACCCATCACTCATGCACACGTCCTGCCTGGACCCTTGTAGAACAGGAGATGTATCCAGATGCATCTGGAGGATTTGGGGCTTCTATTTGTCTGAGGGCTGCACCACCCTGTTGATTCAGCCCTGTTTAAGCACAAGAAGTGCTGCTTTCGTGAATGGAAACCTTCACTTGACAAAAAGTCTCTCTCCAAACCGAGCAGCTTTGTCACTTTCCCTGGATGCTTGGGACTGCTCCGCGTTTGTAGGAAGTACTGAGAGTTTTGCTCCTGTAGTCACCGCCTGCTTGCATTGACCGTAGGAGACCCCCACCTTTACCCCAGGATTGCTGCTCGGTGGCTGGCTTCCCGCTGTGTGAGAACCTACCTTAAACGTGCTTTTTCTTTTTTAACTTCTATTGGCCGATGTAGAAAAACCACTCTTCACCCGGGATGCATCCCAGTTGAAGGGAACTTTCCTCAGCACCACCCTAAAAAAGAGCAACATGGGTTTTGGATTTACCATCATTGGTGGCGACGAGCCTGATGAGTTCCTGCAGGTTAAGAGCGTCATTCCAGACGGGCCCGCCGCACAGGACGGAAAGATGGAGACAGGTAAGTGCCACGAGGCTTCGGAAAATGGTTTTGCAACAACCTTATTTTCTGAGGCAAAGATGAGGAGCTTCTTTCTGTGTTTTTAATTTGAAGGTCAAAGATCACTTCACTTTACGAAAACCACGAATTACGTTTCCCCTAAGTTTAAGAGTATTAAACTGAAATATTTTAGAAACAGCTTTAAATATCATTTTTGTCTCATTTTTCAGGCTGCCCCTTCTGTTTGCTGGATTCAATGGACTCTTGAGATTGGCACTTTTCTAATTTACTTCTAGAGTTCCTTCTTAGGGATGTGATTAACATTTCATACTTTTCTAGCTTGTATTCAGCCACTGATATTTTAAAATCTGTATTAATCTTGTAATATTCTCATGCTGAATTGCCCAGGTTAGATATTTAAATATGCACGCTCATCTCATAGAAAAAAATCTTTAAATGCTATTCATCTTTATATTTAATACAATGTTTTAATATATAAAGTTTTTTCTCTAGTCCATATGAATTAATTTTCATATGCAGTTACTTGGACATCTATCAAATTATAATCCAAATTCATTTAACATGGTAATGCAGAAGCAAATTGTCAGGGCAAGAAAATATAAAATATGAAAGATACACAGAGGTAGAGGAAAAAGTAATGAACTAAGTTTGATTTTGCAGTCTGATTTTAAATTCTCCTACCTGGCCCATGCCCTTGAATTAGTCCTATAATTTGTACATACTAGTTTCCTTATCTGAAAAAAAAGCAATCAAGTTTAGTATTTACAATACTGACTCAAGAATTGTGTAGGGCTGTTTTTGAAATGCCTGAGGAAGGGTATTATAAAGTACAGCAACTCTTTTCTCCAAAGAACTATGTCATCACTTCACATTCTTCATAACACTGATTTCATTTATATCGGCTGGCTAAAGTAGGTGGATCCCAATAGATACAAAAATTAGAGAATTACTTGTGAGGAAAAGTCATGCTATTTGTGTTGTCTGTAGATTTACGAATTGTTATTCCATGGATTTTAAAGTGGTTTATGTATGAAGAAGCAACAAAATTGAAGTCTTTGTCTGACATTTTTAATTTAAAAAATCACCAGTGCTATATTGCCAGGAACTAAAGTTTCCTGTAGAAATAACCTCTTTTCAAGGTCTCCTAATGAGCATGTTTGTCACTGCCACTCACTAGTCAGTAATAGTACATTTAGTAGATATCTCCTTAAAAGTGTTTTCCAAACACTAATGTAAAAATTACGTGTACATAATTCTCTGCAAGAGTAAGTTAGAGAATGTCCAACTCTCCTGTTCTCTGGTGATATTTTACTAAGCATCCACAGCTTCGTGTTGCCAAAAAAATCACGCAAAAACATCAAATCACTCAACTAAAAATCGTTCTATTGCCTATCACTAGAATAAGAGGAAATTATGTAATTAATACCATCCATAGCAAAGAGAAAAGCGTCCCCAAAGCTTTTGAATTTCAGTGAAATATTTAGCAAACCTATTTCTTTTCGTAATAAAGAATCCAGTTATCTTTTCTCTGATCCAACCCACTATTCCATATTTCAAAACTATAAAGGACTTCTTTTAGTATAAACGTAAAAGACAAAATAACATAAAAAGATTGGCACAGCAAAGCTTTTCCCCTTCTTACTCATTTTCCTAGTTTGCCACGCCCGCACAGTCTAAGCCAGCCTTATTCAACAACAAAATTTCTTCTTTAGAATTTAGCAGATTTTCTTCTTTTAAGATAACCACAAAACAAGACCTAATATAGGAAGAAGAACCTAGGATTTAATTCTATTCACCATCTCCTGTTTATTCCTCTATTTATTAATACCACAAACACTTGTCAAGCTCCTGCCTTTCACGGTCATTGCAGAATACCAGGGCTACAAAGAGGGACATGACAGGGGCCCAGCTCTCAAGCAGTTGACATCTAGGAGGGGCCTCAGCTACATAAACAAGTGATCGTAATGCAGTACTCTGAATAGGATGAGTCTATAATAACTGTGATGTTGGCACAACGTCAGGAGAGTGGGGGGAGCAAGCAACAGAAATTAAAAAAAGAAAAGAGTGTGTTCCTCACTATATCATTTTATTAGACTTTTATAGGGATGATAATTTCTCTCATCAGAAAAGAATTTAAGAAATCATTGAAATCTACTGCTTATTAAATATTCAAAAATATTTAAATGTTTATTTTTCAATGTGAGATAATTTAAAATAAAATGTACACATATTTCTGTGGCATTCCACAGGTTGTACGAGAGGGAATGGCTCCCCAGTTCAGTTCTGCTAATATTTAACGAATATCCAGATATGCTAGCCATTCTGCTAATTGTTAGGGATGCAAAAATGAAGAGACACATATTTCCATCCTTAAGAAGCTTCCAGTATAGAAATAATGAGTGACATGATAATGAATATTTGTATCAATGCAATAATAAAAATCTGTGCAAAGTCCAGAAATAGTCCAGAAGAAAGGGGGATCAATTCTATTGGGAAGTGCTTAGGAAGGCCTCATAGAGGAGATGATGCTTGACAGAGTTTTGAATGATGAGTGAGTGTGTGCTAGGTGGACAGTGAGGAAAGCTATAGGTAGAGGGAACAGCATATGCAAAGGCAAAGTAGAGGGGAATTCCTAGAAAAAGATTTATATACTGTCACACTGTGTGTTAATATTCACCTTCAGTGGGCATTCATGTGAAGTATCAAATAAAACGATAATCGTAACTGGTAAGGATGAACTATTTAGACTTGTAGCAAACATCGAAGAACAGTAAATAGTGATATATCCTCAAATAAAAAACAGATATCATAAATGCACACATACCTATGTATAAAACCTTTCTTATAAGTTTTCAAATAATTAGGCATAGAGGTTTACTCTGTGACTGATGTTTTCTTTACTTGTGTATCCCTAGAGCCTAAACAATGCCAGGCAAACAGCCAGTGCTTGATAAGTACTTGTTGGATGCATGGATGGATGGAAGAGTAGTTGTATGGATGGATGGGTGGGTGGGTGGATGGATGGATGGGTGGGTGGGTGGATGGATGGATGTGTGGATGGATGGATGGGGGGGATGGATGGGTGGATGGGTGGATGGATGGGTGGGTGGATGGGTGGGTGGATGGATGGATGCATGGATGGATATGTGGGTGGATGGATAGATGGCTGGGTGGATGGGTAGATGGGTAGATGGATGGATGGATGGATGGGTGGGTGGATGGGTGGATGGATGGATGGATGGATGGGTGGATGGATGCATACATGGGTGGATACTCTTAGAAATTAAGAAGTGAAATTTGAATTGGCTGAAGTCCACTTTTACAGTGTAGCTTAGTCCATGCTAATTGGACCAATAGCTTACCATTGAAGCAAAAACAGATCAGCTTTCCAGTTTCTGGATGAAATTTAAAAAGACAAATACCTGTTAGCGACAAAATTAATTTCCTTTTTTATTGTGGTTTCATTTATAAAAGAACCTCAAGAGTTAGTGAAAATAACAGATATAAACAATAAATTGTTGGTATTTAAAAGGTGAGCAGTCTCATTTGACATTGAAATTAGCATGAAAATATTTTAATCAACTTTTCTAGCTCTAGGCTATCCCTAATTTAGGCAAAGAGGTGTCAATAATTTGTGTGGACACAAAGAAAAGTCCACTCTACTAAAAAGTTGACCTAGGGCCCTGAACAATAAAAACAAGGGCGGGCAGGAATTTGCTCTTTCTCAAGTATTCCACACCTCCCGGCAATTGTTTGCGGGCACCAGAGATCTTGATAACACTCTTTAAACTGTTTTAAAAATCAAGATTAATGTAACATGGCTTACATAGAACCACAGAGTCTGAAAGGGAGTTAATCTAACATCCTTCAGTTAAAAAGCTTCCCTCGTTACATGATGGTTCATGTTTTTCCCCAGGCTAAATTTTGAATCGAGGCTTGTGCTTTTCAACAAATCTAAGAGGGAGAAAAGCTGACCTATCCATGAAGTTCTCCTATAGACGGGGGTTGAATGATGAGGTCACGCACAACCTATTAGTTTCTATTTGCCTTCTTCTGATGTGTCCGTTTTATTAGTAAAATGGCAAGAAACTAGCTGGGAGACCGCCATCCTAACATTCTATAGCCCCTGGCATTTTTCTCCACTGGAGCAGAAGGATGTTACTGCTCTCTCACTGGTTGCTACCTCTTTGTGTTTCTAAAAGTAGGGGCGCAAGATTAACTTTGTCAGAATCACTGAGGGAGCTTTTTAAAGATGCAGAATTCTGCACATCTAGACCTACTGACTCCAAATTTCTGAAAGTGGTTTTCAGGAATGTGTTTTATACACTTTTAAAAATTGTCAAATCAATACATGCACATCGGAAAAAAAAATCAAAATCTTTATAATGCATAAAATAACCCCTCCCCTCCCCCACTCCAGCCCATATCCCAGAGACACTCGATCAGTTTGTATTCTTTGAGGTGTTCCTTTTGGTAGCTACCTTCACACCTCTAATTAATGTGTCTGTGCTGTTGTCTTGATTTAACAGTTTTAGACATGACCTACATTTACTTCCTGTTAGAAAGAAAGGGAGCTTTAGCTCTCTTCTGCACCGTCTGCCCTCCCACATTCTCCCAATAGAGTTTTACAACTAATTTTAGTAGTATTGGTACAGTTTTTGCATTATCACGGCTTTGTAAATTTGTTCACTGACCCCAGTGGTATACCATTAGTACATTTTCCCCCGTAAATGTTTTTGTGAAATTTCACTTTGTCTTTCTCTCTTTCTTGCAGTGTCTTTCTTGAAATAATTCTCTATTTTTTTTCCTCCAAAATCACCACCATATGAGTCCTCAAAGGGTCTCCTTTTTTCTAGGCATGTTTTGTTCTTCTACTCCTCCTCCTCCTCCACCAACCTCTGGGCTGGTGGCACAGCTGACCCTTGGGGATTTTCCATTATGTCTCTTCCAAACAGAGTCTACCATTATCCAGATCCAGATCTGCTTTTCTGGTGGATGCTCATTTTACCAGAGCATAGTTCCCTAGTGTCTTGTGGTCCTCGATTTCTCTTGTTTAAAAATGAAACACTGAAACGTTATGCGTTCGTGGTAGCATTTGAAGACTGGTCAAATTTTACCTGGGGTTATTAGGCAGGAAGAGAATATGAAAGTCTGTTTAACGGGGCCATTTTAGGGGGAGACGCCCTCGTTCTCTGATTTGGGTAGCAGGTGGGAGTTCTGCGTGTGCAGGTGTAGCAGGACATTCATCCTTCGAGATCCCTGTATCGGATATATCCTAATCCCAAGCCTTTCTGGGGTTCTGCAGGGCAACTGAGAGTCGGTCCTTCTTGTCGGTGTTTCCCTCACTCTCAAGAACACACTAGAACAGGAATCAGCAAACTCTTTCTGTAAAAGGTCAAATAGTAAATGTTTTAGGCTTTGTGGGCCAGGTGGTCTCTGTCACAGCTGTTTAACTGTCATCACAAAAGCAGTCACAGACCACATAGACCAAATGGCTATGGCTGTGTTCCAATAAAACTGTGTTTACAAGGATAGGCAGCAAGAGGTTTTGCTCCATGGGTCATAGTTTGCCAGCCCCGGCTCTAGAATATACCTTCCAAAGCCACGATACATCAGTTGTCATGTTTTTACTCACACTGCATATTCTAAAATCTTCTTGAGCTGTCTTGTCTTATAACGGCCGCTCTCTGTCAGATAATGGCTTCTCTCAGGTTTTCCGTATTGCTGTGGGTTTATTCATTTTAAAGTCTTTGTTTGTGGGGATGGCTATGTGTGTTCAGACTGTCTTCTTGAACTGGAAGTCTTAGAATCTGGATTATTATGCCCGCTGCAGTCTGAGAACCACTGCATGGAGTGATAGCAAGAAGACTCCTTTCCTACCTACTGTCCAGCTTAGCAGGCGTTCTCCATCCCATGCTCTGTCTCTCAGTTGCCTTTGCTCAGAATTGCTTTGAAGGAGTATTTATGAACATTCCTGGAGACTAACTCCTGGAGTAGAGACTATGGCCATCTACCCAGTAGAACAAAGCTAATTAATCCTTATGTTTATCTTTCATGACAATCTAGGATATTAAACTATGAGCAATTTCTCATTATTCAGAGATTTTAACACTGTTTTGGGATACTCTATCCCACGACTGTATTATCTGAAATTTGAGCTACCCTGTTGCTCTCTAGGGAACAGCAAAGATTACCCTGAGGCCATGAGTGCTCATGGCAGGTGACAGTCCTACTCTCAATGTGACAGTCCTTGCCGCTCCTCGGGCTGATCCTTCAGTACTGATTCTCCAGTTAATGGTCACCCAGTGGTTTCCCACCCCAATGTCCTTTGATTCTCCCTAACCATTGTTAGCTCCATAGCTGTTACATAAAATTTCATGGTTGTTAATTAGACATCTCCTGAGAAAGAGGTATATGTATGAGAAAGCCTAAGAAATAATTCAAACATGTCGTCTGTGTCTTGTTTTCCAACCACTTCACAATCAACTTATATCCAGAGCAGGGCTTCCTTTTGACTTCTGAGCACACACCGTGTTGGTCTTACCGCGTGACTGTTCTCTTTCTGACTGGCTGCCTTATAAAAACTTCCTAGTGCATCTGCAGGCTCTTCATCACTACCCTCCTCCACAGCCAAGTGTGCACGTTTAGGTGTTGCAGCCCATTTCGATGGTTCTGTCCATTGCCAGAAGCAAAGGAACTAATCAGAGAAATGTAATTTTTCTATTATTTGAAGTATCTGTTTAGTTTTCTATTGCTGCATGGCAAACCACACCAAAACTCAGTGATTCAAAAGAACAATCAAATACTTCCAATTCCACATTCTCCCCTGGGATCAACTGGGTGGTTCCCGTCTACTAGGCTTGCTTTGGGACTCTCAGGCAGCTGCAGACGTCTAGGAGGTCTACTGAGGCTGGGATGTGGAAGGTGTCTTCACTCACAGTTGATGCCTCAGCTAGGATGGATGGGACTCCGGAGGGCTGGCAAGGCACCTCTCTCCACATGGTCTCCACAACAGGGTGGCGGAACTGCTTTCCATGGTGGCTTAGGGTTCCAAGGGAGCAAAGAGGAAGCTGTCAGAACTCTTAAGCCCTATCCTGGAACCAGCACAGCATCAATTCCACCCCCTCCTCCTGATCAAAGCAAGTCACAGGTCAGCCCAGGTTCAAGACGAGGGAAACTAGGCACCACTTTTTGATGGGAGAAGTGGCAAAAAATTTCTAGTAATCTTTTGTCTACCACAGTACCCTTCCTGTGTCTTCTTTGTTTCTGAATTTCTTGAGTTTGTTCAAACTTCCCTGAGAAAATTATCTTTTACTTTCATGAGCTTTACTCACAATCTTCTGGCATAGAAGTGTTGACAACGTTTCACCTTCCAGTTGTCTATCATGTTATGAATAACTAATAGTGAATCATAATGCCACATCCCGAGATGATGGGCAGTCAGATCACCCGGTCTCCAGCTCTACTTTTCTAATAAAAATAAAGGAACAGGTTGCAGGAATTCAATTTTTAAGATCTAGCAAAATATTCAGACTCAGACCCATCTAAAGAACTTTCTAAATGGTCCTTTGATATTAACATCACTTATGCCTTTTTAGACATTTATGAGCTTTAGATGCTGCAAAAATATATCTTGCACTCTATAAAAGTCAGAAAATAGAACTGAATTTCTAGCCAGCTGACCTGGCTAGAAATATCTCCAGTAGGGAAGAAATAAGCTGTGCTTGTTTAGCTTGTCAATATATTTACTCTTGATTCTTGCCAAACACACCTCAGTTTCAAAACCTCACTTCATTTTGTTCAGATACCTAATATCTCCACTGCTAGTGATGCGTCTTTCAGATCAATAACAGGCGATCTCACAGGGAGGGCGAGAGCCGCATTAAACACTTTCTATCCACTGTCCTCCTTTCCCATGATGTACAGGTGATGCAGATGCCACAGCTGACAAATACTTGATTTTGGCTACACAACAAACCATGCAAAAGGATTAAAAAACAATTTGTTGCACCAATTCTTAAAATTATGCTATGATTCATCAATAACTCATTGAGTTTTTAAAAAGAGGCCTTTGTAACCCAAATAAATGCTATTGCAGTACCCTTTTTTGCACATTTCTATCTTTTCTCTTTTTGTAAATGCTTTGCCCTCTTCATTTAAAATCACAGTCTAGAGAAAAGCTCACTTGAGAAGGGATAACCACTACACAAATCCTATCCTGGTTCTCATCTCTGCCCCAGGATTAAGAACTTTATTCCCATTTTAGCACAGATATAACAAAGTTTGCTACTTTGGTTTTTTTTTCTAGTTTCCGCGTTGGTATCCGTTTGGATAAGTCACACAGTTGTTGAGTTACGATATTCATGACCATTGTGCCTGTTAATGTCATGGAAGCCAATGCACTTAAATATACTTTTATCACTATTATTTTTAAGTTATTCTGCATAAAAGCTTTACGTTGATTTGCAGTGCCATTTCATCGGCCCTTCTAGAGCTAAAGGAAAGAGTGAGTGGGGCCTCCACTCAGCCTAAGGGCAGAGAGCAGAACCACACCAGACTTTATAACACCAGGTGTGATACATTAGAGTCCCATTACTGGATATGAAGTTGGCATTTTAAAATCTGAAAGCTGATTACTTAAGTTTAATGGAAATGAACTGGAGATTATGGGGTTAACATTATCTTTTTACATCTATTCTGTGGAGGAGGTGGTTGGGTGTCAGTATATTAGTGAAAACTGTTCAGCTTAAGTTAGACATGTTTGAAATAAAGGTATTATCTAAATGCATTCAAGTTTTATCATTTTAACTTTTTAGGTATGGGGCCAGGATCACCAATCCCCTCGCTTATAAATGAACCAAAAGTATCCAAATAGATACAAAGATTTACCAGACTCTGGTGTCTCTATTGGCATATATGTTCTTATAGACAATGTCAAATTCATCCAGTTCCGACTCCTAAGGGAACCGAGGCTTTGGTTTGTCAGGAAACCATCTGCTTTTTATAAAAGGTGTTTGTTTTTCTGAGATGAACTGTAAACTCTTGTTATTTGCCCTCCCCCGCTTCCCCGCACCTAACTGTAAGCCCTCTGAGCTCAGAGCCTGTGTCTGACTTGATCACTGGTAAATCCTCAAGTTCATTACCAGATATATGGTAAATATTCAACTTGCTGACCGAAAAGTTGGATGAATTTTTCTGTGCCGCACTGATTTGCTTACATTGATTACTACGGAGGCATAAGATTTGCTGCAATGATGGTAGGTTCCTCTATTATCATTTATGCTCCCTTTAGAGAATTACTTAAGCCTTGTCTTTGTCTACTTTGACCAAACATTTTATCAGATGAGTTATTACATATAAAGTGCTTAGAATAGGACATGACACATGGAATCACTCAAAATTGGTAGCCATTATTAATATCTGTAAGGCAATCTTCCGATAAATTGAAGGAAGCTTTAGGGCTGTGAGAAAAATAGACACAAGAAAAGAACATGCTGTGAAGGGCTTAGGATGTTCACTCTTGGGACCCTGGAAATGAAGTGATTCTGCCTTGAACACTTAATGACAAAACGACTCTTGCTTCTTTAGTTTCACATGTAAAGGATATCATCAGAAAATTTTCAGAATGGTGGTGCCATGTTGACAGCCCTTATACTGTTGATCAGCTGGCAGCTGAAATAGGACATTTGACCTCTTTTATGTGCATATACCGTGGAAAATTGGGCTGGGTGCCATTTAGGTGTGCCACAGGATTCTAAGCCCTGTTTGTTAGACACATTTTAGAGAAGTCAATAATCTAATCTTTATTTGTTTAATGATGGTTCCTCTTGTTTAATATTATAAAAATAAAAGCATATCAATCCTGAATCATAACAAACACAAAGAAAAATCTAAGGAGGGTAAGATAGTTGGAAAACGTATGAGACAAGGCAAATGCTTCTGTTAAGAGAAGTAATACTCCCTGAATTAAATATCTTCTTGAATTAAATAGAATGTTGGTCCATATTCCTACAGATTGTCATGCAGGCTTGTAAGGGCTCAATGAATGGTTTAATTGTATAGATACACACACATATCATCGTCTATACATGTGTGCAATGTAAGTGAGAAAAAGAGGCAAGAAATGTGTCTTTCGTTGTTTCATCAGCTCAGTCTTAGATCTTAGCTCAAAATTATAAATCTCTTAGCATTCCAAATGAGAAGACTTCACTGAAGTCAATAGGAGATAAATTACCACGCAGACCTTTGTTTATAAGTGTAATTCTGCTGGTTTTTGCAAGCTGCCAGTGAAATCAGAGATGGAGTGTGCTGGAGTCTGCAAATATTGAAACTGCTGCAGCTGCGGAAACATTATTCCTGGATCCAGTGTAATTAATGTGCCTCTCACATGCTCCAGCTGAGGATTTGCATGAACTGACAAGAGCACACACAGTAAATCTGGTGTCATCATCTTAATTTCCTACTTTGCTCGAAAATCCAACTCTGTAAGGTGAATTTTGCATTTTTTAGTGGCGAGAACTATTGTCAGAAAGGAAAACATCTCACCACACGTAAGAGATATTGACAAAAGAAGTGGGAACTTTTGTTTTGTGAAACCAAGATTCATAACCTAGAACCGTCTTCTTCCCTATCATCACCTTTGTACTTCTCTCTTTGTTTAAAGTGTTGGGTCCTGAAATTTTCACTCTTCTTGCTTCTTTGTTGCTTTCTTTCCTATTTTCTCACCTGACTAGAAGAAAAAGGATACTGGATATGAAAAAAAATCTTGGGCATGAAAAAGCTGGCTTAGAGTGCCACATCTCTAAGTTTAATATGAAGCACTTATAATTTTAAGCGTGCTGATAGACAACCCGTGTGGCGGCACCAGACTTTATTTAGAGCGGTTTCTCATGGACTCGTATAAGATTGTGATCCTGGATTGGAACATGAAAACTTTGAAGTGTTAGAGTAGTGAGGTTAAAGTGTGTGTTTGTGTGTGTGTGTGCACATGTGTGTGTTGGCGTAGACACAGCAAGAGCTGGGGTTACAAGAATCCATCCTGCATGCAGTTCCTGGAAAACCAGGTGCCAGGATTTTTGGTCTTTGACGTTTGCCCACGAGCTGCATCTGTGGTGACAGGTGTAATCTCAGAATTTACAAAGTAGCACCTCAAGTACAAACGAAAAGATACGGAATTCTTTTCAGAGTTTTTCATCAAGGCTGAGTCCTTGAGAATTTTTTTTTAACCAAATGCAAAGGTCATTTTTCCTTTGGAAAAAAATAACCACCTGCCATTTCCTAGAGAAAAGGTGACATTTTTCTATGAAAAGGAGACATTTTGCCCAGAGGCGAGTGAAGGCAGTTTCTGGATTGCCTGACGGTGAGTTTACATAAGAGCAGAGCAAGATGCTGTGCCTCTGGCAGAAGTGACATTTTCCTCCCTATTCCAAGTTGCAAATTCTAAAACATACAAAACTGATTTTTTGGTGGTAATTCTCCCAGTCTCTTATGATGTGTGCAGCGGCATTACTAATTAATGTTATGAACACATGCCGTGCAGAGACAAGATGAAGTTTATATAAAGATGGCAGGCTGGGAACTGAGCCTTGAGACAGAAGTCCAGGCCTTGACGTTGGATTTCTATCACTGACTAATCTTGTTCTGTTTCACAAGCCACCCAGCACCTCATTGTACAGCATCAGTGTTCCAATCTATTAACAATTATTCAAAATAGATATATCCATTTGCTCATTCTTTATTCAAAAAACTTTGTAATGGGATATTGAGTAGTACTTTTCAGAGAATTTGCTCTAGGGTCCATAAACCTCCCTTGGGGCTATACTGTGGAACTACCCTACCACAATCAGCTCCTCCGCTCTCACCCTAGACTGTGCAAATGGAAGCCAAAGAGGAGAAAAAGAGACTCTTCAGGGTGGTTTTCCTTATGGGCGATGCAGTGTTTGTGTTGAGAGGTAATCTGGTCATCCCCATGAGGAAGGGAGCGGGGAGGCTGTAAGATAATCACTCATGGAAGTTGGGGTTGCCTAAAGGAAGGGGAGATGACGGTTTGGTTTCCAAATTGGACATCTGCTCAGGCAGAGGACTTACTTCCTTCGCTAATCAGAACAGGAAAGAAGTGAATTGCAGAGAGATGGAAAGATAAAAAGAAGACAGGGCAATGAAGCCACCACAATCAGTATTTGGCATGGCAAGGCTACGCGAGTTTGCCATGGTTGAAGGGACCATGAGTAAGAGAGCTTGACTTGAGCCAGCTCTCTTCTGTATACCACTCAGGAGAGCTGTCTGCTCAGCAAGGAAAATGCAGCACCAACAGGCTGGGCAGTCTCCAGGATGGCAGGAGCTAAGGGAGACAAGAGAAATCATGCTTGAGCCAGATATTGCACCAACCCTAGGATGGATGCACAGATCCATCCCAGAGAGAGCCAGCCACTGGATACCTGCCACATCTACAGCCAGTTTCCATTCATTAGACAAGCAGCCACAACCAACACAAAAAGGAATGCCATTGCAGCCAGTCAAATAAAAAAAGCCATCCTCTCTGCACGTAACAAGCTGGAAGAGCCAGACCTTGACGAGTAAAGCAGGGAAGAGGCAGTGACTCCAGCAGCCCACGCCTCCCCCACCTCAAAGCTGGCAGAGTCCCAGGACAAGCCCATGAAGAGGACGGGGAGGAAAGAGATTTAAATCAAGTCTGAAGTTGAGGCTTTGACAAGGCTGGACACATTACAGCCAAAAGTGACTTAGAAGTTAAGAATTTTTCCAAGCTGTCTTTATGGAATGGGAAAGGGGGATGAAACTGGTAACTGTCAAAAAAACTACTTCCTATTTTTACCCCCTACTGCCTGCATGAGCCTGCTCAATAAACAGGTTGTGTGTTCATTGGGTCCCCACCAGGCATCAATTATGCTTTCGGGTCCTGGGGACCCAGGGATGAATAAGACACCCTCTGCCTTAAAGGAACGCACAGTCTGGTAAAGTGACAGAGGTGCATGAACAATTTCAAATGGCACCTGAAGAGAAATTCTAAAAGGGATGCATATAGACTGCTGACAGAGGGCAGAGGAATGAGTCTCTCCCAAGAGGAGCGGGTGTGGGGAGAAGCTAGGAAGACTTCACAGAGGAAGTGTGCTTCAGAGACTTGAAGGGAGATTACGAATTTATTAAGCATTCCAGGTAGGGGAAATATCGTGTGCAAAAGCACAGACATCCATTCATGCAGGAGGCACATATGGGAGCTTCGACTATGAGCCAGGAGCTGTACCAGGTAGGATCTTGGCTTATAGGATGAAAACAAGGTGGTCCTTGCAAGGATCCAAATCTAAGGGACATGGAAAACCACGGGCTGTTTGTTATGCCTGAAACCTAGGAGGCAACAGAGAAGGAAGACGGAACCAGAAGTTGAGGTCAAAGGCTGCTAGAAGCTTAACGTGGAGGGAACCATAAAACGTGCTTAGGAGACATGGCAGGGTTCTAAGCAGGGGAGCAACCTGACCAAGCGTGCATTTTAGAAGGATAACTTTGGAGTCAGTGTAAAATATGATGGTAGAGAAACAGAGAGAGCATCAGAAGAGAAGTAGAGAAATTTGTAGGATCTCTTCCATTTTCCTCTCCAAACCACCCCCTCTGGTTCCCTTTCTGGACTCTACCAACGGGCTCTCGAACTTCCAGTTGGGCGTCTTCTCTACCTGCCTTCTCTTCCTTTTTCCTCCTGAACTTCCAATGAGCACTGTGTGTCTGTGTGTGTGTGTGTATCTGTATTGAATTTATTCTATAAAAGAAATTCCATGTTTTTTTAAATGAAGAAAGACATTGAGGGAAAGTTCTAGATAGAAGAAAAAAATCTGTTCCCTTTTTGCTAGTTTATATACTCCTGTCTGCATATCTTATATATCCTTGTCTGGCTGATTAAAAAAAGAAAATTTCAAGGTCAATACACAGAATGCATAATGTTTTATAGTAACATGCTTTTTTTCCTTGCCATATGCCCAGTATTTTGTTCTCAACCCTCATTGATTTCAGGGGAGGAAAAGCCAGCAAATATATCTAGAAGCCATTTCACATTTTTTATTAAGAAGTGGTATCTTTTGATTAAGAATTACTGAATTAAAAGTGTTTCAAAGCTTCTTGGAACAAGAAGACCTATGAATAAATTTTTTAAGTACGTGTTTAGATCAAGTTGTCTAAACACGGAACTTAAGAGTCTTTAGATTTCACATGATCATTGAGGTTCAAATGAAACTATATTCTGTGGAAGGAAACCTATAAATACATACAGTAGACCTGACTAGCTAGACTGAGGTACAACGAAGTAGGATCCAGGGCAGGTTTCTAAGGCCCCTAATCCCAAACTACCACCCCCAGATAACTCCTTTGGGACCCTGGTTTAGTTCAAGCCTGGGACAGATGAAGGAATGTAATGTTACCTAAGAAGCGATCCCAAGAGGGTTGATGTTTTCTCAAGACAACAGAGGATGTAGAAAATCTTTGAAGTTTTTACTCCAATCCAAACATATTACATCTCTTTTACTTGAAGGAAAAAGTCTGAATGCCCTTTGTTCACATAGCTGAGATACTGAAGTGAAGAATGAGGTTCTCAGAGAAAAATTAATTACAGCAAGAGGTTCATTACAGGTCAGTACTGAGAGTTTGCATCATACAGTGTTTATGTCTAAGACCCAAGTATGTATTTGATATGCTTGCCCAATAAACCTCTGGGTCACAGCACAAGATAGGTAAGACAGTGACTATTAAAATATTTTGAAAACAGCAAAACATGCTTCAACTGAAAGTTTTATGTGATTTTACATTCTTAAATATCTTAATATGCCACTTTCTCCATTTTAACTTACTATGCTGATGTGCATTGTTCTCTTTCCCCTTCTGGGTGTTGTCAATCTGTCTAATTAGATTATGGGCTCATTAGGTGGAGGCCAATGGCTAATTCTGTGGTTAGCACGGAGACGGTACACTGTTGGTATTTAATCATCCTCAGTCTCCTGTTTGGGCTCAGCAGGGAACAGCAGTACATCTTCTGAAAGCTCACTAGAGTGGAAATTCCCCTGCAGAGGGTAAGAAGAAGGCAAGAAGGACAAATGGATTTTCGTTCAACACTCAAAGGGTTCTTCTTTTTATGAGAATATAATGGCTAAGCCTCTAACCTGTAGAGTAGAAAATCAGCCTGAACAGACATAGAAGAAAAGAATCAATATGCAGTGGTTGTTTTATGCAGCGCTGTTCAATGCCAAGAGAATTGACAGTCTTTAGAAACAAAAAATTAGAAGTGCTATGCCATTTGGGAAGAAAGTAAAGCAAATAATTCATATGTGGAACTTTCATGATATCTCGAACCTGTTTAAGGAAAGTCAACTCAGTATTCCTTGGAGAATCATGGGCGAAGCGAGAGTGAGGAAGGTATTAATTTACCTAGTTTATAAGAGAAAAAGATACTCGACAAAGCTCCAGGATTCAGGGTTTATCAGTTCTGGGGCCAGAATCCCTGATTGGTCAGCCACTGTCACATATAGTTAGTAAAATCTATGGGGATTTGGCAGTGTCTGCTCACTCCAGGGTTAGGATTTAAATTCTGCTCAAATTCTGAAAAAAAAAAAGAGTTTCACATTTTCTTCTTCTTGTTTTGCAACCAAGTTTACCAGGGCTTCTTCTCAAGGTTTATTTAGCTTAATTGAGAGTATCTGCTGAAGCAAAGGCAGACGAAACAAAATTATCCATTTCCCATGGATAGGTGGATTCTATAAGAGTTTATTGATAGGTTAACAGTAGAAAATTCTTTTAGCAACCCCATTTTATGATACATACGCAAAGGGTTACAACTTTCTTGCCAACTAAGTGAAGCATCCTTTCTGAAAATATCATTAACACCACTTGGAGTTCAGTTAGAAATCAACTTAAAAGTCTCAGAATATTTAAAGAGCTTTTTCTATAATGCCCTCACTGTAAAGGGGAAGAAAGGACAAGACCTCATTGCGTCCGTATTAACACTAAAATGCAATGTAAACGATGAATTCTTGTTTTTATGCACCCAGTTTCTTTACTGGGCTAAAATTTGATGAAAGAGAAAGGAATACATAAACTTTATTCATTGCTTGCAATGCACCTTGAAAAGGTAAGGGAGTAGAGACACTTTTGTATCTGAAAGCACTTCCAGCCAAAGGAATAGCTTTTAAGGAACAAAGGGACACTTTGTAAAAGAGATCTATCTGTTACTAATATGAGCAAGGAATATAATGTGAATTTATTGTCAATTTCTGAATATCTATTTTTAAATCTTATGTGCTTAATATATTAATTGAATTATGCATGTATATTTTGTAATGCAACTGTAAAATCTTCAAAATAAATGTTGATTTTGAAAACTAAACAATAAAGCAAAGTATTGTAGATAATTCTTTGTCACTCATAACACAGATGGATGGCTAAAGAAACTTCCCAGTGGACATCTGGGAACTATTTGTGGAAGTGCACAAACTTAGAGATCTCGAATGCCACAAAATATCTTTTCTAATTGATTGTGGAAATAGCAAATCTTCTATCATGGAAAAGGTGTAAAAGAAGAACATGTTTGGGAATGAGCCGTGGAAAGTATAGGAGATTGTTGAAGCCAAGCAAAATCAGTACTGAGCGAGAAGGAGAGGAAGAAAGAGACGGGAGAGAAAGATGACCTCAACTTCTTCCAGTAATGGAGAACATGTTGGTACCCCTGCAAACTGGTTCTATACTTAAGAACTTACTAAAATAAAGTGAATAAAGACAGAAATGAGGTACGCGGCACAGAAAAAAAGCTCTAATTTTGAAGACTTAATTTCTTAGCATCTTAAAGTACATTTAATCCTTACTTGAACAGTTTGCAATTCTGAATATGATAGAGTCTGAGCTCATTGGCTGAGAATGATAATATCCTTTAAAACGAGTGTCTGGCATAATGTCCAGTCTTCTCTAGGCCTATAATTACTGATGTGTGTATGTGAGCGAAGAACTGTGTGATTCAGTTGGGCTCAATGGGCTAGTAATAATAACCTTCATCAATGTTTGAAACTCTCCAAGGAAGAACCCAGTGTGAATAGCATGAGTAAATTCTATAGACGGCGCTGCTTATAAGAAATAAAAGAAATAGCAGGAGATATGAACTCTATCATCAACTCTTATTTCTGGGAAAATGGCAAAATATGCAATTCTGACAAGTATATGCCAGTTAATGTGATTCATTTTGGAGATGTGATAACCCTCTGTTCCACAGATGCCCGGGACAAAGATGATGTCTCTCGCTTAATACGAGGTCATGTCACTTAATCACTTCACTTAGTTGTGTGAAATCAAAATGCAAGACACTTACTTCCAAGTGGGAGACAACACAAATGGTGACCAGAACTGTTGACTTGGAAACTTAGGAAAGTAACTTCTTAATTTTTTGCCCAGCCAACCCCTGCCCAAAAATGTGATAGTAGATTAAATTATGTCTTAGGTCCTCTCCAGCTCTAGAATCATATAAATGGCCAATTGTGAACCACAAAATTACAAATGTGGGTCTAATAACAGTATAAAACTGTGGCCTTTAGATAGCATGCCCAAATCAGCAAACTGGCTAAAGGTTATCCATGATACATGTGTATGCCCAACAATTAACTCTGAGAATCAATGCCTATCCCCTAATAGAAACTGCCACGATAAGTTGAAAACAATCTAATAGAATCAAAACTTAAGCACCAACAAAGGCATAGTCAGCTGATTTTATGATTTATAATGAATATATACACAAGAAACTACACAGCCAAAAAACGATGACGTGAAATGTTTAATTATTCTGGAGCATGTCTTGGATACAGTATACAATCATTATAATTGGTTGAGCAAAGAATGATGGTTACAGTTACCAAGCAAAAAGCAATAGATTGAAAAACAGTCAACTCAGAGGCAGGAGGTCATGTGTGGGCATGCCCTTGTTAACACTGACAAACTGTTGCTAACAGAGCCGGTTCTAAACTTTCGAAGTTATGGATCATTGCTCCCCACCGCTAGCTGTGGGCAATTTGTATTATACGTGAAGTCCATCTTTATAGTCGGCCTTCTTTTTCTGTGCCCTCTTCTTTTCTTGTTAGTATAACAATTCCTCAGCAAATTCTCTATCTTGCAAAGTTCCATTCTTCTCTGTGTCCATCCTACCTCCTCTCTCGTCCATCACCACCACCCATATAACATGTATATGATAAATCAGAGCTGCTACTTCTAAGGCATTTCTTATTTTGACAGATGAGTCCTACACCAATGCCAAGAAGTAAATTATTTTTATAGAAAATGAACATGCCATCTTAGTCTGCCTTCTCAATCCTGTGATAAAACTTTTCTTTTAACTTCTTCTCGAGAAATTTAAGGCATCATTTTTATAGCCATGGGAGTCATGAAAAGGCAATAAAAAGGCATAAGTAAATACTTAGTCTTCATTGTGTCCTATGTCATTATAAAATACATGCCATATAACAAAACATCCATAGCAATAATATTCATTCTGAGAACACAGTATGTGGGTCCTAAGTTACCTTTTAAAGTCCTCTACAGGGCTAATGCCACTGAGGGCAGTGTGAGTTCATTACAGTATTATTTGAAGATTAATCATTTATAAAAGCAATCTATCACTACACTGTCTGTCATGCACCGAGCCTTCAGTTGCATGATAAACCGTACAGAAATGTTCAGTTCGATTAATTGTTCTGATACAAATGGAGAATGAGAGGTCTTTCACAGTGAAGAGGATCTTAGTGTGGGTTAACTTTGTATAGGTTGAATCACGTCTCAACACCAACTCATGTCTCCAGAGCTCCCAGTCCCATAACTTTCTTCCTGTAATTCACTTTAGGTCATAAGTACAACAATTTTTTTAAAAGTCATAAAAAGAATCATTGTAGGATCAGGGGAATTCAAATCCATATAATAGCAAATAAACATATGATTCTTTTTCTCTGACAAAAGTGTTGCTTATGCTATGTGGCTACAGCCTTCAATGCAGAAGAGTAAACAAGATGCTCTCCTGGCCATTTGGCATGAGAACTCACAAACATGGAGAGTTTTTCTTCCCCTGATCTCTTCTGGACATTTTTGGGTTTTTTGCACCAAAAGCAGAATGGCTATTTCTATATATCAAAAGAGTAATTTTATGTCCTATGCCCTTTTTCTATTCTTCATAACTGTTTTTGCACACGTACTTAATTGGATTTTAATATTTTGTTTATGCTTTGTTTCTATTCTTTATCATTCAAGTTGGAAAATGTGTGTTTGACGTTTTGAATTGACAACCACATTGATAGAACTTGAATTTTTATGTAACTAAGCTTTGTTTCCATTTCATGGTCTTATAATCAGCCCTTGACTGGCCAAAATATACCCAATGATATTTGCCCTGCAGGAATGAGTAATTTTTTATGGGACTTTTGGAAGAAGGTAAAATTTGCAGTTTACCTCTACTCGTTTCAGGATTAAATGTTTCTGTTACATAAGAGGTTTAGGTTTATGTTTGTTCTTAAAATGCTTTAATTTCATTCTCGACCTTAGTATTTCTAGAGCCAAATTAAATGCTCCTTTTTTTTAATTTAAGAAAAACATTAGCATTTGAAAGTAAAATTTACAACTTTTTATTTGCGTGAGGTTTTCTCTCACAACTTCCATTTCAACTAAATTTGCTTTGCTTGCTAATATTTAAGTGCCCATCTCATGTAATACTATGTTTGGATTAAGAGGTCCCTTCTGTCCCTTTAACACATTAAGAATTTTTGAAAACTGCCAAGAGTTTGCATACTGACATTTTTAAAATCAAAAAGAAGGAAGGGAAAGCCTAAATGTTTTTTCAGTATAGGAGCACTCACACAGGTGTTCTCTCTGTCAGTCTGGAGTTGTGATCAAGAAAAGATGCTGAGTGTCCTCATCTTTGCCGCTTTTTGACTACATTGACATGTTCTCATGTGTCGGATGAAGTTCTAGTTTTAAATCTTCGGTTGTCCCTTTTGTCTTTTTGTACTGTCATTCTATCACAATCTCTCATAAACAAGTGTCGTGGAAGATTATTCTGTACCTATTACTTCTCTCTCTTCATCTCCGTCCCCTTGATCCCCTATACTTTGGCTTCTGAAACCACCACCCTCTCCAAACACCTGTGTCATCAGTACTGCCAACTCCGGGGGCTTAGGTCCATCGCTCTTGAACTCTCGGAAGTCCTTAACTTTGTAGACCACACCCTCTGCCTTGAAACTCAGCCTCGCCTTGTTCTGTGGGGTTGCTCAGCTGACCCTCTTTTCCGACCCCTCCAGTTGCTCCAATTCCAGTCGGAGTCTGGTTCCCTTCTTCCATATCTTCCCACTGCCCATGGGAATTGCCTCTCACTCAGTCTTCTGTTTTTCTTTCCCTATTTATTTTCTGGATGACTTCATCCATTCTTATCCCAGCTTAGCTACTTTACTTACATTACTTACTTGCATTATTTACTTACATTACTGTGTAACGTAAGGCAGGTTATTTAGCCTCTCTGTACCTTAGGTTTTTCCGTGGCAAATTGGAGATACTATTAGATGTGAAAATCAAGTGAGTTAGCTCTTCGAGAGCCCTTCAAACAATCCCGGTCACGTAGTAAGTCGTTCGTTATTAGCCGTGATCATTATTTGTTATCATTTCATCACACTTAAAGGGACATCTGCATCTTTGATTTCTGTTTCCACATTTCCAACTGCTTTTATGATATGATCAACAGGATATTTCATCAACGTCATCTCAGACATCAACATGTCCAAAACAAAAGTCAACTTCTTGGGCCATATTCTCTTCTCAAAATGGCTTATCTTTTCAAATGCTCTCTTTCTATCACTGATGCTACCATTCTCCAGGTAATCAACGCTATCTGGTAATATAACGTTTTTCTTTCATCGTCTAAATTTAATCTTGCTACTAAGCTTATCAGATTTTCCCTTGTAATTTATTTTGAATTCATTTAATTTTGTTACTTTTTAGTGTTCCACCTTGGTCCAGATCCTTGTTATCTTAGACATGGGCTGGTCACCCTTATCTCTATTCCTGGCATCTTTCTTCCAACCAAACAAGATCTTATAAACACCACTTTCAATATGTCATATTCTGCCTAGTGTTTTTCTATTAAAGAAGTTGGAATCAAAACATCTAACTATACCAATAATTATTAAATAACTTGAAATGGCAGACTGAGGTTGCTTTTAAAATATAGTCATGTGCTACATAATGATGTTTCAGTCAACTGCAGACCACGCATATGCTGTGGTCCCATAAGGTTAGTGTCATATAATTAGTGTGTAGTAGGCTATACCATCTAGGTTTGTGTAAGTACATGCCATAATGGTCCCCTAATGAGGAACTCGCCTAATGACACACTTCTCAGAATTTATCCTGTCATTAAGCGACAGAAGACTACCTATTGAAAATTTAAGTTCATAAAATGAAAAATTATTTTAATTAATTAAAATCTGAGAATTATAAATAACTTTTATAGACCATTAATAAAATAAGCAGGAAGGATCATAAAAATGTTCCAGCAAACACAAATATATCATACAAAAGGGCTGTTGTTATGGCTTCTACTACTATTATAGTAAGGATAATAATGATTATAATAACTGACATTTGTTATCTACATTACACTTTACAAAGTATTTTTTTTAAATACGGGTTTTTTTTGGGCTAGGAAGATTGACCCTGAGCTAACATCTCTTGCCAATCTTCCTCTTTGTTTTTTGGGGTTTTTTTTCTCCTCAAAGCCCCAGTACATTGTTGTACATCCTAGTTGTAAGTCACTCTAGTTCTTCTGTGTGGAGCGCCACCACAGCATGGCTTGATGAGCGGTGCCATGTCTGCACCCAGGATGCAAACTGGTGAAACCCTGGGCCACTGAAGCAGAGAGCACGAACTTAACCCCTCAGCCATGGGGCCAGCCCCTACAAAGAATTTTGATGTAAAATATTTCATTTGCTTTTCACAACAATTCAGTGTAAAGAGTGTTAATAGTAACCTCTTTTACAGAATTAAAAACTGAGGCTCACAAGGTTAAGCAGCTTACCAGCGATCACACAGCCAGGTGTGATACGATAAACATCGTACATTTTAAAAACCTGACAATAGCACCTCATGAATGCTGAGTGAATGAGTGAATACCAGATAGGCTGGAATAATTCTAAAACTGATTATTTAAATATATTAAAATAAGAGCGCATAGTATGAAGAAAACCTAAATGATGGATGCCTAACTCCACTGAATTTTGACTTTCTAAGGGAGAGCCCCAAGAACTCTAAGCATAGGCCTAAGGAAGTTGCACCCCACAAGGTACTCTGTCTCTCGGATTCCCACGGATTTCTATATGACTATACTAATGGAATGTCAAAGGAGGAAAGGTGTGTACAGAAGAAAAGTGGTGAGCCTAGAGAATGGGGTGTAGAGAAACAGACTACTGCGTATCCATCCCAATCTGGAAAAACAATATCTCCAAAACATGGGTGGATCTGGCCTCACCCTGGCCTGGATATCTTCTCCTTCAAGACTGTCTACATCCTCTTGCTCTAAGCCCCTATTCACGAAGTGGTCTTTTAATTTGTTCTTCCAGGTGCCTGGTTGCATCTGGAAAGAGAGTACCACACCCTCACTGAAAATGGGATATGCCACTCCAGATGAACGAGCTGGCGATCTTGTTTTACGTTGATCTCTCTTGCTATTTCTGAGTATCACTGAGGCTGACTATTTCAGGGTGTCCTTTGAATGTGCAGAGGGGCCAAGACCAGCTCCCTGATCACAGGGACTCCGGCTAGATGCTGCTTCCCAAAGAGGTCTCAGCAGCAACAATCCAGCTCCCCTATTTCACATCCCTCTCAGAATACTATTGTCAATGAATTTCACCATTGGCATAGTGGAAAAAAAGTGCTGACTATTAGCAATGTATTGCGTGAAACTGCTAGTAATTTAAAGTGAGGCTTTGTTGTGTTTGATCCAGTAACCTGATTGCCTGTGACCTGACTCAAACTCAAGTCTTTAATTCTCTTATCCAAAATATCTCTTATTCAAACGCTGATGCCATTTTGACTGTTCCTTATTACCTTGTTTAGCTGTCTCAGGTGCCTTATTACCTGCTTTGGCCAACTTGGGCCCCTCTCTTCAAAGACTTCTGTCATCTTTGCTCATTCTAGACACTCCTGAAAGGATTTTTTAAAATTTTTATTATGGAAAATTTTAATCATATACAGAAGCAGAGAAAATAGTACAATAAATCTCCAGGTACCCATCACTCAGGTTATTAACTCTTAGCCAATCTGGAAAGATATTTTCTCCTCCTCTACCCTTTAGTTCACCAAGGTCTGTCTCAAATCCTGTATCATATGGTTAGATTCCTCTCCAGTTATTCCAGCCCAAACTTTATCTATTACTTTCCTGACTTCCTATAGGAAAATATTAGTGCTTCACGTTTTGTTGTCTGACAAAGTTTTCTTTCTGCTACTATACCCTAGTACAAGCTTGCCAGGTAAAGGGAAGTGCCATATATAAAACCACATCTTATATAGCATGAGTTTTCACAATAGGTAATCTATACAACTAAACCTCATGAGCTACCCTATTACTACCTGGCAAAAAAGGAGTACAATGCATAGAAGTGAATAAATAATATTATCATTGGGGTACCACACAGTTTCTACATCTCCTTAAATTCACTAGCCAAAGGATCAGCAAAAATTTCTCATTTTTCTAATAACTATCTTCATAATTACTAGCTTATTTAACAGTAATATAGGCAAAAATATGCACAATACTTTTACAAGCATAAATAAAATTAGCTTTTATTTTACAAATGTTGTCCTTTGAATATAAAATAGTCTAAAATTATAGAGTTGACAGAAATGAACCTATGACATTTAAGTGTAAGTGCTCTCTTTCTTTTCTTTATGTGGGATTAATATTCAGATAGTTCAACTGACATTGCCTAATGATTACAAAAATTATGAAGATGAAACAAAATTTAATTATCCTGGTTACACTTTATGCCCTGGAAAGAATGCTAATTATAGTTTAAAACATTTGAACCTGCATTGGACGTACTTATCTCTCTATTCACTTGACTACTTTAAATAGCATTTGAACCTTTTTGGTGAAGTTATTCAGAAATTTCTCAGTTGCAAATTACTTGGTACTGACTATTAATCTGCTAGTTTTATGTAAATGTTATTCTCAAAACCATACCAATGACTTTCAGGACTCTGGAGTGAATTGATTCAAGATGGAAGCGGCCACAATGACCAATATGAAATGGCCATTGTGAACACGTGTGTAGCAATGGGTACCCCACGGATTCCACTTTGCCCAAACTTCCAATATTTAGAATATCACTGAGCATTTCAGCAAAAGAAGAATACAGTCATTTGGTCCTGCAATTAGTGCATAAAACCATAATTTTGTATCCTGGGGATCTTCTGCATCATAGCATTTTACTAATAAGCTTCATTAATATTTGGCAGTGTGTCTTTTATTTAAATGACTTGATGACAGTTTCAAAGGCAGGAACACTCTGGATAGCACTTTATTTTATGCCCCTAGTTGGAATGTTGACAAGAAATCAGTGTCAACTAATGAAGCAGGAGCCAAGTTAAAGTGGATTTAAATTGAAGAAACAATAAGCTTATCAAAGTGCTGTTATTGTAAATGCCACCCTCTAGGAAAAGTACATAATGGAACCCATCCTCTACCATGTGACGTACTTTGCTTGAGTTCATCGTTCATATTACTGATGATTAGAGGGAGACAAGGCATTGGATGAGGAAATAAAAGAAAATCTGGCTTTCACTCGCTAGCCCTTCCAAAGACCTACCAATTAGCCTTTCAATTAACAAAGGAGAAGCCAGTCAAGTGTTTGATAAAATGAGGGGAAACCATATTAGCACGTCCACCTCAGTTCAGTTCGACAAACACACATGGTCTTCCCTTTGTTACCACACTAGTCCATTTGCAATGGATGTTTTCACACTTTCCGATTCAATTTGTCCAAAATGTGATCTTTCTGCCTGAATTATTAGTTCTCTGAGAAGCTGGGTCGTTTAAGGTGTTGGGTGGGTGGTTAGAGAAAGTTATCCCACATTGTTTCAGGTACCAACAAGTATTGGCTTGTTTGTAAATAATCTGATATGTATTGCAGACTTAAAACAGTGTTTTAGCCTAAAGCTCATGATTCTCTTAGTTTTGAAATGACTACATTATCAATCTAGAATGATTAAAAGTAGAGGGGTAAAAAGCGCAGGTTGAATGACGCGAAAGGAACCAGTTTCTCTTGCGCATGTGTAGAGCGCCATGGAGAATGCAAAGGGAGAGCCCTTCAGAAGGATGCCCTTTGCCCTGGCTCCCCCTTGCAAAGGAGGCTGGAGCTCATGGTTACTGTGCCATTTGGAAAAGGGGTTTCAAGTTCTGAGATGCTGACCAGCTTCTGAGGATCTCAAGTTACTTTGTAAACTGCCTTAGCACATAGTAGCAGGTTTGATTGGATGAAGTAAATCATGTCACAACTCACTTGCTTCAACAGATGCTCATTTATCTCATTACTTACTGAGCACCCAGCACATATGATCAGGCACCAGCTACACATGGGGCTCTACCCCGGAGAGTCAAGGAGCCATGTTCTCTGCCCCATGGAGCTTTCTGTTCAACAGCAGTGACAGCACAAAGAGTTATCAGAGGAGGGAGAAATGGCGTTTAGCTGATGGCCAACCAGGCAAGGTTTTACTAAAGCAGGATCATTGGAGTTATGTCCGGACAGATAGGTTTTTGAAAGGCAAAAGTGCATTCCAGACGGAGCAAAATAAAATAAACAAGACAAGAAAGGCTGAAAAGCGTGGAGCACGCTAAAGGGTTATGAATAGTCAGGTTTGCCTATAGTTCATGACAATTCGCTCAATAAATATTTATTGAGTCCCTACTATGAGCAAGATCCAGCCCTGGACTCCTGGGATAAAGCAGTTAAAAAGAAAGTGCTGCCTCCTGCACTTATGGAGCTGACATTTTCATGGAAAGAGGCCAATAAAAAAGCAAATAGATCTAACATAATGGCAGGTAATAAGAGCTGCTGCTCCATTCCAGCCACATGTCTCCTTCTGGTGCTCTCCGGGAACTCATCAAGCATGGTCTTGCCTTCAAGCTTTGCATTTGCCATTCCCTCTGCCTGGAACAGCATTCACAAAGGCTCACTTTCTTCCCCTCCTTAGGATCCCTGTTCAAATAGCCCCCTGTGAGGGAAAACTTCCTTATTAGGTAGCAACCACCACTCTCCCCCAACACTTACTATCCCTCTGCCCTGCTTTGATTTTCACCTTAGAAGCTATTTCCATCTGACATGCTATTTAATTTGTTTGTTTATTGTCTCTCTCCCCACTGGAGAGTAAGCAACATGAAAGAAAGGGATTTTCGCCTCTTTTGTTCACTGATATACTGTCAGCATGGAGGACAGAATCTAGCTCAGTCAAGAAGTAATTGTGATATGAAGAAATACCATGAAAAGTAAAGTAGGGTTAAGGTGGTTGAGTGAATGGTGTGTTGCTCTTTTATGCAGAGGCTGGAGAGGGCCTGTCTAAAGAAGTGAGATTTGAATAAAAGACTGAATAAAGGAAGGAGCAAGCCACACAACCATCTAGGAAGAGAGCTTTCCAGGGAGAGGGAACCACAGAGACAAAGGCAGGAACATCCTTGGCTGGAGTGGAAGGAGCTAAGGAGGAGAAAGATAGAAGATGTCAGAAAAATAGCATCAGCCCTGCTAAGGATCTGGATTTTATTCTGAGTGAAATGGGAGGCTACAGAGGGTTTTTTTTTTAGCAGTGCAGTGACACAATTTGACTTATTTTTGTAAAGCATCACCAGGCTACAGTATGGAGAATACACTGTAGCGATGAAGAAACACACAGGTAGGAAGGCAGTAGTCCAAGTTGTAGACTGGCATGAGAGCAGTAGAGATATAAGATTCAGGATAGTTTCTGGAGGTGGCCTTTGCCAGATTTCCTAATGGAATAGATAGATGTGGTAAAAGGGAGATGTCAAGGAGGAATTCAAGGATTTAGATCAGAGCAACTGTATAAGTGGAGTTGCCATCAATTAAGATGGGGAAGACTAAAAAAAGAGCAGATTTAGCAAGGGGATGGGGGTAGGAATTGAGAGTTAGTTTTGAAGGTGATAAATTTGAAATACCTTTTAGATATCCAAAGGGAGACATTGAATAGGCAGTAGGAGTTTTAGTCTGGATCTCAAGAGAAAGGTCAGAACTAGAAGTATAAATTTGGAATTTATCAGTGTATAGATGGTATTTAAAACCATGGGAGTAGATGAGATACCAAGGGCATTAGTATTAATTAGAATAAAACCCACTAACATTTGCGTAGTGTTTTACCATTTACCAAGCACCTCCATATCTACTAGAAAGTTGCAGGTGTTAAGATTAAAAGTCTAGGTTGGACTTCAAAAGAAAGACTGAACAACTGAGAATAATATGAGAGAGAATGCTGACTGCACAGTGCTTTACAAATGACTGAATTTTGAGGATAAGGTTGTTAAAGACGGTTCCAATTCCTTCATTTGGAGGAATTATAAAAATGTGGGAGTGGGGAGGGGGCATGAAGAGGGATGATGATAACTGTTCTTTTGAACATGATGAGTATCTGGTGCTTTAAGAATATCCAGGTGATGGAGGAGAAAGCATGAGCTCTTGAGCAAGGCCAAGCCCTATTTATCCTTCAAGACTCAATTCAAACATTACTTCTACCTGGAAGTCTTCTTCTCCCAGCCTCCTTGGTCTGAATTAGGTCTTTTCCTATCTCGTCACAGCTTCCATCACACACTCAGGATTGCCTGCTTACTTTTCTATGTCCCACTGAGTTCCTTGAAGAGAGGGATTTTGTCTTTCAGGTCTGTGTCCTCAGCACCTTGCACAGTGCTTGAGATGTATTAGGCACTTCATAAATGTGGGTGGGTGGGTGGGTGGATGGATGGATGGATGGATGGGTGCAAGAATGCATAGCAGCAGTGAGAACCCAACTACAGCTGTTTATATTTATTTACACTAAAGTAAACCAGTGTGGTTTTGTGGCATCCAGAAGCAGAATAGGGAGAGCAGAAAGTGATGTTAAAAGTCAACTACAGCTTGATCTCAAATGGGATCTGTTCTGTATGGTCAGTAGGCACTATGGTTTAAATTTGGAAAGTATAGAAAAAGCTTATGCATATCAACTTTCCCCCCATTTTTGATGTCTTAATTAGTAGAGTGTTGATCTCTACCTGTGAATAGGTTTGACTTTACCTGTTGCCACCATGGCTTGTAGAGGATGACTCCTGAGCTCTCTTTTCACTCATGTGAAAATTCATAGATGGGTACGACATGAAATGTCAAATTATTTCTGGTGATACTTTCAGCCCTTTTTTTCAATTAGAAGTCCCTAACCTTTTTAGCCATATTGGTCTTTGGCATTCTGGTGAAGCCTATGGCTCCTTCATGGAATAATGTCTTTAAATACATAAAATAAAATCATAGGATTGCATAGGAAAATAATTATATTGACATGTAGTTAACTAAATATTTTTAAAGCACAAATTTGTGATACAGTAACATTTGTGATTCTTCATTATTAAATACTAAGAGCTAGCAGCAGATCTCATAACTATTGTAATTTCAATCATGATTAGCATAAAAGTTATTTCAGGATATCTGCAAGAACTGTAATAGAAACTGTGATCTCTATGGGTGACAAAGTCACAGGTTCTACTGCACTGTTGTTGTTTGTTGCAAACATTTGTTATTGAAGGCAATGCTGTATTTCAGTTAGAAGTAACTGAAAATAAAAATGTAATTTTTTCTCATCCAAGTCCACAGACACCCCTGAATTTTATCCAGAACCCCAGATAAAGATCCCTTGATGTAAAAGGAAAATCTTAGTCACTTTGTGATGAACATACTAAAATGCAAAGTTGCCACAGTTTTTAAATTAATTGCTACTGTTTTTATATACATCTGAATTGTGTTAGATTTTTTGCCACTTAAAATACTATACCCGCATTATAGAAAAATAGGAAAACAAAGAATTCCAGCTCACCTATAATACATCCACCTGACATATTCCCTGCTAGCATTTTTATGTACTTCTTTCCAATTATTTTGTAATTGCCATAATAATGCTGGGCATGTAATTTTGTATCTACTTAAAACTAAACATTGTATTATGAGCATTTTCCACGTTGTCCTATAATGTTTACAGCCATTAGTTTTCATGATTGTGTGATATTTCTTGTCTCACTTAATCATACCCTTCCTGCCAGATAGCAACATTGCTGCTGTTAGGAACAGCATATTTCATGTAATAGGTGCTACTTAAACTTTCTATGTGTGATAAATTTAAATATGACCAATTCTTTAAGTAAGCAACCAGTAAAAACTTATAATATGTAGTAAGGGTTTAGAATTTATCATACATCTGTGGGGATGGTTCAACATCAACAAATAAATCATTGTGGAAACACCACATTAATAAAATGAGCAATAAAAACCACATGATCATCTCAATAGACGTAGAGAAAGCATTTGACAAGATCCAACAATTATCTATGATTAAAAAAAACTCTCAATAAAATGAGTGCAGAAGGAAAGTAGCTCAATATAATAAAGGCCATATATGACAAACCCATAGCCAACATCTGACTCAATGGTGAAAGACTGAAAGCTATCCCTCTGAGAAAAGGAACAAGACAAGGATGCCCACTCTCACCACTTTTATTCAACATAATACTGGAAGTTTTAGCCAGAGCAATTAGGCAAGAATGAGAAATAAAAGGGATCCAAATAGGAAAAGAAGGAGTAAAACTGTCACTATTTGCAGATGAGATGGTTCTATATTTATAAAACCCTAAAGAATCCACCAAAACAACTTAGAAATAATCAACGAATACAGTTAAGTTGCAGGGTACAAAATCAACGTAAAAAACCAGTTACATTTCTATACACTAACAATGAACTAGCAGACAGAGAAATCAAGAATACAATCCCATTTACAATTGCAACAAAAAGAATAAAATACCTATGAATAAATTTAACCAAGGCAGTGAAAGACCTATACACTGAAAACTATAAGACATTTATTGAAAGAAATTGAAGAAGATATAAACAAATATAAAGATAGTCCATGCTCATGGATTGGAAGAATAAACATAGTTAAAATGTCCAAATTACCTAAAGAAATTTAGAGATTCAGTGCAATACCAAAAAGAATCCCAATGACATTCCTCATGGAAATAGAAAAATGAATCCTAAAATTTATATGGAACAACAAAAGACTCCAAATAGCCAAAGCAATCCTGAGAAAAAAGAACAAAGCTGGAAATATCACACTCCCTGACTTCAAAATATACCACACAGTTGTAGTAATCAAAGCAGCACAGTACTGGCACAAAAACAGACACACAAATCAATGGAACAGAATTGAAAGGCCAGAAATAAACCCACACATCTATGGACTGCTAATCTTTAACAAAGGAACCAAGAACATACAATAGAGAAAGAAAAGTCTCTTTAGTAAATGGTGTTGGGAAAATTGCACAGCCACATGCAAAGGAATGAAAGTAGACCATTATCTTTCACCATATACAAAAATCAACTCAAAATGGATTAAAGGCTTGAATTGAATGTAAGACCTGACACCATAAAAATCTTAGAAGAAAATATAGGCAGTACACTCTTTGACATAAGTCTTAGAAGCATTTTTTTGAATACCATGTCTACTCAAGCAAGGGAAACAAAGGAAAAAATAAGCAAATGGGACCACATCAAATTAAAAAGCTTCTGCACAGCAAGGGAAACCACAAACAAAACAAAAAGACAATCCACCAACTGGGAGAGAATATTCAAAAATCTGACAAGTGGTTAATTTCCAAAATATATAAAAAATTCATACAACTCAACAACAACAAGGTCAACAACCCAATCAAAATGGGCAGAGGATATGAATAGACATTTTTCCAAAGAAGATATACAGATGGCCAACAGGCACGTGAAAAGATGTTCAACATCACTAATTATTAGGAAAATGCATATCAAAACTACAAAGAGATACCACCTTACACCTGTCAGAATGACTATAATTAACGAGAAAAAATAACAAATGTTGGAGAGAATGTGGAGAAAAGGGAATCCTCATACACTTCTGGTGGGAATGCAGACTGGTGCAGCTACTGTGGAGAACAGTATGGAGATTCCTCAAAAAATTAAAAATAGAAATACCATATGACCCAGCTATCCCACTACTGGGTGTTTATCCAAAGAACATGAAATCAACAAGTCAGAAAGATATGTGCATCCCAGGTTCATTGCAGCATTATTCACAATAGCCAAGACGTGGAGGCAACCCAAGTGCCCATCAGTGGATGAATGGCTAAAGATGTGGTATATATATATACAATGGAATACTACTTAACCATAAAAAAGACATAATTGTGCCATTTGCGACAACATGGATGGAACTTGAGGGTATTATACTAGGTAAAATAAGACAGAGAAAGACAAATACCATATGATTTGATTCACATGTAGAAGATAAACACATCGTCGATGAGGAGAATAGATTAGTGGTTCCCAGAGGGGAAGGGGGTCGGGGGAGGGTGACAGGGGTAAAGGGACACGTGTGTATGGTGACAGATAAAAACCAGACTGTTGCTGGTGAACACTATGCAGTCTACACAGAAACTGCAGTATAGTGTACACACCTGAAATCTACACAAGATTGTAGGCAAATATGACTCCAATAAAATAAATATATAAAAAAAATTTATGCATCATTTCACTTTAATCATCACAGTGAGCCTTCTTTTTTTTTAAATAAACTTTTTGTTTAGGGACAGTTGTAGATTTACAGAAAAATTGTGAAGATAGTACCCATGTACCCCACACAATATTTCCCTTATTAATAGCATTTTATATTAGTGTGGTACATTTATTACACTTAATGAGCCAATAAGGATACGGTATTGTTAACTAGTTCCTACTTTATTCAGATTTCCTAAGTTTTTACCTAACGTCCTTTTTTGTGTTCCAGAATCCCACCCAAGACACCACATTACATTTAGTCATCATGTTGTGCCTCCTCAGGCTCCTCTGGGCTCACTTTCTTGTTTTTGAGGACCTTGACAATTTTGCTGAGTATTGGTTAGGTATTTTGTAGAATGTTCCTCAGTTGGGATTTGCCCGATATTGTTCTCATGATTATATTGGGGCTATAGACTTTTGTGAGGAAGACCACAGATGTAAAGCGCTATTCTCATCCGATCATATCAAAAGGATATACTACCAACATGACACACTTGTCGATGTTAATTCCTATCACTGGCTAATGCAGTGCTGGTCAGATTTCTCTTCTACAAAGTTATTCCTTCCCCCTCTTTCCGTACTGTACTCTTTGGAAGGAAGTCATTTTGCCCCCACACTTATGGACTGGAGAGTTATGCTCCACCTTATGGAGCTACGTAAATTATTTGTAATTCTTGTTCATGGGAGATTTGTCACAAACCCCCTTTAATGGATGAGAAAATTAAGGCTTAGGGAGATGAAGGAAATAGCCCAAATGCTTAGCAGTCTCTGTTTTTAACTGCTCTAGCTTACTACCTCTCCTCAAGAGCATTGTGTACAAAAATGCTCCTTACATAAATACCTCTACCTGTGCTTTGCCAGGTGAGCCCCTCCCGAGCTGACTGGGCTGTTTGTGGCTGCTCTGCAACAACTCCGACATTGGCCCATTTTGGGAAATAAGCAATCACTCTGTGCATATCATGTGTTCCCTAACAAATATCAGGTTCCCTCTGATGTCTAAGCAAGCATTTCCAAAACCAGTAGAAGTTACTCAGTTTTGGAGAAGGATGAGACAGAGAAGAAGGACTGAACTAATTCCTGCACTGATAAATGATATCCTGTTTATCTCAGTTTATTCACTGAAAGAATATTTGTCTAGGTGTACCAAACACTATTCTAGGCACGAGGTGTACCAGAGTAAAAGAAGTCCCCGCATCATGGAATATTTTAGTGGGACAGAGAATATAAATAAATAAATAAATCTTTAATAATATGTCAGTTAGAGATGCTTTGAAGAAAAATAAAACAGAATAGGGGAATAGAATGCACAAGGAAGGTCTCCGAGGGCAGGACATTTGAACTGAGACCTAAGTGATATGAGGCAAGGCATACCAGGCAGGGAGAAAAGAAACTTCAAAGGCCTCGAGATGCACTGTGCTTGGTCTGATAGAGAAACAGCAGGAGGCCAGTGTAGTTAGGGGACATATATTAGGGTTGTGAAGTTGGGGAGATAGTCGAGGCTGGTCATGGACGACCTTGTGGGCCACAGTAAGGCTTCTGGACTTGGTTCTAAACGTGATGGGTAACCACTTAGCAAAGGAATAAAGAAACAAGATTTTCATCTTTAAAACATTGCTCTGGCTCCTGTATTGAGAATAGACTGTAAGGGGTAAAAGTAGAAGCAGAAAGATGACACTAGTAGAGTAGTCCAGGAAAGAGGTCACGGTAGCTGGGACCAGGGTAGAAGGGGTGGTGATGGAGGGAAGTGAGGGGTTAAGTATACACTTTGTTGGTAGCCATGACAGGATGGGCTGATGGATTTTTGGACACTGAGAGTAAGAAAGAGGGAGAAATCAAAGGTTAAAGTTTTTGTCCTGAATGGAGTTATCAATTATTGTGATGGAGAAGGAAAAGCTGTTCTGTACACATTAAGTTTATGGGACACTCTGGTATGGAGTGAGTAAATGATCCTAAAGTTTACAAGAGCAATCGTACCTGGATATATGGATTTGGGGGAGAGTCATTGACATACAGATGATGTTCAGCTCCATAAGACTGGACGAGGTCATCGTCTATAGAGTAAGTATAACAGAGGAGAGAAAAGGTCCCAGAAGAAGAGACTAGAAGGAGCAATCAGTGAGATAGAAAACCAGAGGAATGTGATGTCCTGGAAACCAAGTGAAGAAATTACTTGAGAGAGAGAGTGATCAACCATATGAGATGATGCTGAAAAAGTTGAATAAGGTGCCAGCCCAGTGGCATAGCGGTTAAGTTCGCACACTCCACTTCAGCAGCCCAGGGTTCGCAGTTCGGGTCCCAGGCGCAGACCTACACACCACTTGTCAACCCATGCTGTGGCAGGCATCCCACATATAAAGTAGAGGAAGATGGGCACAGATGTTAGCCTAGGACCAGTCTTCCACACACACAAAAAAATGTTGAATAAGATATCACACCCTTGATGGTCATATGAGATTCTCTTAATTTGGATAGAGGCTGTCTTGCCTTCAATGGATGAACATTCAGGTACCAAATTTACAAGGTTTTTCCCCACATTGGCCTCAGGGACAAATAGAGGCACAGACAGGGGTGTCTTCACATGGTCTAGTCAATCTTGTGGTTATAGTCAAAAGTAGATAAGGACATACAGATCAAGGGTAGAAGCACCTGAAAAGGAGAAAATAAAGTCAGATTTGTCAGCATGATCTTTCAGATGCTCTCTTTCTCTAAACTGGCAGCATGGATGCCATCCCTGAACCATTCATGGCACTACCAAATAGCACAGTCCATTATACTTACATAAATATGAAAGTACTGCACAAAAACTAAAAGCCGTAAAAGGGAAAAGGGTATAGGTAGAAAGGCAAAATACCGTGAGGATTATTATTTTGTCAATGACAAATAAAAGACATTCAACAGAGATAAAATAGGTGACTATCTTTAAAAATAATAATAATGTGTTCTATTCTGATGAGTTAGAACAGTTGAAAATGATGGTATCTCATGCAGAAATACTATTGCAGGACCTTGCTTATTAGAGAGCAGTATTTGGAACAAAATATCCATCCAATTGGTCTCAATAATTAAAAGACAAAAAAGCTTCACTTAATGCAATTCAGCTTGTTAAATTTGACCAACATATAATCTAAGAATGCAAGTTCCTTAGTAGGGGAACCATGCCTTATGCCCCTCATAGTACTTAGCACAGAGCTGAGCACACAGCAGAATGCATATTCTTGAACTGGTTGAATTCAATATATGTTGGTTGGTTTGTTGGTTGGATACTTACTGGGTTAGTTAGCTGGTTGCTTGGTTGGTTGGTTGGTTGGTGGCTCGCTTGCTTCGCTGGTTGATGGCATGGAGGCAAGATGTCAGTGCCCTACTAAGAAGTTAAAAAGAGAAACGCTATATTTGCTAAGTGTTTCCAAACTTGTGCTAAGATCTTCCGCCATAGGCAGAAAACATTTCAAAATGTGAAGTTTATTCATCCAATAAACATTATAGGTCCCTTATAATGTTAGACTCTGATGCAAGTATGAATAAGAAACACAGACAGAATTAAGACCTTGAGAGTTCCTTGGCATTGAAAAGATAATGTGTATTATACATTATATAAGCCCTTGTATATAAATTATGCTAAATAATGAAACTAGGATAACACCACCTAACAAAGTTCCTATTTTTTTCCCCTGATGCCATTTTGATGTCTCCCTTTCTTGAAATATACTAAAAATCAAATTCTTTGTCCTAAAATTTTATGTCCAAGGTGCTATGCTTAGTTTATTGATTAATTCAGCAATAATGGCACAAAATATTACCCCCTGGAAGCTCAGTCTAGAAGGGGAAACACAAGTGGTAAAAAAAAAAAAAAATTTTAAATACAGTGTGATAAGAATGACACATCATTGAAAAATTTACAAAGTCCTCATAAAGTGTAAAGAAAATGGCAAATATTGCTTAGAGAATTAAAACAAGGAACCTGGGAAAAGGGAAAGCTTTGAACAAAAGAGATGTGTGTAATATCAAATAGAATTTAGTACATAATTACTTTAATTTTGAATTAACCTTATTATTCCATTTACATTGATGTTTAATGGGAAAATATGAATAATGGATTAAATTCGGAACAAGGCATGATTTTATTATTTAAACATTACTTTTCATGTAGCTTATTATTACGTTGTCATCTTAAATTTATGTATTGAATGTGCCTATCTCGTGGTAGAAGAATTCCTGCTGAAATTATCCATCCCATGAAATGAGCAAAGCATGGCTAGATTTACAGTCCTGGCAACGTTTCCTCTCCTGTTTATTTAGTGGTTCCCTGCATTTGGGACAATATACCCACACTGAAAATTCAGCCACTTGGATTTACTTGCACGTTTATTTCAGGGAAAGGAAGTTGATAATATTTACAGTAGTTTCTGCCCTCTCTTTTGTCTAAATGATGATTCGGGTACCTTTGTCAAGTCTAGAGCACATCTTGATAGAAAGATGTTTTGGGCCACTAGTCTCGAATCTCCAAATTGTGAAAATAGAGTAGATAACTGATGCTTTTTTGAGGCTGAATCTATCAAAGTTGTCGATTAGGAGTCACATCTACTCTACTTAAAATAGATTAGCTTCTTGTATAACATAACTTACCACACACACACAACATTCTCTCTAAAAAATAAAATAACACTCTTAAATGATTGCTGTGAAACCAAAATTAGTATTCTAGCCTAAATTATGACTACAGAAAGAAACTATATAGCTGTAGGCTACATTAGAATCCCACCTTACATCCTTAAAAAATATATTGGTGAAAGATCAGTCAGGTGACTTTTGAGGGCTACCCCTCATTCTTCCAGGGTTTGCCTGATAACGTTCCATGAGACCCAGTATTTCCCGCCACGAACCAGACAGTCCACTTACAAACCCCTCGCGCGTAGCCTGCCCATCTCCACAACTTCTCTGTTTCCTGAATTTGTAGTCCGGACTAAAAGCATGTTTATCCGCCCCATTTCCCAAGCTGGAACCTAAACACTGGTCCCCAAAGCTTCTCCTTCTCTCATAACTCCATATTCAGGAAGCCTTGACAATCCCTCTTCAGAAGCCCTTGCTTAGCTCCTGCCTTTGGCTGAGTTCAGGACATTGTCTGTTACCTCACTCAATGCAATAGTCATTCCACCCTGCAGTCAAACCCTAACTTTACCTCCAGAATTATCTTTAAAAAAAAAGCCTGATCATGCCACTTCCCTCATGTAAACCTCTGAGGATTATAGGGGATTATAAAACAGACAAGAACAATCACTTAGCTTGGAGTACAGTGTCCTCCTCTGTAGAGTCCCAACTTACCACGGCAGTGTTATGTCGTGCTAACTTCTTCCCACCTACAATGAACTCTCTCAGCCTCCTTTTCATGAAATGTGTCTCCTTGGGTATGAAACCCACACAAGCTCCAATGTTTATGAATAGTGCCTAATCTTTATTCTAAACCATTCGTGTCAACCAGTTTCATACTTCTCTTCATGCCCATTTCTTCCTGACCCCCGATTCTTATTCTAGTCCCCTCCTCCTTGTCTTCCACCTTCCCTCTAGGACCAGTTCTTGGGCTGTTCCTCCAGCTTTGAGCTCTGGCTTCTCTCCTTCCTCCTGGCCATTCCAGCTTATAGCTTTCCTGTAAATACCTTTCCTGGAACCCCCAGGGTGGGTTACCTCAGCACGCATTTTCATGACTGTCATCATCTCCAGATTTACCCTGAGCCTGCAAGCAAAACCCAGACCACGCCTTGACTTTGCACGAGGTGGAAGGAATGCTTCTCCTTGGAATTCCTTTCCCTCCTTTTAACGTGTGAGATTCCTATTTCAGACACAGATCACACATCAGTTCTTCTGTGACACCTTTCCTGAATCTCCTAGATAGTGGTTCACCATATTCGGTATGGGGGCTCCGAAGAGATCTGATGATATATCCTGTTTAATGCCTACTCCTTTGTATTATAACATATCTGGGTCGCCTTGTAGATGTTGAGTTCTTGTGGATAAGAATAGTATCTTAATGAACAGTAGATATGTGTAATCTCCCTTAAATCCTTTTAAGAATAAGACAAAACATAGGGGTAAGGAGTGAGGAAGAGAGAGAGAGAAAGAAAGAAATTGTATTCCTTTTAGTATAGAGAGTGGCTTTCAAATATTTTTTTTTACCTTGACCTACAATAAGGAATACATCTTACACCGTGAACTCAGTACACACACACAACTGGTAGAACAAATTTCACAGGATGTTACTTAGATTACTAATGCAGCACACTGTATTCTGTTATTTTAATGCTAGTAGTGAGCTACTAAATTGATTTCTAGAGCAGTGGTACATTGGAATTACTTAAGGATCTTTGAAAAAAAAAACATTCATGCCTGAGTTCCAGCCCCAGAGATTCTGATTTAACTATCGTGAGATGTGGCCTGGACCTAGGAAATTTTGGTAGCTGTCCACGTATTTCCAGTGTGCAGGGTGGGGTGTGAACTGCTGTCTGGAGCCTTAGCCACTCAAACTCCAACCCATGAACCAGCGGCATTGGCATCCCCTGAGAGTTTGTCGTAAATGCAGGATCTTGCACCTCACCCTGGATGTCTCCATCAGAAATTGCATTTTATCTCGTAAATCTGATAATTATTTCTAATAAAAATTGTATATATTTAAAGTATACAAGATGATGTTTTGTGTGTGTATATATATAGTGAAACCATTACCATAGTTAAGCTAATTAACATACCTTCTCCTCACATGGTTATCTTATTTGTTTGGTTGTTATAGTTTTCAGTATTTTTGAAAAGTGCTTGAAATTTAGGGTCAAAATCTGGCTCAAGTGTGGCTACTTGGAGATGGAGCATATTTTAACAATAAGAAAACATACTTTTGATTGACATTTTAGCATAAAAGAAAAAAAGCTCATTTGGGGCTTGATATATTTTTGACTGATAGTAATAACATCATTCCCATTTTAAAAGGAAATATTTTTCTCTTTTAAAAATGCTCCATTTTCCTCACTTATTTTTTAAATTGAGATGCAATTTGCTTCGAGCGAAATGCTCACAACTTGAATGTGCAAGTCGATCTGTCGAGAGAAATATGTACACCCATAGAAGGCCAGCAAAATCGAGATATTAAGTATTTCCCTCCCCCTTGAAAGTGTTCTTGTGCCCTTTCGAGTCAATCTGCGTCTCACGTAGGCAAATTCTGCGCTGATTCTGATGGCCGTAGACTAGATCTGCCTGGTCTGGAACTTCACACCAACACACTCTAATTATAGAAATGAATCTATGTTGTTATGTGTATCAGTAGTTTATATTTTATATTGCTGAATAATATTCCATTATATGGCTATGCAACAATTTGTATATTATGAAGAAAGCTGTTATAAACATTCTTGTCTAGGTAAAAATGAAAAGAAAATAAACTTCATTTTAACAGTATAACCAGGTGATTGGCAAGCACGTTAAAGTTTAGGAAGCACTGCCCAGCTTAGAGTCCTGGGAGGCAGTTACCTGTACTGGTTAGTAGCGCAGGCTGTGGTGACCATGGGCAAGTTACCATGTCTTCGTGCTTCAGTGTCCCCATCACCCCAACAAGGACATAACAGGATGATTTCCATAACAGCATGCTCTCCATAGGGTTCCTGTGAGAGCCAAATCAGATCATTCATAGTAAACATTTTGCACAATGGCTGCACATAGCCTGGCATATAACAAGGATAAAATAAGTCTCATCTAATTTTATTATCCACAGTGTCAGCAAAATGACTGGCAAATAGTAGGCATTCAAAGACTTGTGCTGCTCACTTATTGAAATGGAGACTCAGAGAAGGAAAATAATGCGCCAAAGTTATATAACTAGCTCACCAAAAATCAGAGAATACAAAGGCGTTCTAAGAATAGATTAAGATTTCTTGGGATGCCTAACCCAGTCTGTCTGCAAGGTTTTGGTGTTTGCTGGAGGACAAGTTTCACTAAACATCTTTATGTGTAAATCCAGGCGCTAGAGAGAATGCCTGCAGTGAGTTCGTTTTGCCCTGGCTCATAAAAGCTATCTTGTAAGTTGTCAGAGTTACTTGCAGGCTTTTAAACCATTTAGAGGGTCCACAGCCAGCTGGCCAAAACTTCTTCATCCTCCGGCATCTGCCCGTATCTATCAGAATTTAAACTCTAAAGTGTGCTTTTAAAATCGCAAACCATTTTATTCTTAGTGTGTATTTTCTACCCTTATTTTGGGAGTGGAATTCAGAACATGATTCTGCCCAGAGAAATTTCTGGCCATGAGCTTGAGCAATAAAGACCAATGGTTGGTGCCGCTCCCATTTTGATGACAAGCAGCCAAGTTTTTCTACTGATGACCCAACCACAATTGAGTCAAATTAGAACTCATGTCCTGAGCTAGTGATCTACTCCATAGCTCAGTGAATTGCATTATTCCCTTTTGCCTGAAAAAAATCATGCCCAAATCAACTGGGGAAATAAATATACAAAGAGAATATACCACTTCAGAAGATCAACTAGATACTGATAAATACATTTCATTGACTTCTGGCCAAATACGTGTGACCAGCTTCTCCAGACAGGAAATGAAGGATTCTCAGGAAAAGATGAGATCCACTTCCACTGACAGGGTGGAGCAGAGAGGAGTAGTAGACACATGAATAAAGATGTACTTGTCGAAAGTTCTCAAGGATAGAGCAGCCTGGATTGGAGAGCACTTATGAATAAAATGGCACAGTTCTCTAATTATTTTAAAATAGAATTGGCTATTTTTCAGTTTTAAAAATGTCAAAAGAGGAGTAGAAACTGGCTCTTGAACAGTACATTTAGTCAGCAAGAGAGTGGAGGCTGAACATCAGGCTAAAAACTGCCGCAGCCAGGTGATTTACATCCTAAATTAAATGACCCTCGGGGCATCTTAGCTGCAAGGAGGAAAGGAAGGAGAGAGAAGGCGGGTAGGAACTGATGAACCCAAATTGAAAGGCAGGAGCCAGCAGAAGGGAGCCTGACCGGTGGTCCCTTGTGCAGACCCCTCTGAGGAGGGAGAGAGTTCTGTCATAGTGTGTGTGTGTGTGTGTGCACATCCAGAGTGTTTTCAACCATTGAAGCCATCATTGTAGTTTAAGTGAGCACAGACACAATGCAGAGAAAATTCTTGCTCTATTGGCTCCGATGGCAGGAGCCGTCATTAACTGACAGAGAGCGTGCTTAACTCCTATCAGTAGGGAGATTAAAAACTGAAAAGCATAAGACTCGCCTCACACAGGACACCTGAAGGAGTCATCAAACCCAATGGCAGTCCCAAACACAAGCTAAAAAGTGGTGACTTTGCAGGCTTCAAGGTGGCTTCTGGGATGGCTGAGAATTTAAGCTGGAAGCAGAATGATCTCTGAGGCAGGGTGAAGGGTAGCAACGCCCAGGATAGAGTTCTGGGAGAATTGGAAGCGCTCCACGATGCTGCAGGAACAGTAGTGGACGTGACTTGGGGCAGCTCTCTCCTCTGGAGAGAAGGAAATAGCTCCTCTAGTTAGGTCTAAGGCCCATGGCCCTATTATCAACCCAGAAATATTCCCTTCACAAAGACAAATTTCTATGGGGTAGGGTGGCAGGTGGTGATTAGTGGTGGATACCAAATTTGTATGTGTCTCCTTTAGAGTTAAAGCCAGGTTCCGCTTTCTCAGTTTATATTGTCTACAAGAGACCTGCAGAACACAGGAATCTGTTTCAGAACTCCTGAAAGATGATCATCCCAGCTCAGCTCAAATAAATCTAATGATGAGGAGGTGAAGGGGAGAAGGAAATTGACACGTGTTAAGTGCTCACTATGTCCCACGTATGTAATCTTGTTTAATCCTCATAAAAGCCCTGTGAGATATAGGTATATTATTTCCCTATAAATAGGTTACAAAGATTCAATTAAACATTAAAGAAGTTTCAAGGACACTGAGCAGTAAGTGGTGAAGCAGGTGTGGAGGATTCCTAAGTCCATTCCTTAAAGCGTTGTCATGCAAAGTGTGGACCGTCATGGACCACAACAATGGCATCTCTGGAGTTTGTTAGAAATACCGAATCTCAAATCCCAAGGCAGATGGACTGGATCAGGAATTGCTGTTTGACAAGGTCTCCATGTGATGTGTACGGATATTAAAGTTCGAGAGGTGCTGCTCTGAAGCTCTGAATCTCATTGTCTTCCCCCCGTCCTACTACGTGAGCTGGCTCCTCCCATTTTGGCAGAGCCATAACTGCTAACTATTCTTCCTTAAATTGAGTCAAAATCTCCTTCCTTGTGACCCTTATCTGTCGTCCTTCAGGGAGTCATCAGATGTCACTTTTTCTATTTCTTTTCATTTTTTTAAAATCTAGACTCAACTCTTTATGTTTATACGTATTAAATTTTATCTTCTGGATTTTGTCCGCAAGACCCTTTCTAATCCTGATTCGCTTCTGCCAGAGTGATAATTTACGTAGTTAATGGGCATACTTTCTTGTTATTCTTTCAATTGTGACCTATTGATGTTTTTTAAAAAATTTTTATAAATACACACATTCAATGCAGTCACACTTAGAGTCCAATGACATGGTGACATTAACCCATTTATCAACTTATGTGGGTTCTACTACTCAAAAAACTATAAATGGTGGTTGCCAGGGGATGGGGAGAAGAGGAATTGGGGAGGGATTAGTCAAAGCATACAAAGTTTCAGTTATACAAAATGAATAAGTCCTAGAGATCTACTGTAGAGCATAAAGCCTATAGTTAACAATACTGCACTGTCTACTTAAAAATTTGCTAAGAGTAGAACTTATGTTAAATGTTATATCACAAAACAATAATAATAAATAATTTTCTGAACATAAAAATAAAGAAAAACTTTTGGAAATGATGGATATGTTTATGGCATAGATGTGGTGATGGTTTCACAGTTGTATACTTATCTCCAAACTCATTAAGTTGTATGCATTAAATATATACAGCTTTTAGTTTTGTTTTGCTTTGTTTTGTTTGTGAGGAAGATTGGCCCTGAGCTAACATCTGTTGCCAATCTTCCACTTTTTGCTTGAGGAGGATTGTCACTAGCTTGATGAGCAGTGCTAGGTCCACACCCAGGATCCGAACCTGCAACCCCGGGCCACCGAAGCGGAGCATGCGAACTCAACCACTGTGCCACTGGGCCAGCCCCTAAAGATATACAGCTTTTTATATGTCAATCATGCCTCAATAAAGTAGTTTTTTTTAAATATTATAAATTACCCTGGGGTATTTTCCAGGCCATTTCTCCAACTTACCTCCATCAAGGATTTTTTTTAAATGTCTTGCTAAACTCACAGTGCTCTATGTTTGTGGAACTGTCCTGATAACCTTATATCATAGAGGAAATAAGATTGACCAAGAATGATTAATTTTTAGTCAACTCATGCTGGCTTCTAGTTATTATCCATTACTTTTCAAAGTGCTCACGAACAATTTTTCTAATAATCTGTTCTAAAAGAGTTACAAGTCTTACTTGCCTGTTTGTGGTTTCTGGAAACATTTTCTCCTTTTTAAGAATAGGCCGTTTGCCTGGCATTCACGTTCCAGGATTTCTCCTGTTCACTCTCGTGTTTTAAAAGATTTTTACTGTGAATTCTTTCAAGAGAATAAACTTGGAATACTTGGAATCAGAAGATACGAATCTAGTACCATTTAACTGCTTTGAGCAACAATCACTTCATCTACTCTATAAAATACACATAATCTTCCTGATAAGAGATGGTATGAGGGAAAGTATTATATGAACTATAAAGTGCATAAGTACTATTGATGGTATTAGGACAGCTTTAGAATATAATCAGTGTGTTGGAGAATTAAATTCATTTAGTAGTTGATGCTCTCTTACTTTAATTTCCCCTGTCCTGGTTCTGATACCACCTGGAGTCTATGTCAAATTCTTTTTCATTTGCTTGTTTCTGAGGAAGATTTACCCTGAGCTAATATCCATGCTAATTTTCCTCTATTTTGTATGTGGGTCACCATCACAGCATGGCCGCTGATGAGTGATGTAGGTCATCGCCAGGGAAGCAAACCCAGGCCGCCAACACGGAGCACAGTGAACTTAACCACCAGGCTGTGGGGCTGGCCCCTCTGCCAAATTCTTTCCAAAGATCAATGAAGCAATGCCATGGGCAGATATGGCCCATAGCCTGTTTTTGTAAATAAAGTTTTATTGAAACAGCAGAACTCATTCATCCACAAATTATCTATGACTGCTTTTGTGCTACAATGGCAGAACTGAGTAGTTGCTAGAGACCACGTAGCATATAGAGACAAAAATATTGACTATCTGGCCTTTTATGGAAGAAGTTTGCTGACCCCTGTCTCAGATGACAAACTGTAGAAAAGAGGAACTTTGTGGATATATAATTTCCTGTACACAACTCCTACTTCAGCTCTGTGCTTGATTAGGTAGTTAATAAATTCATTGTATAATAATTCTTTTAGCAAGATTTTGTAGCCTAAATGCAATCGTATTCTGAAATAAAAATCTGGATCAATTAGGATGTTTAGCTAGAAAGTCCTGTTGCTTTCAAGCCTCATTGATGAAAAATAAAGGAAAATCCACAATGCTTCTGTTTGATTTTCAACTTTAATAAATCTCAAATATTAAACAAAAATTCACTTTTATGATGACTTGACTTGTCCCATGTTAAACTGAGTATCAGAACTCCTTGTCCAGCAAAGTAGATATCAATGGAAATATTGAAGGGTAGGCTGAATCCCGACTTTCACTCAGGATATGCCCTGAATCTCCTTTTAATCTTCCTAATTCAATGTGTTTTCATAATATTTGAACATTCTAAGATTTAAGTACAGAGAAAAAGTTCTCAGAAATTAAGGGCCTCGAGAGTCAAAGTTTGAAACCACTTTGTTTTCGGGGCTTTCTTCAGTAAAGAATTTCAGGACAAAGTAGGTGTTATTCTGTACGACAGTCTGTTAATTGTTTCCAAGAGAATAATAACATTCTGTCCTTGAAAAGAATGGCTGGCAATGGAGTTAGCTCTAGAGACTCTAAGAAAGTATTTGCCAAGAAACAAGGTCGGTCTGATAATATGTCAAACACATCCTTTATTAACCTGAATAAATAAAATATACCCATAAATTATGAAGTGCCCGGTGGCTGAATTGCCTGACTACTGTCTTTAAATGTTCTCATTAGCATTTCATTTCTGTAATGAATGACTTTCAATTTCATATTTTTCTGAAAGGGTATTTTAAATTTCATAAAAGCAGTACCTTCCAGATTACATGAGAAAGAATGGCTAGGAAGTTCTTTTATAGAACTGTGAACTAGCTTGAGTTTTACAGAATAATTATTTTCCATCTTTCACCTAAAGATAACCGGGTGCTTAACCCAACATTAAGTCAACGCCTCAGTGCCATCATGTGATAAATGTGTAATATATAACAGATGAATAAATTAATTGTGACTAACACAGTGAGAGAGAGCAAGAGAATTTGGATGTGAATACGTACACACAGAGTATACAGCCTGGTGTGTCACAACTTACCTACATAGCAGTAGACTTAGACGTACCATTTTATCTACTTGGGATGGCTTAAACCATCCCCTAGGTGAATGTTTTTAGACTACTGTATATCTGATGTCCATTATTCAGACGTAAACTCTATGTGTTTAACCGAGGGGTCTGATGTCACAATTTGAGTCAGTGGGAGTTATGTATCCAGGACTGAAGAATTTTGGTGAATCCAAAGAATGTGATTTTTATACAAGGTTTACACTGTATTAAATAAGTAAAGGACTAAAAATTAACTAGTAAAATCAAGTAGTGTGGAAGCACCTCCCCTGTCACATTCCCCGCCCCAGTCACTGAGCACCACCCCAATCGTCATTTTCCTTCAGTAAGTTTAAGAAATGGGTTTCAACAGATAACACTGTGTAGTGCCAGAAATAAGAGATCAGAACAACTCTTTCAGTAAAGTTTGAGCTTTGGTCTCTCTATCAGTCAGTATTCTCCAGAGAAACAGAATCAGTAGGAATTGGTTTATGAAAACTGTGGGACCTGACAAATTCAAAACCCATGGGAAAGACTGGAAACTCCTGGGCAGGAGCTGATGCCCCAGTCTTGAGGCAGAATGTCTTCTTCCTCAGGGAACCCTCAGGTTTGCTCTAAAGGCCTTTCAACTGATTGGACAAGGCCCACCCACATTATGGAGGATAATCTCCTTTACTGACAGTCAACTGATTGTAGGTGTAAACCACATCCACAAAATACCCTCACAACAACCCAAGATTAGTATCTAATTGAATAACTGAGTAGATAGCTTAGCCAAGCTGAAACATCAAACTAACCATGACAGTCTACTTAGATAAGAAAACAGTCTTCCTCATCTTTGAGTAGTAATCTCATCTTTAATTTATATTCCTTCAAAGAGTTTGTTAAAACTATATAGAACCAGATCTAAAAACTCAAGGTGAGAAGTTTGGGCAATTATTGAAATATTTGAATGATCAACTTATTCTTATCTCAATTCCTAGGGCAGACAACCTCAATTCACTAGACACTGTTTTACTCCTATCCCGAAACCTGGCTTTGAGGAACAGTAGTGCCATGAAATCACCAGCTAATTAATGGTGCTCTGTATGATAGGATGGAACACTGAGAAATCTTTAAATGCAAGATTTTTTTTGCCGTAATTTCCCATCACTGCCCTAGTCCTCAAGATAACCATCTGTCATCCTACTTGGCAGATAAAATGAATTGAGTTTCCTCATAAATCACGATGAAGATAAAATTTTATTATTACTCCTACCATACTTTTCTGTTCCCCTCCAGAGTCAGGAAAAAAAAAAGTTGTCCTTCATTCTAAAGATAAAATTTTAGGTAAATTTCCAAATCCACTTCCTTTGATCCTTATCCAATATCTTAAGTTTCTCCTTTCCACTTTTTCCTCCTCTTCTCTCTCCTCTCTTCCCACTCGTTTTAGTTACTTTCCTATTTATTTCCTGCCTTTCCCTACCAGACTTTTTATATGTAGTGGGTAGACAATCACTGCATCCATTTTCTCACTGCGTTCTCCCCCTGCAGTTTCCTACTGTGTTATGTGTGTCCTCAACAGCCTATGGAAACTAAACTGAGAAATGTCTTCAGAGCTCACCCACTTGGTGAAATCAATGGCCACTCTTCAACCCAATGTTCTCTTCTTGCCACATTGGAAACAGATGAGCAGCCCCTCTTCAAATGCCATCGTCTCTGGATCCTACAATTATGGCTCTCCTCTATGATCTCACTTTCTCCTTCATTGGCCTCTCTTCCCTGGGAGTACCCCTCCCTGGTTAACACCATTTCCCAAAACTTGCTGCGCCTTTGGACAGCTCTTCTTCGGATAGTTGATACTTTCTTAAAATTTTGCACGGCTACTCATTTTTGCATTCAACAGATGTTCTTGAGCCCTCACTCTGTGTTGTTGCTATACTGGATGCCCACTAGAAAAATAAGAAATAAGGAGAGCTGTTTTCTATGTTACTCCAAAGAGAAGAGATAAACCTTTTCTGTTTTTTATTTTGTCTTGTTTGGTACTATTGTGAGCACCAGTTATTTTTAATATTTCACCAAAATACTGAAAAGGAATCATGCATTTATCCATAATAAATATATGCTAGTTTTCTTTGCTAGTTTCGGTTATAGTTCATAGTATTTTAGGGTTGGGACTATTTCTTACTCATCTTTATATGTGCTGGTCCTTCCCAGACCACATGGTAGGAACTCCATAAATGTTTACTGATTGGAGAGTAAAACATCAAAATTATTGTATTATGACCAAAAACACATCAGCCTTAAGTGGTTCACACTGGTTGATTCATGCTGACTAAAAACTCTGATTAATAGTGAAGTTAATGAAAATAGAACTAATTAATTACTACTTAAGAAAGAAGTTGAGGTTGAAAAATCATTTTCAATACAAAATCCATGGAGAAATAAAAAGAGAAATCTGGGAGTGAAAGCTTACGACCTAGGTCTCTGTACTCATGACTCCAGAATTTGTATCTCTAGCTCCTCACTTCCGTGTTTCTAAGTGATCCCCCCTTTTCCACTAGAATTTGTCCAGCACGAATCATTAGTTACCTTCCTCTCTCCTACCATGAATTTTCACACAGCCCAATGGTGTGACCATTTTCACAGATAACAAGGTTAGCATTTTAAATGTCTTTCTAGTTTGTAAGATATTGAAAATAGCGCTGTCCTTGTATATTTCACATACATAGAATATACAAGATATGTCATAACTACAATTATCTTTTTGCATGTATTGATTCAATCAACCACAATTAGTAAAGTCATTGTTAAAAATAGTGTTAGTGCATTTCTGATTTTAAAAAGTTAGTAAAGAATCTATGAGAAAATTTTGGCTGAACAAAGAAAAATAATTACGTGAAATAGATATGAAGTTTATTTTAGTGTTTGCTTTACCTTTGCAAAAGAACCCACAAAATTCTGCCTCTTATCTCTAATCTTTCTCCACGAAGCATGTAGATGGCTTGTCATATTTAAAATGATAATTGCATGTTTAGTAGGTGAATAAATTTAAGAACCTGCAATCAAACCCATAGGGAAAAATGAAACTAAGAAGAAAATTAGATAAAGATATTTCATAGCAGAAAATATTTGATGTAGTTCCGATTTCCTATCCTTTCAGAGCTAAGTCTGAATTTTAATTAATATTCTTTCCAAAATCCTACCTCAAGTATTTTATGCTGAAGGAATTATTGAAAGATTGACTATCAAACTTCTGATGTAGTTATAAATATTTATGATCTGCTGACTGTATTTTTATTTTATTCATGGACTAAATCCTTAGATCTCTTGCTTCCATAGGCTGGTAATTAGGAATGTGAAGTGTGACGTTATGCCTTCTCTGTGCCAGTTTCATGAGTGGAATTCAAAATGGAAATGGGTGACAATCACATCATTGATTACTGTTTATGTAGAAAAGTTGGCATGTCTGTGCAACTATAATTGGAAATACAGTGTATTAAAAAAAAGTATTATATAGCTATTTCATACGTTCTGCACATGATTCCTTTACAGTTAGCTAATGAGCTAATTGCCCCTTCCATACTTGGGTCCCTTAAAATTATCCACTCTGATTTCAGTTAATTGGGATACACAGTCCTGATCCTAATAGTTCTTCTGCTCGTTACACTTCATGAAAGCCAGATTTTCAAAGCTTAAGCATCTCATAAAATACCTTAAATTAATTTTCTTTCTTTTCTCTGTTGGACTTATATTAGATGGTTGTGACCTCAATGTTGTCTCCCAGCAGTTCTCTTTGGTAGCGTGGCATTTTGTCCTTCTTTTCTTTTGGTTTGCTTCCTTTAGCCCTTGGGCAGGCAGACAAGCACATTCAAATACAGGTAATTCTGTCACTGGGACATTTCTTCCTGAGGGCTACAACGTGTGAATAAAAACAAGATGGTTCTGTCTTGATAAAGTATGTATGTTCTCATTATGCCAAAATATCTATTCAATTCAGGCAGCCAAAAATGTGAAATTAGTAAACAAAATTTCCCATGATTAACTATAGTCTGTGTCTTAAGAAGTGCCAAATAAATATATAAATTTCAATGTTATGTAACCAAACATCCGTATAGTAAGAAGGCAAGCCTGAATGTCGCCCCAAACACAGCAGAGATGAGGCAGCTCTGCCACTATGTAGCTGTGTGACTTGGCTTCTCCAGCCGCGATCACGTCTGTAAAATGGGGACAAGTCTATTCGCCATCAGGTTATTTCAAGGATTAGATGAGATTAAATCTCTAAAGAGCTTGGCAGAGTTCTTGGCATACAGTTTTATCATTCTTAGCACATGTATAGTAGCTGTTGCTATTATTAGCCAAGTTAGTCACTGCTCCTCTGCGACCTCCAACGCTGTGTTTATTCAGTAGGAAGGATTTGATGGACAGTTTTGCATTATCTAAACCAAAAAATCAGGAGACTATGTAAAACATTCACTCTCAATTGATTAATCTGGCACTGTATGGTTATGATTCTTGCATTTTACTATGGTTTGCAGAAACTTGAAATAAAGCTAATACTATAATTATATAATTATTACTAGATTTAGGTTTAAAAAACAACATTTTTATTATTTCTGACTCTGTCATTAGCTATATTTGGCTGGAATATAAAGTGTATTATAACCTTTAAATGAGCAAATTAGCATATAAACATGTGGACCTATTTCCATGGACTGTACATTCGTGTAGGTATATGCTCAATAGTGGCGGTAGAGGGAGGGGACAACTTAAAATCTTTGATGATGGTTCTCTGCTAACTTATTCCAATCAGCCTCAGTATGGTGTGATAATTGTAACATCGGGAGCAACAGGGGGTTAGACTGGTTTTCTCTGTGCCATTTGTCTGTTGTATCTGAGGACAGAATAACCTCCCGTTATCTGCAGGGAAATTGCCGTATGAAACTCCTAGACTCCTAGCATTATCCAGCCCCCAAAGAATCTGTGTACAGTGTCTAGCATAGAGAGGGTAATGGTGAGGTGTAGACCCCATGGAGGAAGTCCTGAATGTCTGATATTATGAGGCACCATATTGATTTCCATTTCTCTCCACGTAAATCAAAGAGACAGTATCTTTCTCTGGATTCCAAAATTTCAGTGCAGCCAAGACAGAATTTTTCCTTCCCCTCTGCCATGTGTTTCAGAGATTTATAATTGGCAATCTTTGGTGTCTATGGCCCAATGAGCAGACTGACTTCTTGATACTTGTATAAAATATTGCTCTCTCAGAAACTGAAATTGGAAATAAAAGCGTCCAAGTTTGAACCATCAAAGTCTGTCAATGAAGATTCTCATCTGCCAAGTCTGTTTCCCTCTTAACAAGTTAGAAGGGCTCTCGCGTCAAACCTTGGACCAGTGTGGATGCAATGCACAGTCGCATTTTTAGCACGGCACATTTGTTCTTTCTGTCAGTCATTTTATGAAGCTCAGCGACTTACTGCTGCACAGGTTCAAAATCCATATGGGAAGAATATTCTGGCTGTCCTCATTTCAGGGAGGCAGCAGGAGCTCTGTAATTTTTCACATGAAGAGAGTAAAGGAGTAGATCAACATAATCTAACATGTTACACCACCCGTGAAGGTTTGTTGATCAGCTTACAATGGAAGCACAAGCCAGAACACTATCCAGAAATACCACATGGGGTGATAGAGAGCTAGGGGTGAGAGGTTCCTTGGCCAAACAACCCCAACAAGAGACAACCTCACCGCCAGTGTGGACACTCAAGACCAGCACCCAGCTCACATTGGAGCAAATAGTCTATTTTTTTTTAAAGCAATTCAAGGAAACAATTTTAAGGAACGTCATCTGGAGTCTTGAAACAGGAGGGTTCTTTTTCTGCTCTTCTGTATCGATTTCACAGCATCAAAAACTAAATGGTACCTTCCCCTGACTACAAACACTGATTCTACCTGTCTTAAAAGTGTGTGTAGGCGCGTAGGTCAGGGAACAAACACACACACACATAGTCACAAACATTTTCAACTGTTTGGCAGGAAGCTGCATTCGGAAATGAAATGGATGCAACAATCTTTCTCATCTTTCTCTCTCTCTTCTCTCTCTCTCCTTGCTCAGTCAGAATGCCTGGCAATTGGCAGTTGCAGGTAGAGTGGAATAAACTGTTGGATCGTGTGTTTGTGGACAGTCCCCAGCTCCACCCTAGCCAGCTGTCCCCCATCATTTCACTGGAGGTTTTATAGCCACTTGACACACTGTGTTGGAGTAAAGTCAGAAGATGGTGAGAGGTCATGCCATGCTGGCCCCTCGGAACCATGCTTGTTCAGAAATACAGTTAATACTGTTTGAAAGTAAGCATGCACCTTGCTTAATGTCCAGGTGAAATGATGACTCTTTTCTACAAGGTACTCCTATGGCTTGAGTTCATGGGGGGCTGTGTGTGGTTGAGCATATGTCTCTGATGCATCTGCCCTCATGTGTGTCCCTAACACACAGGAGAGGATAGGGGAACTCTACAATACAGTTTTGTCTTGTTCTTATAAACTTTCATGTCCCGCCAAGGGTTTTAAGATATTATTTAAAAGTGCTTTTATTTTTATTTTCTTCTAGTGAAATCATGAGTTCTCTTTAAATGCAGGAACCTACTTTATAGGGTCCCTCTGATAATATATTTCTCTCCTTTTTTTTTTTTGGTTTGAAATTCATTACATTGTTTTAGAGAAACAACAGATTCACTGACAGTTTTATGCTATCCACTTCCTAAAGTGAGCAAGCTATTTAGAAAGCCTCCGCTCTGAGGAACTTTGCAAGAATCAGTCTTTTGTCTTTTCTTTTTGCAACTTTACTTATAGTTTTAATCTGAAGTGTTGTTTCTTCTTTGCCAGAGCAGCAAATAATCAGTGCCTTTAGATTCTCTTAGAATGTATTTTCTTTTTCCTTTCCAACATAGTAAAATGCAAGCATTTAAATATATCTTATCACTCAATGCTGAACACAAAGGAAATGTAGATAGATCATCGGACTAATTCACATCTGCCGGGAGTAATTGTTGGATGCATGCTGATTAAGCATAAAAATTGTTTTTGAACCAAGCTTTTAATTAGGCATCTGCACCAGGTCACATAGATGAAATTATAAAATTGTGATTAAGAAGTCTTTCATTCTTTTGAGAAGTAAGTGGCCACACCAGCATCTTGGTATCCCTTTGCCTATAGATAGAGTATGGGAATCACGGGCTGCTTTTGTACAGAATCGAGGAGACTGGAGTGAGCCCCAGAGGCCTGTCGCTTCCTTATTTCATTCACCACTGCAACTTCTCAAGGCCCCGTAGCAGTGCATTTGTGGGAATTCTTAAAGCTGCACCTTAGAGTTATCTTTTCTGACTTTTTCATTTGATATAAAAAGAAACTGGACCAAGGAAAGTTGCATTGCTTGCCCAAGATCACACAGCTACTGAAATAACTTATACTAGAGCTTGTGTTTCACGATGGTTCCAGAGTTTCTGGGTCGTGGCGCCCTGTCCCCTCTGCGCCTCAGCATTCTCAGAGCCCTCCTCCAAACAGCATATTTTGCAGGGCTACAGAAAGTAGACCAGGCTGCCGCAGTGGATTCCCCTGTTTGCGATTATTTGCTTCACTGCCTCCCTTCATTAACTTAGTTAATCAAAAGAATATTGCAGTTTGTCCCTCGATTTTCATATTCAGGAATTAAAGATATTTTACCCAGTGTTCTGGCTGATATGATTTGAGCAACACAAAAGAGTCCCCAAGGCAAAATATGTCCTGGACTGTTTGAAATTCTTAACATTTGAGTTGAAGTCTTGGGTTCAATTCCTGAATCTCACCTAATTATCGATGTGACTTTAGAGAAGTTATTTGACTTCTCATACGTTCAGTTTCCACACGTACAAAGTACAAATAATCATGCCTATCTCATACGGATTTTGTAAGGATTTAGGTAAGATAGAATTTGTAAACGCCAGATAAATGTATTAAAATTGTAGTCACTGTGCCAGAGAAATTCTAGGTGTTGTTAATGTGGTTAAATGGATTGAAGAATTAAGCTGTCAGGAAGAGGAACACCCAGGAAGAAGTAGTTAACACTCAGTAATAGGAGGTGGTAGGAAAGATGGTTGGAAAGGTGAAGCTGTCCTCAAAGGGTGACTAGGAGTTAATTAGGGGGGACAAAGCATGGGGAGAATCAGGAGGCTGGAAAACCAATTGCGTAGGTAGGGGCATGGTCTGAAGCACTTCATGGGGCACCTGAAGCTCAGAGTAGGTTAGGAAGGGGCAGGAGAGGGTGAAAATGTGAGCTTTATGTGCGGTGCTAGAGAATTTGGACTCTAATCTCTTTCCGTGATCAGGCACTGAGGGACCTTGAGTGAAAAGGACATCCGAGGGTGTGGTGCAGAAGACGAGTTGACAGGGAAGCAGGTGGACTGCAGTGGTCAGTGCTTCACAGCCATTAGCACCAACCCCCTTGACCAGCAGAATATTCACACTCTCTTGGTTCCTGAGCCCATCCTGACCAGAACAGGGGATTTATTATCAAGCGCATGTACTCATAGAGGTAAGCATGGGATGAAATTAGGAAACCTCATAATCCCAAAGGCTCACTGAATCATGCCATATGTGAGGCTTCCCATTCCTGCTATGACATCAGGAAGACCAGCTAAGAGACTGTTGCAGAAGTTCCTACAAGAGATGGTAAGGTCCTGACCTCAGGTGGTTGGAAGTAGGAAAAGAAAGGAAGGGACCAATTGCAGGGATAGCTAAGAGGCAGAATCCAAGGACCTTTGTCTTGGAATTTCAGAGTGAGGAGAACACCTCAGAGATGATCTGGGTCAATCTTTTCTTTTTATAACATGGTGCCTGGCTCACAGTAGTAGTTGAATATAATAAATCTTTGCTGAATAATTTAATGGATAGCTGAGGGGTAAGACCCAGAGAGATGTGTTGACACCAGCAATTATCGACAGACCTGGCATAAGAGGGCAAACCTCCTGACTCCTAGATCAGTGCTCTCTCCATTATGCCACACTTAGTCTTATAATGTAAAAAAAGGATTAGAACATTATCTGAACCTTATTTTAGTGCTACAGCTCGATTTACCTCATTTTCATTCACAACGTCATTTACAACGTAGCACATAAGAATTAGTAAACAAAGATTCTTCGGATGAAGGCATTTTGTCCTGCCCCTTGTACTTTCCATAACCTAAGTATTTGTTTTTGCATTGCTGCGTCATTTGATGGATATCTGCAGTAATGCTATCTGTGAGACAGAGGTTAAAGTCAATAGGATCATGGTAAGGTCCAGAACCTCCAAAGTAAAACCTCCTCCAATTGAGGGCTGTTTTTATAATTTTCACTCTAAAGAGACTGTTTGGAAATTTTAGAAACTGCCTTAAATTGTTCCCCAAAAATGATGCTTCCACTTTTATGAAGACAGAAATCGAGGAAACAGACTTGCTTTTTAGTAAAAGAAATTCAGTTTAGGTATAAGGAAAAGCTTTGGGGAAATCAGAGACATAGAACCTGTAGATTCATCAAGGAACCTGAGAAAATAAGAGAAGGGCCCACTAATTTCCTTGGGTGTTTGTCTCTGGACCTTTCTCGCTTGGTGACACAGCTGAGAATATGCCAAGATCCACATGTGTGGGTGTTCTCAGTTCTACCCACCACCCCTACCGCCGTGGCCATACAGGCTGGGCGTGCTTTTGTCCATGTGATCCCTCCACTCTAACCACAGTGTATTTATATTCCAGAAGGGAACGAGGAGTTCAAGGATGCTTTCATGAGGCCCCAGCCGTCCTTGTTGGGAAACAGTGTATTGAGTTACAAGGATGAACATATCTGTCCTCTCAAATTTCTGCAAGCAGACTGCCAAATAATGTAATAAAATTCAGCAGTTTCTTTTTTAAAATTTGAACAATGTATTCTATTTCATCTTGGGACATTTTTGCTTTCCAATCATTATCAGTCATTTGTTAAAAATTTTAACCTATGTATTTATATATGTAACATCACCATAGTGCCGTACCATTCACAGAACATTCTTGCCAACATCTCTTTCCCATAAGGTAGGTAGAACAGCTGTTATTATCTCCGTTTTATAGATGAGGAAGCTGATGTTAAATGACTTGCTCAAAGAGCAGCCCACAGAGACGCAGCCTCAATTCCGTTCATCTATTCGACATTCCACAATACTTCACTTTGGAGAATAAATTTCATCAAGAGCAGTTATTTTCAATTTAATTGAAGCGATGAGTAGCACCCCCCCCCCAAAAGTACATGTCAAAATTTATTATGTTTGTGGCAGCTGTGGAATAGAGTGAAAATGAATATTCAATATTATAATACAATTGCCTGTTATAGTAAAATTGTATATATATATTATTATAAAAAACACAAGCTTCAGAAAAGAGAGGTCAGCAAACCCTATTAGCTGGAGAGGAATCTCAACAAATAGTAATTTTTCAATGTAGAGTGCATGGAATTGATGGGATGGGAGTAGTCAGTGAGATTTTTTTTCTTTTAGCAAAAATCTATATGACTCGGCAAAAAAAAGAAGTCAGAAACACTAACAGCAGTAAATTTAGCTGTGAAATCTATTCCAGTTTTCCTCCGACTAAATCTTTCTATCCCTTATTCAATGAGCATTTATCCTAAAAACCTAAAGAGTTCCCAACACAGTAATGGTACTCTATATCTTTTGTGTACAAAACTCCCACAAAGGTATAAAGTCTGGGATGAATTCGTAGTCGCAAACATGAGACAGGAGCAATCTGAGTGGGAATGATGAACGATATCTTTGAAGAGGTGAGGGAAGAAATGAATTAGTTGGGATGTGGTACGTAGAAAGGAAGTGCCCTTGAGGGTCAAGAATAGCAGAATTCAACTAAAAGGCAAGTGGCAAGTTGTCACTTGTGAACAGTAAAGATATCGGCTTCACAAGAATGGTAACTTACTGGGTGGTGGAGACAAAAATAAGTTGGAAAGACTGTTAGTAAAGTGTATTAAGCAGAAGGTCTAGAGAACCTTCTGGGAAGCAGAGGTCTAGTAGTTGGAACTTAGTAAGGAGACTATAGGGTGAGAATGGAGCGGGAAGTAAATTATTCTAGTCTGGTCCAAAGTGGTGGTTAAGGAAGGCAGACAGCAAGTGGTAAGTGAGAGAGGCTGAAAAGGAAGCTTCTGCAGGCCACAGTGACTCAAAGAATGTGGGTGCTGAGGAAAGAGGTATAAGAATAACTCCACTTTAGACAGTGCTTTACAGAGAATGCCCTATTTTAGCCAAAATGATGAAGTACCCAAAAGGTATCCAAGATTGCGTTTTGATTTCCATGACTAAGAAAGAAACCAATGATCTTAGAATATTTTCTCATTCAAGCTAGCAATTTTAAATCTCTTGCTTCATCAGCCTCGCTCTCCTTCACTTGCACTTTGAAATCCCATAACTGGGAATCAGGTCACTATGAGACCAGTCCCTATGGGGACCCCAAGCTCAGTCACACCAAATTTGACCAACAGGCCTAGGATCAGTAGCCCTAAAACCATCTGGCCTCAAGATGGCCTGAAGTGAATGGCCACATAGGAAACAAGGTAACCTTGCAGGTAATATGGCAATGAAAACGTGTGCTTAGCTTTCAAAAGAAATGCATCATCTTATTTTTATGGAGAATCTTTCTTTGGTAAAATTAAAAGTGTTTTCACACACATGATCTCATTCTCGCAGTAGCCCTGTGAAAGAGGAAATGGAGATATTTTAATTCTCATTTTATAAAAGAAAAAATGGAGAGATGGAGAGATCAAGTGACTCTTTTCCAATTCTCCCTCTTAAGTAGGCCAATGGGGTTGGAGCTAGAGCCAATTTTCCTAATGATGTCCTTCTCTGTGCTCGCAAGCCCAGTCTGTCCCAGGACTTGGCGTGGCACCATCGCATAGCATATACCAGGTGGCTCGTATTTTCATTTCACAACATGTAAATGACATTCATACGGCGCAGTCTATAAATATCCTACCCAATCAGTTCTATCTGAACAAGCAAATGTTTGTCCATCTACAACAATTTCAGCATGACACGATGTCTAGGCATCTCTATATTTTTTTAAAGTGGGCAATTGAGTACTGTCAAGTTATTAGATAAGTTTATCCTGTGATAACTGACTACTCATCTTTTGCATTCAGAAATCTTCTGTGTAGCTCCATAAAGATATTGTTGCAGGATCCTTTATCACTCGCTTGTTTGATGACTTGAAAAACTGCTCTGCGTGGAAAATATCCATAAATTTTAAAAAGCAGTCTTACTGAGAACCACAAATAGTTCTCATTTTGTTTCTAATGGCAAGATCACATTAAAACTCAAAAATAGATAGCGTTAATCACTATAATTCAAATAACTACCCTTTAGACCTGGCAGGGGACCTTGAGAGCTTTGAATATAAGCCTTAGTTCTCTTCTCTTATGAATTTCTGGCAGAGCAGAGGGAAGAATATCGCATGCTTGGGGGCTGGAGGTTTGTTAACAGTGATTAAAGTTAGGGAGAGCCTTAGAAGAAAGTGGCATTTGGTAAGTTCGTGCCTATTACTTGCCCACTTAGAAACCGGTACTCATCCTTGATTATGACTATGGTGGGACTCTCTTAGCAGAATGGTCCTGGTTTTAGAATATAACTAAGGACAGATAATAATTACTGAAATAGCAATCATTTTTTTTTTTTTTTGCATAACAATTTACAGCTTACAAACCCTTTCACCTGTGTGATCTCATTTGTTATTTCCCATGGATCAGTAAGTTACTGTTATTACTGTTCCTCATTACTTCTGAAGAATCTGAGTCACAAAGGATTTAAGTGAGTTTTGAAAGTCACACAGCTAGGAAGTGATGGCGCTGGAAATCAGAGCAGCGTCTTTGGACTCCCCAACCCGTGTATTGTCTATGTACCGTGCAGCCTCCCAAACCTACAGAGAACATTGGATCGAGAAAATGGAGGTGGGCAGAAAAATAGTCAGTGTGTTAAAATTTTTTTTTAAAAAGACTAACCAAATAGCGAAAAATGGAGAAATGAGATGTACTGAAGAGGAAACCCAAATGGCCAATAAACATATGAAAAGATGCTCACCCTCACTAGCAATCTGGGAAATGCAAATTGAAACCATGATCACACCCATTAGATTAGCAAAAATTAAAAGTCTGAGAATGCCGAGTGTTGTGTCAGATGGGGAGCAATGAAAATTCTGATAAACTACTGATGGGAGCGTAAACTGATTTGACCTATTTCGTCAGCCATTTGCCATTATCTAACAAAGTTGAAGGTACACGTGGCCTGTGCCTAGCAATTCTATACCAAGATACCTCAGAAAAACTCTTCCATAGGTGCCCGCGGGCCATGAAAAGAGGTTCATAGCAGAGTTATCTTCTTTTTTCCTTTTTTACTTTTAAAATCAACTTTACTGAAGTGTAGTTTGTGTTCAATAAAATGCAGCCATTTTAAGAGTTTTCTCCATTGGCTTTATGTGTGTGTGTGTCTTAGTTTTCTTTGTTTTGCGGAGTTATCTTCAATAGCCAAAAATTCAAAAGAACCCCAGTGTCTATTAACAGAAGAATGAATAAATATTAATAAATAGTGATGTCATCATCTAATAGATACTATATTGCAATGAAAATTAATGAATTAGAGGTACAGGTGTCAAATAAATACCACAAATGCATTTTGAGGGAAATTACAGAAGATTAACATGATACCATTTACAAAAGGTTTAAAATATGCAAAAACATCCTTTTAGGGATATTATTGTTTACGGGTACCTGGATATTTCATAAAAATATTAAGTACATGTGAATAACAAACCTCAAATGGAGGACAACGATTACCTTTGGAAAGGGCAGTAACAGAATGCAAGTGGGAGAGGGGTGGTACCCAGGGGTTTTCAAGTATTGTGGGCGATGTTGTAAACGTTAAGCTGGAAGGTGGTACACGGGTATTTATTATTCGTTCAATTGTGTGTGTGTGTGTGTGTGTGTGTGTGTGTGTGAGGGAGATTGGCCCTGAGCTAACATCGGTTGCCAGTCTCTCTTTTTGCTAGAAGGAAGATAGTCCCAGAGCTAACATCTGTACCAATTCTCCTCTACTTTGTATATGGGTTGCCACCACATGGCTTGATGAGTGGTGTGTAGGTCAATGCCCGGGATCCAAACCTGTGAACCCTGGGCCACCAAAGCAAAGTGTGCAAACCTAACCACTCCACCACTAGGCCAGCCCCCCTTTCAACTTTTTAATGTGTAAAATACATGATGATCACTTTGAAAATAGAAGAGGCAAGAGAAGAAAAAAGTTTGTCTGGATCAGAGACTTCTCTGGGGTGACCAGAACCAGATGAAAATGATGCCAAAGCATCCCCAGCTGCCCCAGTCTAATGAGGAATCCTAGTAGCATGGAGGGGATGCCCATCTGAATTTAGTCCTGAGCCCTGGTCCACTGTCCCAGCCGTGACACCAGCACCCTCTCTCTTAGACGTAATTGAAGAGTGAAGTTCCATCTGACCCATCACGTGGTCTTTGACATTTTCTAGACTCTAACCTAACCTGAATCCCAGAAAGTGTTCCTTTCGCTATGTCTTTAACACTTTCAAGAAGTTCTCTTGAATTCAGGAAGAGTGAGTATTAACCAAGTCTATGTTGTTGAAGGCATTTTATTCGTGTTGAGTGTTTTATTCATAGAATTATTTATTTTTAAGTGCATTTAATGGAGAAATCATTTTATATCAGACTCCTAAGAAAAGCTGGAAACGTACTAAACTCTGAAAGTCCCACTCTGTTTTTCATTTTTGATGTTTGCAATCTTGATGGGCAGGGATGTCTTGAATGAAATCCCTAGCCATTTACACTACCAATTTCAGAATTATCCTGATAAATTGATATCTGTTGAGTTACTCATCTGACAATTTGTGAAGACATGTCTTTTCATCCCTCATACACTCCTCAGCATAGTCAGGCACAATCTCAGTTTGCAAGTTCAATTCTCAAATAGTATGGTTTTGAGGATAAAAATATCAATCCGTGATAGAACAATTATCCAAAAATAAAATTGTTATTCAGATATAATTGAAGTCTTTTAAAATATTTGTCTCAAATGAACATCTTTTCCTGTATCTTGAGGAGGAAATACTGTTTTTATCAATATACTTTATGAGGAATAATTTACAATCAGGGCATTTTTAATATCATCAGATTCACTCCTAATCAGTGGACTTCTGTAACTCTATGATAATTCATTGGGGAGAGAGGAAAAATGCCTTTTTCCAAAAGATCTACAGAAATATCAATTTATTTGAGATCAGAGGATGAGTCTGTGGCAGCTTACTGTTTGAAAGTAAGGGTTCCAGATCCCTTCCATCCTATTTTAGCATCAATAGTGTTAATAATGGTCCACATTTGTTGAGCACTCGCCATGAGTCAGGCACTGTTCCAAGCACCTTCCCTGAATTATCTCATTTCCTTCTCGCAACAGAGGAACTGTGGTTCAAAGCAGGTCGGTCCCCTGCTAGGATCACATATCTGCTAAGAAGAAGAGCCAGGGTATGGACCCTGATCCCCGATCCCAAATCCTGTGCTCTTAACCTGTATGTGTGTACACATGGAACCTTTGCAATTACACTTTCCTATAGATAAAGAAAAAAATGGGCAAAATATTTTCCTCTTTCATAAAAAAGAAAAATGGCAGTTGACTCAGACAACTGATACCACAAAAACGAAAAAACATCATATACCAGGGCTTTCTGTCTCATCCAAAACTTACAACATTGCTTCTCAGTAGTTTGAAAGTTCTACTAACTGTTTTGCACTGAAGATGGGAATGAAGATGAAAAAGAAACAGAACATATGCTTCTTCGAGGTACTTCTCCTAACCTTTGCTTTCTGAGTCTTTCTCTCTGAGTATGAAGTTGTTTCTGAACTTCGAGAATAACCAAATAGCATTTTTTTCAGCATTTGATCATTATATTTGTTGGCAGACCTGTTGTAACCTTGAGTCACCTCCAGTGAATTTAAATATTACTCTAATTGATTTTCTCACTGCTCACTGAGAAACAGTGCACCTCTTTCACTAGTCTCATAAATAATTCCATTTCTCTCTGTCAACATTAACTGAACTTACCTCATGTTGTCAATCTCTTTCTTTTTCTCTTGCAGGCGATGTCATTGTCTATATTAATGAAGTGTGTGTCCTTGGACACACTCATGCAGACGTAGTCAAACTTTTCCAGTCTGTTCCTATTGGTCAGAGTGTCAACCTGGTTTTGTGTCGCGGCTACCCTTTGCCCTTTGATCCTGAAGATCCCGCTAACAGCATGGTGCCACCCCTTGCAATAATGGAGAGGCCACCTCCCGTGATGGTCAATGGAAGACATAACTATGAAACCTATTTGGAGTACATTTCTCGGACCTCACAGTCGGTTCCAGATATAACAGATCGGCCGCCTCATTCTTTGCACTCAATGCCAGCTGATGGTCAGCTAGATGGCACTTATGCACCACCCGTCCATGACGACAATGTGTCTATGGCTTCGTCTGGGGCCACCCAAGCTGAACTCATGACCTTAACCATTGTGAAAGGTGCCCAGGGCTTCGGCTTTACCCTTGCCGATAGTCCTACAGGACAGCGGGTGAAACAAATACTTGACATTCAGGGATGCCCTGGCCTGTGTGAAGGCGACCTCATTGTCGAGATCAACCAGCAGAATGTACAGAATCTGAGCCATACAGAAGTAGTGGATATACTTAAGGACTGTCCCATTGGAAGCGAGACTTCTTTGATTATCCATCGAGGAGGTAAGGTAAACACTGGCTCAACAATAAAATATACAGGTAAAATAGTAGGACGTTTACAATAACATGGTAAAAATGGAATTTCTCTGGAGTTGAATGAAATCGTACTTTAAAAAATAAAGGGAAAATAGTAAGAGAGAAAAACCATGAATCCAGGAAGCTGTGATTTTTTTTTTTGTTTTGAGAATATATCTTTTCCTATTGTATATTAAACACGATAATAATAGTGTTTTCAGTCTTAAAAATTTATATTGCTATGAACTTGGAGGTTAAAGATTGAATCCCCAGGTATGAATGGGTTGTATTCCGAAAGTTCGTTAACGGATCAGTTGTAGAGACCTCAAGTTGGTTTCCCATTGACTTGACTGAGACGTGATTTTTCCAATGGAAGCAATGTCCTAAGTTGTGCTTAGGATTCCAGGCTAGCAGGTGGAAGCTGGTTCAACCCCTTCCAAGCCAAACTATAGTCTTGGTCGTCTCCATAAGGGCCACTGGGCGCTGTGTCACTGGAGAAAACTCTTTTCAGAGTTGCGAATAGGATTGCTCAGGACGCTTCTTCCACTACCGCAGGGACTTCTCCAGTAACACTACCCATAGTGCCTTCCGTGACATGGGACGCGAGTTACAGAACAGGGTCAGGGCTAAAGTTCTGGGCTGGATGTTCTACAGGAAGGGTGGAAACAGAAGCAGTAAGGCACGTGGTAAGAGCCTGAGCCCTGGGTGTTTCTTCCCTTCTACCTTCTCTGCTGCACTTCTCTGCTACTTTGCTCCTGACTATCAATGAAACTAGGGAGAGAAAGGCAGGAGGGGCCACCAATAGAGAGGTACTTGAAAACGCTGTATAAAGGCAAGGGCTCAGGCTATGCCCTGGTCTTCCACCCACCAATTTGCGGACTCCGGACACTGAAAGTCCATGAGCCTCAGATGGCTCCTTTGTTTTATTGGGATACTACTACATAACCTGACGGTGGTGTTCTTTGTATTGAATGGCCCAGAACAGGTGCTCATTAAACGTCTGTTGAGTCTCAGTTAGCACCAAAGCTACAGCAGGGCTGGGTCAGGAGGAGCAGTGCTGTGAGGAACTCGTGCGTGAAGAGCACGTGTGTGGCAAACATGTGTGACGGCCTGTTCAGAGCACTGCACGCAGCACGGAGGCCCTGTCAGTCTGAAATGCAAATGAAAGCAGTCAAAGCTGGAAGAAACAGCTTTCATGATTTGTTTGGCCCTCTCGGCAGGTGTTTCCCCTTCCAGGAAGTATTTATATTGTCGATTTTTGTATGAAAATGGACACCAAATTCTAGGCATTTGTGAGCAACACTATACAAAGTATTATGTTCCTCTATTAAAAAGAGAAATTAATATGATAGCAAAAGGCTTAAATTTAACCTTCTTAAGGCACTTGAAAATAGCACTTGAGTCTTGATAATTAAATATTGACAGTATACTTTAATTTCTCCCACTGCTTGTTTAAGATTAAAACAAATATGCTCAATCAAATAGTCACATCTTTATAATGTGCAATTGAAAATCAAATCTTTGTAACAGGTTCTTGATATTAAAAGGTGTGCCTGAAAATTAGTGTGCAGTATGCACTGTATGACTCATAGAAACAAGTTTGGACACATTTTATATATAATGGCTTTTTTTTAGAGACATGGCAAAGCACTAAAAAGTATTTTGAAATTGTTTATTTGTTTTATTTATGTATATATATTTTATGGTTTTATTTTATAATACATATCACACATTATATAATATGTATTTATTTGTATTATTGCAATTTGTACCTTTTCTAAAAACATTTATTGTGTGCCTGCTATCAGCCAGACTACCCTATTCTTCCTCGTTTTTACCCCCAACTCCCCCACGCCATTTAATCCTCAAGTATTCAGTTTTGTTTGCATTTTCTTTGTGTTTGGGGATGAGGAATTTGTTTATATTTTGTGGCTAGTGTGGAATTGCAGCATGTAGCACACCGTGATGCTTAAAGTACTTCTAGACAAAAGCCTCTTGTGTTTCCTCAAATTTCCGCAATTTGCACTCCTCCCTCTGAAATGAAGAGGCATTAACACAGGCCTGGGTCCTTGTAACAGGATTGTGGTTGGTTGTTTGTTTTTAATTATTTACAAGGATTTTTTTATTTATAAAATAATAATGTACATGGTTTAACTTTTTTAAGCAAATGGTGTCAGAAAGTATACAGAGAGAAGTAATTCTCTTTCCTGTCCTTGATTTTCAGTCCTTTTCCCAGAGGCAAACGTTTTCTATATACATGCTTTCAGAAATTCTGTAGTCTTAACTAGCACATACATGAATATATGTAGTATGTTTGATATAAATGGAATGATATACATACATATGTCTTGCTCTAAATATCTGGGTTATTAGGGTGAATTTCATTTTTTAATACACCCCAATGTGGTATAATTTACATACCGTAAAATTCACTAATTGTAGGTATATACTTCAGTCATTTTGCTAAAATGATGTAGGTGTGTAACACTCACCATAATCCTTAGAACATCCATCATCCCCAGTTCTTTTCGCCCCAGACGATCACCAGTACGCTTTCTGAATAGCTTTGCCTTTCTAGAAATTGTTTAATAAATGGAATCATTCAGTGTGCAGTCTCTTACTTAGCATGATGCTGCTGAAATCTACCCTATGTTGGTTCAGGAATGATTGGTTTGCTTCTTTTTATTGCTGAGTAATATTCCATTATATGGATAGACTACTTTTTTTTTAATCCCTTCACCAGTGGAGGGACATATGAGCTGTATTCGGTTTTTGGCATTTATGAATAACGTTGCTATGAACATTTGGATACAAGTGTTTGCGTGCGCCTATGTTTTCAGTTTTCTTGGGTAGACACCTGGCAGTGGTACTGCTGGGTTATATGACAAGTATGTGTTTAAATTGTGAAGAAATTGCCAGAATGTTTTCCAAAATGGCTCTACTATTTTACATTCCCACTGGCAATGTATGAGGTTTCCAGTTTCTCCTCGTTGTTGCCTACACTTGGTATCATCAGTCTTGTTTATTATGGCTATGCTAATGAGTATATACTCATACTTCGTGGTTTTAATTTACATTTCTCTAATCTTTTAATGTGTTTATTAGCATTCATATATCTTCTTTGGTGACATGCCTACTCAATATTTTTCCCTCTCGTATATTTATTGGGCTGCTTGTCTTCTTGTTAAGTTATAAAAGTTCTCTATATCTTCTGAGTACAGGTCCTCTATAAGATATAATTGGCAAATATTTTCTCCTAGTCTATGGCTTATCTTTTTGTTTTCTTTATGATGCCTTTTGAAGCAGAAAAGTTTTAAATTGTGATGAAGTCCAGTTTATCTTTTTTGTATGTTGGCGGATTCTATTGGCTTATATGTTAAGAATTTTTGAACCTGTTTGGGTGGAGATTTTCTGTAGTTTTCTTTTCATGAGATGTCTTTGTCTGGCTTTTGTGTCAGGATAATACTGGCCTCATAAGTGTGTTGGAAAGTGTGCCCTCTCCCTCTGCTTTCTGAAAGAGCTTGTATGGGGCTGATATGATTTTTTCCGTAAAAGTATGACAGAAATTCACCAGTGAAGCCATCTGGGCTGGGCGTTTATCTGTAGAAAGATCTGTAGAAATATTTTTAGTTACTAATTAAATTTCTTTTCCTGACTTAAGTCTATTCCAACTTTTTATTTCTTCTTGAGTTGGTGTTGGTAATTTATGTATTTCTAGGAATTTTTTGCAATTATCTAAGTTGTCAAATTCGTTAGCATAAAGTTTTTAACAAAATTTTATAAAATTCTTTTTTAAGAATCAACTTTTGGATTAATTGATTTTCTGATTTCTGTTTCATGTTTTCCACACTGATCTTTATAATTTCTTCTCTTCTACTTGCTTTGTGTTTGTTTTACTTTACCTTTTCTGTCTTCTTAAAGTGGAGGCTTATATTAATGATTCTAGTTCTTTCTTTCTAATTAAAGCATTTAAAGCTATAAACTTTACTGTAAGTTCTTCTTTAGCTGAATTCCAAGAGTTTTGATATGTTGTATTTTCTTTTTTATTCAGTTTGAAATACTTTCTTATTTCCCTTGTGATTTCTTCTTTGACCCACAGATTACTAAGAAATGTGTTATTTTTCAAACATTTGGGATTTCCCAATTCTTCTCTGTTGATTTCTAATAATTTCTTTATGGAGGAGAACATGTTTTGTATGATTTCAGTCCTTTTAAATGTGTCGAGACCTGTCTTATGGCCTAGTGCCTTGCTTCTTTTAACTTGATTTATCTTGGAGGGCTTTGTATATTAGTTCAAAACTATACCTATACCTCATTATTTTTAATAACTTATTTAATTAGATACCCAGTAATGGATATTTTGTTTGCTTTCATTATTTTTCTATTGTAAAAAAAAGATGTATCTTTGCACATCTATCTCTGCACAAAAGGTATAGATACATAGTGTCGATTCATTCTTTCAAGAAATATTTCTTGAGTGCCTACTATATACTAAGCATATTTTGGCACTGGAGATAAAGCCATAAACAAATCCAACTACTTCTTTGTCCTCATGGATTTGACATTCCAATAGAGAGAGACAAATAAAAAATAAATGCCAACATAAATATGCCCTTTGTTTATTTGTTAGGTATCTTCTATTCCCCTGGAGTTTTATTCTTGAATATTAATTTTATAACCAGTTACTTTACTGAGTTATCTTATTGTTTCTCATAATTTTTTCGGTTCATTTCATGGGATTTGGGGGCATAAAGTCATACCACCTATAAGTAACAATCAGTTGCCTTCTCCTTTCCTGTTTTCATACCTCTGATTTGTCTTGTCTATTACATTTAACTGATATGTTTTGAACACTGTTGATTAACAGTGGGAATTATGGATATCCCTATCTTATTCTTGGCTTAAATGGAAACCATCTCATTTTACGCAGTTCAACACAATATTGGCTTTTTATTTGACACAAACATTTACCACGTTAAGGAAATACTCCTAAATTCCTATTTCACTAAGACTCTTTATCAAAAATTGGTAATGAATTTTATCAAAAGCCAAAAAAGGTATTTATGGAGATGATCATTATTTTCTCCTTTAACTTATCACTTTGATGAATTGCATTAAGAGATTTACTAGTATTGAACTATCCTTTCATTCCTGGAATAGACCATATTGTGCTTATAATGTGCTCCTAGATTCTATTTGTTTATATATAATTTTGCATTGACATTAAAAAATAAGATTCATCTGAAGTTTTCTTTTTTGGGTTTTGTTTTGTTTTGTTTTTACTATCAGATTTTACTACCAAAGTTCTATTGGTGTCATAAAAGCAACCAGTAGCTTTCTTTCTCTGCTCTAAAACAGTTTAAGTAACATTGAAGTTATATATTTCTTGAAGATATAATATAATACACCTTTGAAATTCTCTAGTTCTGATGGGTTGAGTTTTGTTTTTGGTTTAATGGGGGTGGGAGACACCAACTTTCTCAATTTCTTCCATAGTAATTAATCTTCTTAAAATTCTGTCTTGCCTGGGCTTGGTTTTCATAATTTATACTATCCTGCAAAGTGTTCTCCTTTATTCACATTTTCAAATGTATTTAAAGAGAATTGAATCAAGTATTCTCTATTTTTTTCTTCCACTTTCCACTTTACCTAAGAATATGTCTATTATTCTCATTTCTTATTGGTGCTATTTTCTTGATTAAGTTAGCTAAGAGTTTTTGTATTTTGATGGTTGAGGAAGCATACTAGTTTATTTATAAATAATTGTTGGCTGATTCTCAACCTCGTATGGAATAAGGGGTCATTACACTTTCTAGCCAAAGAGACTATTATTTGATGTCTGGCATAAAGCAACCCCAGAGTCATTGCTATAATCAATCCTTGCCCTGTATTGTACTCTTTGTTTATATTAAAATTCAACAAAGTCCCCTACTTGATTTGTGAACTTCTCATAAATTACAGTGGGTCAGTATTTGAAAATTTTCCCGCCTATTTCTAGAAAACATGATCCTAAAAGTTTTCATCAAATCAGAATATTTCCTTCTTGTGCTGACAATATAGTAATTAACTAGTATCAGTAATGCACATCTTCTCTTTCTTTTTTTTTAAAGATTTTATTTTTCCTTTTTCTCCCAAAGCCCCCCAGTACACAGTTGTGTATTTTTAGTTGTGGGTCCTTCTAGTTGTGGCATGTGAGATGCCACCTCAGCATGGCTTGATGAGTTGTGCCATGTCCTCGCCCAGGATTCAAACTGGTGAAACCCTGGGCTTCCGCAACAGAGCATGCAAACTTCACCACTCAGCCACGGGGCTGGCCCCTCTTTCTTTTATATTCAAACAGAGATCAGAGTATTTGAGAGGCAACATAAACTATATCAGAGCTGTGTTTGAGGGCAAAGCATAAAAACTATGGACTCAGAGAATTGTGTCTATGTAGAGAACTCTTGCTACAAAATTGCAAAAGGCATATTAGAGAAAAACATTGTATCACAAGTTGTAAACAGCACAGAGGAAATATTGAAAGCAAAGCTATAAGGAGTATTGATGTTTTTAATAGTGCTAATATTTTTTCCCAGAAAAACTTTTTTGTTTAGAACTTCTTTCAAATTCACATAAAAATTACAACTATTGTATATAGAATACCATATACCCTTTACCCACATGGTTGTTCATGTTTTTCCTCATTTGCTCAATAGTATGTGTGTGCATGCTTGTGAGCATGTGTTTCTAAACTGTTTAAGACTAAGTTGTATACATCATGCCCCTTTACCCCAAATATTTTAGTGTTTCTTTCATGTCACTACTCGTTTCGAGAAATATGTAAGTAGCCAGTTAAAGTTATAAAAGATACTTTTAAAGAAGCACTCGGAATTTTAAGACTACCATTACTGGTCATGCTGTGACCTGTGCTGAATTGTACGAAGGACGCCGGGGGATCCTGGAAACTTAGAAATGTAGTAAGAGCATCAGCAACGTGGTGGAGTGAACTGTTACCTTTGTCTCTCCCGCTTTGAGCTACAGCTGAATGGACGTTCATTGATTGGTGGAGGATACCCACACAGCACATCAGGACTCCTGAGAGAGCTGTGCAGCTGTACATCAGAAGATGGATGGACTACCCCCCAGGGAGGTGGTGGAGATAAGTGAGCACTCTCTGGTCCCCAGGCAGCCCAGTACATACCTGTGACTGCTCTCCCACCTGGAGTGCCCATAGCATCACTACAGCCCCAAGGGTGGGATTGTGCCTTGGCATGACTGTGGAAACAAGGGATCACAACCCTGAGCCCCTGCGTGATCACTTCCCTGTCCAGTAGGAGAGTCCACAGGGCCACACAGTCCACAGGAAGTGGCCCAGGCTTGGACCCAGTGAGGAGGGCCCCCTGACCAAGCAGAATGGCTGGTGCAACCTAGGAGCTGTGACCACAGGTGAACAAGGTCCTGGCTTCCACAAATGCTCCTAGTACCACTGCAGCCCCAAAGGGGGGACCATGACTCAGCAGACTGTGGGATCAGGCGGCAGCAGCCCTGAGCCCCAATATGATTGCTTTCCCATTTGGTGGGAGAGCTGACAGGGCCAATGCAATCACAAGGAGTGGCCCAGGCTCGGACAGGGATCACAGCAGGCTCAGATTACACAGCCCTGCCTTCCTCCAGTGGCAGCAGGTGGAACCTGTGATCAGGTACTACCACTATGCGACAGCACAAATCCACTCCATCAAATGGTATGAAGAAATACATTAATACTCTAGACCAGAGGGAAAAGATAAACACCCAGAAATCAATCCTGAAGGCACAGAAATCTACAATCTAAGAGACAGAGAATTCAGGACAGCCATCATAAAATAACTCAATGAGTTACAAGAGAATTTGGAAAGATAGTTCAATGAAATCAGGAAAAAATTAATGAATAGTGGGAACTCTTCACAAAAGAGATTGAAACTATAAAGAAAAACCAATCAGAAATGTTGGAGATGAAAAACACAACGAATGAGATAAAGAAAAATCTGGAGTCCTTAAATTACAGAGCTGACATTATGGCATACAGAATTAGCAATCTAGAGGATAGGAATACAGAAATGCCTCAGATGGAGGAGGAAAGAGAACTAAGAGTAAAAAGAAATGAAGAAATTCTCTGAGAAATATCTGACTCAATTAGGAAATGCAAAATAAGGATTATAGGTATTCCAGAGGGAGAAGGGAGCAGAGAGCTTGTTCAAAGAACTAATAGCTGAGAACTTCCCAAACCTGGAGAAGGAGCTGGAATTACATGTAAATGAAGCCAATAGAACTCCTAATTACATCAGTGTAAAAAGACCTTCTCAAAGGCATATATTAGTAAAGCTAGCAAAAGTCAATGACAAAGAAAAAATACTAAGGACAGCAAGGCAGAAGAAAATAACCTACAAAGAAACCCCTATCAGGCTTTCCGTCGATTTCTCAGCAGAAACCTTACAGGCTAGGAGAGGGTGGAATGATATATTCAAAATCCTGAAAGTCAAAAACGTTCAGCCAAGAATACTCTATCCAGTGAAAATATCCTTCATTTATCATGGAGAAATAAACTTTCCCAGATAAACAAAAGCTGAGGGAGTTCATCTCCACAAGACCCCCCCTACAAGGTTTTATCAAGAAGGCCCACATACCAGAAAAAAAAGAAAGGGTTTACAAAGCCTTGAGCAAGGATATAAATAGGCAGACAAAATCAGAAAATTGGAACTCTCTATCAGAACAGATTAGCAAACCCTTAGTTATCACTCTAAAGATAAAGGGAAGGAAAACATCACAAATAAATATAATCACTTCATTTTAACCACAAATTCATAGCACATAACAGAATAAGTTGTGACAACAACAACTTAGAATGGGAAGAGAAATGGGATGAAACCTGCCTAGACTAAGAGAATAAGAGGCTATCAGAGAATGGACTGTCTCATCTACGAGATCTTTAATACAAACCTCACAGTAACCACTAAACAAAAAATCAGAACAGAGATACAAAGGATAAATAAAGAGAAAACTGAGAAAACCGTCATAGAGAGCCACCAAACTGAATTGGCAGTCTAAAATACCTGGCACAAGAAACAAGGGAAATACAAAACAACTGGACAATAAGCAATAAAATGGCAGCATTAAAGCCTAATTTTAATAATCACCCTAAATGTAAATGGATTGAATTCCCCAACCAAAAGATACAAAGTGGCTATATGGATTAAAAACCAAGACCAGACAATTTGCTGCCTCCATGAAATGCATCTCAGCTGCAAAAACAAACACAGGCTTAGAGTGAAGGGATGGAAGACAATACTCCAAGTAATGGCAAACAAAAGAAAGCAGGAGTTCCATCCTTATAGCAGACAAAGTAGACTTCAAGATAAAACAGGCAATGAGAGACGAAGAGGGGCAATATACAATGATAAAAGGGGCACTCCACCAAGAGGACATAACACTTATAAACATACATGCACCTAACACATGGGCACCAAGGTACATAAAGCAACTATTAATTGGCCTAAAAGGAGATGTTAACAGCAATGCTATAATAGTAGGGAACCTTAACACCCCTCTGTCATCAATGGATAGATCAAGCAGACAGAAAGTCATCAATGAAATAGTGGAAAAAAACAAAAAAACTAGACCAGATGGACTTAATAGAAATATATAGAACACTCCATGCAAAATCAGCAGCATACACATTCTTCTCAAGTGCACATGGAAATTCTCAAAGATAGACCATATGTTGGGAAACAAGACAAGCCTCAATAAATTTGAGAAGGTTGAGATCATATCAAACATCTTTTCCAATCATAATGCTATGAAACTAAAAATCAACTATGAGAAAAAAGCTTGGAAAGTGACAAAAACATGTGGAGACTAAACAACATGCTACTGAACAACCAATGGATCATTGAAGAAATTAAAGGAGAAATCAAAGAATATATGGAGACAAATGAAAATGAAAGTACACCATACCAACTCATATAGGATACAATAAAAGCAGTCTAAGAGGGAAATTCATAGCAATACAGGCCCACTTTAACAAACAAGAAAAATCTCAAATAAGCAATCTTAAACTACACCTAACAGAATTAGAAAAAGAAGAACAAAGAAACCCCAGAGTCAGCAGAAGGAGGGATGTAATAAAAATTACAGCAGAAATAAATGAAATTGAAACCAAAAAAAAGAAACAGTAGACAGGATCAATGGAACTAAGAGCTTGTTCTTTGAGAAGATAAACAAAATTGACAAGCCCTTGGCCAGACTCACTAAGAAAAAAAAACAGAGAAAAGACTCAAATAAATAAAGTTAGAAATGAAAGAGGAGGAATTATAACAGATACCACAGGAATACAAAGGATTATGAGAATACTGTGAAAAACTATATGCCAACAAATTGGACAATCTAGATGAAATGAATAAATTCTTAAATTCATACAACCTCCCAAAATCGAACCAAGAAAAATAGAGAATCTGAATAGACCAATCACAAGTAAAGAGATTGAAACAGAATCAAAAACCTCCCAAAAAAAATGAAAGTCCAGGACCAGATGGCTTCTCTGGAGAATTCTACCAAACATTCAAAGAAGATTTAGTACCTATCCTCCTCAAACTATTCCAAAAAATTGAAGAAGACAGAACACTTCCTAACACATTTTACAAGGCCAAAATCACCCTGATCCCAAAGCCAGAGAAGAACAACACAAAAAAGGAAAACTACAGGGGCTGGCCCCGTGGCCGAGTGGTTAAGTTCACGTGCTCCGCTGCAGGCGGCCCAGTGTTTCGTTGGTTCAAATCCTGGGCGTGGACATGGCGCTGCTCGTCAAGCCACGCTGAGGTGGCGTCCCACGTGCCACAACTAGAAGGACCCACAACAAAGAATATGCAACTATGTACTGGGGGGCTTTGGGGAGAAAAAGGAAAAAATAAAGTCTTAGAAAAAAAAGGAAAACTACAGGCCAGTATCACTGATGAACATAGACGCAAAAATCCCCAACAAGATATTGGCAAAGCAAATATAGCAATACATCAAAAGGATCATACACCATGACCAAGTGGGCTTTACACCAGGGACATGGGGATGGTTCAACATCTGCAAATCAATCAATGTGATACACTACATTAACAAAATGAGGAATAAAAACCACATTATCATCTCAGTAAATGCTGAGAAAGCATTTGACAAGATCCAACATCCATATGTGATAAAAAAAAAAAAAAAACTCTCAATAAAAAGGGCATAGAAGGAAAGTACCTCAACATAATAAAGGCCATAGATGACAAACCCACAGCCACCATCATGCTTGGGGAAAAACTGAAAGTCATCCCTCTGAGAACAGGAACAAGACAAGGGTCCCCACTCTTATCATTCTTATTCAACATAACACTGGAGGTTTTGGCCAGAGCAATTAGGCAGGAAAAGGAAATAAAAGGTATCCAAATTGGCAAGGAGGAGGTGAAACTCTTGCTGTTTGCAGATGATGTGATTTTATATAGAGAAAATCCTAAAGAGTCCATCAGAAAACTATTAGATATAATCAACAACTACAGCAAAGTTGTGGAGTACAAAGTAAACTTACAAAAACCAGTTGCATTTCTGTAGTCTAATAACAAACGAACAGAAAGAGAACTCAAGAATACAATCCCAGGGGCCAGCCCCATGGCACAGCGGTTAAGTTCGCACATTCCATTTTGGCAGCCCAGGGTTCTCCAGTTCAGATCCCGGGTGTGGACATGGCACTGCTTGGCAAGCCATGCTGTGGTAGGCATCCCACATATAAAGCAGAGGAAGATGGGCATAGATGTCAGCTCAGGGCCAGTCTTCCTCAGCAAAAAGAGGAGGATTGGTGGCAGATGTTAGCTCAGGGTTAATCTTCCTCAAAAAAAAAAAAGAATACAATCCCATTTACAATCACAACAAAAAGAATAAAATATCTAGGAATAAATTTAACCAAGGAGGTAAAAGACCTATATGATGAAAACTATAAGACATTATTGAAAAAATAGATGATGACATAAAGAAATGGAAAAATATTCCATGCTCATGGATTGGAAGAATAAAATAGTTAAAATGTCCATACTACCCAAAGCAATCTGCAGATTGAGTACAATCCCAATCAGAATCCCAATGACATTCTTCACAGAAATACAACAAAGAATCCTAAAGTTCATATGGGGCAACAAAAGACCCCGAATAGCAAAAGCAATCTTGAGAAAAAAGAACAAAGCTGAAGGCATCACAATCCTGACTATAAAATATACTACAAACCTTTAGTAATCAAAACAGCATGTTACTGGTACAAAAACAGACACACAGATCAATGGAACAGAATTGAAAGCCTAGAAATAAAACCACATATCTACGGACAGCTAATCTTTGAAAGGGGCTAAGAACATACAATGGAGAAAGGAAAGTCTCTTGAATAAATGGTGTTGAGAAAACTGGACAGCCACATGCAAAAGAATGAAAGTAGACCCTTATCTTTTGCCATACATAACAAGTTACTCAAAATGGATTAAAGATTTGGAGGTAAGACATGAAACCATAAAACTCCTAGAAGAAAACATAGGCAGTACACTCTTTGACATCGTTCCTAGAAGCATCTTTTCAAATACCATATCTACTCAGACAAGGGAAACAAAATGAAAAATAAACAAAAGAGACTACATCAAACTAAAGAGCTTCTGCAAGGCAAAAGAAACCTGGAACAAAACAAAAAGATAACCCACCAACAGGGAGAAAATATTTGCAAATCATATATCCAACAGGGCATTAATCTCCAAAATATAAAGAACTCATGTAATTCAATAAGAAAAAAAAAAAACAACCTGATCAAAAAATGGGCAGAGGATATGAACGGACATTTTTCCAAAGAAGATATACAGATGGCCAACAGGCACATGAAAAGATGTTCAACATCACTAATTATTAGGGAAATGCAAATCAAAACTACAATGAGATATCACCTTACACTTATTAGAATAGCTATAATCACCAAGACAAAAAATAACAAATGTTGGAGAGGTTGTAGAGAGAAGGGAACCCTCACACACTGCTAGTGGGGATGCAAACTGGTGCAGCCACTGGGGAAAACGGTATGGAGATGTCTCAAAAAATTAAAAATAGAAATAGCATATGATGCAGCTATCCCGCTACTGGGTATTTATCCAAAGAACCTGAAATCAACATTTCAAAGACACTTATGCACCCCTGTATTCACTGCAGCATTATTCACAATAGCCAAGACATGGAAGCAACCCAAGTGACCATCGACTGATGAATGGATAAAGAAGATGTGGTGTATATATATACAATGGAATACTACTCAGCCATAAAAAAGACAAAATTGTCCCATTTGCAACAATATGGATGGAATTTGAGGGTATTATGTTAAGTGATATAAGCCATATCTCTCTCTCGAGACAGAGAAAGACAAACACCATATGATTTCAGTCATATGTGGAATATAAACAAATACATGGACAAAGAGAACAGATTAGTGGTTATCAGAGGGGAAGGGGGTTGGGGGTGGGCATAAGGGATAAACGGGTACATACATATGGTGATTGAAAAATAATGTACAACTGAAATTTCACAATGTTATAAACTGTTATGACATCAATAAAAAAATTTTTTAAAGCACAATTACCACAATGACAACAAAAGACTTACAAAATCATCAAAAAGGATTTTAGCTTAAAAAAGATAGTCAGTACTTCCCAGTAATAAGGATCTGATACAGAAATATTTCTGAAACAGAGAAAGGCACTGGTTATTTAAAAAGAATGCAATGCAGAGAGATTAGGTGAAAGTCAAAGTGGATATTCCACAGTCGATATTATGTAATCCAACTTTCCACTTGATGTCTGTCAAAATGAGCATATAGGACACAGCAAACTAAGAAAAGAATCCAAACCATGAGGCATACTGGCTGCTGTATTTGCAAATATGCCCTGAAGTCTCAGCGGCTTAGCACAATAAAAGTCTATTTCTCACTCATGTGATTTCCAGTACATGTGCTCCTGGAGAACAGATTTCCTGGGCGACTCTCCTCCACCCATTGGCTCAGGGAACCAGGTTTCCCTCTGGAAGATCCCTATGCCCTAGGGCCTTGGAGTCCCCCACCGACCCCCTCTAGCCAGCTGGAAGATAAAAAGCAAACAGAAAAGCAGAGGATCAAGCAAGAGGCTTTAGGGGCCAGCTCTGGGAGAGGTATCCATCCCTTCCTCCACATTCCGTTGGCCAGAACTCAGTTCTAGGTCCCATTAACCATAAGAGTCTTGGAAATGTATTCCTGTGTGCGCAGGAGTAAGGGAATGGTTTGGGGTCACACATGTAGTAGATATTTTGCTCTTGATATTTCTTATATGCTGTCTATACCTTGACCCGCACATCAGGGACATATGACTACTGATTATGTCAAAGAGTGAGATGAAATCTTTTTTATAATATGATCTTGTAATGAGGTTTACTTTAGGTTTTTGAGGTACAGTCAAGCCGCTGGTATATGTTTTAAAATTCACAGTCTCCTCACATTTCCCTTCTCTACCCAACTTTCAGAAACTTAGACTCAGAGTTAAGTAATTGGCCCAAGTTCAATGAATGTGTCTTGGCACAGGGATGGGCAATTTATGGTCCTCAAATATGAGACATAAGAAATATGAATAAATATCAATGACAAGGACCTCGTCCTAAACATGGAAAATGCCATGGATCTCACGAGACATACGCCAAACCAGGAAATTGATGCATGATGGCTCTTAGGGTGAGAGAGACAGAACGCTGGAAATACTTGGAGAGTTGTCACACCACTTGGAAGTAGCAGAAACAGAACTCAAATCTGCGTCTTCTGATGGTAATATCAGTGAGTTTTACATTGTAGTTGTGCCTTGCTTAACGACAGGGATACGTCCTGAGAACTTCATCGTTAGGCAGTTTTGTTGTTGTGTGAACATCATAGTGTGTACTTACACAAACGTAGATGATGGAGCCTATTACACACCTAGGCTCTATGATCCAGCCCATTGCTCCTGGGCTATGACCCTGGACATCATGTTACTGGACTGAATACTGTAGGCAACTGTAGCACAATGTAAGTATTTGTGTATCTAAACATAGAAAAGGCACAGTAAAAATACAGTATAAAAGATTAAAAATGGTGCACCTGTTTGGGGCACTTACCATGAATGGAGCCTGCAGGACTGGACGTTGCTCTGGGTACAGCTGTACAAAATATTTTTCTTTATGTCTTTACTTTATAAGCTTTTTTCTATTTTAAAATTTTTATTATTATTTTCACTTTTTAGACTTTTTTGTTAAAAACTAAGACACACACACGTGTTAGCCTAGGGTCACACAGGGTCAGGATGGTCAGCATCACTGTCTTCCACCTGCACGTCTTGTCCCACTGGAAGTTCTTCAGGGGCAATAACACGCATGGAGCTGTCATCTCCCGTGATAACAATGCCTCTTCTGGAACCCCTCCTCAGGGACCTGCCTGAGGCTCTTCTGTAGGACATGTCACTCTTTTCAGAAATATGTCCATGGTGGTTTTCTTGGTTTGTTTCTTCTCTTCATCATAGATTTGCTTGTAAGCTTATGCCCTTGAACATTCCTCTCTATTAATGAAAACCTTTCATTCTGGGGTTCACATTTTCAAACTTTTTAAGGAGCTTAGTGAGGTCTGTAAAAGCTTCTGATAAACCCTTCACTGTGAATTTTCTTGGGGGTTCCTCTTCTTTTTCTTCTCTTGCAGTTTCCTTTTCTCTTGCCTTTTCTTTCGCTACATCATTACAATGTCTATGACATCACTGGGCAATAAGAATTTTTCAGCCCCATTATAATCTTATGGAACCACAGTCATGTAGGCAGTGTGTCATTGACCCAAACGTCATTATGCAGTGCATGACTGTATGCCTGTTTCCCCAAATTTTATGGAGAGAAAGCTTGAGTGGCTTCAGCTTGGATGTGCAGGATTTACGCATTTTCGTTTACTTAATAACCATTGGTTGAGGATCTGTTGTGCTCGGCACTGGTCCAAGTGCTAGAAATATGGCAGTGATGAAAACAAAGTCGCTGTCTCCAGAAGTTTACCTCCTCTGGGGGCAAATTAGATAATAAACAAAGAAATACGTGTTAGAGATGAGAATGAAGAAAAACTGAGAAACGGAGTAAAAGAAAGGAGAGTGAAGGCATGAAAGATAGTTCTCTTTTGGAAAGAGTAGTCAGGGAAAGACATCTGTGCAGAGAGCTAAAAAAAGTGAGGGAGCAAGCTGTGTGGATATCCAGGGAGGAGCGTATCAGGAAGGCCCTGAGGCAGGTCTGTGCTTGCTGTCAAGTAATAGGAAGAAGGCTCATGTGCTGAGACTGAGTGGGGAAGAGATGGAACAGTAAATGAGGTCAGAGATTGTTGAGGCTGGAGGGAGGCAGGCAATGTAGAGTCTTACGTAGCCACGGGCCCTAGAAAGGACTTCAGATTTTACTTTGGAGTGAAATGAGAAGCCTTTGGAGTGTTTGAGCAGAGGAGTGACGTGATGTAACATTATAGAAAGCTCTCTGTGGTTGCTGTGTTGAGAATAACCTGTTGGGAGGCAAGGCTGCAAGCAGGCTGACAGGTGAGTTGGCTTTCACAGCAATGCGAATGAGAGAGGAAGAGAGCCTGTAGAAGGATGGCAGGAGTGGAGGTGGTAAGAGATGGGTTCTGAATGTATTTCAAAGGAAGAGCCGAAGAATTTGCTGCTGGATGGGATGCGGGGTATAAGAGAAAGAGAGAAATCAAAGACTGAAAAGTTTTTGACCTAAGAAACTAGAAGAACAGAGTTGCCGTTTACTGATAGGATGAATATGATGAATGAAAATGGTCATGGGGGCCTTTGGGGGGAATGGAGAATCCAGTTTGGGATGTGCCAAGTTTGAGATACCCTTTAGCAATCTGAGTGGAGACGGCTGGCGTGGGGATGGTATCTAAACCTGGAGACTGAATGAGAACACCTAGCGAGTGAGCGTGAATAAAGAAGAGAAACACTCTGAGGACTGAGGACGGAGACCCTTCAGTTTTAGAGGTTGGGGAGAGTGGCCAGCAAGAGGCGAAGAAAGGATGACTTGTGAGGAAGGAGGAGAAAAGAGAAAGGGGTACCTGTAGCCTTATGAGGGGAGTGTTTCAAGATGGAAGGTATGTGTCAAGTGCTGGGTAAGAGAGGACTGAGAATTTAACATTGGATTTGGCAAAAGGATCAAATATTTTGAGTTAACATGACCATGGAAGTCAGCTGAAAATAACACTCAAAATCTTTTATTTGGTTGACTAATTAGGGGGAAGTCAAGGTCAGTGCTGTGGTCACTTGAAAACAAAGCATCTTTCGTATTTGAACTTGTGGAGTGCATTTACTTGTATGTACTGTGATTTTGTATGTATTCTGAGGGGGCAAAGTACACTTTCTCCTTTCATAATTTCCTGATTCTCTTTATTTTCTACCATTCAACTCATGTGAGATCCACTTATTACCAAAAGAACTAACTTTCCTATTTGTGCTAACGTCTAAGTTAGTGAAATGTTTTTCTGTGGTAGATTCCAAAAGGAGGAACTATCATACTTCTTAACATTTTAAACCTCATTTCATTTAGGGCTTCTGAGGGGAAAAATGGCATCCATTGTACCAAGTGACATTTTCATCTCTTTATCATAAAGTTCAAGTACCATAAAAATAAGAATTTAAGGGCTGCAGGCTCTCTTTATTCCAAAAAGTACCCCACTCCACCCTCGCACGCACGCGCACGTGCACGCACGCACGCACACACACACACCCCTATTAGTCAGGTTAATATATTGGTTATTTTATTTCAAAATATATCTTTTGGCCATTTCTAAATATAAATGGAAGAATGGACAGAAGAAGTGTTTTATAACTGGTAAATCCAATATATATGTGACAAAGATGTAACTATTAATTATTGATTTGGTATTAACCTTTTATTTACCCCACTTACTAATTTGAGGACACTTTAAGTGCAAAAAAGGACGTTAAGATTTACACTCCCGCAGTCACCAGTATAAACATAAATAATTGCCCTAGTGGAGATACACAGAAATGCCAATTCAGAGGAACTAATGGTTTTTAAAATACTAGCTAATTTCCCTCAACAATAAAGACTGTATTTTATTTACCATTTTTTTCCTCAGAGCTTGGCATGCATACTTGTTAAAGTATTTCATTCTGTTATGACTTTAGGACGAGGAAGACAGTCACAAAACAAAATCAAGAAGATGCACGTGTGAGTCAAATAACACAGCTGAGTGTACAAAATGGACAAAACAATCTTTCTACTGATTGTCTTCTGTCTGGGCTTTTGAAGCGACCTTCGCATCCTCCTTTCTCTGTGGTCATGTACCAAATCTTTGCCTGAGTTGTCCTCCTGCTTCCTCTCTATTCATTCCACACGTGCGTCAGGTGCTGTTCTGAATATGGGGACACCCAGTGAACAAAATAAGTCCTTATTCTTATGGAACTTACTTTAAATCTAACGGGTAGCAACAGATTAATCTTGTAAATTAATCCACCAACTGTGCTCATTATATGGCTGTAAAACCTGCCATACAACAATGTCTTCACTTAGATGAAAAATTCACTTAACTGGAATCGGCAGACCAGGTTTCTAGTATAATCTGTGCTTACTAATTCACGTAACTGTTTTGACCATATCACTTAAATTCTCTGTCCATTAGCTCCCCATTTGTAAATTGAAAATAATCTGTAATGTCCATATCATCTCAAAGACTCTACAGTTCTCAATGTTTCGGAATCATGAGTTTATTTGGTTATAATTGTGCATTCATTAGTTGGAGACCCCAGGAGAAAGGAGTTAGAAAAGGTATTATCTATAAACATTATCTATAGATAACCTATAAAGATATTTCCTACCCCGTTCTAATCCACAGTGTTAATTCCCTTGAGCTCATAGCCCAAAAGTTTACTAACCTTATACAAAACTTGGCAGGAGCAGAATTTGGGATTTCCAGAAATGTCAGAGGAAAGAAGGAAATAAGCGATGATGGCAATAGCCGACAATTCGGAAGCTACAGGAAGATGATCGAATTTACTAGCATGTAAAATATGTTCAATGAGTTCATGCAAATTATTTTTACGTGGTGGGAGAGAATCTTAGTGTCTTTTCATTAAGACTTTTTAAAAAAGTTATAAACTCAAATCTAAAAATGACCAGTATACGGTAAATTTACCAAGTAAATTTCAAATTCCCCTGGTTCTATAAATCTTAAAACTCAAGTAGTCAAAAAAAAATCGTATTCCTCATTACTTGCCACTACCGTGTAATAAGTTATATTTAGGAAATTATGTTGGTCATTGTCCAAAATGTGCTTTGCCTCAGGAGCACTAGTTGCTTGTGCATGAGGGCAGAAAGTTAAGTGGACTGGGTGCAATTAAAGTCATGTGCAAGAGAATTCCAGATGAGAAACTCAGAAAACCATGCCGCGAAGACTTTAGAATTACAACACCTACGTGTAGGCTCTTATTTGTTGAACAAATGAATGAAATCACCTACAGCATTATCTTGCTATAAAACATTAGAAAGTCATGTTCATTTTTTCATATTGCAGAATACAAAGCCACAGATTTTTAATGAATATAAATTTTACCAAAAGTGCAAATGAAAATAATTGCAGTTATGATACCGTATTTAATGGAAGTTATGCTAATTGCCCTAAAGTTTAAAGAAAATGTATTGTTTTGCCTCTCCTCCTAATTAACATTATTTCACAATGTGTGGTACATTTATAGAGAATTTTGTAGTGCATTAGATAAATCAGTTTTACATTTCCAGGAGAGTAGGTTTTAATGAGCATTATAATGTATTTCAGTTCAGAAACAGTTTTATGTTACAAAGCATCTTCTACTGGTAGAATAGAAAAACTTGCACCAAAGTAACACTTCCACTTAAAATTTAGAATAAAATTTAGTGAGGGAAGCATAGATGAATCCATTTCAGTTAAATGGTTATAAATTTGGGATGAATATTACATTTTTGCCTATATTTTTTTCATATGTTATAAAACTACTCAAACCGCACACGCCAGCAATCTAAAAAGTATGTTTGGGGACCTGCTAAATCCCACATAGAACGCCACGTAGCAAATCAAAATGAAAATGGAAACATTCATACCGTTAAATACCTTCATTCGATCCACATTTAGCTGAAACCAATCTAAGACCCATCATCCCAAGTGCTTATAAGTAAGTCCTCTCCGCCATGCCTTAGACACTAGCTTGTATATGCCCATCCTTTCTTCTTTCCCTCTGGATCCACAGGAAAACTTGTAGGTCCTCTATTCAAAGGCCCCCACTTCTCCTTGCTCTGGAAGGAAGCCACTCCTGTCCACTCAGGAAACAGCTTCCTCAATATCCTCTCTATCGTGGACACTATCAGAACTTCCTGTTTCTTTGGGCACCTTACCCTTAGCCTGTAAACCTGCTTGAATTTATCCAATCCTTTAAGAATCTTTTCTTGATTTCTGCATTGCCGTTTATCCATGGCTCTTTCTCTTTTCTTCCATTCTCAGCCAACTTTCTTGAAAGATCATCCATGTATAGGCCTACGTGGATGCCCACCATTATTCCGTAAATCATTTAAGACAGTTATTCTTGGAGGAATACTTAACATCTGCTCCTTCTTACTTGCCTTGGACGTCTCCACCTACTGCTAATGGTTTCTCTCCCCATCACACTGCTGAAAATGCTCTCTCTGATATTAACAATGGCTTCCTATTTGTCAAATGAGTACCTCTCATTTCTTCTATAATCTCTCCTCCCTTGGTTTCCAAGATATCAATCTTTCCAGCGGTTTGCTGATTCTCTGTTCTCAGACTCCTTAATGAATCCTCTTTCTTTGTCCACTCCTTGAAAAGTAAGATTTCCCAGATTTTTTTGCTTGTAACTCTTTTGTTTTATGACGCTATAGCCTTACCACCACTACCCCAGCCACCCACATGGTCTGATTGCCTTTTATGGCTTTATTCCCTCTCTTAGTCCCCTTCCGTGCTTCTCTATGACCTCTAGAGAACGAAGATCAACCCTTTATCTTACATCCAAATCCTTCATCATCTGGTCCACAACAGCCGCGTTAGCCTCATGTCACACTCTTCATTCCACAGATATTCGTTGAGCCTGTACTGTGGTTCAGACACCATTTGAAGTTCTATAATACAGCAGTGAACAAAACAGATTAAAAATCCCTGCCATCATGGAATTTATATTCTCCTCGCACCACACAACTATCGTTTTATAACCTCATTAGCATAGCAAATTATTTCTTCCTGCATGAAATATCTCTTCTCTTCCATGTTTTCTGGCAAACTCCTATTTATCCTTGAGAATTCAGGGCAGATGTTGCTTCTTCCAGGAAGACTCTCCCAGCATCCCACATTTCTCCAGGAAGCCCTTGTCATTTCTTTAGGTCAAGATTTTTTATGAAGTCATAGCACTGCAGTTCCCATTATCTCCCTTCAGAATTTATCAAGAGAAACCCCAAAAGACACATTGTACCTTCCAGTCTGTAAGATCCCTGGCCCTTTAATAAGTTATAAATGGACTGCTGGCTCACCAAGTGGTCAATGGATCTCTGATTAATAGTCCAGCAACAATTTTCGAGTGTAGTCGAGAAGACAGTTTATTGCTCCGAACAGCCTTGCTCACATATATTATGAAAAATGAATAAATTTAGTACACTGTTCTTATGTATTAAAACTATGCTGTTAGCCTAATTATAATACAGTTCTAAAAATGAGTACAAATCCAGGAACACAATCACACTTTACTACCTTTTTTTTTTTTTTGGTGAGGAAGATTGGCCCTGAGATAACATCTGTGCCAGTCTTCCTCCACTTTGTATGTGGGATGGTGCCACAGCATGGCTTAATGAGTGGTGTAGGTCCACACCCAGGATCCAAAGCAGTGAACCTTGGACCACCGAAGCAGAGCACACAAACTTAACCACTATGCCACCAGACCTGACACGCTTAACTTTTAATTTCCATTTGTCCATAAACTAAGGATCACTCTTTTAACAGAAGATACAACAAGATTACATTACTTGTACATTGGTACCTTTTAGCATTTAGCAAATAGTGTTTAGCTATTTGCTCTTGTCAGAAAAGCCTATTAAATTCATGAGTTTACTTGGCAGTTTTGTTTGAAGCTACATACTTTCCGACAATATCCCTCGAAAATATAATATTCCTTTTTCCCTCCTTTTCTCTTACATGGATTCTCTCTTGTGGATCCCGTTCCAACACTGGTTCCTGACTGAAGTCTGTCTCGTTCTCCCCCCCGCCCCAGGGCTGTATTTGTAACTGTATAGGGTCATTTTCAGGTGACATTACGAGAAAAAGACCGCAGGATCAGAGTTTGAAATAAAACTCTTTACATTTAATTTATGAGAACTGCAGTACAGACTCAAAGGAGGCAAGTGCTTACCAGTCGGTGGCTGGCCTTCCTCACACTCTGCTTCTCAACGTGATCCAAATTGCGGGCTTGCCTCAGCCTGAGGACTTCAAGGAATTGCCCCGTTCAACAAAGGGGGAAAGATCAAGGAAAGGAAAGGAGGTCTTGTGTTGCCTCCAGGGGAGCCGAAGGAGGGAACACTGTCTTGTCATAGGTTAACGAACTTAAGGAAGGCTGTTTGAGAGTGCCAGCGGAGGAGGTCACCATATTTGTGCAGTAGACATTTAAGGATACATAAAGATGTTACCATGTCTGTCTGATGAAATAAAACCTTAGGAATCTGTTTCTTAGTTGTAACTGTAACTTCAAGAATCCGCGATTTGAGTTTCTGTTTGTTATTAAGGCAACTTTTCATCATCAGTTGTCATAATGACTGGGTTCTCACTGGCATTTGGTGCCCAGGAATCAGGAATGCTGAAACGTCTTGCTCTGAGGGACAGACACACATGTCCAAAAGGTCCCGTCCAAAATCCCAAGTGGTGGTGTCTCCATTGGAGAATATTCTGACTCCCATCTCAGGCATCTTCTCTGTGCTTGTTACCTCAGTTTCTTTTCTTTCTGTTGCTGGCAAATCTTGCTGCCTTCTCAAGTAACCTTATAACCTTGCTCCTCAAGGTGTGGTCGAGGATGTCCTCCTCGTTACCTGTGAGACCAGGTAATTCTGCATCCTGCCTCAGACCTCCTGAATCATAATCTGCGTTTTAACAGCATCTCCCAGGTGATGCGTATTCAAATTAAAGTTTGCGTATTCAAACAAGCAGCTTGATCTGTTGAATGGTTGATCCTGGCGTGGTGACAGAATATCCTAATTTAATAGAAGAGATTTACACCAAATTAATAAAGCCCTCCCCTAGGGCTCCTTCGAAAGCTTACTTCAACAAATGTCTCTAAGCTGCAGGAGTTGAAAATCGGTTAACGACCCTTGGGAGGCATGTGTCTTAACGCACTGAAAATCTTCCTAGGGAAGGCACAGAAAGAAACAGTGAGCAAGAAAACTCCTGAGACGGCCAGGCACGTGGAAGGACAGCCGTACTTCCAGGGTTTTCACCGAAACCAACAGATGCCCAGAATCTGCTGTGGCGTCGAGGAACAGATCAATCTCCTCCAAATATTCCTCTTTTTATACCCAAGCTGCCCATGAAAGTCTCAATGAATAAGAGGCTCTTTTTGACATTTTTATGTCAAAATTTACTAGAATTTTGTTTTACTCCTTCAGACATTTGGGAAATTATTGATTAAAAACAGATATCAGAGTGATAGATAGAAAACGTGAACTTTAGCTCACGCAGGTAGTGTAAAAGTTGTTTATAAATCGCATGTTTGCTGAAAGTGCCAGCAAAAGAAACTTTTTAATAACTTATATTCACCTCTTGGAAAATGCTTAAACAGCATTAATTCTAACAGAGAAATAAAACCTTGTTCCTAAAGGGAGAGATCAGAAATTGGGCTTGTCACTCTTGCCCTTTAAAAATATTATATTATCCATAAAAATGGCTCTCTGTGCGACATATAGAGTTCAAATTGTAATTCTTAGACTGTAAAAGCCACATTGTACTCTAAGTCCAAAATGTCTGAAAGTCCTTCAGTTCAAAACGGCGTTGTCAAGTGTGAGGGAGAGTTCACCTGCTCCGCTCAGCAGGCACGCGGAGATGAGCATGGCGTTTGGGGTCTGACTACTCCGGTGTTTTCCCCTGAGCTGCACTTGAAGGCCTTCTTTAACTTGGGAAATTAATAAGCAGAAAAAAGAGAGAGAGAGAATGCAATGATTCAAATATATGCAGTTTACTAGCAGTTGATTTAGGCACATTAAACATGGCCTTCTTTAAATGACGGTTTTTCTGTGGATCCCTGATCCCTGTTCCCTACGTGTTGGTGGATCCCTTGGCCCAGGATGGTTAGGTGTCCTCCAATCTGTGTCTGGAATCTCAGCTTTATCTGACGTCCTTGTCCGCTTCTGCCAGAACCCAGGTGACCTCTCTGATGTGGTCTGCAGTGGCCTCTGCTGATGTCCCCCTCTTTGGTTTATTCCTAAGGAGACTTCTCTGCGCTTGTCCCTTCCCGTTAGGAACCTGGCTCGCTAGTTCCCAAACAAACATTGCCATAAAAGGGAAAATGTCATTTCCCTCCTTGGCGGGGTGACGTGGAGCTGTCCACAGCAGGCTCAGTGTCCTAGCAGGACACCAGGGCCTCCTCCTCACCTAGCACAGAGCCACACAGAGTGCTGGCCTCTGGGACAGGAGGCTCAGTCTGTTTGTGCAGAGTCTGTGCAGGGCCCGGGCTCTGGTTCCGTCCTCAGATGGAGTGGAGGAAAACCCATGAAAGCCTGCCTTCCTCTCAATGTGCCGGTGCTGGGAGATAACCCGGCATGCGTGTGGGGAGTGCAAGCTCTGAGCTCAGTCCTGGTCCTGGTGTGACCCGTGGGATGTTGGACACCTTCCTGAAGATCACCAAAACTCCATCTTCTCGCCCATAAGTGCAGCTGCTCACGTGCTTGTTGTGAAGATTGAACAAGAAAATCCTCGTGAAGCGCCTATCACAGTGCCTGACACTAAGGAGGGGCTCAGTAAGTCCTAGCTAGTGTTGGAAGACAGAGTCGAGTCCCCATGAATGAGGGGCTCCCAGGCTGTTCCCAGGGATCCCCCTGCTCCATGCGTTTCCTTTCGAGTTTGGGAATATCTGTAAAATGCCTGTGATGACGGTCGGTAGGTCAGAAACTGCCAGACCTCTTCCACACAGGCGGGTCGTATTCCCGCCTCATTGGCTAAAGGGCCGCTATGGGCACAGCATCCCAGATGGCCCTTCCTCCTAGAAGATGCTTTTTTGTAATCCAGGGTATTAGACAAATGGGTCTATACAGAGTCTTGACAAATACTGTTTGCACCTAATGAAATAAGTCATTTCTCCTGAATTTGCTGTGGATAAGAAAGGCCTCAACTACAGAGCCTTTCATTTGTGGCAGAAACATAAAGACTGTCTCTTATTTACATTTTAGTCTCGTGCACGTTATTTCAATAAGGAATGTGAGTTTCTTTCCTTCCCCATGAATATGTTTCTATTTTTATAGAGTTTAAGTTAAAGATTCGCCACATCTCCTGATATTTTGAATAACGTGTGTTTTAAATGCAAACACTCAGAATTCCCAGGTTTTAAATTTTATGCATCAAAAAAGATTCTAAAATGCTGATGAAAGCGTGGAGGGCTAGTTGTTGCTGTTCCCCTCTTAGGCTGTCATCCTTATAAAATAGGGTACCCAAGGAGCCTGCTCCGTCGTGGCCCCTTCCTGGCAGAACCGTGCTGGCTGGCTCCCCAGCGCTAACTCAAAAAGCTCAACCTCACAGCTGCCCTGGAGGCACTGACGCTCAGCCCTCCATTAGTGTCCTTCATGTGCTCAGAAATTCTGCGTCACTGGGTCCAGAATTCTTATTTTCTTTAAACTCCCAATCCTAGGTGATTCTAGGAACAATGATGTAGGTCAGGGATCAGCAAACTGCGCCCTTACGACCCACCAGCCAAATTTGGTCCACCATCTGCATTTGTATCCTCTTCAGCCAATAGTCCTTGAATTTCTTCCCAGCTTTATTGAGATCTAGCTGACATATAACATTGTGTGAGTTTAAGGTGTACGATGTTGTGGTTTTGATGTAGGTATATCTTGCAAAGTGATCACCACAGGAAGGTCAGTTTAACATCCCACTTTTGCATTTTTAAATGTTTAGAAATGTCAAAAGAAGAATCCTATTTTTTTGACATGTGAATACTCTATGAACTTCAAATTTCAATGTCGGGATATTTTTCCTGGAACACAGTCACACTCACTCACTCGTGCATTGTCTGTGGCCGCTTTCACACTCCAGCAACAGGGGGGAGTCACTGCAACAGAGACCAACCACATAGCCTGCAAATCTGAAATATTTACTGTAACTGGCCCTTTACCAAGAGGCTTGGCCCGCCTCTGGTCTGGGGATTCACAACGAATGATGATGCTTCTCCTTAAGGATTTGTCAAGCACCTGAGTCAGACGTTGTCACAGGACTTTTTTGGCACCCCTTCCCTGGATGACAGGGAGAAGGGAGAAGTGCCAAATGGGAGGTGCAGGGAGGGTTAGCCAGCCTTCCCACACAGCGTGAAGGAGAAATGACGTGCACCTGTGAGGAGAACAGCGAGTCCCTAAGGAGATGGAGTAAGTGCACACGGAACAGCCAAGAAGCAGCAGACGAGAGGGGACACTTACCCAACTAAATCCTGTGATACAGATAAGAGGGAGAGAACTGTAGGAAAAGAATTGCCTGAAGGTGAGACAAAAGATGGATGAGGATTTAAGGTTAAAAGAGGGGAGAAAGGGAAAAGGTAAAAGGACTTCCCACATTGAATAGCTTTGAGCCAGGAGAGCTTGAGATGAGAACGCCCAGGGCCAGTTAGAGGGAGCCGTTGGAGAGCCCAACTCCAGTGGAAGTTCGTGCCGGGAAGTAATCGGAGATAATGCTGGGTCAGTGAAACAGAGACAGATGCTGTGGGGCCCGAAATGCCCAGCAGGAAGGTCAAGACTTACTCTGGTGGGAAACCATCCATAAATGTAGGTGCTTCCTGAGGGAATTATCTGATGAACATGAGTTAGGAAAGTGACTCTGGCAGCCATGTGGAAGTCGATTCAGAAAAAAGAGAAAAGACTAGCTCAGAAGTCTATTTTTATTTTTAAATGAATATTCAGAAGTTATACTTTTACAGCCCTTTTCACACCAACTGTACAAGAAAAGAATAGGAACGCCGAAATGGTGCAGAGAGGTGGAAGCCTGAAATAGACTTATGCCCTAAACTTTTCTTAAACATCCTTGAAGTCTCTCTTTTTAATAATGCTGTCCCACAAAATATCTAGGATCAAACTAAAGTCGGACTTTAAAATTCATGCATTTAATCATGCCTTTCCAGGCCCTGCAGTTACTGGCATTTGCATCTTCCTGTCTACAGAAGGCTCAGTTGGGTGGTCCCATAGCCTTGTTGTGTAAACACCCAGTGAAATTCCTGTTCTGAGAACAGTGTCATCCTGACTGGACACTTAGCTAACAGTCCTGTCCTTGAGCAGCCATTTGTATGTCCATCAGCCTCACAGAGGAATACACACCCAGACACACAAGCCTTTTTCTTTCCTACGAGGGCCTTGTTCGTGCTCCTTCCTCACACCTGCTGGGTCCTGCCTTTGGGCCTTTGCACTAGCTGTTCCCTCTGCCCTGCCCACCTTGTCTGTGGAGACCCCCACCCTCTGCCACGGTCACCCCTTTTCATTTTCTCTGGAGCACTCATCGTAATCTTTTCCATTGTCTGTTTCCTCCACCAGAATGGTGAGGGCAGGGACCTTGTCTGCCTGTGCGCAGCCTTATCCCCAGGACCTACGCCCGAGCCTGGCATGCAGGACCACTCAGTGTGCATTTGTTCAACGAATGAATGAGTGAATGGAGGTCTTGTTTGGGTCATCCCTTAGGGGGCCTTTCAGCTTTTGGACATCCTCTAAAGAGAACAGAGAGGAAGGCAGTTGCGGGTAGGGACATGATACCTGAGAAACAAGTCAAAACTGGAACCAAGGAGCGATCACCTTGCCACCCACAGCCCAGCCCTCCTCCCTGCCTGCCCAAGCATCCTGCCAGCGGGAGCATCTCTGGGATGGGAGTCGGGGCCTGTCTGGGGAAAACAGGAGGGAGGAGGTGAGCATCAGCATCTGCCATTGATTTATTTATTTTTACCTTTTACTCATTTCTCCCAACCCTCACTCCCCACCTCGCCAATCTGTCAGTCTGTTCTATCGATGAGCTTGGTTGTTTTTTCTGTCTGCTTTTTAGATTCCACATGTAAGAGAGATCATGTGCTGTTTGTCTTTCTCTTTATAATTTATTTCGCTTAGCATAATGCCCTTGAGGTCCATCCATGTTGTCACAAATGGCAAGACTTTGTTCCTTTTTTTTTATTGCTGAATAGTATTCCATTGTGTGTGTGTGTGTATATGTATATATATTTATATTTATACATATTTTCTTTATCCATTCATCCATCAGTGGACACTGAGGTTGTTTCCGTGTCTTGGCTATTGTAAATAATGCTTCAGTGAACATGGGGGTGCATATATCTTTTTGAATTAATGTTTTTGATTATGGATAAATATCCAGTAATAGAATTGCTTGATCACATGGGAGTTCTTTTTTTTTTTTTTTGAGGAATCTCAATACTGTTTTCCATAGTGGCTCCACCAATTTATATTCCCCCATAAGGGTTCCCTTTTCTCCACATCCTCACCAATGCTTATGTCTTTCTTGTCCTTTTTTTTTTTTTTTTTGCTTTGCTTGAGGAAGATTAGGCCTGAGCTAATATCTGTTTCCACTCTTCCTCTATTTTGTATGTGGGTCACTGCCACAGCATGGCTGACAAGTGATATAGGTCCGTGCCCAGGATCCAAACCCATGAATCCCAGGCCGGCAAAACAGAGCACGGAGAACTTAACCACTAGGCCACAGAGCCACCCCTCTCGTCTTTTTGATAATAGCCATTCTAACAGGTGTGAAGTGGTATCTCATTGTGGTTTTGACTTGTATTTCCCTGGTGATTAATGATGTTGAGTATATTTTCCTGTGCCTGTTGGCCATCTTATATCTTCCTTGGAAGAGCATCTATTCAGATCTTCCACCCATTTGTTAACTGGATTGTTTAGGCTTTTTGCCATTGAGTTGTATGACTTCTTTATGTATTTTGGATATTAACCCCTTGCAGATATATAATTTGCAAATATTTTCTCCCATTCAGTAGGTTGTTCTTTTGTTAATGATTTTCTTTGCTGTGCAGAAGCTTTTTAGTTTGATGTAGTCCCACTTGTTTATTTTTGCTTTTGTTTCTTTTACTTTTGGTGTCAGATTCAAAAAATCATCACCAAGACCTATGTCAAGGAGTTTACTGCCTATGTTTTCTTCTAGGAGTTTTATGGTTTCAAGTCTCACCTTCAAGTCTTTAATCCATTCTGAGTTAATTTTTGTGTGTGGTATAAGATAAGGGTCCAGTTTCATTCTTTTGCATGTGGCTCTCCAGTTTTCCCTTCACCATTTGTTGAATCAACTGTCCTTTACCCATTATGTAGTCTTGGCTCCTTTGTGGTAGTTGACCATATATGCATGGGTTTATTTCCAGGCTCTCTATTCTGTTCCATTGATTATGTGTCTGTTTTTATGCCAAGACCACATTGTGTTGATGACTATCACTTTGGAATATAGTTTGAAATCAGGGAGCATGATGCCTCCAACTTTATTCTTACTCAGGATTGCTTTGGCCATTCAAGGTCTTCTGTGGTTCCATACAAATTTTAGGATTGTTTGTTCTATTTCTGTGAAACCTGCCATTGGAATTTTGATAGAGATTGCACTGAATCTGTAGATTGCTTTGGGTAGTATGGACTTTTTAGCAATATTAATTCTTCCAAATCATAACCATGGAATATCTTTCCATTTATTTTTGTCTTTTTCAGTTTCTTAAGGTCTCGTAGTTTTCAGCAGACAGGTCTTTCACCTCGTTGGTTTTTTTAATTGCTTTCCCTGGCACAAAAAGGTAGTTACCTCTAAAATTTATAATGGCAGCTATTCAAAGGCAGAGTGTGATGTTACTCAGTAGTTTAAGAGGCGAAGTATAATTTCAGTGATGGGAGGCATTCATGTAGGCAGAGGCAATTACCCAAATTGGACTTTGGCCAGAAAATCTGAGTTAACCGGAGAAGGTCTCATTGGCTGCCAGTGGCGTCGGATCCCTAATGAGCACAAATGTGAAGTCCCAACTCCAAATGTGTGAGGCTCAGGTGTAAAGTCTAAATAAGGACAGGAGTGTCCTGTATTTTGTCCATAATCAGTTCATTTGCCTATCATACCAAAGTGTCTGTGAGAAGTTCTTGCTACCCCTTCTCTTTTTCCGTGCACTGGTACACTTCCTCCCGCTGTTCTCTGCCACACGGTTAAACTGTCAAAACGCCTGGGGCTCAGGCAGGACCACAGCACTGGACGACACTCGGGGGCACCATTCACACAGAATCTCTGTCCTAGATTGTGGGGGCTGCTCAGAATGGAGCCCATGGACCAGTATTGTCCAGCAACTGTTGTCAGCAGTGCTCCAAAAGAGATGTAAGAAATTGGGAGTAAACATTTAAAACTTTTATAGCAAACTAACTCAAATAATTTTTAAAAATTGGAGCTTATATTTTTTATTTTAATTTCTAATAAATTTTTTCCAAAAATGTTGGCTCTTGATGGATTAGAGATTTTTTTAAAAAACTGGCCTCTGCCAGAGATAATTCCAGAAGCACTGTCTTGTCAAAGACTATCATGTGAACAGTGCCCCCTGGCATTGTGCAGTGTGTCTGCGGGTTCAAAGAAGGGCAGAAACAGATCTACCATTGGACGTTCGAAGGACTAAAAGAAGAGTTTTAATTTACCTAGAAATATTTTAATGATGTGGAAGGAAGTGGACTGTGGTGAAATGAAGCCCTTTCTCAGAATGCTTCATAGATCAGGTGTTCAAGAGAAACTGGCCTCCCGTGGCCAGCCCTCATCAAATGTGGATTTAGTTATGAGGAACTTTTACCCCGACCAATTATTCAGGCTATTTTGCTTTTGGAACTGTGTCCTAAAATAGCTCTACTTCTAATACTCTGAGGTGTAAAGAGATGAACCCTTGGAGCCAGATACATAGTAAGTGCTCAAAAAATATTTCTTAATGAGTATGGTTTTTATAAAGGCTAATAAAATTAAGTGGGGGAAGGGCCTTCACTAGCGGGCCATCTAGGTTGATTCTAATGATGTTAACAGATAGAGGCATAGTGTTTCTAGTGATAGATGGACAGACACGCCTGCCTGTGTGGGTAAATGAAAACTTGAAATCTCAGAAAACAAGGGGGGAAGAATTCAGGCTGAAAGGCTGCCATGGCCTGACCACTGGTCTGGGGGTGCGTAGTCAGCATTGGGTCTTAGCCTAGTAGTGAAATACCCCAAAAGGGACTCCAGGGGAGCAGGACGCACAAGGGCAGGCTGACAGGTAATCTGCTTCCAGCGTGTGCTGGGCCAGCTGAGTCAGCTCTGAGTAAGTGGGAAGTGGGCAGAGAGGGGGACGGGAGGAGCTAGACCAAGAGGGCCTGTTCCCCAGCTGTGGGTAACAGACCGGTCCACAGAACCGGCAGCTGTAGTGACTGAACCTGAGTGATGGGCAGAGAGGCAGTAAGTTTCCAGGAACTCTCCCTTACCCGGAGGCTTCTCCTCTTTGGAATTAAGAGCCTTGAAATAAGGCAAAATAGAAAACTATGTCTATTATTATTGACATGCCTCCTCCCCCAAAAACACGTTTGATGAAAGAAAGCCAAAAAGAGCATTTGTGACTCGCTCTGTAAAATGTAAATGATTATGAAGAATCTTGAGTGGAGGTCTTTCTTTCCAGCCCACACAACGTAATCACTCACCTCAGAAGTCATCTGTGGGTAAGAGCCTTCCTTTGAACTATTCTAAGGGAAGGGTAACAATTTCTTCTGCTCCCGCATGAAGTGCCCTGTTCATTGGTCCTGTACCCCAACCCCCGGATACAGCTGATCAAACCAAAACTGCAAAGATGCCAGCTGAACACGCTCTTCCGTTCCACAATGAAATCTCTGTGCTCTGCAGTAATTAAGAATGAGACAGTGTCAGCGTAACTCTTGCCTTTGACTCAGGCAGGCAGTCCTGGGCTTTCCATGGTTTTAATCCAAGGGATGTTAAATGTACAGAGAGCAATTGCTTTGTAAGCTTAAAAGATGTGGGAGCAATTTTGTTTAAAATTAGTGTCCTGAGTGCCTGGAGAAAGCAGAAGCTCCGATAAGAATAGACGTAATAATGATGATGAATAGAACAGTGATATTTTATACTCATCCACTCCCTTTTCAGTAATAGATTCAAAAATGCACAAGTTCTATACTAGGCTCCTATCAGCTTTTATACCATAAATTTCTCTGTTCTCATCGTAATGCAAAAAAAGGAGGGGCAATATAAAGTACTGACCATAAATCATAAAAAAAAGAGAGACTTGTGGCATTAACAGTAAATGGTTTTGGCAAAGTAAATTATCTCTTTTATATTCGGTCCTTATCAACATTTTAATGGTGATCTTTGATGATTCAGCGTATTTATTAATATTTTAATAGTTTTTAAATTATTGGTTAACATTTCTTTCAACTATTTATAGTATTTTTTTAAATCCTCTGTTAATATTTTTTTAAAGTCTCAGAACTTTTGAAAGTTATCTTCTATATTAGAGTGTGGTACCATCCTTTGTGACTTTTCTCTTTATAAGTACTTCCAGAAAACAATTCCCATTTCCAGAAATCTCAAAGCTGAATCTGAAAAAAACACCTCTCTGGATGGTTCTTCAGACTTACAGCTCAAGTATGTGAAAGTACTTTTTTTTTTTCTTAAGTGTAGAAGGCTCTTGAAAGTGGAGAGCATTTTACCAAAGGTGAGAGAACAAATGGTCTAGGGAACAGAGTGAGAAAACATGCATGTTTTTCTAATCTTCCTAAAGGAAAAATGAAGTAATGGAAAGAAAATACAGACTTAGGGCTCTTAAGTCCTGAGAGATGACAGCCCGCGGGTGTGGCACCTGCGCACCCAGAGACGCTGTGGAGCAGGTGGAGGGAGAGGTCCATATGCTTCACCTCCCTGACTGTCCAGACGATGGTTAGGTTGTGTCTGATCCACAGAAATATCAACATTTGTGTTGTTCAGGGTATCTCCCAGTGGTCATGTTCCATGGGGTAGGCTTTTTTTCTTCTGATTATTTTCTGATTATTTCTTCAGCCCTGGGAAAGCTTTATGGGTTGAATTGGGTTTGATTTTTGCTTTTCTCATAAGCACTTTTCAGTCAATGTTAATTATTCGCATTTCTTTATGGTTCGAGGAATATCATGCTTTGGTTGTCAATTCCCACTTAATCCAAGGAGATTGTCTTTTCTTCCTTTTAATACATTAGCTCACCAAGTGCTCTACAGTGAAAGAACCCTCATGTATTAGAAAATATGTATGAGAAAACTCAGACTCCGCATACTATTAGTTTTCTTTTAACAACCAAATAGAGATGTGGCATTCCTAGTGTCACATTGGCCATTTTCAACCACATTGTGTTTGTAGACAATAAAACAAACAGTGGTGAAGAGTATTGGGTTGAAAACTAGGTTTAAAATCGTAACTCCGCCGCTCAGTAACTATGCGATTTCAAGTGTTAGTTTTCATCTGTCTAACTCTTCTGTTACTTTATTTGTAAAACGAAATGGTAAGAGAACCTACTGCACAGGGTTGTCGTGAAGATTAAATGGCATGATGTGAAATGCTCGGCACATTGTCTAGCACAGAATAAGAACCCAGAAAATGTGACTTATGTTCTTAGCTCTCCGCTTTTCCTTATTTTGTGTTATTTCTCTCGATAGAGCTAGGGAAGGTGGCAAGGTAGGAAACTTACTGATAGACGGTGTATATGAGTTGAAACAGCCGCTGAAGAGAAAAAGAAGTCAACGATTATTTTCCATCCCATGGAACACATGGTATATGTGACTTAAACCTTCCAGAATTGGGGCACGTTTCAGAGAAAGACGCTTGTGACATGTACACAGGATGTGTACACCCAACATGTGAAAACCCAGCCTGAACCTCTCTCCTCTCCCGTTTATCCTGGGCTTTGGAAAGAGCTATGTTTCGCATGTTTGATTTTTTTTTAATTACATTTATATCCAACTGTCATTTAAATCATTTATAATCATATTCTGTCTTCCACCTCTTCTGGACGATAGAATGTGAATGATATAAACAACCTGAATTCTCCCCACATCCTTATGATTATCAAATTGTCCACTGCTGTAATGCACTCTTTTAGTCTCTCAGTACTGTATTCTTATTTCCCCTTTTGGTCATGTTTTTGGCCACACTCAGCTTCCCACAGCATCATACTAAATAACTACCTTTTCACTCTAAACAATGAATTATAGTTCTTTAAATACTTCTGAGATCTTACAACCTAAGTAAATCTGAGACAGTAAACCTTTGATGAATTTAGGAGAAGTAAAAGAGATGTCTGGAGTGAAATGGTGCTGCATGGGGAAATGGGGAAATTGGATAATGGGTGGAGCAGACCTAAGGGTAAGTCGTGTGGGAAGCAGTCAGCCTGATGAGAAGGCCATTGGGAGAGACCAGAAGCGTAGACTAGCAAGGAGAAATACAGTGACTGTGGACTTGTTTTAGGAATTTAAATCTGATGGGGCCATTGATGGTGGGGGGGAGCAGAGGAAAAGTTTGGGGACAGTTAATGTAGCTAAGTTCAAGAACCAAGGAAGGCTTGTGAGGCAATTCAGGAGATGCTCAAGATCAGAGAAGCAACATGTCACACTGACCCAAGGAGGAAGCATTCATGTTCAGCACAGGTGTGATGGCACTAGAGTGATGGGAGCATCAAATACAAGATGTAGGTCATGACCTGGGTAGCTGCACCTGTCTGCTGAGATCCTGGGGTATAGCACCCACAACCCAGAGCAGTGCCTGGCACATAGTCGAAGGTCAATAAAAGTTATTTCCCTAATATGACGGGCGCTGAATGAGGATCTTGTCCCAATTCTGTCATTAATTAGGTATTTCACATCTGTAAGATGAAAAGCTTAGAGCAACTGTTTCCTTCCGTCCATTCTAGTTCTAAAATTCTGCAATTCTATTTTTTTACACTCTCATAGTCAAGTTACCTAAGCTAACGTATGTCTTATGCTGAAATATAAGCTGGTTTCCCCTTGTTCTATCTCCTGTTGAAGGGCAATGGAGTGCTAAGCCATACCAACAAAATAAAAATAATTTTTAAAAACAGACAATGTATCAAACTGCAGAATCCTTTTTGGTAATAAATATCCTTATTATTTATTTATTCAATCAGGATTCATTAAATGTTTGCACTTCTTCATTAAAGACCTGTCACTTTGGTAGCACTGGGGATGAAAAGACAAACAGAATGTGGCCTCTGCCCTCAAGAGACTTATAAGCTTATAGTCTAGTCGGTGCAGACACGTAAACAACCCAGTGCCTCCCTGTATTGCAGGTGCAGTGACAGGGGTGCAGCCAGGATACCGTGGGGGACATGGAGGCAAGACTGGTCCATTCCACCTGAAAGAGAAAGAGTGGTGAAACCATTTCACAGAGGAGGCGGTGCTTGAGCTAAGGAGCAATTTGTTGCCAGGCAGACAGGATGGGGCAAGAATTCCTGGTAGAAATGGGCACAGCAGGGCAAAGATAGAGTTGTCAAACATCCCGGGTGTTCCGAGAACTGCAAGTGGAATGGGGCAGATGGAGAGAGGGATGTGAGTTGGGACTTTGTAAATAATGAGACTGGAGACGCAGGCAGCCAGATCATGTCACAGCTTGTATGCTAAGGAGTTTGGACTTCATTCCACAGCAAATGGGACACCAGGATAGAAGAAAAGAGAAGAGGTGTGCTCAAATTTACGCCTTAAAGAGATTTCTCCAGTCACAGTAGAAAGAATGGTGGGAGGGGGCAAGAACAGAGGAAAGGAGTGAATAGTTAGAGGGCATTTACAGCAGTGTCGGCAAGGAGTTACTAGGTTCTGGAGTTCTGAATCAAATGGTAGGAACGAAGATGAAGAGGCGATGTCACTAGGAGAGAGATCAAGGAGACAGAACATGTGAGATAGATGGCATGTGGAGCGGGGTGGAGAGGACAAATTAGAGATGAGCCCCAGGTTTCCAGCTTAGAGGACTGGGTGGTTGCTAATGCTGTTGATAGATTCAGGGACTGTTGAAGGTGGAGCGAGCATTAGGGGAAAGAGATTGCATCTATTATTGGACGTGAGCCCTGTAGAACCGTCGGGGTAGATACAGACGGACACTTGCGCTTGACCTCAGGGGAAAGATGGGCTGTTAGAAGCATTAAACAATAGGAGAAGCCCTAGGGATAAATAAGCTCAGTGGGGAGTGTGTCAGTGAGAGGAGAGAAGGGGGCAAGGACACAGAAAGATGTAGCAAATTCAGTATTCCCGGTGTCTTAGCCAGGGAGCTGACCAGACAGACGATGCTGTGCCTGCAGGAGTCATTCTGTAAGTCTGTTTAACGGTGAATAAGTAAATGAATGAGAGAGTGAGAAGTGAGGGACGTGTGGGGCGGGAGAGTGTAAGTAGTAGAGGTCAGGATTGGGAAGACAGCACCACAAATTGTCCTCAGGCAGACAGAAACTAAAGCCAGGAGAGTGAAGGAGACCCCAGGGGAACAAGCGTAACGTGAGAAAATAAGGACTTAGGAGTGAACCCTGATCTCATTAAAAAGCTAGCAGGTTCTCCATGCTCCTCTGTAAAACATTAGTCATCATTAGTCAGAGCAGCTCGTCAGCAGGAGCAGCGGCTGCAGCCAGTTTGACCTTCATCCCTACAGAAGGAAGATGATGTTCCAGTTCCCCGTCACGTGGGAGGCAGGTGAGGACAGAGGAGGCACACAGTGTCGCTGTGATAAAGTACCATGTTCAGGATGAGCAAGGCGCCGGCCATGGAAGGCGCATGTTGGGCTGTAATCTGGGGCTCTTGCCATAAAACGTGGTTCTCGACTGCTCAATTACTTTAGGAAAACTCTAGGTGCAGCCTATCCACACAACTAACATTGTGTGTAGAATGCAAGGTGACAAGGAGCCCACAGTACTGATGCTTCTTCAGAAAGCAAACCAGACCCACACGGTTCCTAGGTGGGTCCAGGTGACACAAATGTGCTCTGTCATGTGCAGGCAACAGAAGGTGGTGCATGCTTTTTCAAGCCCTGTTAATCTTTAGCTAGTCAGTGAGGTCATTAAAACCTGAAAGCTTCCATTTTTTGTAGATTCCTTTTTTTTTAAATGACTTAAAGATGACAGGAAATGACTCAAAAATAAGCTGACAACTTAATGGAATTCAGTACTTATTATGGTGTCCCTGAGAGTTCGTTGTCAACAATGTAGTTAGTTCTGCCAGTGCAAAATGTGGTCCCTGCCTTCACTCATTTTCCTAAGATTAAAACCAAAGCAAAAGATGGTTTTACTTAGCTCGAGGTCAGCAGGTGGGAGGAGAGTCTCCAAGCTGAGGTACCCCCTTCTCTGGAAGATTTATGTCGCTTCTGATGCTCGTGCACATCTGGTGGTTAGGTCGTTAGCTCTGGGATGATTTGGTGGGGCGCAATCTGTGTCTACATCTCCAAAATAAGGAATCGAGTGACTGGAAGGTCCCCTAGGGCTCCAACGTGCTATAAACTTATAACACGTGTGTCAGGGCCCAAGCATCGCCTGTTGCTGACAGCCCAGCAGACTTCCCTTCATTCTGTTGTCTGTGACATAGGGCAAGACAGTGACATTTTGCAGAAACTTTAGAGCTGCGGAGCGTTTTGTTCTCTGCCCAGCGCATCTGGCTCCTTCAGTCCCGGGCATCTGTGTTTATCCTGCCTTTTCAGCTATCCAGTTGTGCCCATGCAGGACTTTACCGGGTCACTAATTGAGTTAACTTTCTTTCCTAAGTAGAACAGCACCTTGAATGATGCCCCTTCTGGTGGCATCTCTAAGGAGCAAATAAATACATAACAGGTCATGATGTTCCTCGCAACTCATCCTCCACCACTACGGCCTCCAGTGACGTGGGCCAGCGGGTGGTCACTGATGCTGGCCATCTATTCCATTGGACATAGAAGCAACAAGCAACACCCAGATAGATATTGCAAGTCTCTATGCTGATCCGGATTATCTTAGGACATGATCATAGCAATTAACTAGTCTGCTAATTGCATAATAGCCTGTCCTCCCTCTATGACTGACTGACTGTGGGAAAAAGAACTCTAGACCTGGTGCCAGAGAAGATGTGGTTCTGCCGCCATCTTGCATGCCTGTAGGCAGGATGCCATCAGACCTCCGTTTCCTCTGTAACATGTATGTGATCATTCCATCCCTGCCTCCTTCATGGGGTTTTCATGAGGAATATATAACAATATACCCCAAACTGCCACTTAAATGAAAAACTGCTAAATAAATGTGAGATTCTGCTCAGAGAAAAATTAAAATTTTGAGTATTGGTAAAAATGCATTCTGACATTTCTTTTACTCATTCAACAGATATTTAGTGAGCACGTAGCACATAGCTAGGTGCTGTGCCAAGACTTGGAAAATCCATAATGAACAAAAGTACAGACAAGATGCCTGCCGTGAGGGAGCTTTTAGACTCAACGGGGAGAGAAGAAGTTATCACAAGAAGTTGTACCTTTGCTGGTTGGCGATCTCAGCCATGGAAATAGAGGGAAAGAGGAGTGCGAGGAGAGGTTCGTGGAGCTCTGAGAGCCTCTGATCACGGGACTTGGCTTGCAGAGCTCCAGGATGCCTTCCCTGAATAAGCAACCCTGGAACCAAGGTCTAAACCATCCCCAGGAGTTAACTCGATGATGAGGGCAGGGCAGCAGGTTCAAAGACCGAGTGGGGAGAGGGAGCCTGGGGGTCTGAGGGACTGAGGGCGGGTCCCTGACGCTGGAGTGGAGAAAGCAGAGCAAGTGGGAGGGCAGAGCACGGTGAGGCTGGAAAGATGGATGGGGAACACATTAAGCTTCCATGAAGGGTTTTCACTCTGTTCTTCCAAGCATTGGGAAGCTGATCATGGGGTTTTAAGTGTAGACGCAACATAATCACATTTATGCTTTGAAAAGATTGCTGTGACTCCAGTGTGAGAACAGATGGAAGCAGGTGTGGGTAGACCGGCTGCAGTGGTTCACGCAGGACCTGAGGGTGGTTTGGACTCAAGATAGATACATCATTGGAGATGAGATGTGAGGAATGTATGAAGTACTGGCCAAAGCACTTGAAATCAATTTGAATTGCAATGGTACAAGTTATTCTTGAAATATATTTAATATTCTACTTAGACTCAGCAGTTCAAATCATGTCCCAGGGAAAATGGTATAGTTTCCTCATTAAGACGTTAAGACAGATGAATTGTACTTTTCCCCCCACTTGACTTAATGACTTTTTTTCTCCAAAGCTTTTTTCCAGTTTTATTGACGTATAATGGACAAATAAAATTGTACATCGTGGTGATTTGATACACATGTACATTGTGAAAGGCTTCCTCCCATCCCATTAATTAGGACTTGTGTAGTTAATAACACTCTATTGTATAATTGAAATTTGCTAAGAGAACAGATCTCAAATGTTCTTACCCCCCCAAATGAATTACACTTGTCAACGTCGACACTATGATCAGTACTGACACTATTGAACATTGTTGGCCCTTGATCCCTCTATATTTTCACTTAATACTATGACTTTTTTATATATCAGCAAGAAAAAATTATCGTGTTGACTTTGAATGTGTAACAGAATGACAAAGCTGAAGCCTATTATAACTGCCGTGCCTTTCAAGTTTATCCCCATCTTATTTATAACATTAATAATTGGAGAATTCTCCCATTAACCAAAGACAATCCACATGGCGTGCATTGTGAAAGGGCAAATCTGTGGAAGGGTTTATTGTCTTTTCTTAAAGATATGTCTCACTCAGCTTTTATATTAATAAAAAAATTCTCCACTTTAAAGCAGGGTGGTAAATACATGACCCACGTGCCACCCCTCTGTGCTCCTATTGCCATGTCTGGGAGGCTAGCTGGTAAACACACAACTCCCGCCTGAGCCAGTCGAGACTCCTCAACACAGCGCTCCGGGCAGCCAGTTGATCAGAGCTGGCGTGAGAGCTGAAACTCATTTGTCATCTCCAGTCTAACAGTCTGTAAACCCTCCATTCCCAAAAAGAATCACCATGAGTACCTATTTATTCAGGTCTTCCTCCCGCCGCGGGTGTGGTTTGCCTGTTTTCGTGTGGTTTCTCTGTTGTCGTCAGGAGGAGCTTCTACTCCCTATCTTCTCAGCTCACCTGAGTTTACAGGCAGCTGTGGGCGTCTCCAGCAAACAGACAGAGTGTTGCCTTAAGCACTGGAGTCTCTTGGTCTCTCCTGGGGACTCTCTCTGACACTACAGGTACTTCCTCAGCCTTACGCAGGGACACCCAGGAATGTGGAGAGTCAGCACTCTGGGAGAACAACACGCCACGAGGGGCAGTCCTCGTCCCCAGTGGGGGAGAGAGTCAGCGGGTGAATGCCCCTGTCTGGCCGATCCACAGAGGCTTCTGATGGGCGCTCCTCGTGGTTTCTCAGAAGATCCACACGGGCGCTGAGTCCCAGGTGCTCAAAGTGATAATGGGCTCGTTAGTGTATTCCGCTTTGCTGACCTACCTCCCTCATCCTTCATTTGTGCTTCTTCGGGTCACCCACGTCCTCCTCGCAGGGTCTGCTTTTGGGAGAACCCATACCCCAAATGGCATCTTTTGTCTTCGTGTCATGTAAAATGTGGATTCACAAACTTCACTCGGTGAAGTTCCTCCTGGGGATCCGTGGACTGAGATGTGGGCTCTGAGTCGTCTCCACCGCACACCCGCTTCCTCCCCCTCCAGAAAGTCCCACAGGAGAACTGGCACAATAAGAACAGGAAAAAGAGGAAAAAAACAAAACCAAAAGCAAACCAAAAGAAATCAGTCGCACCAAGAATTTCCATTACAAGGCAAACAAATAAGCAAATAAATAAAGCTAGTACATAAAAATAATAAATAACACCAATAAATAATGAATAAAGTAAATAAATGAAAATTTATTTTTATCTCTGTTTGGTGATTTTGATTATTGGAAAATACCTTCCGAGGGCAGTCTTATGATGATATTTGCACTTTATCGCCACCAGCAGTGCCCAAGTGATGCTAATCAGAGAAGTCAGACCCTTAAATGAAGATTTATTTCAAGCCTCAGCTGGTTAAGTTAGTCAAAACAGGAAATAAATAAATGTCAGTTCTGACTATATTTCAGACCTTAGTTTATAAAAAGAGATGGATGTAGGTATAATGTACATATAAACATAGACAAATAGAGATGAAGTTGTTCTTTACATAAAGAGATTGTACTACTAAGAACTTCCATTTAACATGGCATCAGGCCAAAGAATGTCCTCTGTTCTTTCTCCCAGCATCCTAGGAAAGTGCCAAGAAGACATAGAAAAGATAACGTCGGGGATTCACAGATTTGAGCAATGACAAAACCGCTTTGGTATTGCTTTATGGGGCAGTGAGAGCGGTGATTATCAGTCACTCTCTTTTCACAACTGCTTTCTTTCAACCAGTTCTGAAATCTCAAATCCCACACCACAGCATAGCAGAGAGTAGAGAGGACAGCATGGCGACAAACTGCCCCCTGGGACGTGTGGCTCAATTACATTGAGCACCGTGGATAGAGGCAGAGTGATAAGCGGCCTTGGGGTCGTATATAGAGACCATCACAAATTTTTTACAGCACAAATGTTTCTTCCCAAAACAAGCAAACAAAATTAGGAAGTTGGGTCAGGAGAAGGTCTCCTTACAATCCAGCATTGCTGCATGACACCTGTTGCCATGGAAGTCTGGCTGCAAACTGAGTGCATGTTTTCCCTGGTGTGCGAAATCCAAAATGGGTATGACTTCACACCATCACTCCAGCGGACACCAATGGAGGCCCTGAGCCTGCAGCTGCATAAATCTTCCCTTTTTAAATGGATGAAAAAATTTCAAAGGCCAGTATAGAGCATATAACAAAACAGGTAAGCATGTAAGAAAGGGATAATTATGATGAGCCTTGAAGATTAGGATGAAGAGCATGACACAGAAGCAGATTTACTGCAGAAAACAGAAGAAACTGAGAATACGTGCTTGCAATCCTCAGATGCTGGAGGATGTAACATTTAAACAATGGAAATGGGCAGAGCAGACTTAAATGCCAAGACAAGCAAAGTGATGTTTGACGAAGTAAAAAGGCTGTAATAAACAAATTTGAGGGCTTGGAATTACCTCGGAAAATTTAAACATTTATTAGAGTCAGTACAAGGTAAAACTGACGCTACAAGAAATGAGTGATGTTCTTGAGAGGGAGTCTCAAAGTGGAGGCCAAGCCCAGGGAACCAGGGAGGGGCATGTCTGAGTCACCAGAGGAGCAGGGAAGGAAGGCAGTATGAACCAAGAGCTTTGATCTAACCCCTTGGAAGGGAGAGCGAGGCCTTGCCCACTTTTGATAAATACTGATGGATGAAGAAATTAAAGGTCAAAGAAATTAAAGAAAGAAATTGAAAAAAAGCAGTCAAGATCGAGTCTACAAAGAACAGAACCTCCTTTGAACAGTACTTCCCAAATGTGCACGTGGGTCACCTGGGGATCTTGTTAAATTGCAGATCCAATTCAGTCAGTCTGGTGTCTGAGATTCTGGACTTCTGTCCATCCGCCAGATGGAGCTGATGCTGCAGATGCTCAGGCCACATCTTGAGTCAAAAGACTTTAGAGCAAGCCTGAAGCAGACGCACTTACTGTATTCCAGGAAGAGTCATTTAAAACCAAGTCAAACCCAGGCATCTGCTAGCAAGTTAGAAAGCATTTCCTTTGAAATATATATGAATATGTAGAGTGGACAGACCTCTTTTGGAGGCCACTATTCCACCTATGACATCAAAGATATGCTATTTCTGAAAAATCTGAGGGCATACCCCAACAGAGGACCAAATTCAAAATCCAAAAATGGAGAAAGAGGGGCCTAAAAGGAATTGTGGTGAGCAGTAAAACCAGTTTAGTTGGCCATGTCTAAGTAATCACTGTGTAAATAATTACAGGAAAATGCAAAGACAGAAACAATTCCTTTAAAAAAAAATTATAGTTATCGTGAACTGGAGGTGCAGTTCAGACTAGGGCACAAGGACTGCCAGGTGAGGTTCAGGTGGGCTACCTGCTCTTCTGACCAGGATCAGAAGGAACTTAACAGAACCTCTAATGGGATGAAAATGATTTGCTGTGTTTAAAGCAAGTCAAAGCAAGCCATTCACCATATAGCAAAAGGCCACTTAAGAGGAAGCTTGAAAGAGCAAAAAGCCTAAAACAAAGAGAAGAAAATAATGTGCATCTGTTGTGACGATCAATTGTTGAACGCTTTTCTGAAAAGCAGACCTCTATTTTGTAGAAAAAGAATTCAAAATGCATGAAAAGCATTAAATGGAACAGTGCATCATTTTATACTGATAAAACGTAAAGTGCACTATTTTTTAGTTCTCATTAAAATAATTCCTATCATTACCTTTACTTTGTTAAAGATAAAAAAACATCTGAGCCTTGGAGAGATTAGGGGACTTACTCACAGTCACCCAGGAGTGAGCCACAAAGCAAACCCAGGGTCCCACTCAGAGCCCAAGAGGTCATCCTCATAGTGGATGCCCTCCCACGTAGAGGTGAGACCATGGAAGTGGTGCGGGATGGAGCTGGGACTAGAACCCAAGTCAGTTTTGCCCCGTGTTCCGTGTGCACAACCCCTCTGCTATACGGTCTCGGAAACTGTGTTTCTGTTTACACCTTCCCATCTGAGTGTAAGCTTGCTTATTCCAAAAGAAATCTTCCCTTCACGGGGGGCTGTATGCCCCTACAGCAACCATGACACTGTTTCTCCAACCCCATTGCCGTTTCTGAGTTCCACTTCCTCACTTTCCATTCATTCGGACCCACTGAAATCTGATTTCTGCCTCCGTCATAGAAGTTAACCTGCTTCCTCTGAGGCCACTGGTGACCCTCCTCTTTGACAATCCACTTAAAGCCTTGTTTTATTAGTGTTTCTACTCGCTACTTCTTGAAACTTTCTCTCTGTTTGGCTGTTATTTCCCAGACGCTGTATTCATTCCCCTCCATACCCAGAGGAGATCTCTCTTCATGCTACACTATTTTGTTGCATTATTTTAAGTGTAACCTGACACGTTGTATCTCTAATCCTGAGTCCTCTACTGATCTCCAGGCAATAGAGCCAACTACTGCACCCCATCTTCGCCTGAACCCAAACTCCCAAAGGCACCTCAAGCTCATTTCACTCATAACCTAACTTGCCAGACTCCACTCAAAGAAGCCTCTGTTCCTACATTTCTTACCTCAGCTAATGACCATCATCCATCCAGGTTCCCTAGCTGGAAGTCATCATAGATTTTCTCTTTGCCTTTCTACCACTCCTTCACCCCAGCAAACTGCCATGCCTCATCAGTTCTCCTAAGTATCTTGCGACCCTGTCTCTTTCTGTCTACCCTCCTCACCCTTCACACCTATTATTCATTCATTCACGTGTGTCTATTGAAGTATCCACTATGCATCAGGCTTTGTGCTAAGTACTGGGAATACATTGTGAACAAAATAGATTTCTGCTCTAATGGAACTTATACTATAGTTGGGGAAATGGTCGTTAAACTAATAATTTCCCAAATATAGTTATGTAAATGTGATTTCATAAATATAATTCCAAATAGTGATGTCATTTAAAGGAAAAATACAGATGCAATGGAAAATTATAATAGAGAACTTTGATTTGAAATGAAAAGTCAGGGACTTCTTGCCTGAGGAGTAATATTTAAGCCGACACATTAAGAAGGAGTCAGAGATAGCTGTGTGAAGAGTGAGAAAGAGTGGGCAAATGAAGGGGTTTGTGCAAAGGCCCTGTGGTTAGAAAAGCCTGGCTTATTCAAGGAACTTCAGTGAGTGAGGAGGAGTGACCCATGACGTATCTGGGTGTAAGCAAGGATCAACTTATATAGGGCCTTGAGATTTTGTGTTTTATCCTAAATGCAGTGGGAATCCACTGAAGGATTTTAAGCATGATCAGGTTCTGTGACAGCAGCAAATTTGCTGTTGCTTTGGTTCAGGCAAGAGATGGCGGTTGGCGTGGATTATAGTGCTGGCTGTGGAGATGGAGAAAAGTGGATTTGAAGTAGATTTTGGAGGCAGAATAGAATTTGATAAGAAAGTCCTCACTTTCTTATCATCAGAACAGAAGGAGATGTTAAGAATGACTTTCAGGTTGCTGTCCTAAAGATTGGGGAGGCAAGTGAAATTCACCAAAATAGGAAACAGAGGAGAAGTTTTCAGAGGAAAGATCAAAAATCCCACTTTTGCTGGGTTGAATTTATGGTGTTTGTGAGACACTCACAACTCAATAAATATTTATTTAATGTTGATGTAATGTACTAACATTCAATCTATCTTAAGTTACTTAAAGATGTTTCTGGATGGGTTCTCAAAAAAAAAAAAGCAACAGTGCTATACATTCATTATTGTAAAAAATATTACTCTCAGAATTGGGATTTTTTTATTTGCAAGTACTGGTCTCCTTTCACATTTTCCTTGCCAGCTGTTTACAGCGCGCCATAAGCATACAGAGCAGCTGCTCTCTCTGTGGCCCTTGGTCTTGTTCAGAACATAAGGGAAAAGCCCTTTGTAGTTATTAAGATTTTCTGCAAGCCCCACCTCACTCTGAACTAGCTCTCTGGCACAGTTCTTCCTCTTCCAATCCATTCCTGTGTTCCTTCAAAGCTGTTCACCTGCCCTGCTTTATTTTGAACACGTCCTTTGTGTAGCTGAGTTTATCAGAAGACAACACGTGCAGGCTTATCCTTTCTACATACTCATTGAGATTATTTGAAACAGTTGCCTTGCCCTCTCCATAAGGAACAAAGCTGGGAGGAAATGGCCATTTGAAAATAGCTTTATAGTGTTTATAAGAAAAAGACTTTTATTTAAACGATGCAGAAAGGATCATTTTTAAAGCATTGCAGAGAAAGCTTCAGCTCACCACATTAAAAAAAAAAAAAAAATGCTCTCCAGGCCAAATATGGCAGCCAATTTGAAATTTTCTTTACAAATTGAATATTATCTTGGCTGAGACATGGTGGTACGAGGGTTGGGTACCAGCAACAGTGTGTCGTCTAGGCCTGCTTATTGGAAAGGTTATTTTTTAGCCTAGGTCAGTTTCATTAAGAAAAATTGCCCTTTTACTGACTTCAAATAGCTTAAACAAATTATCTAAAGGAACTGCAGGGTTTAACCAATTTAATGAATTTTAATAAGAAATACATAATCAGTCAAAAACCAGAAAAAAAATGAATAACATTGAACCAGTTTTAATGGAAATTAGCTCATTACCCTGCTGGCTTACATTTACCAAAGGCTGAATTTCTGATGGAAAATTTGCCAGGCTGTGGGAAAATGGGAGGATCTTTAAATTAAAGATTAATTTTATTAGTGGTATTTTTCTCCCTTAAATTAGCCCTAACTGGAGATTTTTTAAACCCTGGGGCTCTTTTCCTCCCTTTGGGAAAATTTTTAAAAATTATTTCCTCCACTGGAAGAGTTTCCCACAGTCCCTGAAATATTTTCAGAAATATCATAGGAACGTGAGTTTTCTTTACTTCCTACAATCCTGTACGAGAAAGGATAGTAAGGGGTGGGAGGGTGGTGCGGGTGTCCAGGTGAATTTCCTGTACTCCAACTGATGAAACGGGGACTGTGAAAAAACAATCTCTTTCTTCCTCTCTTTTTTCTTCCTCACACTCATGCGATATGCACGTAATTTTGTTCTCCTTTTCTTTTTACTCTTCTTTTTCTATTGCTTTATTTTTTGTTTTCTAAATTGTGGCAAAATACACATAACATAAAATTTTCCATATTAGCCGTATGTAAGTGTATAGTTCTGTAGCGTTAAGTACATCCGCATTGTTGTATCTTCCTTCTTTTTTAAGCAAAACAGAATGCACAGCTCTTAATAACCCAAGACATGGACATCTTCAGCGAAACAGGTCTTTATTTCAAGGTGGTTCCTGCTCCTTTTCTATTGCTTAAAGAAAAAGAGAACTGGAAAGTTTTCCCCTGATCTCTGTCATTTTTAGTAACTCTAGAATCCCCTATGAAATACATGAAGCTAACAATAATCTTCAAAACCAGAGTCATATGTTGTAGCAAGTACTTCACTTGAAGAGGAAACCAATCCACGTTCTACAAACAGGGGTTCAATACATCGAGTCGAGTATGGAGGCATATTGAAAGATTTCCTTCTGTTTGGGGAAATTCCCAGAAATCTTGAAAAATTGCCTTGGTGTAATTCCAAATTGAGGATATCACGATGGGACGCTCTGATTAAGTTGCTCATCACTCTATCTTGATCCCTTATTTGAATTGGGGTGATTTTAAGAAAGTTCATCATCTTGTTGCCCTGTGAAAATAAATATTAAAAAAAAAAAAAAAAAAAAACTCTTACCAAACAATTCACAAATGCACACTAGAAAGGGCTCTGTTTTCAGAGCTGCTGTAAATATACTGATGTTCTTTTATTTGGGGCATCGTGCCTCAGGTGAAATAGCTTCTGCAAAGAGCCACTCTGTGGAATATTCCTCTTGGGTTAAGGCAGTGCTGCTAACCAGTCATCAAGCAATTTGAAAATGGTCCTTGTGACACTGACATTGGCCACACAGGGCTCTGGATCACACGAGGTGAGGCATCCGTCAAGGCTGCTGATGAGCAGGCAACCAGCACACTCCAGGGATCTGCGTGGCAAATGGAATGTTCTGAGCTCTCTCCTAAAGCAAGATTCCTAACAATAAAACATTGGAGGGTGTGCAAGAAATGGAAACATTAAATATTTTCTGGGGTTTTACTTAATTGAATCGATGTTACCTGCAGTAGACATTGCTATTGTGTGTTCATTTTGAAGTCGTTACCCAGGACATATATAAAATGTCTCCTATATAGGGTGTGTTCAGATTTAGCAAACAAAAATACAGAATTCCCAATTAAATTGAACTTCAGATAGACAACAGATAATTTTTAATATGAGTATGTCCTATGCAATATATGTCTCAGGCAGTGTACAGGACAGACTTACACTAAAATATTATTCCTTGTTTATCTGAAACTCAAGTTTAACTGGGCGTAGTATATTTTATCTGGCAACTATATTCCTATAGTCTATTAAAAATTGAATTTAGTTGACATCTAGAATTTAACTTAAATTTCAGCATGAGGTCAGTGTTGTCTTCTCGCCTCTTCCATTTTCAAATACTGGAATTTCTTGTCTGAGCTTTTTGCACTGTGAATCTGTTTCTCTGCTCATCTCACTGTGCTTTTAGGTGCAGAATAAAAAATATATTTTAGTTTTATTTCTTCTTCTAAAGAAGACAGATTTTTAGAGGTCTAATTCAGTCATGTGCTTTACATTAAATGTATCTAAATGTGCTTATTAGCTGCATCTAAATTTTCCCATTGATTCCCTTATCTTACGTTTCTTTTTATGTCCCTACTCATGTTTCAGTTGGCTTATAGCTGTACCTTGAGGTCTTTCACTTTTGTTGTCTTAGAGTCAACATTAAATAAATATGTTTGTATGTGCACATACACACAGACACACACCAATAAATGTTCAGTATGGAAAACATGCGTTGAGTCGTTATAGAGAAATTTTAATCCCACAAGGGAATTAGAACATACCACTTTCTATAAAAGTAGGGAAAATAAGGACCAGAAACAAGCTAAAACATAAAAGAACTGTTACTATTACTTTAAAGAAAAAGCTCTTTTCCTATGAACTTGGTTTCATAAAGAGGCCTGTCAGCTCTGAAAGGCTGAAGACAGAGTTACATACAGCCCTGTTCCTGTTTCCTGAGAAGTCGGTGGCGGGGAACCCAAAAGCAATAGTCTCAGTGAAGCCAGCCTACCTGGCTCTGTGACCCACCTCAGACCAGAATGATTTCAGAAAAGGAAGCATGGCAGAAATAAGGATTGAAAAGTTTTCATTTTGTTTTTGGTATTTTTAAAAAATGTTAATTGGAATAGACTAGCTTTCCTAGAGGGGCTGTTTCTATAAGAAATTGTCATGCATTTACGATATATAATAATTTTATCCACACTATTGTAGTATTTCTGTAGCTCTTCCAATGAAGTTAAGCAGAAAATTGGAGCTTAATCGCATAGAAAACCTGACCTTCTGACTCAATCGTGCCAAATTGAGGATATCCAAAATAGATGTTTTCTATTCATCTTAATTTAAATGTTGGTAGCATGATTAATAATTTGCCAAAGGAACACAAAGGGTAACATAAGTTACTTATTTTTAAGGAAATCTGCTCTGATACTATTTCTTACTACCTAACATGACTTACTCTGTAGCAAGGAGCTTCTGTTTGACAATGACTCAGAAAGGGCAACAGTTGCTTCAAAGACTGAAGCCCCCGCAGCACAATTCAGCATTAGAAATATTCCTGAAGCTGCCACAATGAGAGACTAAAGAAGTCCTGGGTCGTGCCAATGGTTTGAGGTCAGACAATGAAACAGCCTCAAAAGAACGGGAAGCCACAGTGCCCCTGATGAAAGGTGGTCAAATTAACAACCCCTGTCTCTTTGTCTGATCTTGACCAATATCCTCCTAGGCCATTTTAGTTCTGGCACCATCACTGCTGACAGGTCAGGTGGTTATACATTTTTTCCATAGGAGGAATAATTATCTTTTAAGATAGTGTCCCTTGTGGAGAGGAGAACTCCATAACAGAGGAACCATTTTCAATACATCTGTTTCAAAGTCTAAGAATCTCCCAGAGTTGAATAAATATAAGAAGGCAAATATTCAAAATCTGTTCCAGCGCTCCAGAAGAAAGTGACAACACACAGAAAGCAGAGGAAATAATTGAATGTTTTGACATTGTGAGAATGTATAAATGACATCTTTTCTCAAAAGAACTGTTGCTAGCAATTCCATAAAACAGCAAATAAATTTTATCGTTCACTGAAAAGAACAGTTAATTGACCAAAAGGTTTCAAATTTTTTCACTTTATAATTAGTGGTCAAATTGTTTTCGTTGGCATTTTACAGAATGAGTCAAGGAGATAAATGTTTCTGTTTATCTGTAATTTTTACTCGCAGCTATTTCTAAAAAGGATGTGATTAAATCCTTATGTTTAAATTATAATCAAACCACACATTGAAGAGAATTGTTTTCATCAGTTGAAAAGAAAGATGAGAATGTACAGAGTATGTGAGAAAGTAGGCTTGTTCTACCGATCTACTTCGGTAAAATGGTTCTGACACTTGAGCATGAAATTAAACTCTAGGTTCCAGGGAGAGCTCAGAAATGTGGTGGATTATATGCGTTCACTCTTTACATACAATGAAGCATCAGTTCTTTACAGCTGTGTGTTGAGGTGCGATTAGTACTTATGCCGTTCCTGGGTTGGATTGCATAATCATCTAGCTAACTGTGAGTCCAGATTTCTGTAGATCTTTCCTATAAATGGGTTATGGTTTTCAACTATCCCCATTTTGTACAAATCCCAGTTTTGAAGGTGGTAAACGTGGTATGTGGCATATTTTCACTATTTCTTTTTTTGTTGGACATTTTATCAGATACCGCCTAACACTGAGTAAAATCATTGAAAAAAAGAAGATATAATATGAAAAGAAAGTAATTTTGTTCTGAATGCTAGCTGATGTTTTGATTTGCTAGGGTTGGTATATGGCAGCCCCTCTTTCATTATTTTTAAGCTTGTTTTTTTAACTGATTCTATATGATAAAATAATAATAAAGGAAAAAATATAAGGGAGTTAATCTATCCTTTTAATTACCTTAATGGTCATTTGGATCCCAACAGAGTCAATCCATCGTACCATTTTTGGTCATTGAATGGGCTCAATAAGTTGAAAAAAGCATGAGTTTGATGATATATGATTCATTCAATTAACAAATCTTTTGAGTTCCTTTTTCATGCAAAACGTTATGCAAACCCTAGGGTAGAAGGATAATAAAGTAGATATCTGCTCTAGAGAAGATCTCAGTGGGAGAGCAGTCCCATGAAAAGTTATCCTAGAATCTTATTCATAAAATAAGTATATACATTATTTTTTAATTAGAACTAATGAGGGCTTATTGATTGATTTTTAACCACATAAAGCAAGTACATAAAGCAGAATTATTTCTTATACTAAGTACAGGTGTTTGCCTTTAAAAATCTAAATTTCTATCTATATTCTCTCTCTCGCTCTCATTCTCCAGCTACGGCTGTGAGACAGAAATCCCTAAAGATGACTCAATCTTAGATCTTGTAATGTGGCTGACTATTTGCAATGTAGTTACGCATCTTCTCTGAGCTTCAGAATTCTCAGCTGTCAAATAAGAAACTGCTCTTAGAATCATTAATATTTATAATCCCAATGAAGTTCTTTGGGATCTTTGAAGAAAGCTACACAGCCAGGCAGAATTTATTGTTGCTCTTATTGTTTGCTGTTAACTAATTTAAAGTAACTTGCAATTATGTTAATATCATGCCACCCGTAAGTGACAGTGGGGTATATTTTCAGAGTTCAAATATTGTTTTCTTTATTACAGGTTTCTTTTCTCCATGGAAAACTCCAAAGCCTGTAAGTTGGAATTATTATGTTTCTTTCTTTATTTCTAGTTATTATTGCAGTCCCATTAAGTAATGGTTGAGTTGAGTGGCCTCAAAATCTCTTCCTCTCTGATGTCAAAAGAACAAGTCCTCTGTGTCCCTTTGTCTCATATTTGTCCTACAAATAGAAGAATAATTCATCTTACTTTCTTATAAAGACTATTCTGCCTGTTTTTTAATGTTCCTACAAAATGAGCATTAACACTATTCAGTATGGCATACTGAAAATACTCTAGAAAACTTTGTTTTCCCCCTGTTAGAAATACTATAGGTTTTATAACCTGGAAGTTTTAGAAACAATGCAAATTATGAGTCCAGAGGTCTTGACCAGCAAATTAAATCTGTTCCACCAGAAATTTAGCTCTATATATGTTTGTATATTTATATTTACATTTTAATACATACAGAACTAAATATATATGTGTGTACGTATGTCTGTGTGTGTGAAAATTTATATATTTTTTCCGCCAAATCTGACAGTCCCTCAAAGGGTGCTCCTGAATCTTCACGTGCTGGTGATCTCTACCATCACCTGACCCCTCTGGGCCTACTTCCTGTATGAAGCATCCTGAAATGTTGATGCTGGTGTAGGAGGCTGGTGGATTTTAATAATCTCTTTGTGAGGCTAGGTTAGTCAAGTTGGCTTCACAGTCAGAGATGGTCTTCACCTGTCTCTAAATGGCCATCTATCTTGCCATTAGATTGAAACTAGTAATTGCCCAAGTCCCAGAAGCTGGGACTGGTCTTCTGGGATCCCATTTTATGGTATGTGGGAATTGTCTGCTCTAACTGGAATATATAAAACCCACGATGGGAAGAGCACAATAGCAAGGTGGTTCAAGTCAAAAAGAACTCAAGAGAATCGCATCTTCCACCTACTTCTTTTCTTTCCTCTCACAGTCAGCAGTTCAGATGAAAGTGGCCCCTAGTCTGGCCAGTGAGTGGGAAATTCTTGGGTTAATTGTATGCTTCTCTGATTTCTTTTGCTGATTGGTTTTCTCATTTTAGAAATGGAGATAATATAATTTTTCCTACTTTTCAAGTGCAATAACTGGCTTAATTAAATAACATGCCTTGAAAATGGTTTGAAGACATGTGAAAATAGAATATTATTGAGACCCATAATTTTCCTGAGCTACAGCTTTCTCTCAAAGAGAGATGAGGAAGCCAGGAGCTGAGGATGAGGGACTGGTGCTGTCGGCCTGCAAAACATTCTCCCCAAGCATGTCCTTGTTTAGGATTTGGCTCCTCTGGTCCACAGAGAATATCAAATGGGAAAACCAGTCCTATCTGGGCTTGGTAAACCACTTAGTGACGCATGTGATTTTCAAAAGAGGTATTTAAAAATGTTTAAAATGAAATTTGTTTTATCTTGACCAAGATCTAAATGATTCCTTCTTTTCACCATCAAAGTTAAATCTGTGCTCTGTGATTACACACGTCTTTATCTGATTTAACAAGAAACCTTGCAACCTCATCATGGTGCTTACAATTATGCAATCTAGTGATTTCCTTATATGTACCACATTTACACAAATTATGCCGTTTGGCATAATTACAGCATTTTCTGTCATTATAGTAATTACATCCATAGTTAATAATTCCAAAAAAGATTTTACAGAACTCAATTTACAATTAATCCTAACCCATACATCCCTGCCGAAGCTAAGGCTTGGACTTCCAGGTCCTGGACTGAGTGGAGATAGAGGACTGTAGACTTAGTGTCCTCCATGTATCTATCAGAAGCTCATTAGACTGAGAACTCTAATGAGAGGGAGCAGAGTATATGGTTTATTTTTAGGGTGCCGGCTCTGAAAACATACTGCCCGCGTTCAAATTTTGCTTCTTCTCCTTACTGGCTATGTGGCCTTCAACTAGCTACTTAGCCTGTCACTATCTCAAGTTCTACATCTGTAAAATGGAGACAATAATGATACCCCTCTCATATTGTTCTTGTGAAGAATCTATGAGTTAATCCATGTAAGCTGCTTAAAACAGTGACTCTATATGTTCAGCTCAAAAATATAACCTACTGTCATCCTATAAAGCAAACCCTCCATGCATACACCTTGAATAAATTAATTAGTCTATAAAATGAGCGTGGTTCGCTAAACTATTCACTTAAACAAATATGTAAGTCTATACCCACAGTTTATGGATTTATAAACTCCTCTGAGGAGGGTTGATGACATCCTTAGGCAGGATAAGGAAATGTTATCTTGAGTGAGATCTCCCCTCCTCCCTAACCTACTGATCCATAGCTGAAGCTAATCCACCACAAAATTGTCGCTTCCTGTTCAACAAGTAATATACTAACTGTAGTGAGCTCTCACTCTCTCCTTCTGGAAGGGATCCAAGTTCATCTTGAAGTACAGAATCAAGCCGGATGCCTTCACCCCCAAGTCCTGCCGTAAAATAGTGAGGGCATGTGTTCAGACCACCTCAGCTTCTCTAGGAAGCAAATGATTTCTAGATAGAGTATTTCATGGGTGGATAGGGGGAGGGAGGGAAAACCTGCCTTGTGCGCAAGCCCTCTGCTCCCACTGTGCACTCCAGAATCAGAAGGTGGGGTTAAAACAATTAACCACACCCTGGGTGGGTTTTTCTGTTGTGGACTGTATGTCCACTCTGTCCGCTGATGTTTCAGCGACTGTCCTTTCATACAGTCAGGCGTTCATTCATTCACCAAGCCTAGAAGAGGTGCCAGGCTTCTCCCAGATATAGAAAACAACTTCACTTGATTTTTCCTTACTCTAGTGTGATATTAGTAAATATTGGCCTAGGTATGGACACCACTGGGCTGGACAAGACCCAATCGGAAGCCCCGTGAGAGGTAAACACCTTGCAGGTAGCAGAACTCTAGACAGGTCAAGGCCAGGAGGACAGTGGGTAGAGCAAGTGAGGTGTATGGACCTGGGCAGGGGACAGGATCAGAATCTGGGAGGTTCACGAAGGTTGAGAGGAACAAGTGAGCACAGAGTGTCCCAGCTAGAAAGCAAAGTCCAAAGACCAGGTTGTCTAAGAAAGTAAGGAGAGGTCAACAGAGAGCGCCTTTCAAAGGTGCTGTCAGATCAGCACACAGCCCCAGGGAGCAGGGGGTGACTCCACTCCCAGGGCAGATGGTTTTCTCCATGGTCTTCTGGGTGGGGATGAACGAACAACTCAGTTTGGGGGGTGGGGAGGCGTAGGACTGTGGGTCTGCTCTTTCAGTCACCTCTTGGGCGCAGTGATTTTCTGCTCTACGGTCTTTTAAGAAAGCCTGACAGAGTGACTCGAGGGTTGATGAATGTCAAAGCAAGACATGAATGCTTTACTAAGCATGAACTGGAGTCTTGACTAATTCCCCCATCTCTGTGCTACAGAAGTTGTAGAATTTGTCAATCTGCCACAGGAACTTTCCCAAACAGTGCCCAAAGCATTATTTGTTCTGTATTTTAAGTGTGTTTTTTAGAAATACTAATATGTCAGCTGAAGCATGTTGCTCCACTGACTGTAGAGAACCACAGAGATACCAGCAAGACTTCTGTGGGTATCACATAAGCTCACTGGGAGACAGGAGGGAGAAATAGACATCTGCTGAAGCCCTATGATGACAAGTGGGATACTGTAGCCACTCAGACCGTATTTCTAGTTTATTTACTTTTTAGAATTGAGTATCTTATGTTTAGAAACAGAAGGGAGACAGTCACAGCCAGAATGCATCCACATAGTACCTCAAGTCAGTTAAAGTGAAAAATAAAAAAGAATATGACTTTAGCCACAAATGTGAGTCTTTCCATCATCACAAAGATACATGAGAATGGAGGGCTAGAGGAACCCAGCATGGGTTCCCAGATGAGTTTTGCTATCAAATAAATTACGAAGTGTATATTTAAGGATTTTTACTAAATGGAAGCAAAAGGCTCACTGAGCAGAAAATTAGCCCAACCTCCAAGCAAATCAGCCAGTTACTCTCCTCAATGTATTATTATGTAAAAAAGCACTCCCACTATAGTTCTAGATTGGTTCTGACCCAGGGTGTGCTGCTGGAGCTCTCTGCACTCGTAGAGATTATGTTTAGTATTAGGGAACCTCAACTAGGGGTTGTCCATCCTTGAACATTTGTTCAAATGAAACCTTGGTCAGTAGCCATATAAAAAACAAATTAAAATGAAGCCAATTGTCTTGGTCCCTTCAGACTGCTGTAACAAAATACCATAGACTGGGTGAATTAGAAACAACAGAATTTCGTTTCTCACAGTATTGGAGACTGGGAAGTCCAAGATCAAGGCACGGGCAGATTCAGTGTCTGATGAGAGCCCACATCCTAGATGACCATGTTTTCTCTGTAACCTCACCCAGCAGAAGGGACTAGGGAGCTCTCCAGGGTTTCTTTCATAAGGACACTGATCCCATTCATGAGGGCTCCATGCTTATGACCTAATCACCTCCCAGGGGCCCACCTCCTAGGACCATCACCGTGGGTGTTAGAATTTCAGCATATCAGTTTGGGGGGTACTAAGACATTCAGACCATAGTACCAATCTTACTGAGAGAAGGGTCAGGGACCCATTTCTTTCCTATTTGCTGGCTTACCCATCCCTGCCACAGTCCCAGGGAGGTGAGCAGGTCATGGTGAACTTGATGTTACACCACAACATGCACGGTACCTGGTACCTCTCATCCCCCCAGCTTTAAAATATTTATGATTGACAGGTCAGAGCTGCTGTTGAAGCCCTGACCAAAATATAACCAGTGTGAAAACAGAAGCAGGACAGTGCAGCAGGGGACAGAAAGGGATAATCCTGCCAAAATGGTGTGTATCAAAACTAGTTTAAAAAAAAGAACAGTTATGAGTCAGCCAGATTTAAAAATAAGGAACAGGTGACCATATTTTATTGATGATTTCATTCATTCACTAAGTTGACATTTTCTGAGCGCTTAGTATGTGTTGGTAATGCAACAATGAGAAAGACTGTGTCCCCTGCAGGCTGTGTCCCAGACATGGTCTGGGTGTGGTGTGAGGGGTGGGCAGCAGGTGCTGTGCGACCAGACCAGGAATGGTCAGTAAAGGCCTTCTAGAAGGGACGTCTCATCTGAATCTAGAAGCCAGGTACAATGAGGAAGGGAGATGGAAGAGAAGAAAATGGGCACGCTTTGCAAGTAAAAGGAGAAATTAAGAAAGTATGCAAATGTTCAGAGGTAGGAGAGAACCTGAAGGGTCCTCGGGGATGAGAGGAGACGCCATCAGAGGCTGTGAGAAAGGTCAGCGGAAACTGGGCAGTGAGGAGCTGAGAAGGCCCTGCCAGGGGGTTTGGCCCTTATCCTGAGGACTATGCTCAATTTTGGCAGGAGGGTAACCTCATCTAATTTTACACAAAATGGGTTTATTCAAAGCAGGAAAGTAGATGTTGAGTTTGATTAAGGAATCAATTGGTTGATTGTTGAGTGGAGGTGAAGTTGATGGTAGAAATAGGCCATCCCGGGGAACCTGGCTTTCTCCTTGAAGGAAGGACATTAGTCTCTGCTTTATCTCCCTCTCGATGCAATGGGGAGGACTAAAGAAGAGGATGTGTGTGACAGAGCACCGTAGGCTGGGACATGTTCTATAGATCTTCAGTAAATTATGGCGGCAGCAGCGGCAGCATTTTAGGGAAGAAATTGCCAGATTAGCAGTAAATGAGGCTTCACAGAAGACTCTGAACAATTCATAAATCCCAGATGGTTGTATCCTTCCTTATAAGCTATAAGGAGAATGACTGAATGTTCCAGTACAGGGATATGTGTGGGTGTCAAATGCACGCCTGCAGACTTCTTCCGGTTTAGTCAAAATGGTGTAATGTATTAGGGCCATCTTGGAAAAGGAATAATATCATTCCATTCTACACGCTTACACATCAATTATCTTGAGATACATGTTATCTTTATTTCAGAGGAAAAGAAAACCAGATTCAGAGAGATTAAGTGATTTGCTGAAGATTTTCAGCTTCTAGGTGACAAGGTTAAATAAGCTGGTATTCAAGTATCAGCCGCCACTTGTATTTACAATCGTCTATCGTATAGACGTCTATTGTATAGAAATAGAATCTTTTGTATAGAAATAGAATCTTTTCTCTCAAGGCACATATACCAAAGTTTTAAATGTTTCGTGGAAGAAAAGTCTGCAGGGCAAGAAAGTCTAACTTGAGGTGAGGGCTGTGGTCTGTGAGTGACAAGGGAAATCACAAAATGGAATTCATCGTCAGTCGTTTTCTCTGTTCTCCTTCACTTTGCAGATGATGGACCGATGGGAGAATCAAGGTAGTCCTCAGACAAGTTTGTCTGCTCCGGCCATCCCGCAGAACCTGCCCTTCCCACCGGCCCTTCACCGGAGTTCCTTTCCTGACTCAACAGAGGCCTTTGACCCCCGGAAGCCTGACCCTTACGAGCTCTACGAGAAATCTAGAGCCATTTATGAAAGTAGGCGTAAGTGAAAGCTATGGAACACAAGGGTACATTAATAATAGCTGAGGCCCTCCCGGAAGATATATTGAGGCTGAACTGATCTGGCATGATTTTATATTCTGAGGTTCAGAAAGCATCTCAAAAGGAAAGCCAGCTGATCTAAACTTTTCTTAAAAAAAAAAAAAAATCTGTCAACTCAAAAAAAAAAAAAAAAGCTTATATCTTTTGGTTTTAAATTTTATTTCCTACTTTTTTGCCCCTGAGGAGAATCCGGAATGTATTTGACGGAGGCAAAGGAGGTTGCTAGTTTTATTGAAGTCACCAAATAAGAAGAAGAAATGTTTCGGATTATTTTTTCGTTTAATCTGGTCTTGAGTCTGAAGCTTAGATTTTTCTTAGAGCTGTGAATGCGGCCATAGAAGAATTTAGGGCTAAGAGTAAAATGTTAGGCAAGTCCTTCCAACTCATGGTCATGAATATAACAGTTCCAAAAGCAGCAAAGAACCAGGGGCCCATCGTTTCTGCCCAAAACTTCTGCTTCTCACTTATACAGTAGGGCCCGTTGAAAGTTCAGTCATAAAATATCATGTATGCGCTTGTCATCCTATTTGAAGGTCTTCTAAAATTATTTCATTGTACTTTATAAATATTAGAAAACAAAGGTTTTTAAAATTGCATGTACATTGATTGTGCCTGTTTTCGCCATCTAACGGGTCACCGCCTCCTGATGTTAGAGGACAGGGATCTGAATGACAAAAATGTATAATCTGTGAGGGAAAGACACAGTGTGCTAGGAACTGAGTAAACGATCAAGGAACCCAGCTGAGTGAGAAGGGATTGGTCCCTGGCACTCCCATTGGTGGTCCACTGATTTCCATGGTGGCGTGTTCCGCCAATGTCTTCTTTCCAACTTTATCATCTGAAGTAGCCAATTTTAAATCATGTGTGATCTCAGAGGATCTCAAATCTTCTTACTCTTTGATGAGTGCAGGGGCTAAGAATTACGCACCCAGCTGGTAAGGGAAAAAGTAGACATAATGCCTTTTCCCCGTCCTCTACAACTCTTTATAGAAGTAATTTTGGTTGATAAAATAGTCAGGACAGCAGGCCACTGAGAAATCATTCTCACCAAAATGAATCTCCCCTCTACCTCTTTTTTGTAAATAATCGGCTATGTCAGGGCTGCTGTATTCCATTCTTCCCCTCTGAATGAACAACTGAAATGTCTGTAAAGGATTGTATAGTTAGAGAGTCTTTGCTGTGGTAGACTATGAACAAAGTAGGTATTTTTAGCTGTGTAAGACAGGGTAAGGTATGAATTCAGGTATTAATGCTCCTTAAACTTAAAAAAAATGAAAAGATTGCAGCACAGTTCTTAATACCTTTTCTGCTTCAATAATCAAGTATTTATTGAATATTCACTTTACTTTCAATACTGTGGGGAGATCCAAAGATGGGTAGTATGTCCTGCTCTCACAAATTTAACTGGGAAAATAAGAAGAATACGTAAACATGTGGAGCTCAAGATGCAGGAGAAATTCTCACGCACTGCAGGATTAAATTATCATCCTCGGGTCCTTGACTTGTTTAATTTTTTGGTGACATTGGGGGCTCATCAAGAAATGCTTCCTCCTGCTTTGCAGTTTCCTGACCAACGCAAGGCTTTATTACGCAGGATGAAGGCAATTTGGTGTTTATTCTGTCTGCTGTTTATGGTGTCTGGTAGAGTCGTGCCCTCCGTTTCTGAGCAGGAAATGTGCGTGACCTTCTTTTCAACCCTCAAAGAATTCTCATTTCTCTCTCCAGCCCCTGCAGCGCTGTTTCTGTGCATTGCTTTTCCGCTGCTCACCTGGCACAAACCGAGCAAACCAGTCCACCGCACCTCCCCTCCATGGCTTTCTCAGTCTTCCTCTGGGAGCCCTTTGTCCCCTTTGCCTCCGCAGCCAAAGGGACAACAAACATCCTGACTCCCTGCCTGGCCGCCTCGCCCGCATCAGTGCCCACATCCTCCTCCTCCCGTGCCTCTCTCATCGCGTCCCCACTTCTTGTTCTCCTCAGCTCACTCCAATGTTTCTAGGGTCACGGTCATGTTTTCAGGGTCACCACTCCTAGGAAGCCAAAGAGGGCAAGCTCATTTCCTTTCCCATCCTTTTCTTTTCTACCATGTTATTTCATAACACTAAATGGAGTGTGAATGAAATGCAGAAATCCCATCAAGGTAAGACCTCTACCCTCAAGGTGAGGGAGACCCAAAGAAAGCCAGGTGCCGCTCTGCCTGGTCTCTGGAGAGCTGGTCGGTGCCCTCTGCTTGTGGACACGCGAGTGTCTAGAAAGAACAAAACAGCCCTCTAGACTTTTTCCTGTTTCCAAGTATGGAAATGTTTCATTCTCTCATAAATTTCGAGAACAATACCCAAAAAAGTTTTAATGAATGAGGAGAAAGCTCAGTCTATTTCTCATCATCTTCAAATAGGTTATTTTTTTTTAATGGTCATGAAATGTATGCATCCAAACACAAGACCCATATTCAAGATTCTGATCGTGAACCACTCCTATTCTTATTCCTTTACATCACATGCGTAATGTTAAGATTTGGCTCTCTTTATTCTTGAGTCCCGCAACTTTTTCCTGAGAGAAAAATCAGGAGGACCAGGGGAAGTATGAAAGGAAATCCTCCCCAAAGCTCTCTAAACGCAGCCCTTTGACATTTTCCTTGGCCTACGGGTGTCTCACAGTGTCCTTCCTGACAACAGGTCTAAAGCTAACGGGAGGTTCTGCATCCACGTTCAAAACTGGGCTGCAGGAACCCAATGAAAGGATGTCCCTCCACCCACAGGCTTCTGCTGTACAGAGCCTCAGAAGGTCTCTTACATCAAGGCTGTCAAGAAGTATTTGGATGCAAGTCACCAGTCTCCTGCAAATGACGGAAATTTATCAAATGATGTAAATGCTACTGTGCCTCATTTGGCTCATAATTAGATTATGCTGACATTTTAATGTGCATGCACAGGACATCTTAATAAAGATGTATTCCTCAAAAAAAAAATGCAGTGATTTTAAACAAACAGAGACAACCGTAGGATCCTAGAGCTGCATGAAACAGAACATGACAGGTACATGCTTACGAGAGGAAAACTAGAAACATATCCCATCCCCATGAGATCTTGTGATGAGATGGGACTGAAGAAAGAGAGAAGGAACAGACAATTTGACCAATAGTTTCTCATTCCATGTGCAAAATTGATGTTTAATCAGGAGAATGTCATGTGTTAACTATCTTTTTTTTTCTGCTTTTTCTCCTCAAATCCCCCCAGTACATAGTTGCACATTTTAGCTGTGGGTCCTTCTAGTTGTAGCATGTGGGATGCCTCCCAAGCATGGCTTGATGAGCGGTACCATGTCCGCACCCGGGATCTGAACCGGCAAAACCCCAGGCCACCGAAGCAGAGCGCACAAACTTAACCACTCAGCCATGGGCCGGCCCTAAATATCTGTTAATTATCAAAAATCTCATTAGTCATTGTTGGAGAACTCTGTGCAAAACTAGATTTTTTTCTAACTTAATTCCACGTAAGCTTAGAGCTTATATACATAAAAGAACTATGCCTAAAAAAAATCCCAAAAAGAAGTTTTGACCAATGGGTTTCTGGATTTTCATGTTAATTATTTAGGTATTGACCCTCTGTCATTACCAGCAATTCCCAGAAAAGAGCAAAAATCTCCCCACCTCCATCTCTACCCCCGACTTTTAGATAAACATCACTTTTCTCTTTGCCTAATGGCCTCAGTCAATAACTAACTTCTTGCTGTCTCCATTACTTGCATTCTTTAAAACTGAAAGCAAAGGAAAACACTCACATTTTCATAATAGGATAGGCCATGCTGTTTTTTGCTTCTCCCTTCTCTGTCCTTTTCCCACGAGTCTCATGAAAGAAGGATTTTGTTTTCTTTGCAATCACAAGAGGAAGGGCTTGAACTGTCTCGGTTTGTACCCTAACATTCTGAATGTTGGACTATGTACACCGTTTCTAACCTTGAAAAACACTATTTCTAAAGGCCCTCACTGCTTTCCACCTCCCATCTCTTCCTCCACGTGATCGCATGGTTTCTTCAACCATGTATTTCTGATATGATAGCCTCCCCACCCCCATGAGACTGCCGAAGGTGACTACACGTGCCATTTGCCTGGGACAGTCCTGCTCTGTGCTGTCCTGGCATAATATTAATAGCTTCCCTTTTACTCGCCAGATTGTCCTCATTTGAATAATAAATTATATGGTTTCCCTTTATGACATAAGCAATTAAAGAAATAGACATCATTAGTGTCCAAGAAAAGCATATATCTAAATGCACAGGCCATGAATAAAAATTTAAATACCTACTCAGATAAATAATGTCTTTCAAGTTAATTTATTTGGCCGACTGAATTTTTGCCCATACATGTTTTTTCCCCTAATTTGAGGTAAAGACTTACATGGTGGCTTGTCTTGGTAGCCAAACTCCCAGTGAACTCTCTCCATACCCAGAAAATTGTACATATGTACAAATCTAGAGCATGGCAAACTAAGTAGAAAACATAGGTAGCAAGACTTCACTTATGTGGGTACTATGCCATTGAGTCTCGTTCTTATCGCAGAGAATAAACCAAATTCAACGCTGCAATAATCACAGGACCAAAAGGGAGTTAATTTCTTCTGCCTTCCTGCCCCTAGGAAGAACTATACTAACATAACTGCAGAAGAATCGCTATCGTGCCTCTTTTTTTTTTAACGCCAAGCAAAACAACATAAACTGCTCCCAAAGAAAAATGATTAAGGCTCATTTTGGAATCTCACAAAATAAAGTTTCGATCATGAGAATGAACTTAGTGACTTGGGAATGAGGGCCCTGGTCTGTTGCTTCCCTTTTCTTTAAGCCAGACTTATTCTAAAGGTTTGTTTTATCATCCTTAGCTCGTGGGACCATTTCTCGGGCTTACTCCCTACCGCAGCCTCAGAAATGGAGCAGACAAGCAGGCTGACAACAGAAATAGACAGAGGAGAAAAATCCTTGTTCCCCAAAACTCTTCCCTCATGATTCTGTCCCTTGATGTGAACCCAAGTTGAATTATGACTGAAGTTGTCCAAACTTTTTTCTCTTCACATTGAACCTTGGTTATTATAAATAAACAATTTATGAGGTACAACATGTCCATACTCCTTTGCAGTAAGCCATCATTCAAATGTAGGATCATAAAAGTGTCAGGGATCCGTCTGGTGTGGTGTGCCTTATGGTATAACCTCTTTAGAACAGAAATTCCTCAAAAAGAGCTCACACGATCAATATTTCTTTCCAGAAATTAAGAAGCATTAACCCATAGTAAGCAAAGTGTCTCACCAAAGGTAGCCATCAAAAGTAACCACTGGCGAGTCAAGAGCATAATGGAGGAGCAAAGCGTTTTTAGTACTATACCTGAAATGAAATTATAATTTGTAGCCAATCAAAAGCAGACAGTTGTGTTTTTCACATCTATGGTCTTTATCCTGCTCTTTTCTTGTTCGTCGTTGGTCGTGGAATTCTTTCATTGTTCAGTATGGTAATGCGCATAGAATTCGTGGCTGATCACAAATGGGTCATTGTATTTCTAAACTATCGGTTTTTCTGCTGCTCTTGCCTTGTTATTAGTGAACAAGGGTTGTAGTTTGGGCTGTCCCCCATCCTAACAGCAGAGCCTCTTAGAAATATGGGGTAGTATAAAGATATTACCCACCCTCTGCGCACAGCACTTGAGGCTATAAGGATGATGGGAGCCACATCACACCAGGTTGATATAGAAGACCCATGGTGCTCAGAACACAGCCCCAATCCTGTGCCCTCCGGGGCTTCTGCTTGAGCCTTCCTATCTCCAGTCTCCTTGGCCCACGTGATTAAACTCCTCACACAGTCAAGCTGGAAGTATCAATAGGTTTAAAAAGGTTTGAGAAATTCACGGATGCCATGGCTGCAGGCATCTATTAAGTGAGTCTGAAAGGCCACCTTGCCTTCCTGGAGAGCATCCACACGGCGGCCCGCTGCTCCATCAAGCCCTGACCTCACTTGCTTGGACATTGCTGGTGTCCAGTGGCCTTAAAGTACCACCCACAAATGCTCTCCGGAGCACTATCTTATTTTAGTGAAAAATTAAAATAAGATGATATGTAAATGTTAAGATACTTTTACCAGGGACTTTAGCATTAGAATCATAAAAGACTAGAAAAAGATTTAATAACACTATCATCTTAAATGTCTTCGACTGTACTATGAAGGTTAATTTTCTGTAACTTTTTCCCATGGGCAAACCGTTATTGCTTTCCTTAGATTAATTTATGCTATGATTTGATCTCTTAAAAAAATTCGCCTTTCAGCTGCAGATTCTAATATATTTGTGCATCACTTTGCAGTTATAATATATTGATAAAGAAAATCAGTCAATCCAGTTGTGTTTGCCATTTTTAATACGTAGGTTTTAATTTGGAAATCTAATTTGAAAAATAGTATTTTCAGGGAGCTTTGTAAATAACTATGGTCATATTTAGATTTCTAACAAGATCCTTTTAAATAAAGGAAGTTACCATGATATGAGCTAAGTAATAAAGATAGTGAAATAAGAGTTAAGTTGGGGACACATTTTTCCCATATATTTTAGAAATTAGATCAAATCTGATAGCTTATAAATTTATTTAATTCAGTAGCTTAAAACTTAATGCTCCTGGAATCAGGCAGGGGAGAAAATGTGAGAAATAAACTCTAAAATCAGCCTTCGATTGAAAAGTTATTTAATGTGTCAAAGCATTTGGTTGGTGGCACAAATTGACAGTGTAACCCAAAGTACTTTTATGAATAAACAGGAGACCATCAGGGCTGCAGTGAACTGAATGTAATTGCTGGATGGCAAGTAGGTCCCAGTGAGATTATGATAATATAAAATGTCAGTTTTACAACTAATCGAAGTGTTTTGAAGGTAGCAGCCCTCTGTCCCTGATACAGCTCAATCTTTTTGATGAAAGGATATTTCGCAATTCCTTAACCTCAGCAATCACACTAAACATGGAGGTTTTTTAAAAAATAACAGTTCTGCTAGAAAGCTGATTTGCCTTTACTGTGAAAACACAGACTGCCTGGCAGGAATGAGCATCCTGCACGTGATGAGTGAAGTGAGCTGGCAGGGTACAGCAGTCAATCCCAAGAGCCTGGCGATGCTACACCCCACCATTGCCCTCAGGAGGCTTCTGGTTCATTTTCATTGCTGAAAAGTGTGGAACTCCCATTTGAAACAAACAAAGCTCAATAAGAAAGCAATCAGAATTTGGTCTTGTTTTTTTAAATTTAATGATAAAATACTCATTTTTTTTCATAGTGCTTCATAGAGTAGATATTATAGTATAAATGTAGTATTTTATACACTTGTCCATGAATTTTTATGTTATGCATGGCATAGATTACGACATAATTCTCATGAAGGATCTGTATTTTGAAAATAAAACAGTTTAACTCAACTACTTGTATGTAACTTCAACTATCCAAATAATTGTAAGTATCAAAATATTTGGACTGTTATACATAAATCAACACAACCGTTGATTGAACTTTCCGCTTTTTGTTTTAATCCTTGATAATACAATATCATAACATAATCTAAAAAGACCTTCATTTACTGTGTATACATTTCGGGTTCTGGATTAATTTAACTTTCAAATAAGCATTTTTATAATGAAAATCAAGGCTTAATATTTTGGAAATCGTGATCTTTTTTCCATTCTGATCTAAAAAGATTTAGATTTTTCTATTTCACATGCATGTGAAAAATACACATACAGACATGTTCACATACATCAAACAGGGTAAACCTGTCCCCTGACTTCCATGGATTTTTAGAGGAAAAGCAAAATCATTAAATACGAGCACAAGATTGGGGGTGAGTTATAATAGCAGCAAAAAGAAAGTGAAGATGAATTTTAAAGTGCCATAAATGAATTTCAATTTTAATTCCCCATTTTCCCATCCAGAACAAGTGCCACCAAGGACCAGTTTTCGAATGGATTCCTCTGGCAAGTATTCTTCAGTACTCACAGTCCTGTGAATGAAACGTCTTTCATTTTGTGTAACAAATCATTCTTCTGAGTAGTATCAGTTTATTAGCATATAATCACCGTGCTAATTTTATTCACCCACAGAAGCACGCATTGAAGGTAGAGAGCAAGTCTTACCAAGGTGGGCCTAAAGGGCTGCCAAGGAAGGAGACAAGGAAAACGGTCATATTCATTCATTTCTTTCATAAAATGCTTTAGCAAAAGCCTAGGTTAAAAACCAGGTGCCAAAGAAAGCCACCAGACTGAGTAGACCCATGCTGTCCAGTACAGTAGCTTCTGGCCACTTGAGGTTATTTTGCACTTGAAACATGGCTGCTCTGAATTTGGATGTCCTGTAAGATGTGTGCAAAATCCACACCAGATTTCAAAGACTTAGTACAAAAGAAACATATAACGTCTCATTAATTATTTCTTATATTGATTAATGCTTAAATAATATTTTGGCTACATTAGGTTAAAAAATATATTATTAATATTATACCTGTTTCTTTTTGCTTTTAAAAATGTGGCTACTAAAAATTTTAAATTCCTTATGTAGCTTACATTTTATTTATATTGGACGGGCTGAACCAGATAAATAGAAGTTAGAAGATAGAGTATCTCAAGAGATTTGTAATCTAGACATTTCCAAAGAACTTATTAAAAATTTTGCTGATATGGAACGAAATTATTTTCACATCAAATACTTGTATCAATTTAATTTTTTTAAACCATACTATTTACAAAATGCTACATTTCAATAGTATTTTAAGTTAGAGTAGGATATCATGGTTTCAAGTTTAAGAGCTTTTAGTAATAATCATTTAATTAAAGGGAAAAGTTGTTTTGACCTAACCATTCTGGAAATACTTACCAATTTTGGTTTAGGCTAAAATATTGAAGGTTAATATTGGAAATGAAGGAGGAAAAGGAAGATTCAGATTTTTTTTACTCTTAGGAAGTGCTCTGAACAGCTGATTAGACTGAAAGCCAGAATGCTGAAAGAATTGCAGAAAAGAGTGTTTCTTAATAATAGTACTGTTTCAGGTCTTTGGGCTCACAGCACACATCTCTAGAGTGTTTCCATGATGACAGCTCATTATCCATCTCAGCATGTTCTAACACCCCTTGGAGAATCTATGTGCTTGAGATCATTTCATTCTGTAAGTTTCCATGTCATTTTTTTGGATATGTAGGAAATATGGAAGATATTGCTTGGCATTTTGTTCTCGAATAATGTCTGAAGTATTTGTTTAGCTTAGTCTGAAAAATCTGAAAGCATAGTTATTCTTATACATTGACTGTAAAATCCTTGTAATTTTTAAGAATTTCTTATGCCCAGGGGGAAAATGAGACCTAGTAATTACAGCTACAAAATGAAAGCAGAATTTAATTAGAGATTCTAAATCTCAGCTTACTAGCCACAGCAAGCACATTTTGTAGAAATTTCAGCTTTTGAATGGACTTTATTTAAAAACAAAAGAAGAACCACCTAATAGTTTAGATTACCTTGATATATATGCAAAATGATGTTTTTATATTTCAAAAAATATATGTTACTTAAAAAGGAAACGTTATGTAGTTTGAGTATATTATGCTACTATGCAATCCAGATTTTCAGAACAGGAACCAATCCAAATATTTTGTTAAATGTCCGTACAAGTTATCAAAATATTCTGGAAAATCATGACTGCCCTCAAAATAAGTAGATCTCCCATACTACTTCTCACATTTATAAAATATCCTTTATCAAATTATGTGTCATGATTTTTGACTCATATATATTTATCATAATTATAAGGTATTTTACTAACTTTAGCTGCATAAGATGCTTAGGTACAAAGGCAAAATTGATAGTAGGAAGTTCTAAATAATGTAATTGAGAAGCTAAGTGATATCTGCATAGTAGAATAATACTGTGGTTTCTCAGGTCTACTAAATTGATGAGCATCTTAAAACAATTAAATTCAAGAAACATTTATTTAGAAACTCCTACAGCCTGTGCATAATGGAATGCTATAGATAGACAAAGATAATTTTGCCATCATCAAGGCAGAATGTTAGTGAGAAACAATGAATCCATAGTCAGGACCTTTGAATGGACAACTCCTCCCAAAGACGAGAGAGCCAGGGCGTGGAGTGTCACAGAAACCAAGAGTAGAAATGACTTCCGGAAGGAGACTTTTCCGTGTTTAGAAACGAAGGAAATCAGGGGTCATAAAGGGTACATCAGCAGTATCAAATGAGGCATAGAAATCAAGCAAAATAAGGAATAAGAAAATGGCCATTTGATTTGGTCATTAGGATGCCATCAATGACCTTAAAGAGAGCAGTTCAGTAAGGCCAAGAGAGGAGAAACTAGACAGACAGGAGTAAGTCAGAGGTGAGAGAGTGAAGATGAGGGGGCTAAAGCCCCACTGGAGACTGCTGTTCTAAGAAAGAAAGAAACAGGAAGAGCAAGGGAGTATTTAGGATGGGCAAGCCTGAGTTTGTTTGAAGGCTGAGGGTGAGAACCAAATAGAGTGTGGGAGATGGCTTCAACCGCAGCTGAAATGCGGCTGGCCACATTCACATTACCAAAGGAATAAAGGAAAAGAGTAAAGAGAAGGGAGTCTTTTAAGGCAAAAATATATTAGCTACTCACCTGGCGATGTTAGACTCAAGCAACAGAAACTATTTCATTCCTATTTAACTCATTCTGTATCTGGAGTGCATTGGAAATCCAGAAGCCAAGGACATATTTCGTAACCACCTTGACTCCTGATTCCTTCCTCGTACTGTCTTTCCTAGATCTTTTTACAAGGAAAAGCCAAAACATTAATGCCCTTTCCAGCAGGAGAATTTGAATGAATTCGTTCTCTGTGCCAAACTGTGATAATAAGCCCATGGTACTTACGTTTTAATTAAAACATGAAAGGGGATTCAAGTACCAAAATTTAATTGACGTGTTTACAGCAGCATCCCATGTGCCAAATTAATCCATAAAAATGCCGTTCTTTGCATTTTTGAAGCTTGAATCCATTCATAAAATTAATCGGTTGTGTTCAGTCACCCTTCTTTTTGCCTAAAACTGTGTACAAAGCCATGTCTTTCAAAAGCTAGACCAATGGTACGTGAAGCAGGGGAAGCCTTCCTGGTGCCTTAGTGCAAAATAAGAATCAGCTTTTGAAATTCCTCTTTTCTCTATTATGACAGAGGCCGTCCTGATACCTGGATGTGGCCATCATTTGCTACTTGTAAACACGTTAGCTTTTTCAATATTAGTGGGAGGTCAGGATAAATAGGGACTATAAATTCTGTTCTAGTAGCTTGCCACAGGGGTAGTGTAAAGTCGCATCTGGAATGAGTATCTCAAGAGAGTTTATTTCGTAATGCCTGAGGGATCCTAAGACTCACCTTCCAAGGAAGAATCAACGCTGGCCATGACTGGCCATTGAAGACCAATGTCCAAAGAGTGTTCTGGCTCTCCTTAGTCCATTTCTTCACAACCACTGCCTCGTCTTGAGTTGCACCAAGCAATGTCTGAGACTTCTGCCAAAAGCCTGAGGAAAAATAAGGTGAAAAAGAGCACAGAAAGAGAAAAAACAGGAAAGCAAAAGAGAAAAAAGGATGTTGGTGGGAACATGGTTGAGTGACATCCAAAGTCACTCAGGTCCCACTAGGTGTCCACCTGTCCCCTTCATCTAAAAACCTTCCAGGCACTTGGTTTGCAAACCAACAGGAGAGAGGGATGGTGCTTGTTAAATTCTGTCACATGGCGTGAAGAGTTAGCCCTTGAATTTCTTTGCTTTAAGTTCTTGCATTAGCAGGGGAAGTGATAAAGCATGATACAGTAATTTTAAACATGTCATCAGGCCAGAAGAGCAACTAAAGGAAAGTATCAGTAACATCACAATCTTTCAAGAAAGCTAACAAAGCAGGAAGGAGAAAGAGGAATGTCTCCTAGCTTTCTGCATATAATTTTAGTTATTTTCTAAAGCCAGACCCAAATAGGGGGAAAGAAACCAAAGAAAAATTATCTTTCTAAAAGCTCTTATTTTCCCATTAAAAAAAAAAGTACTATTGCCTTAAGGCACAATCTATCATTTAAACTTTTTTTCCAGTTGACTATTTCTCTAAAGTTTCCATACCCTGCAGCCTCTGAGTCTGTGTTCAAAATTAACAAAGAAATAAAAAATAAATCACGTCTGCTGGCACACTTCTCTAATGAGTCTCTCTCTGCCTCTCTCTACTTGCTCAAGTGCCATGAAGCTGGCCTTCTCTGTCTGAAGGAATGGAGGCTGAAGGTGACGTGGCTGGCACCTATCAGCCTATATTTGAAGCCAGAGTGGTCAGAGCACTAGTCAGGAGATGGGAATGTCACCAAATGCGTGTGAAGAACAGGAGAGGAGGACACATGCCCTTATAGCTGTTCTTCAGAGTTAAATAAAATTAACTAGCTAAAATCTATATTTTTCTACTTAAAAAAAAAGGAGTCCTGAGTCATTCTTTAAGCAAAAGCTTTCCAGTTTCCCAAATAAAATGGATCACAGAGTAGACTCCTTTTAGCGTTCCCCAGGCAACACTGGCACTAAAGCCATTGGAGGAACAGTTTCCCAGTTACCATACCCAGCAGCAAAGCAAAGTGAGAATGTTTACAAGAGTAGATGGAAAGTTCTGGTCAAGCATACGCTAAATCTATCATTTGGGGTCAAAAATATATCATGCTCTCTTTGTATCATTTTATGTGTATATGGTCTGGAGTCCTCTAAGCTTCAAGTAACCTAGAGAAGAGATTGCTGTGAGCAGTCATATCATAACCAACTTGTAGAGGTTTGAATGGTGGTTGGCATTATCTGTCATCTCCCCATGCCTTTCTGCCTCCCTCGGGAGAAGTACAGGTGTCTGCTATGATTTTGTAGGCCTGCTCCGCTTGCCTCTAGAGTGAGTCCCAAAGGCTTAGTACACGCCCCAATGTGTGATTTCATATATGATGCTGTAGACCCCAGAATCAACTGAGTTCACAAGTCAGTTGTGACTCCTAGAGTGTAGGACAAAGTGTTCCTTTTCCTTTTACCACCCGACTCTATTTAATAGGAATTGAATTCTTCTAAGTTCTCACATCTTTAAAATATGAATGATTACACAATTCATAAAGGATGACTAACGCATGGAGATCCAATTGGTTAGTCTTCTTTGAGTCTTATGTTAGTCAATGGAAAAGATTTCGGTTATATGTGGATCTGGTCACAAAAGGACGTGAATGTTCACGGAGTCATGCACAATATATACATGTACGTATACATGATTATGTGCCCGATTCAGCTTCTTTTTGAGAGCACTAGACACGCAATCAGCTTATGCCTACATTTCAGAAGTGAACGGCTTGCCTTTCATGTATCACTGGGAATGCACAGCCCAGGTTGGAGGGCACCAAGGCAAGACCAGTATCATTGTGCTTTGTTTACTGTGTCACTTCAGCAGCCCCACTTGCTACAGCGTCAGGAAAAGGTTCTCCTGACCGTCATTCATTGAGTCTATCTCTCAGTTATGACTGCTACTCTGTGTCCAAGTAGCTCATACATAGCTTCCTGTCCCATGAGGATTGTCCTCTGAAATCTCATCCCGATTCCCAAAATCATCCAGTTTAAGCAAGGAGAATTCAACTTAATACTTGCTTCTACCAATTCTTATACCTTTAAACCATTAAGGCCCGGAGACCACTAAATACTTCTTAAGCAAATGATGGCATTAATAAGTACTCCCCAAATTGCTGATCGTCCATGGACGTCCTAACAGTGGCCATGAAGGTAGGCACAACTCAGTGACGATTGAGGCGTTTAGCACTGAGGAAGGTTCAGAGGGCCAGGGTAGGGGTAAGTGTAAATCATATTCTCCTTAAAAAGTCCAAAGATTTCTTATAGTTTTAGTTTATTTGTTCTAGGGTTTAAAAAGATGACATTCAAGAGAGTTTCCCAGCTTATTTTTAAGTGCATTTCTGTTCTTTGAGCTGACTGCAGGAAAATATCCCTCTTCTAGTTTCTTTGGAATATGCTAGTGAGGTCAATTATAGTCTACTAGTGGCTTCCACTTTTTAAAATATTTGGGGGTAAGAGTTCACTTGGACCCAGGCAAAATTCTACCCCTAAATTATGAAAAACCTACAAGAATTTGTCGGAAAATAAAAACTTCACTTAAAACCCAATAGAGAAAAGTTTAAATTTTGCATTTTCTAATTTTTACAATTTTAAAAGAGACAACTTCTGTTATCCATACATTTATATCTGCCCCCCACCGCACACACACACAAACACACACACACACACTAAATTGGATGCGTCCAGGAATAAACAGATATTATTAAGTTACTAGGCGGTACTTTACCAAGTGGTTCCAGGACGTTACGATCTGTTCTCTCATACTTCTGAAACAATCGTTCTAGTCAGACAAAACATCCTCAAAGTGACAGCCAGTCTTCTTGAGGGCAATCTGAATGCTCTAAGAAAAATAAAGAATTATAGAGGCATCAATTTTTTTTTTCCACTCAGAAAATTCGTATAGTCCTTCTGCCGATGGTGATACCCTAGCCGTGCCCTTGGTTGGTCACTCTTAATCCTGAGACCACCTCGTTGTGGAATACCTACTTTTTTGTTACCATGTGTTTTTATCCTCTGTGCTCTCCACCGACTCTAACAGCACTCTCATTAATCACATCCACAAAATTAATTTATCGTCGGTGTGTTCAGTTCCTAAGGGGGTGGGCAGAAGGCAGGACTCATTACTCAATGGGATCTCCCTTATGCCAGGTCCAGATTACAAGGAGCTGGATGTTCACCTTCGCAGGATGGAGTCTGGATTTGGCTTCAGAATCCTCGGGGGCGACGAGCCTGGGCAGCCTGTAAGTGGAATCCTCTTTATTGCCACACTTTGTGCTCTGTTGTGTGTGTACGCATCGGGCGAAATATCATTCAGGGTGACATCCAAAGGGAAATCTTTCAGGACTCACATTAAAAAGTTTGAGGTTTGTTTTCTTCTTGCAATTTAAGTTCTCAAAACGTGCCAGTGTTTCCATGCCAATATATCATCATAAATCAATGCACATTACATTGAGGGGGGGATTACTCTTTCGTAGAATGAGTTGGATTCTTCTTGAATATTTCAATTAACTGCATTGGACCCTGATCTCTCTGGGCAGCAGCACACAGGTAAACACACAGCATGACAGAAGATACATGTGAAGAGGTGACTTGGAACAGCAGAATTATCTATATTTTCGATCAAAACTACAGGGGAGAGAAAACACAGGGATAAACAGAAGTGAAATGAAGCTCAGTGCTGCAGAATCGCACCCAGATTTGAATTAAGGGGTTACCATGAGAAGTCCACAATGTCGACTTCAGTTGGCACAATATTGAGAATTCAGGAAGGGCTCTGGAGATATCTTGATTATTGTACATCAAAGTGAAAGCATAAAATAACTGTATTCAGCAAAATACAGAAAACACAGCAAAGCTAGGTTTATGAGCGTATATTAAAATATTGGCCATAAAACACTCATTGTAAAAGATATCTTAAATGGTACTCAATGGGACTAAGTCAGGTCCATGAAAGGGTTGAGTAAGTGACACCCCATCCCAGCTCAGGAGCCTGTACCCTATTCTAGCTCAAGCAAGGGACTTAAGCTCGAAGCCTCAGTTCCCTCCTCTACAAGATGAGGATAACAGTAGTACTGTCTCACAGAGTTGCTTTAAGAATTAAAGAAGATAACGTATGTAAAGTTCTCGATATTGTGCCTGGATCGCATTAGGTGTTGAATAAGTGTTTACCATCTTCATCTCTCTTGTTGGTAGATTGTTCCAGAAAATAAAACTAGAACCACTGATGGGCAGAAATCTTCAGGAGAAAAAAGTTAATCTAACAAACGAAAGGAATCTATAAGAATTGAAACTGTCTCAAAGTGAAGGAGATTGTCTTAGTAGACAGTAAGCTCCTTCCCAGGAGAGGTCAATGAGAAGCATCCTCTACCCTACAAGATAAGTTGGACTGGATGAATAAAGGGGTCTCTTACTACAGAAAACTCCAAGAGGCTGAGCTTGGACTCCAAGGATGAGGGCACTCCGGGAAAAAAAGACTTATTTCCTAATTCCTGGGGACAAAATTAGGCAAAGTTCAATCAGAATGTCACTAAGTCCCCAGCAGCCAGAGAAGACGTGAAAGCGATTTGCCAAGGAGAACTGTCTGGATTTTCCCACTAGTGCTTTGGGAGGAAAGGGTGCTGAGGTGAAATACAGGGCTCCAGTAACTTCAGACTTAAATTAAAGCTCTGATGTCAGCGGGGGAAGAAAAACCTCAGTGGCATTTTTGCTCCCCTTCACAGAGTTGTTCCCTTCTCTCTGTCCCCTGATTCTGAGTTTTCCAGGGATCCTCAGTCACCTAGTCAGCTCTCTAGCCTCACTCATCTCTATAACTCATCTTGCTTTGTGTAGAGAGAATCAAAAATAGTATCAGGCCCCTTCACACATGTAAATATTTAACCTCCTGGCCTCTTGAGTGTGTTTATCTGACTTAGCCTCCTTCAGGATTGCTCTCTAAATTGTTCATACGTTTGTCTAGTTATCTTGATTGGTGGAATTTTAAACTCTTTCTAAGCTGGGACCTCGTCTTTCCCTTTTTATTCTCCTTTAGTGCCCCGTAAATGAGAAGTGTGCCATTACCCAGAGTTAGACAAACTCCAGGTGAAGGTCTGAGTCCTCCAAACTGCCAAGTCTGAGGGAAGAATCTCTGTAAGACTGCCCTCGCTTCAGACACCAGATGCAAATCTGGGGGTCCCCACAGACTCCCTCGGGTTCGATAATTCACTAGAACAACTCATAGAACTCAGGAAGTGCTCTGCTCGTGATTACAGTTTTATTATAGTGAAAGTGAAAGGGTACAAATTAGAACCAGCCGAAAGAAGAGGCACATGGGACAAAGGCTAGAAGGGTTCTAAATGTGAAGCTTCCATTGTCCTCAGAGATGTATTACCCATGATGCACAGAGCTTTGGCAACCAGCGATGCTCATCCAAGTTTTGGTGTCCACAGTTTTTATTGGGGTTTCATCATGCGGGCATGATTGATGGAATCATTGCCCAAGTGGTTGAACTCAATCTCCAGCCCCCTTTCCCTCCCAGAGGTCAGGCTACTACCACGTGGCTCAAAGGCCCAACCCTCTAATTACTTGCCCCATCATTCTGGCGTGGTCAGCCCCCACCCTAAGACTGTTGGTGTGGCTGGCTCCACCCTGCGTCATCTCCGTAGCATGAACTATCAAGTGCCCACCATGAGTCTCTTCACTGGCATAAATGCTCAGGTATGGTCCAAGGGGCTCACCATGGACAACAAGGACACTCCTGTGCCAAGGGTCTGGAGGTCACCTTTCAGGAAAGGCCAGACTCTCTTTGGGCTGAGGCCAGACTCTTTATTACACAGCCGTATGCTTCAAAGACACCAAATGAAGGAGACAAAACAAAACCATGTCTAAAATAAAATAGCACTTTAAGATGATCTTTATAGCATTTTGTGGGATACTGGGCACTGAGACTTTCGTAGGGCATTTAAGGGTAAATTCATATAGAACCCACTGCACGCACACTAACATAATGCCCCAAACTTAGCAACTTAAGTGATCTCCTGCAGAAAGATGAGGTCCCTGTTTGTCCCAGAATGCACTGACTGACATGCTTCTTTTCCCTGACCAGTCTGTGAGCTCCTTGAAGGCAAGGACCGTGTTCTGATGGTGTGTATGTCTTCCAAGCCTAGCATAGAGCCTGGCACAATAAATATTTGCTAAATGGATAAAGTCCTCTTCATCAAAACAAAACTGTCACCTGAGCTTCTGAGAACAAGTAATGACTTGGGGTTTACATATGTTGAGGCCTCTATATCCTACAGGCTCTGCAGAGTTGAAATGGCCCCATCCTAGAAGCAGCGATGGGGTCCCGGCAGCCCTACAACATGTTTTGTTAGCTCCTCCAATATGTTTAAATTCCTGCACACCAACTAATTTCACATTTTTAAAAGTTAAGATTTCTATCTTCTCTTGAAAAATACAAGCAGCAACATCGAGCCTGCCTTTCTCCACGATGACCGCTGGCTGGAGCTAAGCAGTGGTCCCTTTTGGGCTGAGCATGGCCACAGCCCCGCAAGCTCCCTAATGCCTGTGTTACTTATTTTGTCTACCGTCTCTGAGGCTCCCATCCCAGGGGATTAGATTGAAAGAGATGGGAAAGATAAATATTTTATGCAAAAGGAACCTCCAACCAGGGCCAGATCATGGTTTGTATAGGCCCTAAGCCCTGAAAATATTATCAGGTCCCTTCTCTATACAAATACGAACAAAAGATTAAACTATAAAATAAATGTGAGTGAAAACAGCAAAGTTCCAATTCTTCCTGTGATGTTTACTTCAATGCCATCTCTGAAATATAAAGTTCTTACTTTGTTGGACTCTCCCTAGGCTCATGCTTTGTCTGCTTTGGGGATTAACCAGCCCCCTACTTGGGAAATATCATCTTCCCCTGTTTCCCCTTCCCCAGAGGTAGAAGGGGTTGCATGCCAGAGTCACAGGGACAACACAGTCTCAGATGGCACAAGAAGGGAGAGGTCGGGATGAACCCTGCCTGGCACAGAAGCAATAGAATGTGACCCACAGGGAACACGTGTTGCTCAAAAGGAAGCTCGAGTGTGTGAATGCAGCCACGGTCACCACGCAGCCTCAGGACAGCTTTCTGCCTGGATGGGGCCCAGATTCCTGGCTTCCCAGCCTTTCTGAATGTTGGCTTTGCATTCCTGACTCCTTTCTCCCCTCCAGTGGGCAGGCATCAAGGATTTATGATAAGTCTCCTCAGATTACGTGGATTGCTGGGGTTATCTCATTGTGTTTATTTAAATTTATTCTGGTTCATGCCTTCATTTGAATGATTTAAGACACACTCATGCTGCAAGTTACTGTTTTGACATTCAAGCCATAAAGCAGATGCCTAAATCTCCCGGAAGCAAGCAAAGCCAGAAAATAGTGAGTCTTGAAGACCAGAATGTTCCACCTCAGGAAGTCTATGTCAGGAAGAGAGACTCTGCTTTAAAGATCTCCCATCAGCCTGTCCTTCCTGTTTTCCTCTGTTGTGAGTCCAGAGATAACGTACAGACAAAATGCACTAGCCTCACTTAATTGCTCATGTGCTGCAAAGGGAGAAGCGCGTGAGGTGACGTGGTCCCCAACCACAGGAGGTCTCGTAGATTACCAGACGGGTTTCTGCCTCCATCTATACGAAATGCTATTGACCTCTCGGGGTGCACATGAAAGACGACAACACTGCTTTTTGAAATGATGAACAGCAGGCCTCCCGCTCAAACAAAGCATACAGACATTTTTCCTACAAGAGAAAATACTTTTCACAGTCAAATAACAATAGAAATAGAAAGAAATGAAAAATTGCCAGAAAGGAACTAAAATGGGATATCCAGCTGTGAGCTGAAAAGACATGGAAAGGCATCAAGATGGAAAGATTTGAAAACAATGCAGTGGGAAAAGGCCTGTGCAGAGAAGAATTGTTCTAAGAGAGAGAGGTAGTGACAGACATACTCCTTGGCATGGGAGTGCAGGGCAAGTTTCAGAAGGCAGGAGTCTGAAATCAGCTTGCCGCATTGTCAAGTGGCTCCGGGCTGTAGTTACTGCAGATCAGATTTCTGGGGTTAGACTAACATTAGGTAGCACAGGGGAACATTAAAGGAGTTAAAAAGGCTTCCGAAGTGGTTTTGGTTTTGTTTGTTTTTGTTTTATTTTATTTTTTTGGTGAGGAAGATTGGCCCTGAGCTAACATCTGTGCCCATCTTCCTCTATTTTATATGTGGGATGCTTGCCACAGCATGGCTTCATGAGCAGTGTGTAGGTCCATGCCCAGGATTCGAACCTGTGAACCCCAGGCTGCTGAAGCAGAATGCATGAACCTAACCACTACACCACTGGGCCGGCCCTTTGTTTTCTTTTTTGTGTTAGTTTTTCCCCCTCGCTTACTGTGATATCAGCTACTTGAATGTGAATTGCCGTTATTTCACTTCATGTCCTCTGTTGTGCTCCGTGCTCTCACAGCCTGTAAGATGAAGTGGAGCTGTGGAGTTGTTTAGATTCTTTTGCTTTTTAGAGAAGGCAATGAGAAAAATAAGGCCATGGGTCAGTTGTTCATAGGGTGGGAGGGCAATATTTCTCCCTCTGTTTTGCCACAAAGCTCTCCCTTCAGGGCCAAAGCAAGAGAGGCAGGATGAAGAATTCTGAGGGCAATGAGAAAACTGATGAGCCGAATGAAAGGTCCGCAGAGGCTGAAGGATCCATTGAGGTCAGAGAGAGGTGATGAGTGAGGCAAGGCCACTGATGGCTGGGAATGCTCGCTGGCCAGACTACCCAAGGGTTGGCAAGACTGGTAGGAAAATGCAGTCTGATGGGCACAGGGAGCCCAGACCATGCACTCAGGGCAGAGGCCTCAGTGGAACTGGAAAGTGACCCCCGCGATGGGGCAGGGAGCTCCGGCCAGCAGACTTGGAACATGACCAGAAAGACCACAGACCCTGTGGCCTTTGGATCAAGTGGGAATACTGGGAACCTTGCTACCCAAAGGGTGATAGATCTAGAGACCAGAAGCATCCAACGTCTCCTGGGAGCTCGGTAAACATGCAGAATCTCAGGCTCCACCCCAGGGCTGCAGAATCGGGTACTCAGGGGCAGGTCCAGAGCTCTGTTCTAATGAGCTCACTGGGCAATTCATGTGCACCCTAAAGTTTGAGAACTACTGACTTAAATGATGAGATATCCTGAGGCAGGTTCCCAAGAACTTAAGTGCACCTGAGAATGTGTATACATTGGGAAGCCGTATGAGTTCCAGTGCAACAAGGAATCAGAGATTAGCTGGTCCCTGCGGTTATGGTGGCAGACAGGAGATAAAGTAATAGGATGTGTTGAGTGTACAAAGCATATTCGAATTAAGGGAAAAAAAGTTGTGGATTTTTTCCTGAATAGAGAGACATGTAGAGCTAGCTCTGTGTGAGCAGTGAAATAGAAGGCATAATGGCCAAAGGCTAAGGGAGCAACAGCAGCTTGAGAGCAGAAACAGTGACAGTGGGTGTGGTCAGCCTCTTCCCAGCCAAGGCAGCAGCTCCTGTGGATGGAGCAAAAGGACCGAATAGACATCGCTAGCGGACCAACAGCTCTAATGCCTGCCCCAGTGTACCACTCTCAGTTCCGTTCGAGCCTGTTGAATAGCTATGGCAACCTCTTTTTTGAAACAAGGTAGAGATGGATTGTATACTGCATTTATATAAAAATATATATACACATAATCATTACATACCACTATATAATAAATTATATTGAAGTATTATACTGAAAATACTGTTTATTTAGAAATAATATGTGAGTTGATAGAACAAACTAAAGTTTGAAGATTAAACCTTCAGGTTTAAAAAAACATGTGTCCAGTGAACCTCACTCTTTGATCAAATGTCAACTTCTCCATGAGGTCACTCTCACCAGCCCTGACACCACCTCGGCCACATGACTGACACCCACCCGTTACTCCACCTTGCTCTATTTTTTCCATAGTACATACTTGCTAGCAACCAACATAATTTACACATTTATTGTTGGCTGACCACTAGAATGGAGACTCTATAGAGCAGAGATTTTTTATTATTCACTGATGAGTTCCTAGCATCCTGGAGTGTTCCTGGGCTCCAGGAATATTTGCTGGATAAATGAGTTAGTAAGGAGAGGACCTCACGTCACAGCAGTCCAGCAGAAATCAGACGTTTTACTGGGATTTTCCTGCACGGATGATACTAACTAAACTGGTAGCACAGAAGATAACTTCGAGATTATTTGTATATCTTTGCTGTTGTCCTATAGCAAGAGAGGAACAGGAATTTTCCAGCGTGACGTTTTGTTTGTACGATTTTTGTAGAGGGCCCAGTTGCACTCGTGGTTCACTCAGTTGTAGCCTAGTTTTTGGTTCACTTTCATCAGTTAGAATCAGAACTATAGCTTAAATCTGATAACTAAGCAGCCAAGAAGTTCACCAGCCATCTTTTTCGCTAGCCAGCTATAAACCCTCCCACTAAAGCGTACAGGAAATCTAAAGGTTGAAGCATTTCCTTTGGGCTCACCCAGCTAAACGAAGCTTTTCATGGGGCAGTGGAGAAACATAAACATTTGACTGGCTTTTCCACAAAGCACTTACCAAATCTTTGAAGGGCCCCTTGGCGGGTTGAGTTTTTTGAAGAATGGATTGGAACATCTTCAGAAGGAAACTCATAAATTCAGGTTGGCATGACAGTAAGGGAAAATGGAGAATGTCCGAAGCATGCCGACTGCTGGACTATAGCAGCAGGCTCAGAGGGTCGCAGGAAGGAGCCGTGCTGTACAGCCAACCCAAGGCGGGAAATGTGAGGCCTTTCCCGTGCCAGCAATGAGGAATCGCTCCTCAGAGCACTAGTATTCGAAGTGGAGACAAATCTACTCCCCACCTCACCCCACCCCACCTCCCAGAAATAGGAGAAAAGCAGCTGTGGTGGTGGGATAATGAGAGCTATGCATGGACCAAGGCTATGAAGTCCTCAGGGAAAAAGATAACTCTTCAGACTATAATTTTGCTTACACTTGAGAAGTCCTGGGCATTCAGATCTGGCCGCCATGCTGACAGGCCGCACCGAGCAGTGTGACCCAGTAGGAAACAGTCGTTCTGCCACCAAACTTAGAAGACATGCAAGCCCACAGGTCACGACAGAGCAGCCCTGCTGATTAGCTGGAATCCACAGATCTGGAGTTTGGAAGAAATTGTTGTGCCTGGAAGAAATCAATCTGTGAGCAGGGGATCATTTTATAAAGACTTAAAATAAAATCTAGCACGTAGCCTCTGTAATATTATCAGACTAATGGTAGCCACCACCTTCAGATGCTGTGCGACTCAGCCACTGGCGAAAGACTAGAGGTGTCTGTTGACCAGGAGTCGGAAAAATTGTTTGTAGGTTAAAAAGCAAAACTAAAATATTTTGTACCGTTGTCTTTCCTCTGAAAAAGAAAAAGAAGCCTTGCTAATGGAATCTAATTTGAGTGTTTCTAATGGGAAGTGGGGAACCTTATGTTAGGCCTTTCACGACCGTCCCTGGTTTGGGGAATTACAAGACACGCATTTCCCAGGTGTGTACCTCCTTGTTTTCCAGTCTGGTGGCCACCTAAGCAGCCGTAGCACTTCAGGAGACAGGCAGGACTGAGAGCATCCTCTGTGCCAGGGCTGGGCTCGAAGGAAGTAGTCAAAGGAACGGGGCAACCATCTGGAGGTTTGACTGAGATTTTTTAAGTCAGCTGGCCAGAAAAGTCAAGTCTGAGTTTTACTTTGCTTTGTTTTTCTTTCTCCTTACCTCCAGTCTTTCAAAGCAAAGCAAAAAAAAAAAACTTTGAACCTGGAGCAGAGTTTAATACTGTACAGCAGCCAGCTTCGCCTGACATTTTTGAGCATTCGCTATGAGCCACAAGCAAGGTTAAACACCTCACATGCATCATGTCATTCAGTCGTTCCAACAACTCCATAAAGTAGTCCTTTTACTTTATTTCCCCATTTTACAGGTGAGAAAACCTACTCCCAGAGGCTAAGAAGCTTTGCCCAAGGCCACAGAAATAAGAAGCAGAGCCAGGATTCAAGCCTCGACTTGTTTCAACTCAGAGCTCATGCATGGTGGCCAATAGTATCAGATTATTTGGTGTTAGAATTTTCCTTAAGGGAGATAACTTACGAGCCAGTAGCAAGTGTCCCCCAAACTTCATGGCCATCAGCAGCGAGTTCAAAAGATTTACTTCTCTAGAAAGAGTTAGCAACCTGGACAAGTTGGAAGGCCATGCCATCAGACTCTCATTTCTCATTTTTCAAGTACATGCTCAAGTTTGGGGCAAGGGAGAGAATGTGGGAATGAAATCGTCCACCAAAGTACACACAGATATATAAAGAAAAACGTCTGAAACATAAACGTCCTTTCCTTCTCATTGCTTCTCCAGATTCTGATTGGAGCCGTCATTGCCATGGGCTCTGCCGACAGAGACGGCCGCCTACACCCAGGAGATGAGCTCGTCTACGTGGACGGGATCCCAGTCGCTGGCAAGACCCACCGCTATGTCATCGACCTTATGCACCACGCGGCCCGGAACGGGCAGGTCAACCTCACTGTGAGAAGAAAGGTGCTATGTGGAGGTATGTCACTCGAGCAGCTGTGAGATTTGGGGGTGAGGTGGTGAGATGCTTTTCTGAGACATGGTAAGGACATTTGACACAAAATTTTAAATCGGTTCCTGTATTACATGAGGGAGAAAACCCAACCTCGATATTCCAAATGGAACTCTGACTTTGAAAGTGCAGATTTTCGCCTCACTGGTCCAATTCCAGGCAGGCTTTGAGCCTACATTTTCAGTGTAGTCATTAAAAATTTCTAGCAAGGCCTGGGGCTAATGTAAGATATGTCTGCTCTTTGCTCTTGGGTAGATGCTAGTTATCAGAAGAACATTATAGTAGTGGAAAACATGGCTCTTGAAAATGTTCCTCATAGTGTTTAAAACCAAGAACTGCAGAATTTTGATACCGTAGTAAGGCAACTAGGATGGAAAATTAGCTTTTATTGCAGGGCCTGATAAAAGGTAACAATAAAACTATTGCCCTGATTTGGAAAAATACAGCTGTATATCATTCTGAGAAAACAAAACTCATATAACTCCTGACTTATGAAATACATAAATTAGAAGTAATTATTCCCTTTACAGCCATTTTCCCAGCTTCGTAAAAGAACCCACCAAAGACGTACTTATAGGAGTCAGCCCTCATGGTCATAATATGACTCAATTTCTCTCTCTTCACCGTCTCAACCCCCCGAAAGAGATTTATAACTTTAGGGAATATGTCTGTTACAAGCATTGCATCATTCTTTATAATCTGAGCCCTCAGTAGCATTGAGAATATAGTCCCAGACTGCCTGCTCCTTACCCTGTGAATCACAGGGACGCCCAGCAGCCTGCTGGCCTCTCTGCTCAGCCCCTCACTGCTCCTCCTACAGAACGATCAATGCTCGAGTTGGGAGGGACCTTAGTGACTCCAGCTTTGCCATGTTACAGATGAGGAAACTGAGGCCCAGAGGTTCGGTAGCTTGCCCAGAAGTCTGCAGGGAGTCAGTGACAATGCAAAGACCCTTATCTCCCCGGCCAGGGCTTATTTTTTATGCCACTTTAAGTGCCTCTCCCCATTCTACCACCATCCCCACTCCCCGTGAATTCAAAGATGTTAGACCAACCTTTAGCAAATGTTGCTCCCTAACGTATGTGCTATTTCTATAACTCATTTGAATCAAAAAAAGGGCCACCAGCTAATCAGAGGCTGTGGGTGACTACAGAGGATAAGGTCTATTAGTCAAACAGAAAATCCTTTTTTGTTTGAGTCTTCTGGAAACTAGACTTTGAGCAAGGGCAATCACTTAAAAGGGCAAGTCAGAAGAATTGTCAGCCCTCACCGGTAGAGACTGCTATATATCTTGTATCATTTTTTAGGTTTTGCTAAAAGGTTTCATTCGTCTTCAGCAATTCATGGCACATCACTTGACCCAAGAAGTAAAACACCTTGAATTATGCCTTCTCCTTGGGCGAGATGCCAGGAGGAAGACAGCGTTCACTTGGTGCTTGGTGAACATTTAACTGTCTCTCTCCCTGCAGAGTGATTTTTAATAAAAAAGTTTGTTGTGCTATATGTTCTGTAACCCAAAGATAAATTAGAAAGATACCTAATTTACAAAGAAATACGTTGCAAAGTGCAAAACCAATGCACCGACATAATTTCATGCTCCCCTTGCCACCGGCCGATTATTGCAAATTAAATTTTGTTCTAATCAACCTGAGCTATTGGAGTGTGTGCCAAATGCTGCAAAAACGTATCCTTGCAATTTGTGGATCTTGTGACTTCTGTGAAGATGCTCTGTGCTGCAGTTCTGACCAACTTTTACTCAGTTGGGCTTTTAAGCGCATTTAATTTTTGAAAATGTTCTGCTGCAGACTTCTCATTCACACTAGGAGAGCTTCCAAGTTAATTCAGCCCACTCTTCCTTGAAAGCTTTCTCAGTATTGAAAATGATTAAGTTCAGCAAAGGATACTTTGGTAATAAAGTAAATCCCTCGAAATAGGATAGAACAAATTTTTAAAAAGACATAGAAAGACAGCCTTTCTCCATAGCTGCCATTTCTCCAGCAGGGAGAAGGGACAGCTACTAATGGATGTGACAGTGAAGATGCCTTCTGCAGGGTTGTTGCTTTCATTATTATCATCCTTTCCTAAGCAAGGCAGTGGGAGGTGCAAGCCTGGCTTGTGATAAGATAGTTCAAAGCTGAAAGGAAGCAAACAATCAGCTTGTGAAGAGACAGATGAGCAAGAAGAAGGATGGTATTGCCACCTTCTTGCACAAGGAGCAATAATATGGAGCAAAAGCTGGGAAGAAGGGAGGTTAGAGAGATTACCCCCTTCAGCCTTGTGCTTGCCTCGGCTCATACAAATGCCGTGCCACGTCTCAGAAGACACTGGGCCCTGGCTTCCTAGTTGAGGCTCAAGAAAAAAATAAATCCATTAGGAGAGATACAGACTGATGAGTTACATTGGGCAAAAATGAGAATAACACAAACACCTGCTCCAGGTATTAAAATATTAAAAAGTGTACACACGAAAGATAGAAAGGCAGAATTTTCAATTAGGCGGCGGTAAACTGATCCTCAAAAATGAGAAATTGTGGAGCAAAGGAAGAAAAGGTCCAGTAACGCACCCAGCTTTATTTACCAGATTATTTTAGCGCAAATCTTGCTCCTTAAACTAGTTTTGAGAGATGTCTTATCGAGGGCGCCAATGTTGAGGGTTTATTTCCCAAGGACAGTGGAAGAGTGGCTTTAATTATTACACTGAAAGTATAAATATTTATCTATTTAGTAGCTCGGCTTTGAGTCGTTCAACCTAAGGACACGTTATTTTGAATACACGCTGTTCATCTAAGAGAAGGGTGTCTCTGAGGAATTTCCTAAAGCATAAATCTAGAACCAAAGTGAAAGAAAGTTTTAGAACTTAATCCAAACACGTTAGAGATCATCTTAAAGCTCTCGGCATCTTCTCTCTAACACCTAAGGGAGAGTGATTCTGGCCTAATGCCGAGAAAAGGAAGGTCTTTGTGGCAGCTGCGTAAACAATTTAGCCATTGTGTAGGCTGATGGCAGATTCCCTGGTCCTGGTCGCTACACTCTTTGTCAATTCTAAACAAATTCCCTTATTCTTTGTCTACAAGCATGTCACCTATTTAAATAAGTCATCTGTCTTGATGAGTATAAACCAGGAGTGCACAAGCTCACATGTCTGCAGGCAGGCCAGCCCCTAACGTCAGCAGGGCCTCAGCCTTGGGCTGCCCTGCTCCATCAGGCATGTCAGGCTCTGTCCACACGCGTACCCCCGTGTCTCAGCCATGCCCATCTGCAGTGCTGTCCTCCTCCTGGGGGACAGTCCTGAGAGGTGGCCCAGGCACACTCTGGAAGCAGGCAAGTTCTGTTGGGTTCCAGAACCCTAGAGTCCTGATACCCAGTATATGATCTAGAAGGAAAACAGGGGCTCTGTTGATCAAGCGCTTTTTCGTACTCCTCACTCTAGGGGTAAATGAGCAAATTGGGAATTTGCAAGAGCGCTGAGGAGAGGTTGGGATTGTGGTGACTCGCAACCCACATGCTGCCCAGTCACGGGGGCAGCCATTGGCCAGCGCTGGCTGGTTATTAGCAAATATTTCAAGAGAAACTGGAGATCCGCATTTCCGTAAAGTCTCCCTGTTTAAAAACATTGGCAATTAATTTCAATAATTATTAAACAAAGTATAGGTCCATACTGGGCGGGAATAATAAACGGGTCTGCAGGCCAGGAGCAGCCCCTGGCCGATAGTTGACTGTTCTAGGTGAAACCATCTCACCCGGAAGGCATTATCGATGACTCCTGCCTTCCCAAATGGGGACCCTCTCCCAGGCAGCAGAGGGTTCATTTCCACTATCTTACCCTAAAAATTAATTATTTGACGTGAGTAGATACAAAGTGACTGAATTCTGCACATCCATTTACATGGGAGCCAGAAGGGTGAGTCAGGGATGGTGGAAGTTAGTGAATTAAAAAAAAAATTACACATGGTATTTAGTCACTTTATAACATTTTACCCTATTTTTCTAAAACAACACTGTTTGCGCCCTGTACCAGGAGGGGTTGTAGACAGCAGACAGTCTCTCTGGACCTAGAGCCAGCCGAGGAGGAAAACAATGTGGAGTCCATTCTACCCCTCAAAGTCTGTCACGGGAAGTCATCCTAACTCCCTGACTTTAGATGTGCTCATGTTGTCAACGATGAAGAACTTTGTTCTGGAGGTTGAAAGAGAAGTCCAAACGCAGCAGAAAAGTATCTGCTAATGTATTTGACTCTCTCACTGACCCAGGGACCACTCTCGGTGACTTAGTCCACGATTTTCTTTCTCCCTCCAGAACCTGGAGCACAGCCACTCCCAGCCATTTACCGGAAAGACAGATAATTTTGCTTTGTTGCCGCTTTACTGACAACCACAGCTCTCAACCCCCTAAAGTATGACAGCCAGAAAATGAGATCTCTCTTGTCACTGCCTATGACATTTAGTTAGTGATTTGGTCCAATAACTCCGAGAGATTTTCAATTTAATGTTGCAGCGTAATTGTTTGTTTTTCTTCCTCCTATCTCTAATCATTTTATTTCCGACTTACACAAGGACTGATGAAGGACGTGTACGTCACCAAGACAATAACGGCTTGTCTGTGGATGATATTCTCCGGCAGGGTGGGTGTATTTTACGGGCTGTCTTACGTTCTGGTTGAAAAGAAGGAAAGGCTTTGACGTTGACGTCTGATTCTTTTATGACCTGAGTACATTTCTTACAGGTGAAAAGCCTCCATTTGTTTTCTTTTAGTAAAAGTTGATTAATTGAATCTGAAAGAAAACTTCAAATTTCTCAAATGATAACAAGCAGCAGCCTGGGTCTTATTCATTCTGTAATTACAAACAAGGAATGAATACATTTTTGTAAGGCCATCCTTGAATCTGTGTATGTGAGTAAATGCAGCTCCGTTTTCTTTAGGTCTCAGTATAACAAAACATCTCTTGTAGTCCGTGTTCTTTCTTCCTGATCTTTGAAATGAAAAGATTTTTGGAATGAAATGATTTTTCATTGCAGAATGGAATTGCAGTTTATAAAGTTAAGAGCCCTCGTTGGAACTTTTGCTAATTATTTTTAACTTGCCACATGAGACCTCTTCCAGAGCTCTAAATAGGAGACCATATCTAGTCACACGAAAGGGAATCATTAATTGTGATTATTTTCCATCTTATTATTTCTCTGTTCCATAAACATCTTTTGAGTACACTCTTCAAATTGCAAGATGGGGATGAAACAGCCCTATTTCTAATTTCAGTATTGTAGGTGCCCACGTCAGTTCCTTGAATCAGAATACCAAAACCTGAGGATTAAATTAAAATCACAAAATTCTTTCTGGTTGACAGATCAACTTTCATTTTAAAAACCAGCTTCTCTTGGCTGCCAACTTTCTATCATTTCTCCCTGTAAACACACTTGCTTTCTCCTGGAACTATTAGTCTGGTTGTCTGGTTGATAATAGAGTACATTTGGTAATAATACAGAATGTAAATGAGCAAGGCTGCCATCACCTCCCTTAGCGATTCAAAATCCATCCTTCCTTAGCCTGATATCCTTGCTAGACTGAATCTCAGAGTGAGCAGACTACTTTAAGAAGTGTGTGTCCCACCTACAAGAAGTAAATTAACACTTGTGGGATAACAGAATATCACAAAATTAAATAAAACCATGGCTCTTCAGTGAAATCATGATAGGTCACTTTACGTGGACTTGCCCTGGCTCTTAGCCCCACTTACAATACCTCTACAACAACATTTCTCAAAGTGCAGCCTGAAACCTCGTCCAGATTCCTGTGCCCAATCTTCCTTAGATCTACTGAGACAACTTTCCATGGGTGGCCCCTGAAGATGCATACTTTTTTACAAGTTGTTTAAGTAATACTTACACGCAGTACAGTTTAAGATTCTGTCCACTTGTTTCGTGATCTTCTTCCATCCATGATTACTATGCAACTAAGAAGCTCGATATCTAATACTAGGCATTGTCCTGGGGTTTACAGTCTTAACAAGAGGAAGATATAAACGAGCAGCAGCACAGAGGAAGCTGATGAGAGGTTTTGCCTGTGTTTGCTGTGAGGGGTAGAATGGGGCCAAGATGTCGGGGGCTCCGTAGCAAGGTTTGTAGGACTTCAACTGCTCTGCACATCTCGGGGGAATGGACGCCAGTCAATCAGCCTTGTAACGAGGCCAGGGTCTAGAACAGTGCCCGGTACACAGGAGGCACTCCTCAAGACCCTTGTTAGATAACCGAGTGCCTTGTATGATGTATATTCCAGGGGAGCCCTGCCCAGAGGACGGGAGGAGTCCAGGCTCCGTGTCAACCCACCACAGCTCTCCACGGAGTGACTACGCAACCTATGCCAACAGCAACCACGCCGCCCCCAGTAGCAACGCCTCTCCTCCTGAAGGCTTCGCCTCCCACAGCCTGCAGACCAGCGATGTGGTCATTCACCGCAAAGAGAACGAAGGCTTTGGCTTTGTCATCATCAGCTCCCTGAACAGGCCTGAGTCTGGATCCACTATCAGTAAGTGACTTCTCCACCTGCCTTTGAATAAGACGTCTTGTTTTCATTTGTTCTGGTGGTGGGGATACTGGGCAAGCAGATCAGAGGACTATTGTAGACGTACTGTGGAGCCTCAAAGTTGCAGGCTATGGCATGAATAAGGCATCCTTAACACTGGTTGGCCAAAGGTTGTTGACCTTTGGCTCCGGAAAAATGCAAGGCTACAATGAATGCCCCCCAACCCCATAACTCCCATAAAAGCTCTTCATTCACTTTAAACTGGGAAGAGGGAAAAACAGAGTGATGTGGGAGTGTTGACGTGAGGGGAGGGTCACTCCTGTTCAATAGAATGAAGCGAGACATGCAAAGGGTCTGGGGAAAAGCAGTCCAGGCAGAAGCCTTAAGACAGGAGGGAGCTGAGCATTCGGGAAATATACAGAAGCCCCATATGGCTGTGGCGTAGTGAGCGAGGGAGAGCAGTGTGAGACCAAGACGTAGGACTGGGCTCGAGCTGGGCACACAGGGCGTCACAGTCTGTTGGGAAGAAGTGTGGTTGGTGGTCTAAGTCCATGGAAACCGCTAGAGGGTTTTAAGCAGTGGATGGAAATCTGACTTACTTCTTTAAAAGATGAGTCCAGCTGCTTGTAGGAAACGAAATCAGCAAGAAGAGGGCCAGAATGAAAGCATGAGGCAGGGGAGGCCATTAGAACAGCCGTGTGGGTGCAGAGATCCCATGCCTTCCACTAGGGTAGTCATGGTGGGTTGGGGGAGAAGTAGATGACTTCCACTTCCACCTTCCTCCAAATCTAAGTTCTCTGAGTCTGTACAACAGGTGATCTCAGAGGTCGTGTTTCTCTTCCAATTGGTCCTCTTTGTAGATTCTCAGGCTTCTTTATTGGTTTTCCTTTCAGCAACACTATTCCAGAAGTCACTCAGCAGCCAGCAAGCAGTGAGACAGAAGAGACAATAGAAAACTTTTCATTTTTCATGTTGAAGTGATTTAGCCCAAAAGGTTGTAGATAGAAACACCAGAATAGAGAGCATTAAGAGAAAAAATAATCGACTCATGTTGTGGTCCTAAAATTCTTATAAATTATGGTTGTTTCCAGCACACAGGAGGGGAATGTCAAACATTACTCAAGAGATCAAATGATTGGGGCCGGCCCTGTGGTGTAATGGTTAAGTTCCATGCACTCCGCTTCGGTGGCCCAGATTTGCAGGTTCAGATCCCAGGCATGGACCTATACCACTCATCAGCCATGCTGTGGTGGTTTCCCACATACAAAATAGAGGAAGACTGGCACAGATGTTAGCTCAGGGCTAATCTTCCTCAAGCAAAAAAAGAGGAAGACTGGCAACAGATAGCTAGCTCAGGGCTAATCTTCCTCAAGCAAAAAAAAGAAAGAAATCAAATGATTGAGAATGAATAAGAAGTTTATGATAAACTTAATGTTATCAAAACACGACCAATGGAGAGAATTGCCCTACTTAGCCTTACCTTTGACAGATTCCAGAATGAAAACTGTGGAAGCATTAGACCTTGGTGAATATGTGCAGAAGCTAAATTACATACATCTGAAAGTACGGTTTGTCTTCATGATAAGCTGAAGAAATAAATCCAATCTTTAAGCATGAAGTAAAAGCAGGATTCTGTCAGTACAATGGATTCACCAAGATTAAAGGACACAAGACTGAAGATTTTCATGAATTATATAAACAGCCTTCCAATAATTTACACGTGGAGAGAATGTTCGTAGACAGTTTTTGTAGCTATTCCAGTCATTCAAATTGTTTATTGGGGCAGGATACCTAAAGGACTGGAATAAAAATGACAGGTATACTACCACAATGAAAGTGTTAAGGATGTATTTAGGGTCTCAGCTTTATTTGAAGTGTGACAGCATTATTGCTAAATGTATAGGAGAACGTGTGTGTGTGTATACACACATGGGTGTACGCGCATGCACTTCCTACATAAGAAAACCACAAATGCTTTTCCTATTTTTTGCAAATAAAATCCATGTATAGGTATATTTGGAAAACAGCAGGTACAAATGCTTACAATTAACATATGAATCTTTCTTCCTACCAAGAGACATTAGACTGACTTCAAAAGAGTAATTTTACCATTTTCCAAATGGTATTACCGTGGTTCCCCCTTATCTGTGGTTTCTTTTCCATGGTCCCATGGTCACACAAATGTTAAGTGGAAAATTCCTGAAATAGACACTTCGTAAGTTTTAAATTGTGCACCATTCTGATGGACATGATGAAATCTCTTGCTGACCAGCCCAGAACGTGAATTACCCCTCTGTCCAACGTATCCACCAAGGATATGCTACCTGCCCGCCCTTTAGTCACTTAGCAACCTCCTCAGTTATCAGATCCACTGTCATGGTATCACGGTGCTTGTGTTCAAGTCACCCTTATTTTCCTGAATAATGGCCCCAAAGTGCAAGTGTAGTGACTCTGGCATTTTAGATACGCCAGAGAGAAGCCGTAAAGTGCTTCCTTTAGGTGAAAAGGTGAAAGTTCTCAATAAGGAAAGAAAAAAAATCATATGCTGAGGTTGCTAAGATCTACGGTAAGAATGAATCTTCCATCCATGAAATTGTGAAGAAGAAAAAAGAAATCTGTGTTAGTTTTGCTGTCGCACCTCAAACTGCAAAAGTTACAGCCTCAGTGCATGATAAGTGCTTAGTCTAGGAAAAAACATGGTATATATGGGGTTCGGAACTATCTGTGGTTTCAGGCATCCACTGAGGGTCTTAAAAAGTATCACCCAAGGATAAAAGGGACTACTGTATTTTACATCACCCTAGAGAATGGAAATACATTCTAGAGTTCATGTTTCCTGGTTTCTTTTCTCACATATTCATTTCTTTTCAGTTTAGGAGTTTGAAACGCAGGTTGCCCCCATGTTCTGTGGGAAGAGCAGCTCTCCCACCAATGGCACATAGCGTTTATAGTACATAATTTGCAGCATACATCTAAAAGTTTTCCAGACCTGAGGCTGTTTCATGCTTAACCTCTGTAATAACTATGAGCTCTAGTTTTGAAGAGAAATGCTAAGTGCCTCATGAATGATGAAGGGCCATCCTTGTGCCAGGTCTCCATTGTCAGAATAGCAAGGGATCTTGGGCTCTGTGAGACCAGGAGATATCTCAGGTGCTCCAGAGTCGCAGTCGTTCCCGGGGCTTGTGTCATTTCCTCTTCATGTCTTACCTGAGCCCCACGATCTTGAACACATTCTTGGGTTTCTCCTGGCTGCTGAAGCCTTCTCGTGGCAGACAGAGAGCTGTGGCGTCTCTGGCAGGGGCACCATCACCTTTAGGCCAGGGAGCCGTGTGGTCCACAGTCCAGGTGCAGCAAGCACACTCCCTGGATTTCAAACCTGGCTGCATCATTTACCAGCTGTGTGACCTTGAGGAGTGACATGACCTCTTTTGGCTTCAGTTTCTTTGGTTGTAAAGGGGAGATACTTTTAATACCTATGTGGTTGAGTTGTTATGAGAGTTAAACAAATTAAAACAGTACTGGCTCAGGGTAAGCATTATATGTGTCCTTGTTGCTGTCTCGACCTCCATCCCCACTAGGAATTCCATCAGCTCCCTCTTCTCAGAAAGTGCAGAGTTCACGCTGGCTATCAGTTCAGTCAGCCATTCGTCAGAGCCCCCCAGTTGCCCAGAGCAGCTAAATCTGGGTGGCAAATGAGCATCTCTGATGGCCAGCTCCCCCTTCCCACAGGCTGACCTTCCAGGAGCCCCGTCTTCCCACCACCCACCCCCTGCAGCCTGGTCAGCGATGGGGCCTAGAGCAGTGGCCGCCACACCAGTCCAGCTGAGTGTGCTTTCCCTGAGGCTTCAGGCTGGACGTCTCCTCGGCACTCACCAGCCAATAAACTAGAAAAGTCATGGAAAACACCAAAATTCAGGCTCGGGGCTGTGTCTTTTAGAATCTCCCTGCAAACATTATGTCTCTAATTGAATATATCAGAAAAGAGAGGAGAGGTGGAAAGCCCAAATGTCAACCTCTCCACGCTGCAGATAGAGAGAGAACGACCTTCCACAGCTTCCCCAGCCCAGGCAGCAGCCTTGCCAGGAATGCCAGATGTTCAACCAATTGAAAACTTGGAGGGTGAGTTTCCTGGCCTATTATTGCCTGGCATTCAGTAGAGCTGTTTACCAAAACCTCACGTATTTTTTTCAAAATATTGTTTCTCCCAAAAATAAAGAAAAAAAAATTTTTATGTCAATGGTATAACTAAAGAGGATACTGCTTCCTCCCAAAGCCAGTGACTGACGAGGCCAACTATTGCTTAGGAGGAAACAAGATTCCTAGAAACCTTCTATCGGAGGTGCAGGAATATCCTTCTTGAAGTGAGAAAGGCAAGATTCCTGAGCATTTTTGTCCCATTATCCAAAATATTAAGTATTTTTTTCAGACTGTAAAATTGGACCTAAGGGAAGACAAAGTGGTTTCCAGACTGGAGCCTAGGATAAGAGTGCACTGTCACAGGCAATTGCATCTAAAATCCTTAAAAAGATTCGAACAAAGATTTATATACAAAGATGTTCATTGCCATCTTATCGATAAACACAGAAAGTTGGAAGTAATGTTAGAAGCTTCTCCAAAACTGGAAACTTTGGTATCTTTGGGAAGTTCGAGGCATTTGCTGCCATTGAGTAGCTGAGTCTGTGTACACAGGATAAAGGAGACTCAGGGTGGATCCACTGCTTGCTCTGTAGAAATGTCCCAGTGACCATGTGCGGTGGGGTTGTGAGGTTGGTCTTTGGGCCACTCCAGCTCGAAGTCTGATTCTCGACTTCCGGGTTTTCCTGCAGACCTGTAACCTGCCCTTCCTGCTCGTTACCCCCAAATCTGCTTCTGCTCCAGAGGTCCCCAAGAAGGGTTTTGGCACAAGTAATGAAATCAAAGTGACCTTTAGTCTCCTGTGTTTCTACAGTTTGTGAGGAAGCTTATGTTGGAATGTATGGGGTAGACGTACCTGGGCAGCTTGGACATCAGTGGTGGAGGTGGCAGGCTGTTGAGGGAATTTATAAACATAGATGCAGGCCCATGACAAGCTGGAAGGTGGAACATGTTCAGGACAGCAGCCATAGCAGCCATCTAAGCAGCCAACAGTGGGGGAACCAGCACGCAACCCTTCCTTCCTTCATTTGTATTGTCCCAACAGCACTGAGTCGGTTCTCTGTAGGGATGGGCCTCAGAAGCTACAGAATCGGGGGGCCTTGCTGGAGGAGGGTGAGTGTGAAGTGACCCGATATTGGGGTGGCGGAGGAGGGGAGCAAGATAACTGGATTGAGACGGAAGACTAGAGAAAGAGTCCGCCGTGAGTCCTGATGCGTGTGTTGGATGGCGGCTCTTACCTTTCCACAGTGCTGGGTGATGGGCAGGCGCCCCTGCAGCCCATCTGGGCAGATGGTGAGGGCTGGGGCCCTCAGGGAACCCCCTGAGCAGGCCAGAGTCCCCATCTAAGGAAGAGGGTCAGTGAGCCAGGAGCCACTACTCCCATACCCCCCTCGACCACTGGCCATTGGCCTTACCTTGTACATCAGAATTCTGCACACCCTTCAAGTCACTCTTAGCCTACAGAGGAGCCAAAAGAGAGGGAAGAAAAGGAAATGATGCAGCTCATCAGCGATCAGCATGCTGCTGGCTTCTTAACAGTCTTTCAGCTCTGTACTAGTGCTGAAAATCTCTTTTTCCACATATGTCCTTTCTCTGGCATAGGTTGGAGTACAGACTTAGTCATTGCTGACCTTTCCCTAAGGTCAACTGCAATCCGATGTCCTAGGACGGAGTTTGTTATCTTTGGTAAAATACCCTGGTGACTTTCTCAAAGTCCTTGATGATGTCCATAGGCTCAAGTTTAACAGTGATTCTCGAGATTCAAAAGCTTGGCTAGCAGATCTTTTATGACATTTTTAAGCATAGTTCCCGGAAAAGGATGAAACAAAACTGAACAAGTGTTCCCATCAATACTTACCCCCATAACCGTGAAGCCACGAGCAGTCATTTGAACCACGGGGAGGTACAAATTAAAACCAAAGCCATGGTTTCTGTAGTCTTGGCGAATACAAGGAGATTTACACTAAATTGAAAGGGCATCGGGCAACAAGCCCAAGCTCCCTCCAGCTTATGCACTAACCACTGCGTCCCTTGAGCGAGTCAAGGGTCTTCCTGTGCCCCTTCCTCTTCTACAATCTAAGGGAAGATGCCTTCACAGCCTCTTCCAGCTCTAAATTACGTGAGGCCATGAATTAGCATGGAAAATGAGGTAGTGGGTTAGTGTTGTCTGTGTGAAAAGGCTTGGGTAAATTTGAGGCCTGGATCATATTTTTCATGGGCTTAAGCTATCATTTTAAACCTTCATAACTTTCACTTTTGCTTATGTTTTGAAAGTGGCTCCTAACACTTTTAGCTCCTCTGTCCCACTCAACCTCTGTCAAGAAATGATCTGAAACAAGCACTTAAATACACTAAACCAGCTCCCCTTTCAAGGCAGTTTACGGCGGTGTTCCCCGCTCTTTTTCACTTCACAGCACACTTGTAAAGGGATCACATTTTTATAACACAGTGAGAGGAAAGGAATGAGGCTGCTGGAGGCAAAGGGCAACTCCCCAGGGAACCCTACCCCCAGACCTCACCCTCCCCTCCTCGGGAGGCATGGCTGTCTTGGCACACCTGTAACCTGGCCCTCTCCTCTTAATGACCCCTGGTTGCAAAGTGAACCCTCCAAATGTCAGCCACCAGTGAGCACCTCCTCTTACATGGTATTGCTTTGGGTTGTGGCAGTGGATTTTTTTCAAGCCTCCTTACTGAGATTTGTTCACACATCACCTTAAAGACACACATAATTGGTGCAACTGGTGCTGACGCTGGGACCTTGGCCTTCTCTAAATCATTGTAAACGTTGGCTTATCGGTGCTCCACCCCCAAAAGTCACTGCTGGAAAGTGACTCAGGTCGTACCCATGCAATTGAACACGGGAATTAGAAAGCGAGTCCCATTCCTCTATTTCTCAGGGGTTACAAAAGCAAGTTTCCTTTCAGAGTTCTTCACCAGCTTTGTAACGCGTCGTGTTCCCTCTACCCTTAAACAAATCTCTGCTGTGGACCCTTCAATGACGCAGCGCATTTGCTCTGAGCTTTATGCTGAGAACAGCTCACTCAGGAGATGAATGACATCGCCCACACCGTTAATGTGAGTGCTTTTATAACAGAAGAAAGGCAAGCGGGCGGGACACTATATAAAATGCAAGTTTCCCCCCAACATCTGGCTTCTAAATATAACATATGAAACCATAAAATAAGCAAATGTCTTCATACTGTTTTGGAAAATCTACATCTATATAAAAGATAAGATTGTGTTCATGGTCTGTGTTGATGTGCACACGTTTTAAATCGAATCAATCTTTCCACATCTCTTAGTGGGATTTACTTTCTGCTTCTCGAGGTAGTGGGGGGGCCAAGGTAGGAGCAGGGTGCAGTCGCCAATGATGCAAAATGCATCAAGAAAAGCACCACTTTTGAAGTGCAATCCAGTCTTCCTCAAATGCGTCCTGATCGTAACACCCCTGAAACAAATATCTATGGGGCAACGTTCAAACACACCTCTCTTCCATCCTAGACCCAGGTAATGTAGACACAGCAACCTTTTCCCATCAGCCCCTCATGGTTTCATTCCATCGTAACTGGGTTAGTTACCCCCAAAAGACAACTTTTGCTTTCTTTTCCCAGTTCCCATGTTTTGCCTGCCGCCATTTGGAAGCCCTCCTCTTATCCAATAATAACTTCTACCAAACTTTCTCCCGGGCACCGAGCTAAGAATCTTACATGGCATGTAATTTTCACGGTAACCCTATAAAGTAGAGACTACTACCCAAACAGTACACATCTCTCACAAGCACCTCAAAAATCTCCTCATCTCTGAACAAGACTTTGCCTGACCCCTCACCCTTCTTCCTCAAGTGTTTTCTCTAATTCTCATAGGGAATTCTTGTCTGTAAACCCCTTGTTTACTGTTCCGTGACCTCTCTTCTATTATGGTGTCTGTTATTACTATCTATTATTGTCTTTTTACTTTTCATGTGTTTATATTTTGCTTCCCCTCAATAACTTTTAAGGTCCTTAAAAGCAAGAAACGGTGGTATTTCTTTGAATCCCTCACAGTTTCAGATAGTGTCCTTTTTAAGGATTTGTCATGTAATTCATGGTAGTGGGGTAGGACTGGATTCTCATACAGTGACCAAGCACTTTGATCAAAGTAAAAGCGTGAATGTGCTCTGCTCTAGCTTTCCCTGCCCCCAAACCTAGCTGTTCCATCCCCCCAAGGCGGCAAGACGTGCCTCTGAGAATAGACAAAGCAACAGGGGATCAGTTAGGGGAAGGATTTGTGTGCACGCCGGTCCTCACCCAGCATGAGAAATTGCACTGTGATAAAGTGGAACTCAAGCGATGTCCCAGAATATAGATTTCCCATCAGCTGTTCTCAGCCTGAGTAAATGATTCAGTCACCAGCTCAGGGCAACTCAGGTGAGAGAGCCCTCTAGGAAATCAGGCATGGGGGAGCCATCTCTGTGCCTCCCGCAGCCCCTCTAGTTGGCAGCATCTAGCTTATAAAGCTCTTGTCCTCTGAAGGGCCGGGCTGCTGGGCCGGTGTTCTCTCTGATTCACCTTCTCCCGGCACTGACTCTGCTGGAACGGAGGCATCTGTGAGAGCACCACCTTAGCGATAATTATAGTGTCCTAACCAGGAAGTTTGGATGTCATCCCAAGCTCGTTAGAAAAACTTATTCCTTCAAATTATTTATTCATTTCACAGTCCTCCTTAACAAGGCAACCCATTTCAATGCCAAGCGGACAACTTCCGCATCACATAAGTTCTTTACAGGATCATACCCAGCTAAAAGTAGGATGAATAGGGTCCGTTGATTAAATTCCAGTTTTTCATTCCTGAACATGACTAGTTTTGTTCCCAAATTAAAACCTGGCTACCTGGGTCCTACCAGTAAGCAGACAAGCAAACAAAAAGAAGATTTTTGCCTCAAATTCTGAGTGCTGTAATATTTGAACATTTGAAGCATCTATCAACTAAAACAGGAAGATGAGTGGAAACATTTCACTCTCTTAGCACTAACAAACTTAAAAGTCCTTAAACTGTAAGAATAAGTCTGCAGAGAAGCGTCATCATTCTTATTTCTTTTCAAGAAGAGGAGCAATGCAACCTATCAAAACATCTGTGAGCGCCCACCGTGCATTTCTTAAAAATTCTAGACCATTTTTCTTGTTGTTTGAATGCAGCTCATCAATCACAAGTTTGCCGCCCTAGAGAATCGTTTTTGAAGAGAGTGTTTATTATTGTGTTCAAAGACACTCCAGGCAGCAGCAGAAGGTGGATATGTGGTGTCTTCTCACCTTCAGCTACTGCATTGTCTTAAAAGCTCGTACATGGGTGATCAGTGGCTGCTTCCACTGGGTTTATGTCCTGCAGCTTCTTGTCATTCACCAGAAAGTACAGGGAGATTGCCACTGCAAAGAGAGCCCAGGGTCCAGTACAGAATCACCCTCTACTGGTGGAAAATGCCCATCGCTCTCCCATGGGGTTCAAAGAAATTCCAAGCCTGCAGGTCACTTTTGCAGAAGACCCTTTTTGTTTGTAATCTATTCAGGACTTCAAGTTGGATTAAATTCTCTGTGATTTTGCTTTTCTTCTTTTTTCCCAACAATCAACCACATAAGAAAAGCTGATTCCACATCTACAACCATTTTAAAAAGCGTGTTGTTAAGTGAACACAGCACTGTTATTTATCCCCATTTTCCAGCTATGTTGAAAGAGTGTTACAAGGGGATATTTTTCCCATTTGGACTGGAATAATTAGAGTTTCTTTTCAAGCCCCAGCTTCCACCAAAGACTCAGGGAGCACCTCCACCCAAACTCCTTCCTGCCACACCAAATCCTGGTAAGAGCTCTTTTTACCCGTTCGTTTGACCACCAATAGTTTTGCAATTTAAGCTGGGTTTGTTCCCAACCAAACTATGGCCAGTGTTTGGTTGGAATCGTTTCTGGAGATGAGTCCGTTCTCCTTTTCTGAGGGATGATCACTAGGCATTCCTAAAGTGTATACGGAGCCCAAGTAAATTAACTCACCAGTGGAGCCTGCTATTGGCATTCTCATTTTCCAGTCAGATCTCGTCCAGATCTTATTTCTCTAAGCCAGGCACAGGTTTGCTCTAGAAACATGCCCAGATGTTGCGCACCTGATGAACCCATCTGGTTTCAAGGGTGAGGTGCCCAAAAGCTTCTGTTCAGAGGCTGTTCATCATAAAAATGTGTATTTATGGATTCACCACGGGAGGAGTGTCTTCCAGGAAGCAAGGAGGAGCACACAGTTTAAAAGGTTTCGCCCCATGGTCTTCTGGCACAGAGCAGTTGAGATAACATGAGGTAGAAAAATATTCCGACTTAGAAATCTCTATTCGAATACTTTCTAGAATTGCTAGATGAATGAGATGAAAAGCAGCTCACGTTCCTGTAGGCACTTGAGGAAATTAAAATCCAATAAAACCTGGTTGCCAAGTGTCTTAATTCGTTCAGGCTTCTATAACAGAATACCATTGACTGGTGGCTTGTAAACAACAGAAATTTATTTCTCACAGTTCAGGAGGCTGGGAAGTCCAAGATCAAGGTGCCGGCAAATTCGGTGTTTGGTGAGAACCAGCTTCCTGGTTCATAATGGCCATCTTCTCACTGTGCCCTCACGTGGTAGAAGGGGCAAAGGAGCTCTCCGGGGTCCCTTTTATAAGAACACTAATCCCATTCGTGAGAACTCCACCTTCATGACCTAATTCCTTCCCAAGGCCCCACCTCTAAATATCTTCACACTGGGGATGAGGTTTCAACCTAAGAATTTGGGGAGGACACAAACATCCAGGCTGTACCATCAAGTTAGCCACTGCTCTTGAGGCTCCCTGATGCTAAGTGGCTAAGAGAAGGCTGGCAGGCTTAGATCTCAGCTCCAATCAGTGTACATGGCCCCAAGCTTTAAAGCAGGCCCCCAGGTACCTAAGTGCATATCCTAGCTGAAGTTATACACAACTGCGTTTTCACTCCTGAGAGACTGAGGCAGGCTCATACTGGATGCTTTCCAGATGTAAAACTCGGCTACCTCAGGCCCTCCCTGCTGCACTGCCGATGCCCTCGCTGAGGTTCTGGACTAGCGCTGTGCAGTAGAACTTTCTGCGATGGTGGCACTGTTCTCTTCTGCACTGTACCGTAATGTAGCCAGCACTTGACATGAGGCTAGTGTGGCTAAGGAATTACATTTTTAATTGTCTTTCATTTCAATTAATTTAAATAGCCACATAAGGCTAGTAGTGCCCATGTTGGACCGTGCAGCCCCAGAGCATCGTAGTAGCCTTTACGTGCCCTCCTTGCCTCCAGCATTCTCCCCACCCTCCTCTCCTGCATTCCACCCTTCGCACTGTCACCATGGTTCTCTTTCTAAAACAACCAGGCTGATGATATCACATAACCTTCCTAATCCATTAGCGGCTTCTCATGTGGCTGTAAAATGAATTCTAAGCTCCTGGCACAACCGATAAGGCCTTTCAGAGTCTGTCCCTTCCCACCTTTATCCCCGACAACTTCCCTGTTGTCTTTGCTCACTGCCCTCCCACATCCACAACACAGACTTTGCCAGTCCACGGGTCTGTGCCTTCCTGGTGCCTTCCTCATCCTTGCCCACCTGGAAAAGTCCCGTTCATCCTCTAAAATGCAGACGGACAGCATTTCCTCTCTGAAGCCTTCCCTGACTCCTTCCACTCTCGCCTTCCCACCTCCCTTCTGCTGCTTATTCGTCGTCAGTTCTTTTTTACTTACCTCTATTTGTTTCCATCCAAAAACTTCTCTTTGTCTCTCCCTGCTTTTTCACTGTTTCTCCCATTTTCAAGGTTTAATTGTACATAGTAAAATTTACCCTTTTTAGTCTGTAGTTTGTGAGTTTGACAAATGGATTTAGTTATGTAACAACTGCCACAGTAAGGTCAACCCCACTTGGCAACCATAAATTTGTTTTCTGTTTTACAGTTTTGCCTTTTCCTATAGAAATGGAGTCATACATCACGTAGCCTTTTGAGTCTGGCTTCTTCCACTTAGCATAATGCGTTTCAGATTCACCCACGTTGTTTTGGGTGTCAGTATTTAGTTCCTTCTTACTTGCTGAGTAGTATTCCATTGTGTGGCTGTACCATAGTTTGTTTATCGATTCCCCAGCTGAGGCATAATCACATTGTTTCTTGTTTTTGTTGATTATGAATAAAGATGATAAAACCTTTGCATGTAGGTTTTTGTGTGAAAATAGGTTTTCATTTCACTTGGGTAAACACCTAGGAGTGGGCTCGCTGGTTCATATGATACTACTTTCCAAAGTGGCTGCGCCATTTTGTATTCCTCTGTATAAGAGTTCCAGATGCTCCACATCCTTAGAGTGTGTTTTCAGGCTTTGTTACTGTTTTTTAACTTTAGCCGTTCTAATAGGTATGTAGTGGTATCTCATTTGGTTTTAATTTGCATTTCTATCCTGAAGACTAATGATGCTGAGGATCTGTCAGAAAGCCACCCTTCTATCTTCTTGGTGAATGCTTTCCCACTTTAGTCTCTTCCCTCTGGAGCATCATTGGCATTTCACTGTGGACAACAAAACCCACTTTAAGGCTCTTCAGCCTTTCTTCCTTCATTTCTCATTCATGTCTCATGTTAGAGTAACAAAAATAATTTCATGATCATGATCTCGGGTGAAATTATTCTGGAGACATATGTCTGCTTAGTAAAAATGAAAACACGTGTAATTATTACCCTTTAAAATACAAGGGGTGAGAGAAAATACACATAAACAGAAATCCAAATGAAGTTTAAAAGCGTAATATTTGTGTGATAGGATAAGAAAGGAAAACTATATGCAGTGATGGTTTCACTTTTCAAATAAGGAAATTCTGACATGATTTATTTGGCCATTCAGAGGTCACATTGCAAGTTGTTTTCAAAGTTGATATACCATCAGGATCTTCTAGGTCCCAAACACTTTGCTTGGGGGCCTTTTCTTATTGAGTTTTATCCAGTCATGCAAAATTGCATTATTTCAAGTTAAAACATGATACACCCTCTTAGTGGAACTTTGGCTTCTGTGAGAAACTGAAGAGCCAATAAATATTCATGTAATCTTCTGGATAACATATTGAAAAGGACAGCTGGCTCAGGAGGAATCATTTGCTTGGTTTAGTATCTGCTTCCATTTATATTAAAAAAATATTGCAAGAAGTTATTATCTACCAGAGGGCTTAGGGGAATACAATGAAAAGCTGATATTGCACCTGATTGCTTTTGACATTTACCTGTTGTAACAGGGAAACTGTGTGAAGATAGCCAAGTGACTTTTTACAAAACACAATTTCAGAAGCTATAAAAGGAAAAAGGAGATGGCAGAGATGGAATACACTGAATCCATAAAAATGAATCCGTAAAAATGAGAAACATGACTTGTCAGCAACACCTGCTTGTAACTATCAACCATTTCTACTGGGCCTGCTGAGAAATTACTGAAAGCTGGGTACATTGATGGGTATGAAGTCTCAAAAGGCAGTCGAGAGATACAAAGGAGAGAAAGAAAGTATGGTTTTATTGAACAGTTTTAACCCAATACCTGGGTTGATGAAATGTAATTTTATGACATTTTTTTAAACTCTTGAAAAGAAATCAATTGTCCTTTATATTTTTGTCTGTCAGGGCTACAAGGAGACAAAGTTTGGCTATATAAATTATTGACAATTTTTTTTCCAAGTACATTCTAAATCTCTAACTGGTATAGCAAAATACTGATTGTAATACTGTTTAAATTTACAAAAGATACGTCCAGTTTCTAATTGAAGGTGGTAAAATGATAACATGCTTATTTCATCCTGTTTCTTAGACACCGATAAAATGGTAGTAAATGAAGAAGAAAGGAATGGGCATGAGTGGGGAAGATGCTTTAAAGACAAAAAATTAGGAACTCATCTTGCAAGATAGAGGAAACCCAAAAGAGAAATGGATAGCTCAGAGTCGCTCATTTCTTTAGACACTCAGAGCACTTCAAACTTAGAAAGCTCAAGACAGAATGGAACCCAAAAACCATGACCACCAGAAGTGAAATTTTTATTTTTAAAATAAAAAAACAAGGCAACAAACTAAAATGAAAGAAGAAGAAATGGTGATAATTCAGGGAAAAAAAGAAAGCTTCAAAACTGTCTCGTGTATATACAGAGAGATGTGAGAAGATATTACCATCATGAAATAAAAATAGATGCTATAAAAAAGAATAAGATGATTAAAGAAAGAATTCTTAGAAATTGAAAACATCATGCCTGAAATTAAAAATTCAATAGAAGGATTGTAAGGGTAATCACACATGTAAACAACCAAAAAGTAAAAGAAACTTCACAGGAAGTAGGACAAAAAGAGACAAGTCTGAGAGAAGTGACAAGAGAATTATCGGATCAATCCAGGAAGCTGATCTCTGACTAATAAGAGTTCCAGAACCAGAGACCAGAGTAACAGAACGATGGTTATCAAAGAAACAGAACAATGAAAGTTCCCAAAACCAAAACTAAAGGAAACAAGTCTCCACACTGAAAAAGAAGCATTTCGAAACTTTAAAGCACAAGAAGTATAGGGACACTCTTGAACATTCCCAAAAAGAAAAAAGGAAAACAGATCACATACAAGGAACAAAAATCTGAATGGATTCACACGGCTCAGTAGCAACGCTGGATGCTAGAAGACGACAGAGCACCGCCTGCAAATTTCTGAGGAAAAATGATGTTTTCAATCTAGAATTTCATGCCATCTAGAATTCCAAGCTAGAATTCAACCAAATGAGAAGGTAAAAATGAAGACATTTTCAAACATTAAATACTGAAAAATAACTTTCTCCCATGCATGGGTTCTTAGGAAGATCCTGTAGGATATGCTCCAGCAAAATGAAAGAATGAATCAAATAAGGTGACGTAGAGTTTACAAAACCGAGCTTAGTGGGACCAGATTTTCTACAGCAACTTTCAGCCTAAAACAGGTGAAAAAGAATGTCCCAGCCACCTAGAAATTCACAAGATGAAAGGTGACTTCTTGGGATATACAGTAAAATGCGAATTGTCTCTACAGAAGATAAAGGCTTAAGTATCTAGAAAAGGAACTGTTTTTCCCTTCTCTCTCTCCAGCTCCCCGCATCCCACACACACACCCTTCTGGCCACCTACAAATCTGAGGATCATGACTCTTCTGAAGTTTCTTTCGTTCCTGCCACTCTAATGTCTAGGCATTTTGTCAGATTATGAGGGAAATAAATCATATCAAGTGGATACACAAACTCCTTGAAATGTGGTGGTATACGTTAAAGCCTATTTAAAGAGAGAGAAAAAAGAATATTTGCTTGGTAGATGACTCAGTAATGAGTGACTTCCTGCATAAGAATAATTCTCACAACAGAATAAGAGGACGAAGGTAATTTTTAGGCCTCTTGAATCAACATGCAGAGAATCAAGGGTCTTTGAGAACATACTTAGCAGAAGTTATTTGGACTACCTCTTCTGTGATGTGCCTGAGAATGGGAAATGCACCCACAAGAGAAAGGGATTGTTTTTGCCCCTTCCTGCCTCTCTGTGATAATTTCTCTTGGTAGGTATGCCACATTCTCATTCACATCTTCCATTGCAGACAGGAAAAACAGTAGAGTAATATGAGGAAGAAATGCATTATGGATATATCTACATAGGATCAATTGCGTTATTTTGAGGGCCCAGCGTAAAAGGAAAATGTGAGGTCCTCGTTCCAACACGATTAAGAATGTCAAGATGGTAAGAGCAGACCATTAAACAAACCTGAGGCCCTTTTGAGCATGGGGACCTGCATAATACACAAGTCACACACCCATGAAACTGGTCCTGTGCCTACAAGCCCACCAAAACTTTCCAAACAAGAAAACCATCTTAACCCAGCTGTATGGTCCAGGATGGAACAGTCAAGTAATGGCTAATTACAGTTCCTAATGCAATGAGATTTCTTTCAATTACCAATTCACCTTCAGCAAAATAAAAGCATACCAGATAAGATATGGCTGATGAATGCTTCTTATGTCCAGCCATATAATTAATACTTTCTATATGGTGCTTTCTGGCCTTGGAAACATGAGTATAGCTGGCCTCCCAAATTGCCATTGGGCCCCTCTTCCCATTCTCCCATCTGACCATCTGCTTATTACCAACTGTAGGATGACTAAACTTTCAGCCACAAGAGAATGACTCATGGGTGCTGGGGGTAAAAAAAAAAAAAGTGCACTTTTGGAATACACAGTCCTTAAAACACCAGCTGCTCGATTTTGGGTCTTGCAAGTCATTTGGCTATGAATTTCAAGGAAGATGTTTTCTTTTGGAAAGCTTAATTTCACAGACTTCTAGAGGAAATCAAGTCATACAGTCAGCTTTTTCTTAATTTTACCACAATTTTTTTTAAATACCAAACCCATGTTTTTCTCACATCCTCGCCCCCTGATGACCAAGAAAATCTCTTTCGAAGGACACTGTGTCACACTCCAGGAAGGGACAACATCTAGCTGAATGGATTTGTCACCATAGAACATGCTCATTCGGGACTGGTAGGAAGGAGAGATGGGAAATAAGCAAAATTGATACAGGTTTCCGAAGGCAGGAAAACAGATGAGGATTCTTCTTCATGTGTTACAGAGATGGGAACACTCTGTGACAATCACTCTTCTCTTGCTCCCATATGTGCAGTGTCCCTCTAGAGGATCTGGGCAAAAGCATCTTATCCGGGATCTCCGTAATTGTGAGGGTGGAAGGGACTCCACCGACAAAGCATCCGCTCCTTGCTTCTCCCTCCCTGGATCTGGTAGAACCCTCTTGACCACCATGAGCTTTGCACTAAGTGAGCTGCCACTTAGCCTAGGGACATTATGCTCCCTCCTCCCCAGAATGACCTTCCTTTTTCTTACCATCCTGAGTTCACACCTGGTCTCAGAAATTCACCCTCCTCTCTACCTTTGTTGCATGTCACCTTTACCATGGATTTGCCATTTGTGTTTTAAGTATGTTTATATGATTATCTCTGGTCTCCCCAACTAGACTGGGAGTTTCTTGAGGGCAAATATCATGTGTTATTTTATTGTCTTCCCCACTGGGCCTAGCATGGAGCCCATTACTCAGAAGATGCTATGCAGAAGTGTATCATTGATGCAGTAGTTGATTCTCCTGCCCCGACCCACAATTTTAAAACTACACATAAATAATTTTCACAGATGATTTTAAGAAAGTCAACTGGAATCATCCAATTAAAAAAAATTTATTTTCATATCAGGTCATAGACTCTAAATGGAAACCAGCTTACCTTAAGCCCATGACATGTTTAACCTTCACATATTAATGGAATTGTGAGCTAATGAGTTTACGCTATTGATTGCCTTTGAAGTATTTATTTTTGTCACGCTCATTTCAGAAACTTCTCGCTTGTAAGTTTAACATGATTGATGCAGAATCTACTTTCCCTGTCTAACGCTTTCCTTCAAATAAACTCTGCTTTGTGGGATCTATTAACAAGGAGATAATTAAATGTAAACATGTCTCAAGCTTTTCCTTCTCTGACATAAAATACACATAAAACAACAAAGAAATATTTTTAAAAAAAAAAAAGTGATGAGGGATCTACTACTCTCTTCCCTGAGGATGGTGCAACTAAGAATTTCAAGAAGAGTCCATCACCAAAATTTCTGGGACAAATCCATCCCAAAGCCAGAAAAGTCCTTCAGGCAACCATCCCATCTTCTTGATGGGAACTGACCTAAGGCAGGACTCAACACGAGCTCCTTGGTTGACCAATGGCTGAAGGAGCCTCAATGGACCCTATGAAGGTCCCAGAAGAGAACTCAACAGCAAAAAGGAAGGATCATTGCTTCCTGTAGTGGTGTGGCTAAAGACCCAAAGAACTCAAGTCTCTAGAATGAACTTAGAGAGCATCCAGTCCAACTGATTGTCTCTGAATATTCCTACTAAAATAAGTGCGCCATGTTGAGTGGCACCAGAAGAGTCGCTTCGTCTATGGGAAAATATAAAACATAGTGCTGTAAAAATGTACAGCAGTGTTTTACCCAGAAACGCATCAAGAATAGGAAAAGATAGGTTTCTTTTTCCATAATTTACGTGATTTGCAATTAAAGGAAAATTTCTAACTACTAATACGTCACCTCCTTCCCAAATGTCAGTGTGTCCAAAGTCACATGACATATTGCACCTTTTCCCAAATATCGGTGTATACTAAGCAGACTGATCCAAAGACTTGATTTGTGTTGCTGCCTGACAGGTGATGTCTGCAAGCCATGCAGTCTAAATGGACTGTGCTCTGGCAGTTCCCTTAGTCATCAATTCTCAGAGAATTAATGAGTACCATTCATCCCAATAATAGAAACCAAGGTCAGGGCCTCTTCCATGCTCTGTAATTCCATTAGCAATGCACGGACAGCACTTAGGTCATAAGCTCTGTCGACCTTATCACTGAGCAAATGGAACTGCGTCTTGTTTTGAGAGCGAATCCTTTCTGAGCACACCCTTGTCAATGATTTGTACATCAACATTCGATGTACTTACATGTCAGGAAAATGCTAGTAAAGAAAAAGTGAGGCTGTCTTTGGCTGCCAAGAGTTTTGAGTACTGTTTCTATTAAGGTAAATGCCAATAGAAAACAATTTTTAATAAAACGACATCAGGTACTTCCAGTTACTGGATGTACATTTTTGTAAATTGTGTACTCATTCCTGATTTTATGTAAGCCGCTCCATCCTTCTGTGTGGCTGCCATAGAATTTATTTTAGTTTTCATTCTTTTATCTTGGTTTTTATTTGTTTATTTTAGTTTTTATTCTACCTCCCCTAATAAAGTGAAAATGGCCTTGAAACTAAGAGTTATCACCATATGCAAATAATTCTGTTTACAATGAAACTTTCCTTTTGAAATCTCCAGCAGCATGCTTTTCTAAGCCATTCCCTCGCTCTTCATAATTCAAATAGCTTTCAATCTACCACATATCAAAAAAGAAGGGAGTGACCCCGAGGTTTGAAGCCATAGGTACGGGTTTGAATCCTGGGTTTGATACTTATTTGTTTTCTCAGCAGTAAAATAGGCATGATTATTACACTTTTACAGCTTCTGCACGCTGTTACTGTAAGGATTTGAAATAAGTGCCTAGCACAGTGCCTGGAAATTAACCAATAACAACTTATTGCTGTTGGGCACATAGAATTGTGTGTGTGTGTGTGTGTGCGCGCGCACGCGCATGTATGTGTGTGAAATCTATGTTTTGAAACATTTGGGGGTTTTATGCCCAGTAAATTCTAGATGATCTGCAGTAATGGAAGGGAGCAGAGACAAGAACAATTCAAAACAGCAAATCATCCAAATACCATTTGTATATGTTTTAAAGTATATTTTTAAATTTCCTTTCAAATATGAGTGTCTCTAATATGCAAAGAAATTACTTCAAATAAAGGAATGACACTATGATGTGAAGTCCCAGCTAAATAGGATCTGAGGGGCGGTCCGGTTTTCCTCTCCCTTTCTCTCCCCTCCTCTCCTCCTCACGCCTTGCCTGTCAAAGACAGCTGCCACAGAGAACCCACTTCAAGCAAAGTGCCTGCCTCCCACCCTCCCCTGGGTCAGGGCCATGAGTGAAGTGTTTACGATTCCCTGCTCAGAGCCAGGCTGCTCTCACAGAATAAAAGCACAGACGCTCATGAACCAAGTGCTTGAGTGGAGGGAGGACACAGTAAGGTGCAAACCCTGGGAAATCTGACAGACTAGGATTCTAAACCCAAGGTCACCCTATGCGATCTTGGGCGAATTGCTCTGCACTTTATGCTTCAGTTCCTTCCACTGATAACACTATCAGGTATCTCATATGATCTGTGAAGGATTCAATTATATATATTACTGTAGTTATAATTGTGTGTGTGAGTGTAAGGCTCAATATAGAAAATGAAGAGATCTGTATCATGCTGATTTCTCTTTGGATGATAAACTCTTACTTACAAGTTGGTGTTTTCCTATGGAGACCCGCAACATCTTTTTTGTGAAACCAGAGAAAAACAAACAGGATTCTTGGCCTCTTCTGGTGACTATATAATCCCCCAAAACACATCTCTCTTTCCCAAGTGAAGCTGTTTTCTTGTGTTGATTCTTAGGGGATTTTGCTCTGTAGGAAGCAACGCGTTCCTTCCGTTTGAGCAGTATTACAAGTTTATCCCATGTAGACAGAATTCAAGCTGGTACCTCTGTACAAGCACACGCACACATCAATAGTGACATCAGTAACATTAAAAAGGTAATAGTAATAGAAAGAGAGAAAGAAAAGTTAATATGCATAGGTCAGTTCTTACGTGCCAGGCTTCTTCTAGTCACTTTACATACGATAGCATTTAATTCTCAGAACCAGAATCCTGTGAAGTCAACATATTATTATCCCAATTTTATTGGTGCAAAACCAAAACTCAGAGAGGTTAGGTATCTTTCCAAAGGTCACAGAATAGATAACAATATACACATTATGGCCAGGGAGACCGTATCTTTTACTGACTGTTCCAGGAACACTGTTGAACATGGAACGAGGAGAAAACAGCAAGGAAAGTTCACTCTGGTTGTGTTTGAAGCCCATACACCTTGCAATACCCATATTATTTTATAAAATAAGTAAATGAGTGAGTTCTTATTATGTTTCTTATCATAGTTCTACCTGAGAAATATACTGTCCTAAGACTCCAAGATGATCATGAGCGTGCTTTAAGTCAGTGTTCTTCAATAAAGCCATTAGCACCTGTGATAAATCAAAACGTGTTTGAGCTTCCAACACGATGAGTTTCACTTCCAAGACAGGCTCAGGCAATATTTTCATATGCTGTCTATAACCTTTCGCAACAGAAATATGATCAAGGTGCTGGTTCATTAACTCACTGAGTGTCCTTCCTTCCCAGGGCTGTGAGCCTGTGTTCTGCCTTTCGCTGTAAGGCATATGTGGATTGAGAGTTCAAGAGCAGGTGCCCCCAGAGCATAGTGAATGGTGGAGTGTGTCTTTGACTTTATGCAGATTAAATCAGTACCTCACCTCCATGGAGGGAGCAACAAGTCATTGACAGGTGATGTCCTGGCCAAGGTTCTCTGTATTGAAGGGAGAAGGGAACAGGTTTCTAGCTTGTAAGTTCCTTGAGAGAGTTTACAGGACACTGTGTGCTATTGATGTCTGACCCCGGAAATAGCGAACCTGGCAGGCACTTAACCATGGACTTGACTAGAAGTCAACCTGCTGGAAAATCTATATCGCCACGTACCTGGCTCTCCTCACACATATAAATAAACAATTTAAAAAGAAAGTTTCATTGTTTCAAAGAGACGTATGCCATATTTCATCAATTCCATGCACATTTTCCATATTTTAGTATCTCAAAAACTAGAGAGCATCCTACAGTCAGTGGAGTGTCCCTGTTCAATAGGCAGGTTTTTTTCTTTCTTGTGGTGTATAAAATAAAGGTGTGTCTTTGCATTGCTGGCATCTTAGATTTGATGAAATACATATGTATCAGATATTAACAGGGTCTCAATGCCACCTCATACATTAAATCAGACAGAAGAGGTAAGATCTGAAAACCGCATCAACTTTTAAACTAACGCTTAGTGGATGAGTGGGAAGCTGATTGTACGTGTTTACCGGCTGGCTACTGCCCATTTGAATATGTATGTCTTTCCTTTCCTGTTTCCCTCTCTCAGTAAAATATAAAAGGGTAGAAATTAAATTCCCGGCACTTATTGTGTCTTTCTGGAACTGCGTATTATTGCCCCTAGAGCAGGAGCTCTTTAGGCACAGTGCTCTATGTCTGGGGTTCTCACAAGTTTGTATGTGTTGGAATCTCTTGAGGAACTTCTTAAAAACGCATCACCCTCAGCTCCTGCCTGAACATTCTGATTCACAAGGTCTGGGATAAGGCCCAAAGAGCTGTATTTTTAAGCCTAGGGCAAGGATGGTGCACCCCAATGGTAGAGAGACCCTGGTCCACATGTTTGGAACTGGCCTGTCACTGCAAAGGACTTGAATTAGAAACTCTGGTCTCAGGAGTATGCACAGGACCACATCTGAAAGGAATGGTTGGGATTTCAAGGGCAAATATATCGACAAAAGAAGGCATTCCGACATTGCCTTGTTTCCTGTGGGGCTGGGACTCAAAGACAGAATGTGTATTGGTCACGCCCCTGACGCCTATTTCTGTTGGGGATTTTTCCAGCTGTGCCCCATAAGATCGGACGCATCATTGATGGGAGTCCTGCAGATCGCTGTGCAAAACTGAAAGTGGGAGACCGGATCTTAGCAGTGAATGGCCAGTCTATTATCAACATGCCTCACGCGGACATCGTGAAGCTCATCAAGGATGCGGGCCTCAGTGTGACCCTTCGCATCATTCCTCAGGAGGGTGAGTGCCCGAGCGGGGAGCAGGGAGACCACTTGGTGCCATCAGGGTGATGTCAGAGCTCAGAGGTTGACTGTTATTTACACTTTAGCAAAAATTCACACTCTCCTGCAACCCGTGTCTTGTTTACTCAGTGCCAGTTTCATTCAGAGAGCAAGCTACGTGACATCATAGATAAATAGTGCGAGTCCCAAGACACTGGGGTATTCCATCATTCCCTATGGGCCTGGGATCACTGTTTTTATGATTATATTAAGCCAGAAGCCATTCAACAGAGAAGATAGAATCACAAATCTGAAGGAAAAAAAAACACACACACACAATGTATTCATGTTAATGGTTCAGCTCTGGAGGATTCTTCAGTCACATTGATTTTGAAAAGCTTGAGGAAGTTTCGTGGTATAAAGAGAGCTCATTTAGAAAATGTTGCATCTGATACGAATTTTAAAGTTCCCTCTTAGCCTTTGGAATTTCTGTGTACAAGGACTCCCCCCTGAGGCTTGAAGAGTGTAAGCATCACAACTCACAGCCACGCCTCAAGGGGCCACGGAGCTCTGAGTACCAGCTCCCCAGGAACTCACCATTTCCAGACACGGCGGGATCGCTGCTAGTTCGTAGCTGCTGGCTCATTAGTGATATTGGAGAATTCAGGGGCTGGAGCTCACTGGTGAGTGGAGCACGGTGTCCCACATGGAGAATGATAAGGCTCACTCACCTTGGTCCCCTCCCTCGGTTTCATTCAGTCTCCTGATTCCATCTTGAGACTATCTCACAAGCAGGCAGAAAACAGCCACCTGACTTTAAACATAAAACAGTGGTTCTCAAGTGAGGTGATTTTGTCCCCCCAGGGGATATTTGGCAATGTCTGCAGACATTTTTGATTGTGATTGGGGTGAGGATGCTACTGGCATCTGATGGGTAGAGGGCAAGGATGCTTCTAAACATCCTACAACGCACAGGACAACCCTGCACAGCCAAGAATAATCTGGCTCAAAATGTCAACAGTGGCAAGGCTGGGAAACCCTGAAGCAAGGGGAGAAGAAATTTAGAAATTTGGGCCGTGAGAAAAGAAAGGAGAAGAGTGGTTTATAAGGGATTGCTAAGGGATCACTTCCCTTTTGTCACCCAACCAAAAGACGAGAAAATGACCATGTTTTTTGAACCCGTTATCTGCAGACACCATTATGTGTAAAACATTCAATGGAAATTAACTCTAAGCAGGATTGCTCACAAAAACTCTGACTTGCGTCTCCATTCTCCCAGTCTGAAATACGTCCAGCCCTTAATCCAATATAGATAATTTCAGTTGAAAATTTGATGCTATTACAAGAAAGGCCAAAATGGAGTTTAGATCGAGAACAAGTTTATGAACCTTCCTCTGTCCAGGGTTCTTTCTTCTTCCCGGAGAACCACGGGTACGGAGAGTAATTAGGCAATGAGGCTAACAAGGAGCCTGAGAAAAGATGGCACAAACCATTTTCTGTTATTATGGTTAGTTCCTTTCCCAAACTTTGGAATAGTGGTAAGATTCTTGTTACAACCAAACAGCAGCGGCTATAATGATTTCTCTCGGCCAGCAATGCTGGGAAAATACCGTATATTTTAGAGCTCAGTCCTTTGAATTATTGTTTCATAGTTTTCCCAGATTTTTCTTTATTGTAATCTTTTCTTTTGACAAAAAGACAAGAGAATCTGTTCATAACTTTGCGCAGAAACCGTTAGAATTAACAAAAGAATACTAATTCTGGGGGTGGTGTTGGAGCTTGAGAAGTTAAAGCTGCTGTCTTAAGGCCTAGCAGACACTGAAATAACCAGAGCCTTGAGCCATCTGCCAAGGCAGAGTTTCCACCTCCGGCCACCTTCTGCCCTTCATGAGATGCCAGTGTGTCTGCATTTGACGCTTGGTTCCCCACTGCAGAGCTCAACAGCCCAGCCTCGGCGCCCAGTTCGGAGAAGCAGAGCCCCATGGCGCAGCAGCACAGCCCCTCGGCCCAGCAGAGCCCCCTGGCCCAGCCAAGCCCGGCCACCCCCAACAGTCCGGTCGCCCAGCCAGCTCCTCCTCAGCCACTTCAGCTGCAAGGACATGAAAATAGGTAAAGTTTCCACTGGCTTTTCTGATCCTGAGAGGTGCGGGAGGCTGGGAGAGGGAGAAGTGGGGACAGGACGGGACACAGGCAGGAGAGAGATTCTCATAAAGTGGAAATTGCCATGTGTGCCTTTGTGTGATTTGGAGACTGTGTGTATGTTATAAATGTGGTTTTATTAGCAAATACAAGTGTCTGTCCTTCACAATGAGAGAAGCTTTTCTGAAGAAATGATGAGCGATTGCAGATGAGCAGGGGTTTACTAGCTGAAGAGCACATTAAAGTGAGTCCAGACAGAGTGGAGCACATGTTCAAAGGCCCTTTGGCAAGAGGGAGCAGGTAAGCACGATGGAGGGAAATAAGGCCACATAGTGGAGATTAAGCGGAGCGACCATGGTTTGAGATGAAGCCTGTGAGGGTGGTAGGGGCCCGCCCTACAAGGTCTGTAGGCAAGTTAAAGATTTTGATATTGGGGCCGGCCCAGTGGCACAGCAGTTAAGCGTGCACGTTCAACTTCGGCGGCCCAGGGTTCACCAGGTCAGATCCCGGGTGCAGACATGGCACCGCTTGGCAAGCCATGCTGTGGTAGGCGTCCCACATATAAAATAGAGGAAGATGGGCACGGATGTTAGCTCAGGGCCAGTCTTCCTCAGCAAAAACAGGAAGATTGGCAGCAGATGTTAGCTCAGGGCTGATCTTCCTCAAAAAAAAAAAAAAATTTTGATCTTAAGGGTAGTGAGAAGTCACTGGAGGGATTTAAACTGAGGCCTGACATCACCGGATTTGCTTTCCACCATCTCAGTTGACCCCACAGAAAAAAGACTGGAGGCTGGTCAAGGTGAATGCAGGTTAAGCAGTTAGAAGTGGCTGCCAGTGTCCACTGAGCCACAAAGGTAATGGCTTGAAAGTAACGAGGGTGTGGAGTAGGGGAAATGTTGAAGGGTTTGAAAGCATTAATGAACGTTAGCATTTTTACTGCGTTGCACTTTTATCTCCGCCCACCCACGATCTAGTGAGGTTCTTTCATTCCACATCATGCGCTTCTGTGAATAAGGCACTTTGAAATTCCAGAAAAAAAGGATGCCATATAAAGATAACATTGTCTTCTCATTGTGACTTGTGTGTAATGGGGAGCCTGGGTTGGGTTGAGCCATTAGAGACGGGCAAGAAGACATGTTCCCATGTTGTTTTCTCCCTTTCGAAGGAGAAAAACAGGACAGCCCATGGGGACATCTCTGAACACTAAATCCTCGCCAGTCTTTTCCATGATTCTAATGTTTTCTGAACATCTGCTTCCCATCTCCTGCCTTCCCCGTTGGGGAAGATCTAAGTGACACCCAGTTTTTGAGTCCCAGAACTCTCTAGGTTCATCACTCACATGGTAGCCAAGCAAATATTTTCCCCCACCACAGGTGTCATTTCCATAAAGCCCTGTTCTATTCTGATGTCCCTCATTCGCTCTCACAGAAAAGTAAATGTCTGTTGTCCTCAGCCGTTTATGGTTTTAATATATTCCAGGGAAGAAAAGCGACTAAGCCCCATAAAGCAAATGCTAGAGGTAAGAGTTTGATGCTCTATAAGAGGAGCAAGCCCAGGTCCCTCGGTAATAAGCCCCAGATGTGTTCTCTTCCACCGCGTGTCATTTCGACAGATTGCACCTGCTTTCCCCAGGACTCATTTCAGCCTCAGGAGGAAGGATCTGAGCCTTCCAGCAGCCCTCGGCCAGCTTCAGACTCTTCTTCTTGGCTCTGCCCCTGTTGATTAACCTCCCAGCCCCAGTCCCATCTTCTCCTTTCCAGAGTCTCATTTCCCTTGAGATGGGCTCTTGCTTCTAGCCTTGGGGAGGGCACTGTCACCCCCGGTGTGCATAGTTCAGTGGGGAGAATGACGATTGGGCGAGGCCACTGTCCTGTCCCCATCTGCTACTAGCTCGCAACCAGGATTCAGCCCCATCACAGGTGCAGTGGTGTTTGGATCATTTTTTTGCCTGAATACACAATAAAATATTTCCTAACTCTGGGGTTAACGGATTGAGCTGATCCAAAGTTTTATAATAACCAAACAAATTTGTCTAGAGTTCTTGGGTATTTTTGCTTCAGTAATATTAATAGCCTGGGAAGGGCCCACTCCAGTCCTAGGGCCTTCTCCTGGCACTCAGGATTCCCAGCACCACTCTTCCATTGTTAGTGGGTGGCTCACTTGCATAGGAATCAAGAGATCCAATAATCTTACAGAAACTAGAACCATTTTCCTGGCTGCATTTAAAGATGGTCATGGTATCAGAGAGAAAATTCTTTGCCTTTTTCTAGGCTAGAGATGTCTCCAAGACAACTTGTATGCCAAGCACACAGTATGAATTTTATTTTTATTTTTTTTATTTTGTGGTGAGGAAGATTGGCCCTGAGCTAACATCTGTTGCCAATTTTCCTCTTTTTGCTTGAGGAAGATTGTCCCTGAGCTAAAATTTGTGTGAATGTTCCTCTATTTTATATGTGAGACACCACCACAGCATGGCTTGACCAGTAGGTCCATACCCAGAATCTGAACCTGCCAACCCCAGGCCACCAAAGCAGAGTGTGTGAACATAACCACTAAGCCACTGGGCCAGCCCTGTATGAATTTCTTATTAGTTCATTTGTACAGGAAGTCCCCACCTACATGTCAAACTAAGCCAGCTCCCATGTTAAAGAGCGACAAAATAAAATGACAATCTGCTTGCAAATTTTCATTTTTTGAGTTAGAATGAGTGAATATTTTATCCTGTCTTATTTACTCTTCGATTGGCTTCCAGCTGACACCCCGCATACCTCTACCCATGTCTCTGTCCCATAACATTCTTTTGGTGTGAGCTCAGGAAACACAAAATAATTTTAATATGGGCATAAGCAAAACACTTATTCAAGGAGAAGCGTTTGTTGAAAACAACAGAAGAGCCATTATGTAAATATTCCAAAACTAAATGTGAATAGCAGAATTCACCTCCCTCAGCAAAGGTAGTTGATATTTGACTGCATTTTAAAGAGCGAGGTCAGTGGAAGAGCCCTGGAAGTAGATTTCCTTCACAGACTTTAAACCCTTAAGGCTGGAAGGAATTCTTGAAAGGCTCACATAAGGCAAAATCCCGCCATAAGATCCCCTGCCACATGGACAGTGTTTCTTGGTTCTGGAACTTGTTTATAGCATAAAATTCTGCTAGAATTTACTGTTAGCAATCTAGTTTTATCATCTCTAAAGTCACTTTAATAAAGGAGTTAATGGCTATGAAGGGTTATACTGATGACCTTCTTACTTAAGTAAAGGAACTTGAAAGAGGTTAATAATACTTCAATAATCTTGTGTTTTCCTTAAATAAAGTGTTTCACAAATTCAAAACAACATAATTTTTGCCCTAGCCGGTGTATCTTCACTTAAAAGTTAGCAACACTCATAAAAAATTGAGCATATTTTTCTTGTTAAAGAGCTGTTCAATGTGCAGCTCGCAAAATCCTGACGCCTGGCCCTGAGGTAGAATGAAGTCTGGGCGCTGGAACGTACGTAGGCTTCCATGACAGCTGTTGCGAGTTCTCCCCGTTCCTATTTCTAAGCTTTCGTGTCATCTCGGGGGGACTCTTCCACTTCACCCTCTTTTGCTGCATCTCGTGACACATCTGGTTAGAAACGGAGCACATGATGGATATTTCATACCCATATCACACCAATAATGAAAATAAAGTGACGGGGCTGGAACTTAAAACCAAGTGACATCTAAACCATCAGGCAAGCTATTTCTAGAAAGGAACCCACACGCACCAACAAATGTCACCCAGTTCAATTCCTTTTGTTTAATTCATGCATTTGCATAGTTAAGCATCTCATTCAAAGCATATTTTAAATAATTCTGTTCTCAGCATACATACTCTCACTGGGGGAGAGGGCAACTCATAGAAGGAGTATGTCGCTTCTGCAGGTTAGGTAACAAATGGGACCTACTCAAAGCATTGATTGAAATAACTACATCACTAACCTCCATCCAAAAACCCCAAATAAATACATCGGCTGCCATCCACTTTCAGTGTGTCCTCACCAAATATTAGATTATGCTAATGGAAATTGTTCAGGTGAATGACTGTTTTAAATATTTAATACTAGTCAGCATCCGTGAGACCATCATCAGCCAGTAAAATGCAAAAAAAAAAATCTAGTCTTAAAGGTAAAAATTCTACCGGTTTTGAACCTGTTTTCATAACACATTTGAGTTTTTCCTTGGTACTAAATAGTTTCTCAATCCCTCAAACCCTCCATATTAATTTTAGATAAAATTATTGTTGTGTAGAGTGTATTTTTTAATCTTCCTACATCCCTGGGTAGCTCATTATAGACCATCATTGTGGCAATTGGCAATGAACCACAGAATTAAGTGGCTTCTCTACTATGGTGAAAGTTTTTTGGCTTACCTTACTCATGACCCCATAATGGCAGGCACTGGCTATTTTAATCTCCTTTTGGAACTGGGAATCTCCTCAGTTTAGAGCAGTTTGGATTCACAAAAGAGCACTAAACAACTCATACCAGTCTCTGTATTTATTTTATCAGTAACTAATATCGAGAAACAAGAAAAAGACAAACGTTGGACATAAACATCTTGGCTTCCCTTCCACCTCATGCCCATGGTAGTATCTGACACTAACCCATTAGCTGTGGTCTCGTAGTTAATCTCTACACAATGTGTCTCTCCTCTTAGCAATGACCCAGTGACTTTCTACCTGATCTGTACGTGGTGATTATACCTTACTATCTCTCCTATAACCTCTGTAATATATTCAAAAAGATCCTACCTAGCAAGTTAAAACAGCCTTTAATTATGTATTTGTAAAGTATTCAGAAATACTGCGATCATGTTTTCATGAAGTAATGAATGGTGCGTGTGTGAGACACAGAGAGAGAGATGGAGAGAGCTGGTTTCCTGGTGTTAAGACAGACTGATATTTTGGGATGTATAGTTAAGTGTTTAGCTCCCTAAATTTGCTGCAATTGTAGTTTTTAAGCAGCCAATGTCAAAGAGGGATATCCATAATCCTTTTCCACAAAGTTCTGGTTGAACCGTCATTTTTACCTTGATTTCTTAAGGAGCCAAATGAAAAGGATACCATATGGCATTTGTCAACGATTTAAAAGTAATGCTTACCATTTGTTGAATCTTTTCATGCTCCTGAAAACGGAAAAGGACCATCAAGAGGTGTGGCCCACGAGGGCCTGGAGGTCATGCGATCATTCCAGTCTCCTTAGAATGCTGAGATACCAAAGCAAGTCCCGTTTCCATCTATTTAGTTACAGGTCCGAAGTAAAAGCGAGGCAAGATGTGAAACCAGACATCCGACAGCCTCCGTTCACCGACTACAGGCAGCCCCCACTGGACTACCAGCAGCCGCCGCCCTTGGACTACAGGCACCCTCCCCTGCTGGACTACAGGCAGCACTCCCCCGACACCAGGCAGTACCCTCTGTCAGACTACCGGCAGCCCCAGGTACCTCAAAGACCCCATTAAACCTCATTTTCTAATGAGCAAACCTGTCATTCACACACACACACTCGTGACTCTGATACACTTATTTATGGGCTCAACAGCAGCGATGAGAAAACTCAAAGGAGAGAGAATATCCCTCAGGTCTACATGCAATAATTACACGTTTGCCAAGTAAACTGGTGAATACGAAAGCAAAGAAGCTACAGAGCACTTCTTTCAATGACCCAGTAAACTGGGTCTGATCTGCTCAAACCTCTGGGGTTTTGTCTTGCATTTTGCTAGACCGTGAAGTCAGGTTACTTCCTCTCACAACGCAGTGTCATTGGGAAGACGTTAACTGCGAAAGAGAAGACAGCAGAAGGGCTGATCACAGAAGCTTCTCTGATACTAAACAATTTTTTATTCCATTTTCTCCCCAACCCCGAAGGATTTTGACTATTTCACTGTGGACATGGAGAAAGGAGCCAAAGGATTTGGATTCAGCATTCGTGGAGGAAGGGAGTACAAAATGGATTTGTACGTGTTGAGATTGGCAGAGGATGGGCCAGCCATAAGGAATGGGAGGATGAGGGTAAGAACAGTCTCTTTTTGTAGAATTGCTTAATTTTGAAAGGAAAACCTACTGTGGTCTTGGAAGAGGGCTGAAGTGTGCTATTAAGCAAACAGACTTGACGTAGGTTTTGCTTTCTTTCTATTTCATGATCCAATTTTCTAAAGGTTTGGCGAAATATTATTTAAGAATTATCATCTCTCTCATTTTCCTGCTTATTGGCTTCTAATTGACAAATCTCCATATAGGGTTTTATATATGCATATAGTTTCTCTAAAGGGCAAACTAAAGAAAAGGAACAATCTAAAGAAGTCCAAGAAATAGCTTGGAACGGAAATATGGCGCCATAAGTTTTTCCATGCTTTGACGATTCAGTTTTCATTTGAAGTTGAATCTTTTGAAATTTATTCTGAGCTTATGCTTTTTTCCCCATGTTTATTAATCAAATGGTTCTGTCTTTCTTTGGAAATATTTCTTTTGTGCTGACTGGTCTTTGGGCTTTGATGTTGGGCAGACAGAAGCAGTGGGAGAAAGGGGGACGAGGCCTTTTGGATATACGTGGTCTTTAAAAATGGCAGCAGTCAGAAATTTTCCAATTAGGGGGTAAGTTGAGGGTGAATTTTTTAATGTAATTTTTTAACGTAACAGTTACTTTGAGGTATCCAATTAATGCGTAACTGAGTCTTCATCTAAAGATAGAAAACAAAATAACAATATAGAACATTAGTCAGTCTCTCTCTCTGTCTGTAAAATGGCAACTAGTAAGCACGTAATAAGTTAGCTATTATAAGTAAAATCTAGAGTTCATGCCTGCCTTCCCTCCTTGCTCTTGAAGTTAATAGAGAAAAGCTGTGGTTCTTGTGTTCTGGAAGCTCAGATTCTTGTGCTGAGCCTCACCAACCAATTGCTCCTGGACAACTGAATGAATCTGTTATTCCCACCACCAAGTCTACCATTGCTCTGATTCTCATTCCCAGGTCAGTGAATCATCCACAGTGCAAAAGTAGAAAGAACATAAATTGTGTCTATTTCTCTTCCTCCCTTCACAATCCCTTAACAACTGGGAAGTATCCAAGTTGGAATTTGGCCCTGCCCTGATCCAACACCAGCCACCTCTTACCCCATCTATGTATGGTTTTAGGATGGGCCTTCACATGGTTTCTTGACTCCCAGCTTTCTTATAACCAGAAGGGCACTTTCTTTTTTTCTTTTTTTCTTTTTTTTTTTGGTGAGGAAGATTGGCCCCGTGCTTACATCTATGCCGATCTTCCTCTATTTTGTTTCTGGGATGCCGCCATAGCCTGGCTGGATGAGCAGTGTATAGGTCCGCACCCAGGATCTGAACCTGCAAACTCTGGGCCACTGAAGTGGAGCACTCAAACTTAACCACTACACCACCAGGCCAGCCCCAGAAGGCCACTTTCTTGACATGCTGCAGAGCCAACTCACAAGTAGTTAAATAAGCCAAAATTAATCCTTGCACTGCAGGTGGAAGCAACACAGAGTGAAGGCCACAGGTGAAACCACCAGAGCCCATGAGAGAGGACGGCTCCACCCCTACCCCGTGGACTTCAGGGGTGGCCTGTGTGGGTTCCAAACGATGGCCACACTTTTGAACAAATGGTCTAAATGGCTGATCGATCTATACAATACTCCCAAGGCATAGAAGCCTAAATATAGGAGTATCTTATGTAAAAAAAATACTCTTTCTTATAGGGTTTAAGCCAGAGCAGTAGCTCTCAGTGTGGTTTCTGTCATCACCATCACCCAGGAAGGTGTTAGAAATGCAGAGTCACAAGCCATACCACAAACCTGCTGAATCAGAAACTCTAGGAGTGGGGCCACCAGGCTGTGTTTGCGTGATTCACCTTCAGGTGAAGCTGGTACAAGCTGAAGTTTGGGAAACACTGAGCTAGAGGGAAGCTGTTGTGACATGGGTATGACACGGGTAGGACATGTGGAGCTCAGGCTTGGTTACTCCCCGCTTGATCTTGTCTGAGGAGATTTCCATTCTGTTCCAGTGGTTTACCTGAGGTCCTTAAATCCATGTAAACACAGATTTAGAATTCTGTAGGCAGGTGCTCAATTTTACGAAAGATGCTTTTTCTTCTGGCAGGTGATAAAAATGAGTCGTCTGCCTGGGTTTCAGAAAATAGTATTTTCACTTCTTGTCAAAGATTATAAAAATAAGCGATATTTCATCATTTCCCATGCCGTTTTTACAAAGCAACCTATTCTTTCTGTGTACAAGCTGTCCGAAAGGAATTACTGTGGCAATTTTAGATAATATGGATTAGTTTATTTTGGACTACAGTATATATATTTCTAACATTTAATTCTCAAAGAAAATGAGCCACTTGAGAGTCATACAAATTCCATGGATCAGATTTTACTGGTTGATTTTATGTCTAATCTTTAAAATAAGGATGAGAACTTGGCAGGGATGATGGAAGACGTTTTCTGCTTTTTATGGGTTATACCTGATATTCAAATGTTTTGAGTTTTTCTCACTCATGGGTTCTTACAGCACTAGTGGAGAATTGTCTGGGGGTGACCATCTCCACGTCAAGAAAAGGGATGACGGTGTTTAAGTTCGAAGGTGCTCGTATTATCTACTGTCAGACAAATATTTTATATCTATACAGTTAAAGATCAATAATTGCTCTTGATCATAGCGCATAATTGATTCAAATCTTGTTTTCATGTTTATTATCAAATGTAATCATTTAAAAAGCTAATCTTTTCCACCTTCCTTAGTGCTCATCAATAATTGGTAATAACTTTTAATTCACAGAGGTGTTTAAATTATTTCAGCAAGGACCAGGATTGATCAATATTTGCATGACTCAATGCTTTGATTATTTTAAACTAATGCATAAACTGGATAAAATATGGGTTACCAATTTGGAAATTTCATGATAAAATTAAGATATAAATCTTAAATATCTATGCAGGTGATGCTTATATGGCAGCTGTTCACTCCGTGGGTACTATAGCTTGGTTTGTAAAGTTCCAAGACTTCTGAGAAAAGTATGTGAACTAGACATCACAGGCTATCATTAAAAATAAACTCAGGAAGAAGAGAAGCCAGTCCCAGGTTCTTCCCAGCCTTTAAAACAGGCGCATTTCTCCTTGTTAATGGGATTCCCCCACCTTCAGTCTTAATGCATTATTTCCTCTATGCCCAAACTAGATACACACATACTTCTTGATCAAGTGAGTTTGGAAAACACAGTAAGTTTTTTTCCCTTTTTCATGCTCAGAAACAGAAGGGAAAAGCCAGGTGATGATCTGGTGAAGGCAGGATATCTTAGATTAAATCCAGTACAGTAAAATTGCTCCACTCGGAATTACTACGAAAGAGCTGGGTGATGCTGAAAAACCATTTCATGTAACGGTCAATGAATTACTGTGCCCTTGGGTTAGGGATGTAAATAATACTACTCTCGAACACTTAGTTAATGCGCCAGATGTCAGCCTCTGCACCTGAGACTTTTCCTGGGTCTTTTACGTTCGTCTTGGTTGTAGGACAGTGATGGTGTGTGTGTGCCTGTTTAGTGGTACAAGGCTTTGCTAAGAATACAGAGAAAACCAGATAGAGTGGGTGTCAGAGAGGGGGCCAGCACGGGTGTGAGACATCCTTCTCACCCCAGGGAGGCTAAGAAATGATGGCACAGATAGACATTTTTAAAGCGTGACCTTAGGCATCCCAGTGATATCCCAGGCACCCGAGAGAAATGCCAGTGGTCGTCTCCCTCAGGGTTCTTTCATGGATCTGGTGAGAGACAGAGACACATCCCAAATGTGAGTCCTAGGTAGATGATTTCACGCTAGGCTCTCTGGGCACCTGCAGTAGTGAGAACTATCTTTGGCAAATCAGACTGTTTGACTTTCAGATTGATTAATGAGTACTCCCATGGAATATGGATCTTTTTTCCCTCCTTGGAAAGCATTGTATGTTTACTCAATTTTTGTGTTAAATAAATACTTTCTTTCCACTTGATGAAACAAAAGTCCAATCAGGCAAGTATCCTGATAACGTCCTTATCCTGAGAAGGTATCCTGAGAAGGTCCATGGGTTCCCTCCAAGTAGGAGAATGGGCTGACAGCAGATCAGTCAGGAAGTTGTAAAGAAAATCGTGGCTCCTTCTGAGGGTCAGGTTCACAAACCAAAGTCTAGACACAGAGGAGAGGACAAGAAATTCATTTTCAGAAGATCAGTTAGATGCTTTATTTAAAAGAGAGGTTCTAGGACCCTGCGTATCAGAAGCATACAAGAGTAACTAAATAAATGAATTTAAAGATCTACTAAACTATGACTATTTTGAGCCCTACTAAAGCTTCAGCCCGACTCCAAAAATAAGCAAACCTCCACAATAAGCAAACCTGGTGCATTTGCTTTATTAAACTTAGAAACATCAGTTCACTTTGTTGAACCTCAGTGCCTATTAAATAAGAACAACAATACCCACTGTACAGAGTTGCTGGGAGGGTCTGAGAAATTTTTCAGGAGGTAGTATTGACTTTTTTATTAAGACAATAGAGTGAGGTACTAATTTATGAGGGACTTACAATATTAAAAGAGGGACTTAGACGTTAAGATACGTCCTAAAATATAATGTGAACAGAATAATGCAGTTAGAATAAATACCAAGAGAAACCATGTGAATGGTAATTACATGAAATATTCACTTTATCAAAAAAAAGTAGAGAGTAGCAAGTTTTGACTTTAATTACTATATTGTTTTTCAACATCAATTAATGCTGATGTCTTAAAAGCTAAAGAGACCAGGGGCCAGCCCAGTGGCATAGTGGTTAATTCCACATGTTCCGCTTCAGCAGCCCAGGGTTTGCAAGTTCAGATCCTGGGCGTGGACCTACACACTGCTCATCAAGCCATGCCGAGGCAGGCATCCCATATACAAAGTAGAGGAAGACTGCCACAGATGTTAGCTCAGGGACAATCTTCCTTGAGCAAAAAGAGGAAGATTGGCAACAGATGTTAGCTCAGGACCAACATTCCTCACCAAAAAAAAAAGAGAGAGACAAAACACAATCCATAAATGTAGAAAATAAAAACATAATCATTATGTCTGATTGCTTTTCTTCAGTCATTCAAGAAGGCCAAGATGAGAGAAACACAAATGACATTCAGATTTTAAGGAAAAGTGTAAGAACGGATTAAAAATATTAAGGGATCTGATGTAAAATGAAGACTTCTTAAGTTTTTAAAATAGTCTAATAAAGTTGACAGAAAATTTTCATAATGGAAAAATTTCATACCAGAATAAATCTCTGATAGAAAGCTCTTAAGGACACAATCTAATTAAAAACTGAAAATAAATAGAAAACACAGGCAAAGAATAATGAGAATAGGAAATAATTTATTGGTGAAGCTCAGTGAAGCAGGGAATCTAAGAAATCAAGAGACATTTGGAGGGAAGGGACTGTAGTCCTTAGTGCTTCAGTAAAAATCTGAAAGTCGAATTAAGAGAATCTGGAAGGAGATCAAGTTTGCTCTTGAAAAAGTACAATATTTTCCTGCTTCCATAAAAATGTAAATTTTCCCCATTTCCATAAAATATATTTTCTATTATAATAAAGGACATTTTTTAACTTCATCACCTTAAGAGCTGCGTAACAGCTGGATATGCCTGCTTAGCATCACGTAAATGTATTTATAAAATGGCTCACCTTCTTCCTGAAACTCATATGACATCAGCATCTGCCTGCAGTGGGTTTTGGAGTTAGAGAACAGTGTGCGAAAAAGATACTGTTTGGGGCCGGCCCGGTGGTGCAGCGATTAAGTTCGCACGTTCCACTTCGGCACCCAGGGTTCGCCAGTTCCGATCCCGGGTGCGGACATGGCACTGCTTGGCATGCCATGCTGTGGTAGGCGTCCCACATATAAAGTAGAGGAAGATGGGCACGGATGTTAGCTCAGGGCCAGTCTTCCTCAGCAAAAAGAGGAGGATTGGCAGCAGATGTTAGCTCAGGGCTAATCTTCCTAGGGAAAAAAAAGAAAAAAAGATACTGTTTACCCGCCATTTTCTTCTAATGAAAAGAAATATTCCCTGATAACAGCTTCTTTTGAATTTGTCATCTCTCCTTCTGTGCTCCAGAAATGACTCAACTGCGACTACAAAAGTATTTTATTTTACATATTGTTTTTATTAAACATAAAACCATTTAGAAGAATATTTCTAATATCTGTAATAGGTATAAATATGAACAATGATAAAGCACCCGTGAACCCACAGCCTAGCTTAAAAAAAGTGAGCATTACCAATCTCCCATGAGTCCATTCTCCTCCCACACGCCATCCCCCAGGAGTAACCAGCACCCTAAACATTGCCCTTCCTTCTAGTTTTACCACACATGTGTGTATCTCCCAACTGTCTCATTTAGTTTTGCACACTTTGTGAGCTTCACATAAAATAATCATATTCATACTGTTCTCTGTGGTTTGCTTTTTATACTTTGTGTTCCTAAGACTCATCCAAGTTGACACATGAAGCTATAGTTCATTTATGTTCACTGCTGTAAATCGTTTATAGATAGATATGTAGATATAAATGAATACGCTACAGTCTGTAACAATTATCTATGGAGATTTGAGATGTTCCCTGTCAGTGGACATTTGGGTTGTTTCCAGCTTTTTGTAACTAATACAATCCTTGTCCATATTTCCTAAGGCACAAATGCAAGAATTTCACTAGATTAGCCTATATACCTAAGAGGGCACATATTTAACTTAACGAAATAACACAAAAATACTTTCCTAGATGATTGTACAAATTTATACTCATACCAATGATGTATAAGAGTTTCCCTTACTACACATCTTCATAAGATATTTCAGGTTTTTAAATTCTCACGCTGGAAGGTAGAAAATGACACATAATTTAGGTATGAATTTTCAATTCTTGATTACAAATACCATTCATCATCTTTTCTTATGTTTATTGGGCTTTCATGTTCGCTCTTATAAAAACACCTATTCCTGTCTTTTCCCCATGTTCTGTTGCATTGTTCCTTCTTTTCATATTGATTTTAGAAGTATTTATATGTCCTTAGTGATAATTTTTCATCGATCGATGTGTTGCAAGTATCTTACCCCAGTTTATGGCGTGTATTTCACTTTCTTTGCGACGCCCTTTGATAAACGGAAGGTCCTAATTTTAGTGCAATTGACTTAATCAACCTTTTCCTTTATAGTTTCCACTTTCTGTATCATCTTTGAAAAATATCCCTAACTCATATTTTTAAAGATCCTCTCCTATAACTTTTCCTAAAAGCTTTATAGTTTTGCTTTTCTTATCTAAGTCTTTAACCACTTAGAACTGATTTCTCTTTGGAGTATAAGGTAGAAATCCAATTTCAATTTTTCCATATGGATAACCACCCGTCTCAGCATCATTTATTCCCTATCCCCTCATTTCCCCCTAATCTGCAATGACAGCTATAAGAAACAAAATTTTGTAAATGCAATGGTCTATTTATAGGTTATTTATACTGTTCTACTGGTCTATTTTTCTATACCTACATCAATACTATACTTATCTACCTCTTAATAAGTCTTGAGTTTTGACAAAGAAACTGCCCGCCCCTTCATCCCCAGACACGCATCTTAATTCGTGGGGAATGTTTGGATGTCCTCCGGCCTTTGCTCTTCCAAGGAAATTTTTAGAATATGCTTGTCCTACTAGGATTTTTATTGGGGCTTGGAATCTGTAAATGAATGTGAGAAAACCTATGTCTTTGTTACACTGAGTCTTTCTATCCACGAACATGATATAATCCATTTATTTAGGTTTTCCATAAACTCTTTAGAGTTTTCATGCCTGCAAATTTTTGCTAGATTGATTCTAGGCACTTTGTATGTTTTATTTTTGCTCTTGAATGTAGTACTTTTAATGCAATATTAAAGTTAACTGTTTCTTACCAGTGACAAGATCAACAATTGATTTTTGTACATTGATCAATCATATCATGCAAAATTAACTAAACTGTCATTAATTCATAATTTACCTTTAGCTACCTCTGGATTTTCTACGTAGTTAACCACATTTTCTGCAAATGATGAGAGTTCTACATCTTCCGTTTAAGTCCTTTTATTTCTTTTCTTTCATTTGACTGCATTGATTCAGCTTCCAGTTTGATGCTGAATAGAAGTGGTCAAAGCAAGCATTCTTGTTTTATTTCTAATCTTAAAGTGAATGCTTTTAACATTTCACCATGAAACGTAGTGTTTAATGAGTTTATATAGATAACCTTTATCAGATTGAGAATGTCCCCTTCTGTTACTGGTTTGCTAGAGGGTTTATTATGAATAGACATTGGATTTTATCTACTGTTGTTACATCCATGGACAGTATCGTATGATCTTTTTTCTTTAATATGTTAATTAACATTGTTAATTAACATGATTAATCATAGTAATGGGTTTCTATGTTAAATCACTCTTGATTTCCCCACATAAGTCCTACTTATTCGCGATGTATCTTTCTGAGGCATTGCTCAGCTCAGTTTTCTATTTCCTTTAGCATATTTGTTTCTATGTTCTTGAAAATGGCGTTAATTTTCTTTTCTTGTGGGGTCCTTGAATGATTTTTATGTCAATGTTATACTAGCCTTATAAAGTGAGAAAGAGAATAACCCCTTCTGCTGCTGTTGCTGCTGCTGCTATCTGGGAAAGTTTACTTAAGTTGAGAGTTGTCCTTGGATGTTTGGTAGAATGCACCTGTAAATCCATCAAAACCGAGTATGTTTTCTTCCTGGGAAAACTTTAAGCCAGTAGTTACATTTTCATAATAACTAGGGTATTCTTCAGGTTTTCTGTTTCTTCTCAAATTGATTCTGATAATTTTGTTTTCTCTTTAATAATTTTTTCTATTCTATTTTCATTTTCTATTCATTTCATTTTCAACTGTATTTCATATAATAGTATATTCTTAACGTTTGAAGCATTTTTATTTATGTCCCCTTCTCATTGATTTGACTACTGTTTGTTCGTGTATTCTTTGTTTTTCTTTATTAATCATGCCAGAGATTTGTCCATTTCTTTAATTCTTTTAAAGGACCAGCTTACATATTTGTTCTCTTGCTTATTCATTTCTGGTTTTATATCTAATATTTCTCTCCCCCATTTTCTTTTTTACTCTCTTGTTCTTTTCCTTGCTCCTTAAGTGGATACTTAGATCAGTAATTCTCAGGTTTTCTTCATCTCTACTAATAATATATAAATTTAAGGCTGTAGTTTTGATATGTAGTATGTTCATTATTTTAAGTTCGAAATATATTCTAATTTCCACTATGATTTCTTTTTTGATTGAGCTATAATTGACACATAACCTTATATTAGTTTCAGGTGTACAACATAATGATTCGACACTTGTATACATTGCAAAATGATGACCACAATAAGTTTAGTGAACATCTGTCACCATGCAAAATTCCAAATTTTTTTTCTTTGAATGAGAAATTTTAAGAGCTATGCTCTTAGTGACTTTCAAATATATAATACAATATTATTAACTATAGTCACCTTGCTGTACATTACAGCACCATGACACTTACTTTGTAACTCGGAGTTTGTGCCTTTTCACCCCCTTCACTCATTTCGCCCACCCCCCACCCTCCTGCCTCTGACAACCACAAATCTGTTCTCTGTATGTATTAGCTTGATTTTGTTTAGATTCCACATATAAGTGAGATCATATTTGTCTTTCTCTGGCTTATTTCATTTAGCAGAACACTCTCAAGGTCCATCCATGTTGTCCCAAATGGCAAGATTTCCTTCTTTTCTAAGGACAAATAATATTCTATTGTATATATATATATATATATATATATATATATACACCACATCTTATCTATTCATTCACCCATGAACACTTAGATTGTAACCATTATGATTTCTTCTTTGACTCAAGGATTATTTAGAAGATGTTTTTGGTTTTTATTTCTAAATGTGTAGGGATTTTCTGGTTAGTTTTCTATTTTTGATCTCTAGTGTAATTCCATTGTCATCAGAGAATATATTCTATATGATTTCAATCTTCCAAGTTTGTTGGGACTGGATCTTTGGCCTGACACGTTCAGTATTTTGTATATGCTCTATGAGTGCTTAAAAGGAATATGCATTTTATAACTGTTGAGCACAGTGTCCTATATATGTGTTCATTGGATAAAGCTTGATTACTATATTATCCAAGTATTCTATATTCTTACTAATTTTGATCTATTTGATCTATTAAATACAGAGCCAGGTTCTTTAAAAAAATGTTCTGTTAATAATTTTGTAAATTTTTTTGATCTGTTTTTACTTTGTATGTTTTGAGACCGTGTTATTTGGTACTCAGGTATTTGTTATATTTTCCAGGTGAATTGAATCTTTTATCATTATGCAGTAACCTTCCATGTCTCTGTTGATGCTTCTTACTTTAAAGTCAGTTTTGTCTGATATTAATATAAGTACACTACTTTTCTTTGTCTGGTTTGTCTCTTTTATCCTTTTGCTTTCAACCTTTCTGTGCCCTTCATGTGTTTCTCTGGTTTATGTAGCTGGATTTTTTGACAATATATTTTAACTAGATCATTTTAGTCAATTTACATTCATTTTTATTTAATTCTATCACTTTCTTTTGTCCCTTTTCTATTAGGCCAGCTTTTTCTCTCTCACTCTTTGTATTCTTTTCAGCTTCTTTTGAATAGTCCTTGGGGTCCCAGCTTATGAAGGTATCTCCCATTAGACTACCTCTTGTAGCCCATAAGCTGTATTTTCTATGCTTGGTGCCCAGTCATCAAAATGGAAACTGGAGCGTCCCTGGAATCAGCAGGAACTTTCTGGTAAAAGCTTCCTTTGGCATTTGTTTACCTCCCAGGAGTGCTACTTTCACTTTGTTTTTTGGGGTCAGAGAATTCCTTACTTCTTTGCCTCTCCAGCATGGCAAGACCAGTCAGGGCATCTAATCGGTAGAAACGCAAGTTTAAGTCACATTTACCTTCGATGACCGACTTACGGTTGCTAAAACTATTTCGGTCTTAGAACTGGAAATTAGCCCCTCCTCAAAGTGTCCCCGTGTGGGAGCTGCAGAGGGGATTCCTACATGCAACCGTGCAGTCACTCTGCAGCCCCGCTCTGATCCTCCTCTCCAACTCCAGCCCCACTTCTATGGGTCCCCTGCCCACAAAGCCACTGAGGAGTCCTTGCAGCAGCTCTAGCCCTGCCCGGGACCTCCTCAGGCACAGGCTCACTCTGGGTGGTACCCGTGCTCCAGCCCTGCCCAGGAACTCCCTGGCCAGGGGCTGACTCTGGGCGGTCCCGAGGCCACCAGCCCTTGTGATGCGCACACCGCTCCCTGGGTGCTGGGCGGAGAGAAGCTTAGTCCCCTCCTCACCCTCTGCCACCCTTTGCCCCTCAGGGCTGTCGCAGCTCTGCCTGGGCCCACAGTCTCACAAAGGGTGGGGGCTGGTCACTGACTCAGGTGCCTGCCCCAGCCGGCCAGGGGACATAAATGAGTGAAGAATGGAGGGCCATTGCTCCTCCCGAGGAGCAGCCACTACCACCTAGGCCAGTTGTCCATGAGCCGGAACACTGGCTTCCTCCTTCTAAGTCTTCGATTTTTCAAGAGAAAGCAAAAGTCTGTATTTCTAAGAATTAACCAGACTTGAAATAAATATTCTTTGTTCATTTAAAAAAGCTGTGCATGTCGAACCAAGCCAGTCTACAGGCAGTGTGAGGCTCCCAGCCACCCTCTTTTGTCACCAGCTGTAAACAGAGAGCCATGGAGGGCAGTGTGGCTGTGAGAAGGGAGGGGTGGCGCAGTCCCTATAAGGGTAGGGTCTGGGGTGCCCGCACAGCCCATCAACAATGCTCTAGGACGCCCTGGTGCACTCTTAGAAGAGACTAATGCAGAAATGTTCGAAATGCCTCAGAAATGGGCGTGCTGAGAAAAATCTGTGTAAGCGTTTGATCCTATGCCTCACCTTTGTAGTTGAAATTTTTTTTTTATTGAGTTAATGATAGGTTACAATCTTGTGTGATTTCAGTTGTACATTAATGTTTGTCATTCGTGTTGTAGGTGCACCACTTCACCCTTTGTGCCCACCCCCCGCCCCACCTTTCCCCTGGTAGCCACTAATCTGTCCTCTTTGTCCACATTTTTAAATTCCTCATATGAGTGGAGTGATACACAGATTATCCTTCTCTAGCTGGCTTATTTCACTTAACATAATTCTCTCAAGGTCCATCCAAGTTATTGCAAATGGAATGATTTTGTTCTGTTTTGCAGCTGAGTAGTATTCCATTGTATATATGTACCACATCTTCTTTATCCATTCGTCTGTTGATGGGCACTTAGGTTGCTTCCATGTCTTGGCTATTGTAAATAATGCTGCAATGAACATTGGGGTGCATAGGACTTTTGGGATTGCTGACTTCAAGCTCTTTGGATAGATACCCAGTAGTGGGATGGCTGGATCGTATGGTAGTTCTATTTTTAATTTTTTGAGGACTCTCCATACTGTTTTCCATAGTGGCTGCACCAGTTTGCATTTCCACCAGCAGCGTATGAGGGTTCCTTTTTCTCCACAACCTCTCCAACATTTGTTACTATTAGTCTTAGATATTTTTGTCATTCTAACGGGTGTAAGGTGGTATCTTAGTGTAGTTTTGATTTGCATTTCCCTGATGATCAGCGATGATGAGCATCTTTTCATGTGCCTATTGGCCATCCGTATATCTTCTTTGGAGAAATGTCTGTTCATGTCTCCAGCCCATTTTTTGATCGGGTTGTTTGATTTTTTGTTGTTGAGTTGTGAGTTCTTTATATATTATGGATATTAAGCCTTTGTCAGATATATGACTTGCAAATATTTTTTTCCCAGTTAGTGGGGTTTTTTTTGTTTCAATCCTGTTTTCATTTGCCTTGAAGAAGCTCTTTAGTCTGATGAAGTCCCATTTGTTTATTCTTTCTATTGTTTCCCTTGTCTGAGAAGACATGGTGTCCGAAAAGATCCTTTTAATATTGATGTCAAAGAGTGTACTGCCTACGTTTTCTTCTAGAAGCCTTATGGTTTCAGGTCTCACCTTTAGGTCTTTGATCCATTTTGAGTTTATTTTGGTGAATGGTGAAAAAGAATGGTCAATTTTCATTCTTTTACATATGGCTTTCCAGTTTTCCCAGCACCATTTGTTGAAAAGACTTTCTTTTCTCCATTGTATGCCCTCAGCTCCTTTGTCGAAGATAAGCTGTCCATAGATGTGTCGTCTTATTTCTGGGCTTTCAATTCTGTTCCATTGATCTGTGCACCTGTTTTTGTACCAGTACCAGGCTGTTTTGACTACTGTAGCTTTGTAGTAAGTTTTGAAGTCAGGGATTGTGATGCCTCCCGTTTTGTTCTTTTTTCTCAGGATTGCTTTAGCAATTTGGGGTCTTTTGTTGCCCCATATGAATTTTAGGATTCTTTGTTCTAATTCTGTAAAGAGTGTCATTGGTATTCTAATTGGGATAGCGTTGAATCTGTAGATTGCTTTAGGTAGAACAGACATTTTAACTATGTTTATTCTTCCAATCCATGTACATGGACTATCTTTCCATCTCCTTATGTCGTCATCCAATTCTCTCAGAAAGGCCTTGTAATTTTCTTTATATAGATCCTTCACTTCCTTAGTTAAATTTACCCCAAGGTATTTTATTCTTTTTGCTGCGATTGTGAATGGTATTGTGTTCTTGAGTTCTTTTTCTGTTAGTTCGTTATGAAAATATAGAAATGCTACTGATTTATGCAAATTGATTTTATACCCTGCAACTTTGCTGTAGTTGTTGATTACTTCTAAAAGTTTTCCAATGGATTCTTTGGGGTTTTCTATATATAAGATCATGTCATCTGCAAACAGTGAGAGTTTCACTTCTTCCCTCCCTATTTGGATTCCTTTTATTCCTTTTTCTTGCCTGATTGCTGTGGCCAGGACCTCCAGTATTATGTTAAATAAGAGTGGTGATAGAGAGCATCCTTGTCCTGTTCCTGTTTTCAGGGGGATGGCACTCAGTTTTTGCCCATTAAGAATGATGTTGGCTGTGGGTTTGTCATATATGGCCTTTATTATGTTGAGGTAGTTCCCTTCTATGCCCATTTTGTTCAGAGTTTTTAACATAAATGGCTGTTGGATCTTGTCAAATGCTTTCTCTGCATCTATTGAGATGATCATGTGGTTTTTATTCCTCAGTTTGTTGATGTGGTGTATCACATTGATTGATTTGCGGATGTTCAACCATCCCTGTGTCCCTGGTATGATGCATGATCCTTTTGATGAATTGCTGAATTTTGGTTGCCAAAATTTTGTTTAGAATTTTTGCATCTATGTTCAACAGTGATATTGGCCTGTACTTCTCTTTTTTCGTGGTGTCCTTGTCAGGCTTTGGTATCAGCGTGATGTTGGCCTCATAGAATGTGTTAGGAAGTGTTCCATCCTCCCTAATTTTTTGGAAGAGCTTGAAAAGGATAGGTATGAAATCCTCTCTGAAAGTTTGGTAGAATTCCCCAGGAAAACCATCTGGTCCTGGGGTTTTATTCTTTGATTGCTGTTTCAATCTCTTTCCTTGTGATTGGTCTGTTCAAATTCTCTGCTTCTTCTTGAGTGAGCTTTGGGAGATTGTAGGAGTCCGAGAATTTATCCATTTCCTCTAGGTTATCCATTCTGTTGGTGTATAGTTTTTCATAGTATTCTCTTATAATCCATTGTATTTCTGCAGAGTCTGTTGTTATTTCTCCTATTTCATTTCTGATTTTGTTTATTTGAGCTTTCTCCCTTTTTTTTTGTAAGTCTGGCTAGGAGTTTGTAAATTTTATTTATCTTCTCAAAGAACCAGCTCTTTGTTTCATTGATCCTTTCTACTGTCTTTTTCGTTTCATAGCATTTATTTCTGCTCTGATTTTTATTATTTCTCTCCTTCTGCTGACTTTGGGCTTCATTTGTTCTTCTTTCTCTAGTTCACTTAGGTGTAGTTTAAGATTGCTTATTTGGGATTTTTCTTGTTTGTTAAGATGTGCCTGTATTCGATGAATTTTCCTCTTAATAGAGCTTTTGCTGTATCCCATATGAGTTGGTATGGCATGTTATCATTTTCATTTGTTTCCAGGTATTTTTTTATTTCTTCTATGATCCATTGCTTGTTCAGTAGTGTATTGTTTAGTCTCCACATCTTTGTGCCTTTCTCAGCTTTTTTCTTGTAATTAATTTCTAGCCTTATAGCATTATGATTGGAGAAGATGCTTGTTATTATTTCAATTTTTTTAAATTTGTAGAGGCTTGCCTTGTTTCCCAGCATGTGGTCTATCCTTGAGAATGTTCCATGTGCACTTGAGAAGAATGTCTATTCAGCTGTTTTAGGGTGAAGTGATCTATATATTCTATTAAGTCCAATTGTTTTAGTTTTTCGTTTAGCTCCACAATTTCCTTGTTGACTTTCTGTCTGGATGATCTGTCCATTGATGTGAGTGGGGTGTTGAGGTCCCCTACTATTATTGTGTTGTTTTTAACATCTTCCTTTAGGTCTGTTAATAGTTGCTTTATGAACCTTGGTGCTCCTATGTTGGGTGCATACATATTTATAAGCGTTATGTCTTCTTGATGAAGTGTCCCTTTGATGATTATATATTGTCCCTCTGTGTCTCTCTTTACCTGCCTTATTTTGAAATCTGTTTTGTCTGATATAAGAATTGCAACACCTGCTTTCTTTTGCTTGCTATTAGCTTGAAGTATTGTCCTCCACCCTTCACTCTGAGCCTGTGTTTGTCCTTGGGGCTGAGGTGTGTTTCCTGGAGGCAACAAATTGCTGGATCTTGTTCTTTAATCCATTTTGCCAGTCTGTGTCTTTTTATTGGAGAGTTCAATCCGTTTACATTAAGGGTGATTATTGATGCATGTGGACTTAATGCTGACAATCTGTCGCTCGTTGTCTGGATTTCCTGCATTACCTTTGTTTCTAGTCCTGTGTGCTTTAGCCTACCCATTGACTACTGCAATTTCTTATGCTGGGTTTCTTAGATTTTTCCTTATTTATGTTTTGTGGCTCTGTTCTGTTTTTTAGTTTAGTGGCTATCCTGAAGTTTGTATTTAGAATCTCGTGTATAATATAGTCTATTATCTGGTGGTCTCTTACTTACTTGGCCTAGACTGATTTAGTCCCTTTGCTCTCCCCTGCTAAATTATTATTTTCATTTCTTATTCCAATTTGTGTTATGAGTTTGTAGTTAGAGTGATAAGATCGTCTTTGCTTTGGTAGTTTCCTTACCTTTATCCTAATGCTATAGTTGAATATTTGCTATCCTGTTCTGGTTCTATCCATCGGTCTCCCTAGTCTGTGGATTGTGTCCCCTTTCTCCCTTTTTTCTTTTTTCAGGTATGAGAGCCTTCTTGAGGATTTCTTGTAGTGGAGGAGTTTTGGTTACAAATTCCCTTAACTTTTGTTTGTCTGGAAAAGATTTAATTTCTCCCTCATATTTGAAGGATATTCTTGCCGGATAGAGTATTCTTGGCTGAAGATTTTTATCTTTTAAAGTATTGAATATGTCACTCCATTCTCTCCTAGCTTGTAAGGTTTCTGTAGAGAAATCCGCTGAAAGTCTGATAGGAGTTCCTTTGTAGGTTATTTTCTTCTGTCTTGCTGCCCTGAGTATTCTTTCTTTGTCTTTCATTTTTGCCACTTTTACTACTATATGCCTTGCAGTAGGTCTTTTTATGTTGACAAATCTAGGAGATCTGAAAGCTTCCTCTACACACATTTCTCCCTCAATCCCTAGATTTGGGAAGTTCTCTCCTATAATTTCATTAAGCACACTTTCTGCTCCATTTCCCTTTTCCACGTTCTTGGGACTTCCTATGATCCTTAAATTCTTTCGCCTCATTGAATCCACTATCTCTGGGAGATTTTGCTCATTTTTTTTAATTCTTAGTTCTCTTTCTTCCTCTGTCTGGAGCCATTCAATCTTCCATTATGCTAATTTTCTCCTCTATGGTATCTACATGGGCATTCAGGGAATCCGTATTCTGTTTTATCTGATCCATTGTGTTTTTCATCTCTAGTAATTCTGTTTGATTCTTCTTTATAATTTCAATCTCTTTTGAGAAGTAACTCCAGAACTCGTTGGCTTGTTTCTCTTTCTCTCTACCTCATTGGGTTTTTTGATGATAGCTACTCTGAACTCATTTTCACTTAGTTTACCTATTTCCAAGTCCTCAGGACTTAATTCTGTGTTTTTATTGTTTTCCTTCTGGTCTGGAGCTTTTATAAATTGCTGGATGGTAGAGGAGCAGTTTTTGTGCATGATGGTAGAATTCGGTTGCAGTTACAGCCTGTCACCACTAGATGAGGGTCAAGAGCCACGTGTTCTGAGCTCTCCGCCTTCAGGCAAGATGGCAGCGCCTGGCATGGTTTGCTGGCAGGGAGGGGTGGTTTTGCGTCCTGATCTGGATTCGGATCAGCTCTGTTCTCTGGCCTCTTGGGGCCCTGGGTTTATGGGGTCCCTGTGCATGGAAGCTTTCCCCCGTCAGCAGGTTTCCACTGTAGCAGCAGCGGGAGTCCTGGATGATCCCCCGGTGGCACAGCCCCTTCCCCGCTCCTTCCCTCACCCGCAGCAGTGATCCCAGTCTCTAGGGGAGGAGTGAAGTTCTCTCTTACCCTGTTCCAGCTCCTCCGAGGCCGGCAGCAGCCTCTCCATCCTCCATCTTTTTGGTGCTGTAGGTCTCTGACGGTCTGGCATTAGGTTTCTTAGCTGAAATTCAGTTTTTTCCAATCCTTTGTTGTAGTTTGGAGAGGAGAGAGTCCCGAGTCAGCTCACCCCACCATTTTGCTCTGCCTCCTCTCCTGTAGTTGAAATTTTAAAGATGGCTTCCACTCCCAGGCAACTTATCCTGGTGGCCCAAATTACTTTGTGTTTGTCATCTTCTGCTAGGTGGAGGAGGAGTCTGCTCTGGGAGGGGACGCTTTTCTTAGTGTGCAGATTCCTGCTGAAGCTCTGAAGAACCCCCTTATCTTACACAGGACCGAGCTTGCTTGTCCGGCCATAAATGGGTGGGCCTAGCTGGAGCTCTGTCTGAATTTGAGGAGGAGCCCCCTTCACATCTTTGCTCATAGCCTCCGGTGGGGCTTGAAGGGCATGACATACTGTCTTGACTTAATATGCCCTTGGGTCCAGAGAATCAAAGCAGGGACATTGTTGCCCTTAGCAACAAGAGACTCTGTCACACACAGAATTTCCCGGTGGGATAAAGGTGGGGAGAAACCATGATATACACCCATCAGTGGGTCTAGCTCAGTTGCAACCTCAAGCATGGACACAGGTTGAAGAATTAATTCACCTTGTTTGTTTTCAATCGGCTAGTCTAAGGTATTTTCATTACCTCTTAAACTCACTCAGTTTTCTTCCTTACCCTGAAGACTCTCAGAGGGGTGTTCTTACCTGACTTTCCTGTCCACTCCCTGTCTCTGATGATGGACCTGATGCTCAAATACTGGCTCAGTAGCTCGCTGCCCACACAGCTCTGACCTTGGACCAGTTACCCTGTCAAGGGCTTACAGCTGGTCTATGGGCTCAACTCCCAGCCTTCTCTGGGCAGCTTCAGGGGCGCATGCACTGGGTGGGGAGGGAAGAAGTGCCCTCCTGGCCAGCAGGACCCGTTGAATCTACCCTAGCAACTCACAGAATGACAGCATGTCCTCATGTCCCACAGGTTATCTAAGGAGAGTCAATTTCACTCTTCTGTGAAATGGCAACAATATTTTCAAGGAAGGGTAAAGTGCCTACTTCAATATTCCTGAGTTCTATTCTTCCTCTCCCTCCTTCCCCCCACGGCTGGGACTTCTATTAAAATACTCACTACTCTAACGTAGAGACACAGAAGGCATTTTTTTAAGTATGTATGTCGAGAGGCTATGAAGACTTTGAAACCACATCAGTTTGTCTTTGCCGCCCCAGAGTCTGCTAGATAAGGTGGGTTCCTTTTCGAAACACAAAGCTGTTCTATCTGCCCTTTGCTTAAAAGCCTTCAGTGGCACCCCATTTCTTTCAGGGTGAAGACCAGATCTGTAGTGAGGCCATCGAAGCCCACATGTTGGGGCCCCTGCCTCCCTCCCCAGCTCATCTCACCCCCCCCCCCACGCACTCCTTGCATCTCATTATCCCACCAACCAGTCCCTCGTCTCTGATAATTCACCCACCTCCTCCTGCGCTCGGGTGTTCCCACACATTGCTCCCTCTTCCCGAAATGCTCTTTCCTCTCCTCTTCACCTGGTTAACTCCTCCTCCTCCTTCTCATCCCAGCTCAAGCATCTCATCCTCAGAGAAGGCTCCTCCTCGCTGCTCTGCAATCAGGTCACAACCACCTGCCAGTGGCTCTCATGTCTCCTTCATAGCATTTGTCATGATGCTAATTCTATCTTGATGTGTGTGATTATGCTATGAAATCTGTCTCTCCAGAGTATAAACTCTGTGCTCCCCTCTGCACCCCAGTGCTCCACGCTGTGCCTGGCTCATGGTCAGTACTCAGTACTTATTTCCTGCTGAATGAATACGTGAACAGAAGGCCTTGAAGAGCAGGGCCCTGCTGGTGTTTCCCAGGTCTGGAAGTTAGCTGGCTATCTGATTAAGTACATGGCCACAAAGGCACCTGCTGAGCCGCCCGTGGGGTTTCAGAGATAACAGTATATGATATATGCAGCTGATTCAGTCTAACTCACAGTCAGCTATTTACACCCTAGGGCCTCACGGTAAATGCACCGTCCTTTTTGGGGTACATTTCATTATTACAGATTTTGCAGGATCGGTGAGGGAGTGTATATAAAAGCTTATTGTGCCTAACATTTAAAAAATGCCTTTAATCTTAAACTATGTGACATTTCAAGTCGTGTTCTACCCCTATGAAAAAGTCCTATCACCAAATGTGAATGACACGTTAAGAATGGAAATAGAGTAAAATAAGGTCAAGCAGCAAATAATGAAGAACTTCAAAAGCACGAAGTATGCAAAACATGACAGAATAAAGGGTTACAAGACAGTTGTGCTGGAGCCCGTTAGGAAAGGTACACAGGAAAGCAGGGCAATCGGGCAAATGATGGGAAAAGCAGAGGTTGGCAGGTTGTTCAAACTCTGTGGAGCTGAGCCCCATCAGGTCAATGCAGATAAATGAGCCAAGGGGCTGATGAAACTGAAAGCATGCGAGAAGAGATAGCAGGTGCCGAGGAGAGGAGTAAAGCAGTCTGACCAGAGAAATACGGCAATTGTCTGGGCTCAAGGGGACGATTTCAGGGGCCCTGCATTGCAAAGATCATCCACCCAGTGTGTCATCACCTTAAACCTCATCTCCGCATAGAGCCTCACAGCCCGTCACTCAGCCGCCAGTCGGCTCTCAGCCATCGCTCTGACTTACCCTGCAGATCGTGTGCAAACGTGAGCTTTCTCCTTCATTGTGTGATTCTGCTCCATTGCCTTTTATGACGGAAAAGGAGACCCTCTCACAAAGATCAAATCCATTACCTTTTTCTTTTCAGAGTCTGACCTGTGAACACTGTGTTGAATGACTTACACAAGTTCCTTTCAGGAACGAGGGAGAGCGTTGTCTTGAGAAGGGAGCCGTGGGAGCAGAGCCGGCTCGCAGGAGCTCGACTCCATTTTCAATTATTCAGGGTTCGTCATCCCGCACGGGGGTCTCCATTTCTCTGCCCCGTTTCTGCTTCTGTTGGATGCCCCCAACTTTGAACCATTTCAAAAGCAGCTTCCCATGAGGGCTAGTTCAAGGTTTGATAAGAAATCAAAGGGTTAGTGTTAGCATTGCATCTTGGTGGGGAAAGACATAGAAGAAATGGAATAAATTAGAAGTGAGGCAAATCTTTGCATTTTAATTATTTCTGCTTCTTTTTTTCCCTGGCCTATGGAAAAGAATGAAAAGTTTACAAACCACTTCTGTGATCTGAAAAACACATTCTACTTGCCTCTTCAATGAGGGGAGGATTTGTGAGTCTAGTTTCCTCTTTTATACTAAGCCGTCATTTCTCTGTGTTTATCTGAGAATCAATCAAAATTTCTTCCCTGTTCATTTTTACAAAATGTCGCCCAGTGTTGTCATCCCATCTCTCCCCACCGACCTAAAGCTCTTCTGGTGTGGAGGAGAGAGCAGCTCAGCGTGCCCAGTCTACCATCCCACTTCCTTGTTTTAATCAGAAAAGTGGGCACAAGATACATCATGATCTTGATTCACACAGGATCGCACAGCAGAGCGACTCAGAAGGTATCGAGAGCCAGGTGCTCTATTCTTCACACGTGATTCCCAGGCCATTCGGCCTCTTCTCTGAGGTGCCCTGGGTGCATTGCCTCATTAGCAGTACACCTCCTCAGACTGCGGCCCCTTCCTTCCCGGCGGCTGCTTCCGAGCACCCGCACTGTTGAACAAAGCAATGGCCTCTGCTCTTGCCTGTGGGACTCTGCTGCCTTCTGCTCTGGGATGGAAAGGTCATTACTGTGTCTGACTGCTGGGGGCTTCAACTTGACAAGACACTTGTTTTTCCATAAGTATTTCTTCCCCTCATTGGGATCCGTCACCTCTTCTTGATCCTGTGTCGAAGAGCACAATCCCCAAGGCACGCTTGTCCCATTATTGGGTCAACTTTGGGAGGCGTGGACTGACGTCCTTCCTAAATGCCTAGCCTGCATTTCCAGCTGCCTCTTGGATGTCCAAGGCACTCATTTCCAGTTCAAACCAGCCACCAGTTCTTGACATTATGTCATCGCAGTGTCTCGTGTCTTTGTGTAATTATCTGTCGAAAGGATGAATCTCTCTGCCACTAGTCTTTAGGACACTGTCAGCAATATCAGTCTCTTGCAAGATGAAAAGGAGACTCCACAACCTATTAGCATTACTTTGCTTGTGTACGAGACCTTGAGAGAAGAAAGACTGAGTGCAGAAAGGGAAATTAAGGTCAAACGTAAGTAAACAAAGAGAAGGGCTTATGAATATGGAATATTGGGTCATTTTGAAATACTGCCTTCCTAGCTGCAGAGGGCAAGGAAAACTGGGAGGTGTACCTAATATCAAAGGGAATTGGTGAACAAGCTGCTGAGTCAATGCCCTCAATTAGCTACTCAACTCAGGAGTGTGCTAGGTCCTGATCCGGGCCCAGCCCAAGGGAAGCCAGGACACGCTGCTTTACTCTGTATCTTTCTGAGACTGGACAGATGCATTAAGGAAACTTAGGTCAGATGCCAAATTATACATCCTCCCCTTTCATTCCAATGCCACCACCACAATACAGACCCGCATTGTTGTAATCCTGAACAATTCCAAGAGCCAGATGGGCCCCACCTGTCTCTGCATTCTCCTATTCATGCTTTATACTACCACCAAAACTATATTCCTACATCACAAGCATAATCAAACCTTTTGTCTCCTCAAAAGTTTTCAACAACCTGCCTTTGCCTGCAGGATAAGATCTAAATGTGTTAAAAAGTTTTGGGGTTTTTTTTAAGAAAAAGAAAAGAATAAGGCCTTCTACAGTCTGGCCCAATGTAACGTTCCATCCTTCTATGGTACTCTGTTCCCCCAGTTTTTACTCCAACCACGGCTGCTTCTGGGACACACATCCCTTTCTTTCCAAGTGGAATCTCCCCGTTGTCCATTTCTATTTTTAAAACCCTACTCATCTTTCAAGGACCAGTTGTGACTACCCCATGAAGCCTTCACTGATTCTCTCCTCGCCCCTCCCACTCCCATTCAGAGGAGGTGCTCCCTTATCAGCACTCCCATAGCACTCTTATGAATATATTTTTATTATGAAATATAGTAAAGTAGAAAGAGATTATAGAATATATATGTGTGGTTTAAACAACAATAATAAAGTAAGTACCCATAAATCACTACCAGCTTAAGAAATATAGCAATGACAATACACTTGAAGCTTTCTCTCTGTCTTCTCCCTCCCACGTCCTCCCTGCCAGAGGTACCTCCTCTTCTGAATTCTGTATTTATTATTTCTTTGCTTTTTGTTAGAGTTTACCACATAGGGATATACCCTCAACAATATAATGTTTAGTTTCACATGTTTTTGAACTTTATAGACATAGAATTATATTTTTCATATTTTCCTGATTTTTTTTTTAGCTCAACATTGTGAAATTTACCCGCATTAATGTATATTACTATACTTCCTTCATTTTCACTACTGAATAGTTTCCTGTTATGTGAATATGAATTTATTCATCCATTTTCCTGTTGATGAGCATTAGAGTGGTGTCCAATTTCTTACTATTAGAAACATCGCTATTATGGACATTCTTGTAAAGGTCTGCTGGGACACATATGATTTTCTCTCGGGAAAAAATTTCTGAATCTATTTCTAGGAGTAGAATTGCTGGGTCCTGGGATCCAAACAACTTCAAGTTGACTAAATCATGCCAGAAAATTTTCCAAAGTGTTTGCCAATATCTATACTCCTACATGCAGCATCTGATCCCCTGTTGCTCTATATCCTTGTCAACATTTGATATAGAATTGATATTAAATTTCTGTTAGTATAATGGATGTGCAATGCTGTATCACTATGGTTTTAATTTCCTTCCTGATTACTAATGAACATCTTCATTTTCCTCTTCTGTGATATGTATGTTGATGTCTCTTGCCCACATTTCTACTGTTATCGTTGTCTTTTTCTTATTGATTTTTACACATGATGGATATTGTATTCTTATTGGTTATGTGTATTGCAAATATCTATTCCCGCTTTGTGACAGCTCTTTTTCCTTTATGATCTCTTTTGTTGAAATCAAACTCACAATTTTTGTATAACCAAATATGGCAATATTCTGTATTGTTTGCATTTTTGTGCTTTAAGAAATCCTTTCCTATCTTAAAGTCATATTTTTTTCTAGAAGTTTTAAGATTGCACCCTTCATATTTAAGCCCACAACCCATTAAGAATTGGTTTTTGTATATGGTATGAGGTAGAGATTCATCCTAAAAAACCACAGCATTTAGTTCATTGTAGTTTATAGTAAGATCTAATATGTTAGATTGTAAACACCTTGATATGGGATAGAGTGTCATAATCATCTCTGTGTCCCCCACTGTCCTAACACAGCACTTTCTGGTTAGTGGGTACTCAGGAGGGCCAGAACATCACGGCCAGTGGATACCTCTGAATGCCCATGTCCTTACACTGTGCTTCTGACAACACTAGGAAGAGAGCACTGTAGCAGGAGCATAATGGCTTCTTTCTCCATCTTGTTGGACACCCCTGCTCTCCATCCCTTTCTCGGCAGATCTTCTCATAAGCTGCTCCCCTGCTCCATTCCTCATAAGCACAGCCAGGGAACAAGACTCCTAGATAGCAAGGGACATTGGAAATGGCCAGCCAGTTTGTTTGTTTGGGCCCACAAGAGCCTAAGAGTACACCTCCCAGGAGTATTGTATAAAGCCAGGGACAGGCCTCAATAGCGTGGAACCGAGCCCAGTCTGTGCTCAGACAATCCAGCATGGCTCAGACATCACAAATCACGAAGAAGTATCTGTTGTGTTTTTGGGTGCCAGTAAAATGAAAATTCCTGTGGATTCACTTTGCTTTTCACCCACCAGAGTGAGTTAAGATGGCACTAAATACAAGTCGAAAGTTCTTTTCTGAGTCATGCAAGTGTGAAAGGGAGATATTTCAATTCACAGCCTAGATATATTTGTGTGTGCTTTTTCTGTGCTTTCAATTCTGAGCAGTTGAGCACGTATTTATTCGGTATTTACCGGAATAAACATTTACTGCAAAGCACTGTGGGTGGCAAAGTAACGTAAGGAAAGAGCCTGAATTTGGGCAGATCCCAGCTTGGTCACTTACTGGTTGGGTAGCCTCAGCGTCCTCATCACAAAATGGAGATCAAGACATACCTACCATGCGGGGGTTTTGTAATAATTAAATGAGGTCATTAATATAAGTGCACAACACTGTCTGATGTGTTCTAGGTCATTCCTAAGTTATTTAAGGATACTGATGATGAAAAAGAGAGGGAGGAGGAAGAATGATGATTAATTAGGATGAAATGACCCAATCCCTACTCTTCGGAAATAGAGACTTTGTGATGTCTACGTAGATCAATAACTCAGAAACAAAGCAGACTGCAGTGAGAGCTGTAATTGTCATAACCATATTTTCAAAACCAAAATTTGAAATGTGATCTGACAAGTCAACGAGTCCAAAAGCGTATTAGGATCTAATGTTAGAAATTGGGACCGTCCCAGAATATCTGAAGCATGCAATCCCTGTAGCTGTAAAAAGCACTGATGATTTGCCATAGGAAAGATCAGCTTTGCCTTGGAGAGAATCCTTAGAGGAGGTGATATTTGAGGGGGGTTCTGATGAGCTTTCAACAGGTGGATATGAGGAAAGAAGAGGAATTCCATATAGCAGAGGGACTATCAATCAGAGAACAGAACAGAAGACATGTGAGACACAGCTCTACCCCCGGGTGCCTTTTTATCATATAGAAAAGATTACAGATAATCCCCAGGACTCCAGAGAATCCCTGAGGTAGGAATGGGAGCTGGGAAATAAGATGAGGGTAAAGTTAGCGGGATCCCACATACTACCCCATACCCACACCCCGTCACATTCTGCTTTTATATGTCTTTTTTTTTTATATTGCCTTTCTCATGTAAAATTTCATTTGCAAAACACTTTCACTGCTTAATGAAATGTAAAAAAACATGATTGGGTAGCGTGCTTAGCCCTCGCCCTATATTCTGTAACTAATCCACGTGGCCCCTTTGGTGACTCTTGTGATGACTTTTGCTTTGGTTACTTGTCTCGCACAATTGTCAGAGTCCTATCTGGGACGGAGGTCAACAGTCTTGTGGTTGTCACTCGGGTCTGGGACCTAACTCTGTTTTAAAGAGAGGGGGGCCCAGGGAGGATGTGGAGCAAGCACAGCCCAGCCCTGAATGCAGGGCTGTGTGATTCAGATTGTGTGCAGATCCTTTTGTGGGGAAAAGGAAGCCCTTCTGACATGTCAAGTAGGGGTTGAGATAGCGACCTTGAACAGTAGATGTTGGATGCCCTAAGAGGAACACTGATGGAAACCATGCAAATTACAACATGGCAGCCCACGGCCTGGACCCTAGATGGATGTGCTGAATAGGCAGGCTCCTTTGGATAGGATGTCTCATGTCTGAGCTCCTTGAATTTCTGAAGGTAAATTAGAGGGGGCTCTAGAGGAAAAGACAACTCAGATGTGTCATATGGGAAACTGCACAGAATGTTGTCATCCATTGTACGAAGAGTATAGCAGTCAGTTAATGGCAGAGTTTTAAAACTGTTGGTTGCTTGTGTTTCCACGCATTTGTGCTGAGCTTTTTAAATTGGCCACACTATTATCATTGGCACATCAGAGTGTCTTGGGATGAAATGATATGTAAATTTTCCTTTTAGCTCCTATGTATCCAAGTAGCAATAAAGCTTACATTTAGAAAAGGTAAACTAGAAGATAGAAATACCTCGGAAATGTTCAAGACAGCATGGCCACAGCTAGAACAATGGGACAAAGAAGAGTGTCATAGCCATCCATGCTGACAAAGATATTGCTTCTTGATGCAGCAAGGAGATTTGTGGAATTAGAGCTCGGGGGACCTCATACTTTACACAGTTTCATGTAGCTCATAATAATAGAGGATGTCAGTGCTCTTCTCTTAGAGAGGCAAAAGGCCCTACCTTTTTAGTGATATATTATTACTTTCAACAATTGTTGAGAATATCTAAATTTGGAAGGGACAGAATGATTTTAAAAAGCTCCCTGGGTAATTCTGATCTGTACTCCAGGGTAAAACCCATTTTTGAATAGGCTGGAATAGGCTATTGGGCATTAAATGGACCGCTATTGTAAAATATACAATATAAAGCCAAGAAAAACTAGTTAATCCTTCATAAGTCAGTTGTTCCCTAAATATTTCACTAACAAAACGGCAGGATGGCTAAAATAATCCCACTTTTATTTATATGATTAGTTTAATTCTTTGAGGGAAAAAAGACTTTTCATTGTCTAAAGACCTCTATGGATTAACTTCTAATAAAACCTTTGTCTGCAAATTACAATTAAAATATTTGAGTTAGTAATTGGTGCTTAATGCATTTCATGATACTTCACAAGTGAAGTGGAGAGATAAAGTGTAGGTATTTTTCTTAAACCTGAATCTGCGTTAATTCTTCACTGTATGTAACCTAAAGATTTTAGAAATCATTTGCAATTGAACGTGAATTTGTATTTGAAAGTGAGGGTCAGAGTGAGACGCTAGAAATCTCCAGGCCTACAAGATTTCAAGATTTCTATCCACAGCTAGAAGGACCCACAACTGAAATATACAACTATGTACTGGGGGGATTGGGGGAGAAAAAAAAAAGATTGGCAACAGTTGTTAGCTCAGGTGCCAATCTTTAAAAAAAAAAAGATTTCTGTGTAGGGCTGTAGTAATCGAAATGATGGGAATGCTGGCACTGTGTGGCCACGTTGACCAAAGGACACTGGGGGAGCCCAGAAGCAGACCGACAGGTATGGAGACGCAATATGCAGCTGAGGCAGCCTTACAAATCAGGGGTGAAGGGCAGATTCTTGTTAACTGGTATAGGACAAATGGTTATCCACACAGATAAAAACAAATCTCAACTCATACCACACACAAAATCATCTGGTTCATGCCATCCACAAAAATCAACTCCAGGTGGACTGAAGACAGAGAGTGAAAAGCAAAACTATTAAAACTTTTAGAAGAAAATGCATATATTCCATCTTGGTTGGGAAGGATTTTTTAAATGTCACAAAAAGCCCAAACCACCATAAAGGAATATTACTGATAAATGTGAGTCCATTAAAATTTTAAGCATCTTTATAACAGAACACCGTGAACCAAGTGAAAAGACAAGCCTCACATTAAGAGAATATATTTGCAATACATAAAACAGACAAAGGCGTGCTATCTGGAACATATAAATAATGAAGAACTTTTATGAATTAATAGCAAAAAGACTACCCAGTGGGGAAAAATGGGCAAAGTACAAGACGAAGAAATTTATGAAGGAAGAAATCCAAATGGCTAATAAGCATCGGCAAAGATGCTCCACATCAGGAAAAAGCAAATTAAAGCACTAAGATAGCGTTTCCCATCCATTAGACTGGCAAAAATTTAAAAGTCCAGCAATTCCAAACATTGGCAAGGATGTAGGGAACTGGGAGCCCCTACTCGCTACTGGTGAGAAAGTAAATTGGTGCTGCCAATTTAGAGAGCATTTTGGCAACATCAAATAAATTTGAGGGTGCATATACCCTACAAATCAGCACTTCACTGCTACGAGTATACCCTGTTCTTGCTCGTATATTCCAGGAGACATTTTCAACAATACTTATTGCAGCAAGGTTTCTAATAGCAAATATTGGGGGTGGGATCCTAAATGTGTATCAGTAGAACAAAAAAATAAAGAATCTTTATATAATGGAGTATTATATAGTAGTTAAAATGAATGAACTATATCCTCTACATGAATAAATTTCAAACATAATGTTGAGTGAAAACCCAAGTTACAGAGTCACATATGTAACGCATTTATGTAAAGTGTAAACACTTGCAATATTATGTATTATTTATGGATATGTCCATATGAAGTAAAAGCCATAAGAACAGGAAAAAGAAGAACAAAAACCAACTACAGAATAGCAGTTGCCTTTGTGAGGAGGAGAATAGATTCAGGAAGCATGCAGGGGCCCCAACTCCATCCATAAGATTTTCTTTTTTATGCAAAACAGTTTGAAGCAAATATCACACACAATGTTAACCTAATTAAAATCTGGTTGGTGAGTGCAAGGGTAAATGCTTTATTACTCTCAACTCTGAAATATTTTAAAATATTACATAATTTGAATAGAAACAAATGAAATTTTTCATCACAGAATTATTAATCTGAGAAGGGTTCTCAAAAAATCAAGTGTGAACTGCACGCCACCCTCAGATCAATTAGCGCACAAGTTATCCAAGACAAGTAGTTGTCTTTCCTAAATTTGAAGCCCTGGACCATGGGTTAGCAGACTTTTTCTCTAAAGGGCCAGAGAGTAAATATCTTTGACTTTGTGGACCGTACAGTCTTTGTCACAGCTACTCAACTCTACCGTAGTGATACAAAAGCTGCCATAGGTAATATGTAAATGAATGAATGTGACTGTGTTCCAACAAGATGTTACTTAAAAAAACAAGCAGTGGGCTGGATTTGGCTTGTGGCCATAGTTTACCAAACTCTACTCTAAACTCAGAAAGCCCAGAATTCCAAACGTTACCTTTCAGTCCCGAATATAACCGCAATCATTAGTATTTTATATGTTCAAGTTTAAATTGAGTTGAAAAGTCTCCTGTTGAATAAAATTTAACATAACTAACATCTATTGCATGCTTACCTTGTGTCAGGTACTAAGTTTCCATGCACCCCCTGTATGATCTTCTCAACAACTTATGAAATAGACACCATTGTCATCCCCATTTCCGGATGAGGAAACTGAGACTTACAGAGGTTAAATGACTTGTCTAACCTCTCTGAGTTAATGAGTGATGTTAGTTATGAGAAGCAAACCCAGGGCTCCTGATCCCACCAAAGCCCGTGCTGGGAGTCACCTTGCTGCACTACATACCTCTGTGTTGTCCTTCATGTCTTCACAACATAAACTATCTAATGTAAACAGTCACAATAAGAAAATTAAAACCTGTGTCAGAATAGAACCTGGCACATTGGGTTCTAATGATAAACACATATTATACACATTCAGTAACCCATTTTTTTTTTTTTAGAAAATCTTGGCTAACAAAGACTTAAGAAATGAAAACAAAGTCACTTTTAATCATTCAGAGTGAGGATGAGTAGGTAAAATTAATAGATTATCCACCAGCTTCATCCAGCTCCCTGTTTTCATTCTGTTATTCGTCTCCACGTGGTGTGATGATAGAAGACCCCAGCCTGGATCTTTCCAATTATCTAAGGAAAAGTGACTCAGGCCACAATTGAGGATAAAAGCCTAAGTCCCTATATTCCGTTTAGAAAATCACCAGTAGTGAGGCCAGCCACTTCTTTGGGGCACCTGTTGGGAGCTGCTATTTCACAGAACCAGTCCTACTGATTTGTCCTTCCCTACACTCTGTCAATATGGAGTAGAAGCAATAGTTTCTCTTTGAGAGAAAACAGAGTTTGTGAAGCCTTAACCATTCCTTCTCTCTCCCCAACCCCCATGAGGGAAAGAGGTATTAGACTTGTTCTCTTCCCCTCCTTCAAGATAGGGAATGCTTGAACCATCCTTGCCCTCTACTCCATGCGAGACTGATGATTGTTTCTTATCTGAAAGTGGCTGAGCTATGGAGTTAGTAGAGACCTTAGTGAGCTGGGGAAGGGAGAAAAAGACAAAGGAATGAGAAAGCAGAGAGGGAGTTCCGGGGCAGCCTACGTTCCCACCATTTCCCATGGGTTGAGTGGACACTACAGAAGGTTTTTCAGGACTTAAGCTATCTTTATAGTGGGATATGTTCTGGCCAAAGGACCCCTGCTTAAAGAGACTATAGGTTGTATTACTCATGGTGGAGGAAAGAGGTGCTGAACGGAAGAGAAAGAGGACAGCCTTATCTGTGTCTCCCAACATGGACAGAAATCTCCACATTGGGCCTTCCAAAGAAGTGACCCAAAGCATCCTCAGAAGAGAGGCAACATTTGGATGTCCACAAAGTGAGCACACAATTAAGATCTGCCACACAGAGAACAGCAACAAAAAAAAGGAAAGCAGACTTGCCACCAGTAACTCCTATTCTCTCCAATGAATGTTGCCCCCCTTAGATTATCCTGCCCTCAGAGATCCTCTAGCAGACAGGAGAGATAAGGAAGAAGAGCAAGGGTTTGTGGAGAGAGGAGAACAAGACCCTTTCCCTTTTTAAGTAGCTCAAGCCTTCAGCCTAGTCTGCAGTGGGAGTGGGGAGCTTTTAAGTGAAGGTAAGGTTGCAATGCTAACTGCACTATACTTTTTTAACAGCTAAGAGTGTTGAAAAATAATGCAGCTGGAATCCTACCCAGCAGGAGTGGGTGGAAGTCAACAGAGCACAGCTGGTAGGAGTTATTGGAAAAATAAATCAATTGCACATTTATACCTCAGCGACTGGAAACATTTTCATCAAACAAGTTACATTAACAATGTGATATCCTTAGAAAACAAAGGTGATTAGAAAACAAGGATTCTCCGTCAGGACAAGCCTGCAGAATTGTTTTTCTACGAATGGGGATGAATTTGAAAGTCTCCATTCACCCAGTCTTGTTGGTGACAAGCTGCCCATATTTGTAAAATGACTAGGCAGCATCACACCAAAAACAATGCAAGACTATACAGGGACAACGTAGGAGGGATCAGCCTCCAAAAGTAGCAATACAATGGTAAACTCAGGCAGGTCTGAGAGGTCATATTGAGAGAGAGCCAAAGATTACCGGGAAGTGCAAGAAACTGAACAGAAGAGATGACAAGGGCCATAGTCCAAGGCAGGAACCAAAGAAAACCAGAAAATACTCAAGGAAGTGGAAGACAGGATCAGAGGATGCATCATGAAGTGGATCCAAGTCATTCTTGAACGCCCACCCATACCAAGTCTTAAAGGTACCCATCCAACCCAAATTAAGGGGTACAGTTAGTGGCAAGGCACAGCTCAAGCTAACTAACCACGCAAAGATTAACCTGATATCTTGGTACCAATGGCACTCACTATGCATTATCCATAAGTTAATCAGCTCCCAATGTAAAAAAAATTTGAATTAAAATTTCACTTCTCAAAGTTAATTTGAATTTTTCTTTGTTTTCTCTAGTTCATAGAGAGTAGGTTTCCTTGTTTGTTTGAAAATTGAATGAGGTAATGCTTCTAACGTGCCTAGAAACTATGTGGCATAAAACTGTGTTCAATAAGTGCTGATTACTATGAAGGATCAATTTTTTCATCTGGGTGGTTCACAACTGTGTAATAAGCTCTTGGGTAATTAACTGAGAGCTTAGTCTAGAGGCAGAAATTTAAATGCACGTATGTAGTAGCTTAAGTGTAAATGTTCACACAGAGAGGTTGAAAATAATTCGAGTCCACTTAGGATGCATAATAGAGTAACATCACTGTAGCTGCCTTTTTCGAAATAATTAATTAGGAAACTCATCAAATAGCAGTAAGTGGTACTCTGGGCTCTGGCTGTGGAGGGTGCCTCATGGATGAGAGCCCCAACTGCAGTCAACTCTCATGACGTCACATCAAATTGCATTTCTTGTCTCCACCCAGTAGTCTATGCATTTCGTTGGAGGCAGGAGTCATTTTTCAAGAATTTGGTGAAGGGTAGAGGGAGCAACCTGACTGTGAATCAAGATATAAGTGGGAATGTCTCTTTCTGAAAATGGCTGACTTGCCGTGGGATGTGTGTGGAATTCCGAGAGCCACCGCAGTCACATTAATCAGACAGTTATTAACCTAAAATGAGTGCAAAAAGTGCCTTGCAAGCTACAATAAACCAGAGGCTTTTTATTCTAGTGATTTAAGAAAGCTTTACATTTTTATTTCCAATTAACCTATCAATAGTGATGTCACTTAAATACTCCTAAGGAATATTATCTCCTCATTATTGCCAGAAAACACGCTGCCCAATTTCATAGCTCAGCTGCTCTCATGCATGGATGGACAATCTGAATTAACAGGAACAGAAACAAGATTTTTAGGCACTCGGCTACAGTCCTAGTTGTAAAATTTAAGTAATTAATATGTGACTTTAAATAGTAAAAGAAAATAAAGTGGATAATGTTTGTTTTGTGCATCAAAATGATAGTGATACAATGCTACTCTAACTTCCTATTTATTCAGTGTTAGCACACCAATAGAAAAATTATTGTAATCCACACACTCATTGCCAGTACAATTGAATATTGTGGCAATGAGTAAAGATTCTCTGGAGAGCTGTCTTAAAATTAAGCTATTTTAAAAAGACTGTATTTTCATTACGACCGAACAAAGATCGTCAACGCTAGAGACACGAGTTTTCCTGCCTTGTATACATACTCCTTGTGCATGTTCAAAGTAGGCACAAGGACATCCATTATTCTGTTGATCTGAAACTTCGACACTACAAAAATAACATTTATTCAAGGAGAAAGTAGCTGAAGGAATCAGGGAAGTTCAGACCCATAAAGTACTGACTAGATTTATTCACAATTATAGGGATTCTCATTACAACGTTAATCAGACTTTCCGTCTCATTCTACTCTTGCTTGAATGAACCTGAACCTCAAAGCTATTTGTGACACATGATGATGTGTGTATTTTTAAACAATATCCCAAAGGTTGATAATAAATCACAAACACTCAACTCTGAACTAAGGAAAAATCTACTATTACGCCTTACTCCCTTCCTCAACAATGCTGAAGCAGCCTCTCAGAGAGTAAGAAGTTCTGCGTTTAAGAATCGGAGAACCTGTGTCTTGTCTTGTTATCTCCACTGATAAGCCGTGTGGCCTTTCACAAATCTTTATTCCTCCCTGAAGCTCAGAGCCCTTGCCTTAAAGTAAGGATAATAGCAACCAGAGATAAAGAGATTAATAAGATGCTCCTTGCCCTCGCTGCCCCCACCCAGGGATGGTTTAGTGGGTGTATTATCAGTAACTGCTTCCTTTATTTACCTTACCCCAAAATCAATCAATCAACCAATCGTTGTCTCTTTTGTTTGATCACTCTACTCTCTCTCGCTCACTCTCTCTCTCACACACACACACATCAGTCAGTACTGTGCGACAAAGAATATTGTAGAAGTGTAAAAACGTGCTATTTGCCCTCAAGCTGTACACTGGGAAATATATTTATAAATCCCATAGGAATTTATTTCCCAGTGCTTCTCACAGGACTCAGGAAAGACAAAAATTAATACGTCTGGCTTCAGCCGGCTATGCCAGCAAAGGGGTCGTCACGCCCAAAAGCAGCGAGGCCTCCACCTTGTGGCTGGGGCTCCTTCAGCTGGCTCCTGGCAGAGCAGTGCCAATTCTAAACTTCCTTCTCACTGATCGTATTGTTCTTACTTTTAGAGGCTTTTTCACCTGCTTCATATTGTAACATGTATCCGGGACTTCTGTTAAGCCCTTGTTCTCCCAGAATTCAAGGTTAGCCTTGGCCAAAATGAAGTAGAGAACATTTATCTACTCATAGAAGAAATGTTTATGAAACTCTCACCCTGTGCTAGACACCTTAGTCAACAGAGGAAAAACAAGCGTGAGCGAGACACAGAGCCGCCCTCAAAGCGTCTGACCCCAAAGCCCCTTCTCTCTCAAACCCCCACACCCTCAACCCTCCACTCCCTCCAAGACTCTCCTTCTTCCGTTAATCTTTTTATATCTTACACTGTAATAATTTTTGTCCCCACTACAAGTACATTTTTATTGTCTACTATTTCTAAGGCAATGTGTTAGCTACTACTACAAGGTACAAAGATACAATCCCTCTTTCGAGGAGCTTATAAGTCAGTTGGTGCACAAATGGTGGTGGGGAGGTAAGTACACAGATAACTAGAATAAGAGGCAGGGTTGCATTAAGTACTGTAAGAGAAGCGTAGCTGAAGTAGAGTGGACCCTGAGAGAAAGGAGGTCAGATCGCCCCAGGCGTGACCAGAGACGGCTTCATGGAGGGTTTGAGTGGTGCCTTGGAGAATGGGCATGATTACAAGATGAGACTGGAGGAGTCAGGGAGAATGGCAAGAAGAACCAGCAGAGGTGAGGGCAAGAGCAAAAATGCAGGGTGAGAGAACTCCATAAAGAGTGGAGGAATGAGAAGCGTGCAGATTAAACCCAGGAGATGGGTGGGGATGAGCTAGGAGGTCAGGGAACAAGGTCCCGGACAGTCTTCACACTGTGTCAGGAGTTCGGATTCTTCTCAAGATGCAGGGGGCAGGAGGTGGATGTTTGAAGAGGAGAGAGACCAAAGCAGGGGTGAGCTTAAAAAGATGATTGTGACGACCATATAACCCAAAGAAGAGGGAGAAGAGAGGAACAGTGAACGGAGAATGGGGGCCAGAGCAACGGGAAACGACAGGCCACGGCTGGAGGCAGAGTGGAGTAGAACTGATGGAGTTTGGAAGCTGACTAGAGGCAAAGGCAACTCCAAAATCTTTAGCAATTTTAAAAAGCACATTCAACCCAGTAAGCCTGATGCCGCTTATCTTTCTATAATGATATCTTCAGAGACTACCTGTGTAAAGATGAAATATTAAAGCAAAGTTTCCAAAAACAGCTTCTCCAAAATGGGCAAGCTTACCGCCACCTGATTTTTCTGTCTTGTTCTTGAATTATTTCTTAAAGCCTTTGTCTTAGTCTGTTCAGGCTGCTAAAACAAACTTGGATACCTACAAACTGGGATGCTTACAAACCACAAAAATTTATTTCTCACAGCTCTGGAGGCTGGAAGGCCAAGATCAAGGTGCTGCCAATTCAGTGTCTGATGAGGGCCCGCTTCTTGGTCCATAGATGACGTCTTCTAGCTGTGTCCTTACTTGGTGGAAGCGAGCGAGGGCGCTCTCTGCGGTCTCTTTTATAAGGGCACTAATCCCATTCATGACAGCTCTGTCCTCACGTCCCTATTCACCTCTCAAAGGCCCCATCTCCTAATACCACCACCTTGGGGTTAGGATCTCAACATATGAATTTTGGGGAGACTCAAGCATCTAGACCACAGCGTCTTTCATCTGTCGTATTCATTCATTGTTTTAAAGTCTGTCCCCATCTCACACCCACCCCACCCCAGTGTTGTTCTTCTTTTGTTCTGCCTCCTCCCAAATTCCTTCTCTTTCCTTCTCTGCCCTATTCTGTGTCTTGGGAGACTATGTCTGCCTCATAGCATCACCCAACCTCTTGTCCTCTAGTTTCCTGTTGGATTTGGCCAATGAGAAGCACTGGCAGGAAATCTGAGGTCAGGAAGAGAGAAAGTGTATTAATTTTCTACTCCTGCTGCAACAAATTAACCCAAACTCAGTGTCTTAACACCATACAAATGTATTATCTTATAGTTCTGGAGGTCAGAATTCTGGACTGGTCTCACTGGGTTAAAGTCAAGTTGTCGTGTCAGCAGGGCTAGTGCCTTCGTCTAGGAGAGAATCCATTTCCTTGCCTTTTCCAGCTTCTGGAACCACCTACATTCCTCAACTCGTAGCCCCATCCTCCATCTTTAACACCAGCAGCAGCGCATCTTCTGTCATCTTGGACCTCTGCTTCTGTCCTTCCATTTTCTCTCTCTCAGACTTTGACGCTTGTGAGTACATTGGGCCCACCCAGGTCATGCAGGATAATCTCCCCATGGTGAGATCCTTAACTTAATCGTATCTGCAAAGCCCCATTTGCCATGTAAGGTAATATATTCATGGATCGCAGGACTAGAGGTGGACTTCTGTTGGGGGGACATGATTCTGTCTGCCACAGAGAGGTTGGGGTACTTCCTACCCCTGTTGCTCTGCACCTTGGCGCTCGAGCCTGACAGCACTCCTCCCTCACAACTACAGCTCTAGTCAACAGCCCCTCTTGCGTTGTTCTAGCTCTCACTAGGCCTCTGGAATTTCCTGTCCTTCCACAGGGTCTACCAGACCAGAGCTGGTAATGGCATCTGCTATACTTATCCTTCGGTGCCTCAACAGCCCTCTTTGGTTTCCTCAACCCTGCCTACTCCTCCGAAATAGTCCCATCGTTCAATTATCTTCAGAATCCCAGCTGCCTGATCCACCCGTCTTGGTATACCTTTTCACACTCTAATTCACACTGCTAACATGTCAGGTCTATTACTGGCACACACACAAAGTAAATGTAAATGCAGAATGCGAGTAGGTTGGCTGGAGGAAAATAAGGAATTGTTATGCTGCGCCAATCCCACAGCCATCGCACAAAGCCTAGTGCTTGCATCTGGAAAAGCAATATATCTGATTAGATAAGAGTGCAGAATAATCATCCCTCATTTTCACTCAATTACACCCAGGGAAGGGAAGTAACAGCCTACATGGAATCCACAACAGAAAGTTTCCCCTTTGATTTCCTCTTGTTTATTTTTCAATCAACTAGGGAAACTGACTTCATGACCTAACAGAAGTGATTTCCGAGCAGCGGGATGAGCGGCTAGCTGAGCTGCCAGTGAGCTTTCTGTTCCTGCTCAGGCGGATAATGTAAGATATTTCCCCAGTCTCCTCTCCTTGCCTGAGCAGTCAAACCAGCATATGAAAATGGAATGGTTGTAGTGATTTTTTCCTTCATAGTAAATATTTCGCTTCAACCAGTTTATTTTTAAAATCTCTTTCTTTGCCTTCATGTTGGTTGCCACCCTTGCAGTTACCCTGTCCTAGCTTAGGGTTTGGGCCATTTGCTGAGCATTCAATGAGATTCTTTTCCTAAGAACTACTTATCTAAAGTCATAGAATGAAAAATAGCATTAATGTCCTGTAAGAATTCCTAAAAGGCAGTACTCACCAAACCAACAGGAGATTTTTTTGAGTTTTTAACCTCTCCGTGATGTTTTCAGAAATAGGATTTGCCTCATTTCCCCATTAAATATCCTCAGTAGTTCAGCTACTTCTCTCCTAGATCCAAGCTTACCACTGTTTCATTTTTTTCTCTCATCTACCATTATGGTGATGATGATGGTGATGATGATGACAGTGATGGTGATGATGGTGATAGTGATGATGATGATGGTGATGATGATGATGATGATGATGGTGATGATGATGGTGATAGTGATGATGATGATGGTGATGATGATGATGATGATGATGGTGATGATGATGGTGATAGTGATGATGGTGATGGTGATGATGATGACAGTGATGGTGATGATGGTGATAGTGATGATGATGATGGTGATGATGATGATGATGATGGTGATGATGATGGTGATAGTGATGATGATGGTGATAGTGATGATGATGATGGTGATGGTGATGATGATGATAGTGATGGTGATGATGATAGTGATGGTGATGATGATGATGATGGTGATGATGATGGTGATGGTGATGATGATGATGATGATGGTGATGATGGTGATGGTGATGATGGTGATGGTGATGATGGTGATAGTGATGATGATGGTGATGATGATAGTGATGGTGATGATGATTGCTACAATTAAAACTAAAAGACTACATTTGTACTGCTTCAAGTTTACAAGGGACTTACGTACACTGTATAGTATTTGATCATGGTCAGGCTTGGTTGACATAAATCATGAAGCCAAATTCAAAATTTTTATAGATTTTGTTTAAATTTGGTTTAAATAACAAGGAGCATAGAATCAAAAAACAGCTTCTGAAACATTCCATCTTTCAATTGTTCATCCATCCATTGCACAAATATATATGGATATTTCCCATGTGGCTGACTCCCTGACTTTGAGAGCTTGCAAAGTAGTGATTGCCAAAGGTTAATGCTTTTAAAGAAATGCTGAGGAAACACACCCAACCCAGACTGGCAGGATCACGGAAGGCTTCCCAGATGTGGTCCTATCTGAGGTTTGTCCCAAGAGAAGAGTAGGATTCAGCTATTTGAAGGCTGGAGGGCAGATTCTAGACAAAGGGAACAGCATGTGCAAAGGACCAGAAAGAGAAACACTTTAGAATAGTGGGAAGAGATTACCCAGAGAGCATGCACAGAGCAGGGGAGGAAAGCAGAGCAGGGGAGGTCTTGAAGAATGGACCATCAACACCAATTAAAAGCCCTAGTAGAGTAAGGATACTTAGAAAGAAGCAATCTAGTAAAATTGTCTGTATGAGATTAGTGCTGTATTTGACAAGGAGAAAAGGAAGGTTTGGTGAGAAACATACCAAATTGTCATTTGGAGTTGACTTCCACAACTGGGCACTGCATCATCTTTAAATTTCACATACATTTCCATGTTTTAATGGAGAGGATTTTAAAAGCAAGAATGAGAAATGGAGGCTCCTGGATGGAGAGGTCCCCGTGAATCTCCCCCAAAGCTGGCCCCCTGATTTGAGTGACCAGCCGAGGCACCACCCCTGCCATGGGGTAGTATGCCTACGTCAAAGACTGAACACTTTTTGAGCTGCGACTAAATCTTTTCTAAAGGGTGAATACACAAATAGTAAAAATGTAGAATAAGGTACCTCACCCACCTCAAATGATAACCCATCAGAATTCTGCAGCAGCCCATCACCTCTTATGACCTACTTGTTCCCCTCACTATCATGAGTCTTCTAAGCAGGTATCTGCTCAAGCATAACCTTGGTTAAGGACTTTGCATGTCCATAAGGGCTATTTCCCGCTTCCATGTAGATGAAGTTTCCTGACAGATGTTGGGATGTTTTCTTTTTAAGTGATTACTGTCCAGAACAAGTACAAAGAGTCTCAGACAGTTTTCAACATATACATTAATTGAGGCAAATAAAATTCACAGAGTTTGAGTGCTCTCACACATGTGTTTTGATTTCCATTTGGGTTAGAAGTTTCCTCTGGAGAAACCTGCTGATTTGATGGGCTTCTGTGCCTTGCTGAGGCAATCGTGCACAAGGGTTTATAACAAAAGCCAGGTCCTATAACAGGAGCCTGGATCCCATTTAATTCCATCAGAATTCTAAAGGAAGAAATGGGAAGGTTAGCCAAAACAGCCAGTGCAACCTCTTGGAAAATGTCTTTACTGTAATGATTACTAACTTATATCTAACAAAGGTTAATTGTGAAAACAGCCATTACATATTAAAGGTCACCATCAAGTTGAAAATCAGCATGTGCTTTGCTCCAGCTGGGCCACTAGGACCCAGGTGTCCTGTGGTTGGAGCACCTACTGATGATGTCTGTAGCAGGCAGCAGCCAAGACCCTAATTCTGATTATTTTTCCTGACACTTTACAATTTCATTCAGACTCATCCTCCCTTTCTCTTTCTCCCAGTCCTTTAGCATTTGTTTCCCATAACTTTACCGTCTCTAACAATTTCTGTAGGTCACCATCACTGAAACCTCATTTGGTCTCCTGAAAGTGCTATTGAAATTGATTTGGTTTGGCTGGATGTGCCTAAGGCAGTATTTCAAGAAAGCTTTAAGGTATGCCAAGGTGCACTGAAGCTGAACTTACTATGTCATGAGAACAAAGACACCTCCTGTAACTGCAAAGCAAACCTAACATTCATTTACTCAACTGGGACTAACCAAGGGTCTCCTTGTCAGGAATTGTATAGATGACACAAAGACAATAGGTATGTTCTCTGCCCATTGGAGGTCTAGAGTCTGCAAGAGAAACCAGCCTATAAGTGAAGAAACTAATGGAGCTAACCTGTGACCTCAGATCATTAGCCATGAAAAGGGTCCACAGCTGAGTCGTCTATGAAATAAGGAATACAGATATCCATTGTTTGTTGATATAAAATTCTAGGGAAGCTCAATTCCTCACACCTAATTATAATCTAGGACCATTTCAGTTGCCTATAGTCATGTGAAATAGGTTCTTGTGGTGCGATAGCAATATGAGGAGAAGTGACTGATTACAACCAGCTGAGCATGTCTGTGAGCTGGCCAACCAAGTCTTAAGCAGGATCTCCCATGATTCAGGGCTAAAGTAAGCCCAGGATTCATCTGGTTCTGATAAAGATTTCATTGAACCAAATCCAATACTTTCTATATGACATGGCTACAAAGACGATACAGTACAGAGTTTACATTTTTTTCTTACAACTTGAATTACTAACCAGTGTTGACGAAAATAATCCATAACCAATTTATAAATGAAAATTTGGGTGAGTTTAGTCTGAGCTAAAATCTGAGGACCATGGCCCGGGGCCTTTCTTCCCAAAGGAAGAAAGGGCACCAAAGAAGTGGGGTGCACAGAGTGGTTATATACCCCCTTCCAGGACATTTCACATATGATTGAAATGTCCCTCCCACAATAGTCACAAGATTGTGCTTTCGGCACAGCGCTTGATGGACACAGCAGGTAGTGGGTCTGCTATCTTGGTGGGCGTAGCAGGAGGCAAGTCTATTGTCTCAAGCTGGGTGGTCACAGGTGAGTGCAGCAATCAGTTCCTAGCCTAAGGAAAGATGCTTAATCCTTAAGGAAATGCCAACGTTGGGAGGGGAAGGGAAGTTGCACCTTTATCTCAAAGGCCTTTGTTGTTTCCACAGGGAATATCTAAAGCAGATATACAATGCATGCTCAACGGCCATGGTCAGGCCCTTTTGGAAAAACAAGGTCAGGCCGAATTAGGTTTACACCAAATGGCTTCCTCATATACTCCAATATATCCTATTGCTTGCCATTTTTTTTTTTTTAAGATTTTATTTTTTTCCTTTTTCTCCCCAAAGCCCCCCGGGACATAGTTGTATATTCTTCGTTGTGGGTCCTTCTAGCTGTGGCACGTGGGACGCTACCTCAGCGTGGTTTGATGAGCAGTGCCATGTCCGCGCCCAGGATTCGAACCAACGAAACACTGGGCCGCCTGCAGCAGAGCGCGCGAACCTAACCACTCGGCCATGGGGCCAGCCCCCTATTGCTTGCCATTTTTATTTGTCACCACCTAAGAAATATTGAAACTTTTACCTTCACTTGGCTTGGCCTAACCATAAGAAGGGAAAACGTTTTACCTACAGAGCCCCAAAGGAGTTCAAGTATTCGGTAATAGTCGTGTTAAAGAAAAACCTGGCACAATGTCTGAGCAGAAATATATAAGTAGAAATGCTGACCTTGTTAGGCCATGCCAAGAGGCGGCCTTATCGCAGTCCGCCTTGCCCCTAAGACATTGCTGCAAGCTTGTTAGTTGCCCCAAGGGGACCACAGATAAAAGTATTTCGTCCATAGGAAAAAAATGAACGCCTAGAATTCATCTGAAGTCCTTTGGTTAGTTTCCTGAATTTGACATCTCCTTGACCTGCACAAAGCAACACACACACATTCCTGAACTGTGGGTCTCAGTCTCTCTCTCTGTCTCCCTCTTTTCCCTCCTCCCCCATCTCTCTCTCTCATTCTAATAGAACTTGGTATTTTAAAGATTCTCTAAGAACAAGTGCAGAAGATCTTTAAAGTTTCATTTTGGTAGCGTAGCTCAGTTGAAGATAGCTCTGTGATGGAAAGTTTGGAAAGAGAAAGACTACATGAGAGTCACAGCTGGTCTTTTTTCCCTCATCCCCAAAAGGCTGCAAATTTTCCATGGGTTTTCTCAGATTAATTCCCGGCTGATTCACATGTGGTGTAGGAAAGTGATGCTGCTCAGCTCGGCCCGCTGGCAGCCACAGCGAAGTCAGACGAGGTCAGGACCTCCTCTCTTTCTGTGACATCTTCTCCTACATCCAGAGGCTAAGGGGATGAAGGTGAAAGGACTCACATCCCAATCTTATTTAGGGAGTTCCATTTAAAATGACTACACATAATACTGATAGTGGAATCGAAATGAAAAATGAAACCTCTTTGCAGTTTATGTCATTTTTACAAGAAGAGATAGGAGTCCTGAGGCTGGAACTGGCCTGAGTTTGTTACCACTGACACTAGGCCCAAATGAGTGGGCCCGCTTTTGCAGTCTGCCCAGGATACCTGGTAAGATTCAGAGTCTATGACAGTGGCAGCATTCCCATCTCATTAACTGACCAGCACCCCCTCCCCCAAATGTTTTTTCTGAATTTGGTAAGATCTGGACTATTCCCAAACTTCCGTTGCTCCCGATGAGGGAGGAAATCAGCAGGCTGCCTTCATGGGTACCCTGGAATGGGGAAGGGCCTGGAGAAGGAGGAAAGTTCAGACGAGGGGCTAAGGACCCTCGATTCAGCCGGCATCAGACTTACATACATAGAAAGGGGGCCCTACGTAGAAAGCTAAAACTGTGGAAATCTGCCAGGCCAAGAGGTCAGCTCAAGCTCCTGGGAACTCAATAAAAACCACATTCCCAACTCTCCCTGATGCCCCATTCCCGAGACTCTGCACAGGAGACGTCAGCCCGGCCCCTGTGCAGCCCTGGAACCCTTTTGAGCTGCCCACACAGTCTTCAACGGGCCACTTCTCTTTCCACGTGAATCTTTTCTCCCGTAAGTCTCATGAGCTCTTAGTAGGGAAAAGAGAAAATGAGAAATACACAAGAAAATGGAAACCTCACACTTTCCGAGCCTCATCATCATGAAGGATGTGACCAGAGTGTAAAGGACGTGACTCTTTCTATCACACCGCAAGACTGCTTTCACCCGCCACATGATCCTTGCTGAAATGCCAGTCTTGAGACAGAGGTGTCCTCAGGTGATGATGGCTGTTGAGTTTTCATTTTTGGGGGGAGAGCGCTTATAACCCCCTCTCCCGTGGTTCTCACAATGAGCCGTGTGGAAATGCTTCGTTCACTTGCAAGGAGCTACAGTGCATCCCGTACAAGATACCCAGTCACATGGGACCTGGTCCCTGCCCTCATTTGCCCCATCATTTCTTTCCCACAGCCTCACAGTTTCTCAATTGGATGAACAAATGTGACAACCTCACAATTTCAGCTTCCTTTTTCAGTCTCCCACTTTCTCTCCAGTCCACTCTCCATACTGATGTCTCAGGGAGATTTCCAAATACCACTCTGCTTCCCTGGTCAGCGTCCGTTCCGTCTAAAATTTTCAGTGCCTCGCTGTTACTGCCTTTAAAGTAAAGCCCAAACTCCTGAGCAGCAGAATAAACTAGTGGCAGTTCCCCAAACATATAGCATGCTCTCAAATCTCAGACTCTTTGCATATGCTGGTCTCTCTAACTAGAATGCTTTTCCTCCTCCATTACCTAAGGAACTCCTATGGATACTTCAAAACTCAGTTGAAATGTCGCCACCTCCAGGAAGCTCTCCCTGGCTACCAGTCCCACCCATCCTAAGTTAGATGCCTCTTCTTTCTGTTCCCTTAGCATTTTGTGAATGCCTCTGTCATAGCAAAGATATATGGAATAGTAATTGTCTTATTTACCCACTTTCTCTCCAACTAGACTAAGAACTTGTTGTAAATAGAAACTATACCATTTATCTCTGTATCTTATCTCCCCAGTAGAGTGTCTAGCACCTAATAGATGCTCAGAAGTTGTTTGATGAGTGAAGAAGCTCAAAGTCTAGGAGGGAAGACAGAGAAGCATAGCTCTGAAATGAGGCGAGATAAATAGCAGAGTGGGGTACGGTGATGAGTGAACAGAGATAGGGCACTTCTGCCTGAGAAGAAGGCAGGGTCTAGGAAGAAAGATGTCCTGGGGAGAAGAGGCGTGGGCTGGCCTTGAGGAAGACTGGGAGAGCACCAGGCCTGTGGGAGGAAGACAACGAGAACAGTGGCATGTGGAAAATATTGGTGGGAAGGTGACAGGAGAGTACTGGAACAATCCAGAGCAAGGTGTGAATTGAGCTAGGAGCCCAGCACGACCCCAGGTTTCTGGCTTGGGTGAGTGGCGGTGCTATTAAGCAGGATTAGGAATTAAGAGGAAAAACTGGGAGAAAGATGGAAAGCCCAGTCTGCTGGTGTTGAGTTGGAGTTGCCCGTTGGACATCTCCAACAATTGTTCAGTAATCAAGTGGATATGCGTCTGAAGCTCAGAAGAGAGTCTAGCCAGGAATGAAGAGTCTCTCTTTTATAACAACTTCACTGGAACTTTTGTTTTTCTTCTACAATTTAATACTGTGCCATGAGGTGTCAGTCATGGGTGGGACTCCTGGGAGAGGAATAATTGGTCCCACTTCTGCCACACACTTGGATATGTGGCCTCCAGCAAGCTACTCAACTTCAGGCTGTGCCTGTTGCCTCATGGAAAACAAGACAGTTAAGGAGACCTGAAGAAAAATGTTGCAAACATTGGTCCTAAAACAAATTAGTTTAGTCCTATCTTTCGGGATTCTTCTGTGGAATGTGGAAGTCATGCCAGTGAAGCCAACTTCTTCCATGGCCCCAAACCATACTTCCAAAGGCCACTGAGTACACAAAGGGAGAGTCTTGACCTTCCTTACATTGGAATCCGTTTTAGGGAGAGATGTCACTTCCTTGCTACAGTAAACACCTCTTTGTTCTTCCCCTCTCACCATTGTGATGGCAACTTTTTGTTCCTATTCTTGCCCAGCCTGCATCACCCGCCTGGATAATGCTTTCCTGCAGAGAGTTTATTTGCAATTCTGTCTGCATTATAGAGTTTAGGCTGAGATCTGCTTTGTTTGAGAGACCCAACCAAAATAGCGTTTTTGCAAAGCAACTCATTGTGCTTTTCCTGGCTAATTTATCTTAAATGACTTGAGCTGAACTGAAACATATTTTAACTCAAAGGTTCATGACAGTAATGGTACTGTGGGAGTTACATGATGTGCTCATGGTTGAGCCTCTTTTATTCCAAATATCTATTCACAAAGGCTAAATGGGAATTGCTTATGGAACCCAGCATTTCTGACAATTCAAGAGGGATTGGTATTTAACCAAACAGCTTCTGGCAATCAGGTATGAGCATGGCAAAGATTTAGCAAGGGCATTACTCATGTGTGGAGAATGGAGGATTTCATTTTTAACTCAAAGACTGTGATAGAAAACTCATCATCAAACTTGAATATCAACCAACCACTATTTACAAAGAGGCAATATCACAACAATGCCCAGGGAAATTTAAATGATGCATAACAAAAATTCTCAGTGAAGCCCAAAAACCAATCATTCCATCCAACACGCTGAATTGGAGTGCGCTACTCCCAAAGCTGGCACTGTGTTCAGTGAAAAGGCCTTGAAACAGTTACTTCTTGATTCAAAGCAAAGGTGCCAGCTTATTTAGAATTGTAGTATCTAATATATTCCCTAACTTTTGTTTTTTAAAAAAAAGGCTAAGTAGTTTAACTATAGCCTCCGCCATATTGGGTAAATATAAGTGACATGTCAGCATAACCTCCATGGTCTGATTTTTAATTTCTGTGAAGTTTGGTGGTCAGATTCAGGCTAGCCTCTCCCAAGCAGCAGCAGGCTGCGACCACATCGCTCAGATGCTCCCTGCAAGCTGGTAATCTACAGATGCTTTTCTAACCTGCTCGAAATGCAACCTGCGTTAAACCATCTTTGGTTGACAATGCTTCTGTCATTAACAGGTTGGAGATCAAATCATTGAAATCAATGGGGAGAGCACAAGAGACATGACGCACGCCAGAGCCATAGAACTCATCAAATCAGGGGGAAGAAGAGTAAGGCTGCTGCTGAAGCGCGGGACGGGGCAGGTCCCGGAGTATGGTGCGTGTCACGTTTTGATTCCCCTTTTTTCTGTTTTCTCTGAGTACTGTAAATGCCTATGCTTATTTATAAAACTACATCAGTTCTCTAATTCTACCTAAGTATATATTTAGTGATCAGTAGGTGTATATATACATATGTGTATGTAAGCATCAGGTTTATATGTGTGTGAGCTCTTTCTTTTGCTCCCTTCGCTAGGAAATGTTTAAAACAGCAAATGTAGGGCCTTTGCAGGGCATCTCTGAGCGTGCTGGGAGATCCAGCCACACTTATATATTCAGGCTTTTGTCGTTGGACTGATAGCCCTCTGTTCATTTGAGTCCACAGTAATTTATCAATTATTTCCTAAAATGGCTCTTGCATCAGACCGTCCTGTAGGATGCGTAACTGGGGTTGAGGGGACAAGCAAGAACAAATCTTCAGGACGTGAAGACCAAAATGTAAACTTGGGTTCCTGCAATGGTTGCATGCTTTGGCATTTTGGGATATTCCAAAAAATCACTCTGATGTTGGCTCTCTAGATGCTTCTGAGAAAGGCTTTCAAGTGCATTTTAATTCATAGATTTGCCTTCAAAAAGCTTTATTGGTGTCATTTCCCAACAGCCAATTTAAGGCCCCACTGACAGCTTGACTCCAGCATGTCAGAAACTGGCGGGTGGTCATTCCATGAAAAGAATCGAAACCCGAGCTGGTCTTTCATTGATCTCAGGGAGCCACGGAGAGACTGACACAGACCGACAGACATCAGTGAAGAGCAGTGCGGAGAATACCCATCCAGACTAGGGAAATGGGATCTAACTGCTGACGGAATAATTGCTCAAATTGTTGCTCTAGCTGACATTGACTCATTTCCACCCCTCCATTCCCTAGCCAAAAGCAAAATAAAAAATTCTAAATTGTACTTTTCTCTCTCACATTATGCTTTTTGCTTAAGTTACTTAATAATTGACTGAACACTTCCTTATTTAATGGGGCAATACAGTCCTGATTTCAGGCTGAAATACCTGCCTTCAAAGGCCCTTAAATACTTTGTGTTTCCCAGGTCTTGAACGTCCTAAAGCCTGCAAAAAGAGCTGGCAAGTCCTCCCATTAAGAGCCAGGAAGCACTGAAAAGTTTCTGTGGTACTGGCTCTATGCCCAAGGAAATATTTCATCCCAGATTCCCACCCTGAATGCTTGGACCTAATAAAATATTTTAAAATATTAATATTAGCAATAAGCACAGGCCTGATCTTGTTAAACGGCACTGGCAGTAATCCGTTGTAAAGAATATGAACTCGTGGAATAGAATAACTTCCTACACCCTAGAGCGCTGAGTGACTCAGTAACACCAACCTGACCTGGGAGCTTCTATCACTTCTGGAAAATACCTCATGTTAAAGGCCGTCTTTCACTCCCTGGCAACTGTTGTCTATACCAAGGGATGTTCATAGAGTTAACATTGTTCTGACAAGCTAATCTTTAAAAGTTAACCTGAACAACATGGCTGCCCTGAGCTTTCTATTCTTTTGTAGAATCATTATTCGGTCCATACTTCCAGCACCCACCACGCCGGCTGCTTGCCCACGGGAACCAGTTAGAGCAGTACTTCTGACCAGCCTGGGCATAACTCAAGCTGTAATGCCTAAGTATGAAGCTGCCTCAGACCATCTTTAAGAAAAAATAAAGACATGTTTTTGAACAAGACAAAAATTCAAGACCATGTCAAAATTATCTCATTAATTCTTAGCATCCAAAAATATCTAGATAAGGCTTAATTCTAAAATTAACCAACACAGAGAGTTCACTAAATATCTGGGCAGATTTTTGAGGGGCCAAGCATCAATAGTATTAACTCTAGCAGCATTGCAGGACTTCTTCTAAATTTATTCTCAAATGTAACATTAAATCATACTTGCTGGTAATGTTAGAGCTTGTCAGCTACTTTTGATGTTAGATTGACACAGATTTTGACTGTAAAATTACTTTAGAGATTATGTCACAAAAGAACAAATTTAATAGAGTAGAGCAATCTCTTTCAGGGAAGCAAAGGAATAATCATAAATGAAATAAACATTAGTTCTTCAGGAAAATCTAAACTGAAAGATGCATGGTTATGCATGAAAAAACCAAGAAGGTTAGGGATCAGACTGGCATCTTTGAGGATAGTGCTGTCAAATGATATTTCTGGAATCTCATAGGCATTAAAGAGGAGGGTGTTTCAGGGGTCCCCAAGACCTCCCCACATGCAGAAATTTGCTAGAAGGACTCCTGGAGCACAGAACAAACATAGTTGTACTCACAGCTAAGATTTATGACTGATGTAGTAAGGATGCATACTGGGATCATAAGAGGGAAAAGCACAGGCAGAGTCTGGAGGAATCCATGTGCAGCTTCGTTGTGCTCCCTCCCTCTCTCTCCCGTGAGGGGTCACCCAGAGGGGCACTCTTGCCCCGGCAACAAGAATACAGCATCATGTGTGATGGTGCTGCCCGGAGATGTTCATTAGAGACTCGGTGCCCAAGGTTTGTACTGGGGGCTGGCCATGCAGGCACCCTCTGCCTAGCACGCTTCAAAATTCCAGACTCCCATAAGAAAGGCAGGTGTTTGGTATAAACCACATTGTTTGTACAAACAGTTGAGGCACAGTGAGCCACGCTTGTCATTTAGGGAACGGTTTGTATTAATATAGGGGGCAATTTACCAGTCACAGTCCCAGATGCCACCAATGGCCAACCTTGAAAGCAGGCCTTTCTAAGGACAGCAGTCACAAGCCTGCCACATGCTCTTTCCTGCACCAGGAGCAAGCCAGAGAAGCGCCACGTTCACGGACTATAAAAATGACCCCAGTGTGAAAGGAATGCCCACAGCTAGGGAACATGATAATTCCTCCAGCATCAGTTAAACAGACTACATCATGAAAGGGAATTTTTTGTCCAAGATAAACTAGAGTATATTTTACTAAAATTAGCAAGAGGGAGGAGGGTAACAAAAAAAAAAAATAACACAGCAAAAGAAAACATTGAGTTTACCAGTAGATACAACCAAGAATATAATCCACTTTGTCCAAATGCACCGTAATCACAGGAAAACTGAATTTTCTGTCAACTATCAGTTTAATCCTGTGTTTGTCGCCTTTTAAGATCCTAAATTTGCATAAAATCCATCCTTAAGAGATTGTGAAAGGGGTTATCAGAATCCACAGGAGACGTAAGCTGATAGGGAGCTGTTCAGACTTGACCCGGCGGGGAGAGCGGACTGTAAAGACAAGGAGACAGAGACCCCACAGTGTGAGGAAGGGTTTCAGGTGATAATCACCTGCCCTCTGTCTGATAGCCCCAGAATTCGGAATTCAGAAGCAAGGCCCTTATCTGGACTTTTGGCCATATCAAGGGAAAGCTGATATCAGTCAGGAGAAATAGGAAACTCTCGCTCTGGGTTCTTAAGATGATCTGTGTCAGAGAGATAAGCGCAGATACAATTGCAAGAAAAAAATACCGGTGGTAATCTGTCGGATTGTTGACTAAACAAAATCAGTGTGAACACAAGCGAGCTGAGGAAAGGAATAAATACCCTCAAATATGCCACCCGTAATTACCAGGAGACTAATCGTCAGACACACCTTGGCCAGTTCAGAGGCATAAATCAACAGATGCAGCCAGGAAGGAGTGGCTGTGCGCAGAGGCTGTCACAGCTGCCAAGGGCGTGGGAAGGTGATAAGGAGTCTGAAGGAGAAGGTGCTTTTGCAGTTGAGTCCTTGAAAGGGCAGTTCAGGAGATAGACACTTCGACTCTACTCCACTCCTCAGGATAAGAACTTGTTGATCACAGACTCAGCGGAAAGCATGAGCTGACACGCGGCTCAGCAACAGGCAGGAATAAGGACACATCACTCGCCCATCCTGAGAAAGGAATCAAAAGATGATGCCTCGAAAGTAGGGCTCTCCTTAACACTGGTTGTTGCTGTTCGTATTAAATCTAAAAGGTTGCGAGAAAAGAAAGCATGCATGATGGTCTTAAAGCTGCACAGGAATAAATTATACAAATCAGCGCCCTGCCTTAGTGGACAGGTGTCCCTCATTAGCATTCGGGGAGCACAATGTGAACACAGCCTGATTTACACTCTGAGCCACAGAGCCAGGGCGGGTAGGTAGAGGCGCCATGGCATGACACAATTCCCCACATGCGCACTTCAGCCTAACGCGGAGCCTTCCCCTGGGTATACTTGCTGCTCAAATCTGACCAAAATAAAGCTAAACAGAAGTATGCCTTCCAGGCCTGGCAGGTGGTCTGGCCTATTTATTCTCTTACAGAGCGACAGGGCAGGCCTTTATGCCTAGAACGCTGAAGGCAGTCCAGCTGTAAAGGGGAGTCTCGCCGTCCTAGGGGACCAGGCAGGGTTATAAGGATTCTCAGAATGCCAAAGGCCCAAGGACAACTGACAGCCAGTGCCCACACAAAGGGAAAGAAATAGCCAACTGTGAATTAGACTCTGCCCACACTTCCATCTTCAAAGTTAATTGTGTCTTTAATAGGTTTTGACCTGATTACAGGCCTTTGGTAAATAAAATTGTTTACATTTTGTAAGTATAATAAAACTGCGTCATGTAAATAGAGAAAAGATCTGTGTGAGCCAATGATTACAGCTAAAGAAACGAATGGGCCAAATAGTTGTTTAGTTAAAGATCTTCCTTTAAGCAGTAAATAAAAATTATTTCCAAGGATCCTACCAGAGCACTACTGAAGCAGTCCTGGTCCCTCCTGTAGTAGGCAATGTTGACTTGTTTATCCTTCTTTAAGAGTACACATAGACAAGTAAATGTTATCGGCATACCCTTACATCTTACAATTATTTTCTCAACAAATCCTTCCTTCCCTCTAATCATACAAAGATCACACAAAGATGAACTCCAGAGATTGCACCCCTCCCAAATATTCCATGTAAGACAAACCCTGTAATCAATATCATTAGGTAATATCCTGACTATGTCCTCCACCAAACCAGGATTTTCTGAGCACCCACTATGTGCAAGCACGGTGCAGGCACGGAAGGTGAGGTACAGTCCCGGCCCTCAGGGAACTGATGCTCTAGGAATGAGGATGCGTGTAACCAGAGATCCTAGCAGGGCGGTGACTCATCCACAGGTCTCAAAGGATCGCCCTAGTGGAAAAATTTAAGTGGGTTTTATGAACTGTTTGTGGAATTTAATAAGCACTTCTGGAGCATTAAGGATCCTTGAAAAGCACTTGGATTCTTTGGTTTATTAAGCATTTCCTTTATAAGATTTATACTAATAATTTGTGCTTTTTCTGAAGAAAAGACTTGCTAAGGATGGGTAAATCTCTGCCGAGAACTTGTCTGAATTATTCTAAATTCCGAGTTAGTGAGCCAAAACTTCATCTAGCAAATTTGTTTGTCCTTGCTCTTTCCCTCCTGTGGCTCAGCCTCAGGAGCCTGGAGCATGGTGACCTCACACCCTGAGGCTCGGTGGGTGCGCAGCTGTGCCCCCACCATAAAAGACGAGGAGAGTCTCCCTTCCCTTTGCCGCTTCCCCAGAGACCACGTTTATGGGCGTTTTAAGTGGTTTCATAGCCTTTGCACTAATTCACCTGCATTTTTAATAGGACAAAAGGCGGCTTACTTCAATCATAAATTCTGAAATTTAATTTCAGCTTCTGACATTCATGGTTGAGTGTGTCTTCCTTTTCCATGAGAGTTTCCACAAATCACTCCAGTGCACCTCCACTGAGTCAGACCCTGGGAGAGGACGGCTGTCAGGCAGAGCCCCGGGCTGAGTCCTGCAGAGAGCGGGATTCTTCCTGGCCAAAGGCTCAGAACCGCTCTCTGCAGCCTTGCTGCAACCATGTGACTCCCACTGAGTGCCTGTTCATGGAGTCAGAGGCAGGCGCTTCCTTAAGGAACACACAGCTCTGAGATTCCTTTCCCCAGTGCTCAGGCAAGACCTCATTGATTATTTTAGGTGTTTTCAGGATGAGGGTGAACTCCATTTCGTCACATTATTTTACTGGAAACCGTGGACTATAATGACACCCTTTCTTTTTGGATACTCTTAAATGATTTCCAACACGCATTTTTCTCTTTAAGGATATATTAAGCGACCCCCTTTCCCAAGTCCTCACTTATTAGGTATTTTAGATGCTGATAAAATATATTACACCACTTAGTAACGAAGAAGAACCAGTTTAGCTGCTGAGACCCAACCTTCCTCAAGTCCCAAACACTTAAGTTGTTGGAAGAGATGAGTGAATGAGGAGATATCTTTCCCAAACCCACTGAGAAGAGCGCCCACATGCATCCTGGAAAACCTGAATATTCCAGCTTCTCCAGTAACCCATCCTGGTGCATCATATTTTAGGCTATAATGAAACCATTCCCTTTCTCTCCCCAACACAAAGCTGAGCTCTCCCGTGAGAGGGCTGCTTCCACAGAAAGCCAGGGAGAGGAGACGCTGCTAGATACTGTAAGAACATTGCAACAGACCTCAAAGAAGTCACAAATTCAAGAGAATGTTTTTTACATGGCGGTGGGGGGGTGGGGGAGGGAGAAGTAAAGATCAAGGATCAAGGTTAAGAGGAAAGAAAGATGCTTCCTGGTTTTAAAGCCACACACACTTGAGTGATTTGGCCCAGGACTCTATTTTTAAAGCACCCTCCCGGGGAATTCCCCGCCCTGGAGATTGATGGATGTCTCCCCTCTAGCTCTGTTGTGAAGGCCGAGCCCAGGAGGTTTGACTTCTGGTTGCTCTCTTCACATCTCCACAGCCTCCCACTGTTGGCGTGTGCCTCACCCCCTCAACTCGGCTCTTCCTGTGCCTGTCTAGTCTGACTTAGTCTCCCTTCAAAAACTTGCAACCATTAAAACTTAAAGAAAAGAGACTAGATTTTCCTCCTATTTTCCATCTCAAGCCTTTTTGATGGTCTGGCTCAGCTCCCACCCTCCTGATGGAGGACAGTCTGACCCTGGGGTTCATAGCATGAGAGCGTCGGTTCAAGATCAGCTGCTAACCCCTCAATTAGATCCATTCTGATGCTGGAGCTAAATGCTGAAGCTATTTTCCCTGTTGTCTGACTTTCTCTTGTCTTGAAGTGGAGATGATGCAGAAAAAGTTTCAATCCCTATGAGGGAGTTTGCCAGCAAAACCCTGCTATCAAGGTGCTCAAAATAGAGTCCAGTGTATAGAGACAAATTCTTGGGTGGGTCCAGCCAACTGCCGTAACAAGAAGACATCAAGTGTCCAAAGCATCCTGTCAGAGACAGCCATGCCTGCTGCCCGGTCCTAGGACTCCCTAGCCAATAACCCACCAACATGAATCTCTAAAATAAAGTCCCTCAAACCCCTCATTTCTAGTGGAAGAAATAGTGAGTCCATAAGGCAAGATTTCTGTTGTTCAAGAACTCTGCCTGTGGCCTTGCTCAAAGATAGGATGGCCCATCTGACATCCTGTTCTGGTAAAGACATCCCGGTACTTCTTTTTAACTGAACTCCCTCGGTCAGGACCGAAGATGAAATTATATAATGCCTTACTCCAGGCTTGAATTACATGCTCTAATTGTAGCAAGATCTCTAAACTTTGAAAATCACTTCTTTAATCTGCTATGTGGGTTCAAATTTTCTTTAATAGAACAACACACTTAGCCCAGACTGAACAGCTGTTAACTATAATGTGGCTCAGACATTTGCTTACAGAATAACGTGCTTTTCCACTTCTGTAGAAGTCTCTGGTCTTTTCAACACGCGCTCTCCAACAGATAGGGACCCTGGCCTCACTAGGACCCTGGGTTTTAGGGCTGAACATCTATACTCACAATATGTGCCTTAAACGTGCCTGGCACAGTCTACAACTCTCTATTTTTCACATTTCCCTGTAGTTCCTAGCCGAGCCTTCACAGCAATTTATTTCCACCACGTTCTCAGTCTTTTAATTTGACCTTCTGGCCATGAGGTTTCCTAGCACATGTGTCTTTCAAGCCCAATAAAGGCCACATTAAAAACCGAATAAGAGCTTTCCTTGTGTGACACTAAAACAGCTTGATGGTTTTTGTACGAAATTACTTGCATCTTGGCAGGCCTAAATGATAAACTCAATTAATAAATCCTGAAATTTAATTTTCACTTCTGACACTCATTGTTAAGCATTCGTTTCCTTACCACCGAGAGGTTCTACTTTCCATTTAACCTCGGGGTGGCAGTTGTCACCTGTGAGTCTCCCTCCCCGTAGATGCACACCGGGCCACGAAAAACACCACGTGTGGCATAATCGGAAATCTACATGGAGTGCTATCCCATTATGCATATTGAAGCTGTGTACACACAGCACCACAGATGGACCAAGTCAGGCATTTAGATGGGGAATATCCTCCGTAGGTACCGGAAAAGAGGGAATCAGGCCTCAAGGTGTCTGAGCTGCGTGGATTAAGTTCTTCTGACCACATTGACCTTGCATCCCCCTTCCCACACTGTGTGGAGCTGAGACAACACAGTAGCAGGTGCCACATGGAGCAGCTGCTGCATCTTCCAGGGGCCAGTCTCTCCGAGATTGTTGACTTAGATATTCCAGAATTTCTAGTACCCATCTTTGTGTCAGGAAAGAACTAGCCCCTGAGCTGACATAGACCCAGAGCAACACAGCCACTCAGAGGCTGGCTTCCGAGCACAGGCTCTTCAGAGGAGAACAGGCTGGACCTTGCTGCACTTTTTTCAGCTTTATTTTTTTCCAGAAAACAATTACAGCCAGCAAGTCAACTGTGAACTCTGAATATAAATAAGCAAATTGTCAGAGGTGAGGGGAACTATAAGAATTTACGAGACTATTAGAGAAAACATAAATATAACCATGGGCACACCATGTCTTTGAGAATTTTTCAAAATTTGGAAATGATTACTGTGACTGACTCTCAAATGACAGCTGATATCACTAAAACTCTTATCACTATGAGGAAATTCTGCAAAAATTCTGACATTATCATTTCAAATTTTTTTTTTTAACATTTGTGCCTCCTTAAAAGCACCTCAGGGATGCCCTCAATATTTTCAGAAAAAAATCTACTTTTGGAATACACATGGAGCTCAGTCTTTCACTAATTTCACTGCTGCATGCTTGACAGGGTTAGCTTTACTTAAAGTCTTTATTCTTACTGCCTAGATAATTTTTATTCAGCTGCTCTAAACATACTAAGCAATCTTGATTCTAACAGTAATAATATATCTTTGTCACTGGTTCTGTTAATTCTAATGATTGGTCCTAGGCTGTTCCTCCCCTTCCTTTAGGAATGGTACCTTCCAGTCTCTCCATGTGCATGAAAAGTGACAAGCATGGGTCCCCATATTTCTACTTATTGGGCCACCCTAAAGACACGGTTTGTAAAATCTGCATGAATATTATCTTTCTCTAATGAGCTTTGGTTTTGCATATGTTTTTAACTGATGTATAATGCTCTCTCTTTCATAGTAGCTTGTCTAATTACGGCTAGATCTCTGGAAAATATTTACAGCTGAGACCTTATAAGTGATGAGGATAGGGTTTGTGGGTTCATGAAAATCTGAGATGCACCAAATTCCGCGAGTCCAGCCTAGAACGGCCCCCACAGGACGGAAGGGTGGGGAGGGCACAGCAGAGGCAGCGCTGGCCGAGTTCTGCCCCACACACTACGGAAATTCCTCCCTTAGCTTCAGTGCAAACGCCGAAATTGATTTCCACTAAGCCCAAGTTGGGAGGGTGCCAACCCATGCCACCCTGTGTGCCCCAGAGAGCCAGAGTCTCTAGACCTTCAGGCCCCGGGAACTCTGAACTCCACCTGGCATCACGGTACAGTCATGCATCGCATAACAACGGGGATGCGTTCTGAGAAATGCATGGTTAGGTGATTTCGTCGTTGTGTGAACATCACAGAGTGCACTTACACAAGCCTGGATGGTACAGCCTACCACACGCCCAGGCTCTATGGTACTAATCTCAGGGGACCACCATGGTCTCTGCGGTCCATCGCTGACCCAAACGTGCGGTGCATGCCTGTATTTCCCTGCCTGCTTTGTGGCAGTTCCCCACCCAGGACTGCATCTCCTCACTTTCCTCCCTTCTTACTCAGCAATGCAACAAGAGAAAAAAAAAAACAAAGCCCCGTTTTGACTTTTTTGAAAGTACTCATAACTTTGTATCTGAACAGTATTCACCACTATTTCAAAATGAGCATTCTCAAGTGTTGGCTATATTTTAGCCTAACAGTTGGTTAAAATTCTTAAGGAAAAAAGTGTCCTATGTATAAAGAAAGGAGAATATAGATGGTAGCCTTGCAAATATGATTCAAGCAACTTCTCCCCACTCAACTACATTCCAAGCATGGCTCATGTCAAATCCTACAGTGGGCATGTGTCTACTGCCACAATTTAAAATGTCGGTCTGACTTTTCAACAGAAATTGATACTCATGCTCCGTCCGCACAGTTGGCCATAGAAGCATGAATCAGACAGATGCATCTCTCAATTCTGGTTTGACTTTATTCCATTCACACCATCACAGCCGTGGCTAAGCATCTCTCCACCAAAGTCTTTTGAGCTAGTTCTCTGATTTTTTCCTGAAATATGTTTTCCAATTGTTGAGGATGCTGCTAGTTGCCATCCAGGATTGATTTAAATTTAACATGAAAGATAATACTATTCACTAAGTGAATTACTTAATTGGCCTATTGCTAAACATTTCCTTATCAGTTTTATGCTGCTATAAGTATCCATACACACACACACATATACACCATCACAATCTTTCCTTGAGGATGTCTACAAAATCAGAAGTTTTAAATGTGTCATTTGTCTAAAGTGTCTGTCTTTCCAGGATAAGTTATTGATCAGGGGAAACCTAAATTAGGGCATTAAGAAGAAAGCTGCAGTTTCCTGGAAAAGGTGTAATGCCGTGGCATAATTATTGGGAAATCTAGTCCAGTGACCATGGTTTAAAGAGGCATGGATTTCTGTCTCTGACAATAAAAAGGTAGATGCCTGCCATATAATTTACTTTAACTAGTCTGTAATCCATGGAGGTGAGGGGACCTGAATTAATCAATCCACTAGCGTCACTAGCTCAATAAAAACAGAGAAACAGGAGGGGCCTTTGTGGTTTCAGTTCAGTTCCACCAACATCTATCAGGCACCTTGCTGGGTGTTAGGGACATGAAGATTAATAAGCCATCTCTGCCTCTGTGCATTCACAAGCAAGTAGGGATGACAGGGAGAAAATCAAGTAATGGGACAAGTAGAAATTGTACCAGCAAAGGTGTGAGACGAGCCCAAAGGACTCTCAGCAGGGTTGTAGAAGATTCTAGCCTACCCAAGAGGTGATAGTTCAGCTGGGCCTTGAGTGACAAGTGTGATAAGGTGGCCTTCATGGAGGCTAAATGGGGAGGGAGAGGAACGGAAGGACAAACACAGAAGCGGGGCTCTGTGAGAAAGAGCCTTCTAGGCCAAGCCAAGGAATTCCTGTTTTACATGATCAGATGTCAGCAAAACATTAAGTGGGAGGGTCAAAAAATATCTGTTTTTGGTAATATACCTCGATAGTATTTGAGATGGATTTTATAGGAAACTGCAGGCGGTGAAAATGTTATTGTAACAGTTGAGGCCGCTGATGTGAGGACCAGAATCAGGGAAGTGGTGGTGGAAATAGCATGTTGGGGATGGATTTTTGCAGATAGTTCAAACATTGCACCAATGGGAGTAACAAAGCTTGACGAATAATGACCATGAAGGAAAGGAGCAGGGGGAGGATTGCGGCCCAGGGCTGGGAGCGAGATGACGCCACACCGGTGAAGGGGCAAGGTTAGGAAGAAGATAATGAGGTTCGTTTTGGACTCGTTGGGTTTCAGATGCCTGGAGGACGCTCAAGGGAAGCAGCCCACAAACAGGGCACTTGGATAAGGAGCTCCAGGGCTGGCGCTGGGGCATCTGGGGAGCCCCGGAGAGGACGGCTAGAGCCTTGAGTGGGGATGAGCTCTCCCAGAGAGACCCTACCGTGTACAGAGGGCGGAGAGGCCAGGGGACACAGTCACATTTGAGTGGCAAGTAAGAGACGCTGATGAAGAAGATCAGGAGAGGGAATCTGAGCGGTGGGACTCTCTCCAGAAGAGAAGAGAGATGGAGCCAGAGAGAGGGTTTCAGGGAGGCTGCTGGGAGAAAGACCCATTTTCTAGACGAAACAGTGGTTGCTGTGTTCTGAGATGGACTGGGGAGGGGGTTAGGAAGGGGGCCAAGGACTGGAAACACCCTTTCCTGCCTGGTGTGGTACGGGGCCAGGGGCATGGCCCTCAATTAATGGCAGCTGTTGTGAGGATCCCATGGGTAGTAAATGGCCTTCACCTGCTACTTTCCTCGCCATGGCCCTCAACACAGGCCTTCCCCACACGCTGCCCCTGTTCTAAGCCACGCTGGGAACCCACCCAGTGAGATCACTGGGGCTCCTCTTTAGCTCCCGTCACGGGGTCAAGACCTGGTTTTTCTGGTTTGTTTCTTCAGAGGGCTGGAGTAGGCAGGGTACAAAGATGAATAAGACACCATCGCTACCCTAAACGAACTCCATATATAGAGAAACGGTACTCATTGTTTACAAAAAATACTCTTCAATCACACTTTTGTGGAAATCATTCTCAAATGTACTGTGTTATTTCCCTGATGTACAGAGTATTCTGAAAACAGACATGCTCTATTTAATTTCCCTCTTTCTCTGACACTTCGCCCTTTGAAATCTGGATTCCAACTTCAAGACTCCAGTGAAAGTGTCCCCTCAATGATCACCAGTCTCCCCATGGTGACAAATCCAATGACTGACTCAATCCTTTATCCCCTTGGGACTCCTTGCAATAGTTAACACTGTTGTTCAGTGTATTCACTGGATTTCCTCTTATCTCTCTGATTGCTCCTCTGGGGTGGTCTTCTTCTCTCTTCCCATCCAGTAACACCCCTCCCCATCCTCTCCCTCAGGATCTCATCTGCTCTCACAGTTCCACCTGTCCCCATTGTGCAGATGACTCCAGTCTGTTTTGCCATCTCTGACTTCATTCCACAGCTCCACCCCAAAATTTTCAAGTGCCTGTCCAACATTTCTACCCACGTTTATGTACTCAAAGTTGTATTCATGATCTTCTTTCCTCCTGAAATACTCCTCCTCTTGAATCGCCTATTAATTAAATGACCGTCAACCCTCCTTGTGGCCCAACTCAGAACCCTCTTGACTGCCTAATCCTATATATACCACCTGTTCCCAAATTTGAACGATCTTACTTCTCTCACTTCTCACATCAGCCCTCTCCTCCATCCCCGTTGTCATTCTGCTCCAGTTCAGGCCCACTCCACAGGGTTAAGTAGGCTTCTACCTATTTTCCCTGCTGCTATGGCCAGTCTTCTCTGCTCACTGACGCCAGAGCAATTGATTGTCCCAAAGGACTGTCCCACTCAAAGACCTTTTCCACACACACACACACACACACACACACACACACACAAACTTAGATGAGTTCCCGGAGCCATCCCTGAGTTGGCCCCATCCAAATCAGTTTTATCTCTTATCTCCCACAATACCCTATTCCATATCTGTGCTCCAGCTACACTGGAACACTTGCCACTGTCCTATTCTCCCACCTTCATGGCTGGGCATATGCTGATCCCTTGGCTTGGAACACTCTTTCCCCAAATCATGTCCTCCTTCAAGATCAGGTCAAAGGCTGCCTCCTCCATGAGTCCTTCCCCAAGTCCACCGATCAGAAGTAATCCCTGAGTCCTCTGAAGTCCCAGAGCCCTTATTCATCCCCCCTGCCCTCTCTCACTCTCTGTTGTGTGTGGTTATCAAGGTCCGCATGCCGCCTCCCCTTTATGGAATTCAAATACTGGGTGTTCCCCTGGGTTCTTAGTACGGGCTTTGCAGAGAGAGTGAATAAGTAAGTGAATGAGCGCATGGAAATCTCGCAGTATCACAAGGTCATCCTTCAGACAGCAAATTTCAATACAGGTTTTTGTCGAGACAGTTGCAGAAGGCGGACAATGACGGCCCAAATTTCCACTGACCCTCTCAACCCAATCCAAAAGTAGGCTTTTGGGGTTTTTTGTTTCGTTTAAATAAGTTCCTGCCTATCTGCTTATTTTCTTATAATGTGTCTCTTTCTGTTAAGAGTTGAGTGGAGGAAAACTGGCTAATTGAATGTTCCAGGTAATTGTTTCTGGTTAATGTAAGGTTTATTGTTTCTATAAAGTGTTTTCTCTCAAATTGTAGTTGTGACCTATGTTGTCAGCACAGACTGTAATTTACCGTGCCAGGGTTGCTTCTTTGCTACAGAAATGCCATGCATAATAGTCTCCTGGAGCTTTCAGGCTACCGAGAACTGTGGAACAGGCGCTAATGTTAGCTCTGTCTGAATGGGATTACGTACCTCTCTTCCTGCTGTGGAAAAGGGGCCACTGTGAAAAACTCTTCAAGCTCCCTTCCAGCCTCCTGAGTCTATACCAAGTTCAACCCAGTTTACCTATCATACGTCAGCCATTGTTTGATGCTGTAGGGACTACAGAAAACAAATGTGGCATTGTCCCTCCCCTCGAGGAGCTCTCCATCTCACTGAAGAGCCAAAAAGCTCACTTGGAGCAAATGCAGTCCGAACCCAAATAAGGGAGTTTGAGACAAGAGGGGAAAATAAGAACCAGAATGGTCAGATGGGGCTCCTTGGAGGAGGCTGGATAACCCTTGAGGAACCAGGGGGCTTGGGATGAGCAGAGAGGAGGGCAAAGAGCTCTACAATCCAAATAGGAATAGGATACTGTAGGTGATGATTTTGATGCTAAGAAGTGAATGAGATGACTAGAGCATAGTGTTCCTGCCAAAGAGGGAGGGAAAGTGCAAGAACTTTGAAATGCTTGGAAGAGGCTGATGTCTGGAAACCAATGGCAATGAGGAGGCAGAGAAGATTCTCGAGCATCACACTGACAAGGCCAAAGAAGTGTTTTAGGGGTGGTAGAAAACGTTTGAAAGTGTTTTCAATCCTGGCTACCCATTAGAATCACCTGGGGAAATTGCATTTTAAAAATACCCACAGAGGCTCCTCCCCAGGCCAATTAAACCAGAATGGTGGGGGGAGTGACAGCATTTGTGCTTTTCTAAATTTTTTTCATGCGCCCTAGGTCAATATAATGAGCAGCCGGAGTTGAGAATGACTGGTACATCAGATAAGGACGTAGGTCAAATAAGGAGGCTATTACAGTAACTTAGGAAATGCTGTAATGAGGTGCCACAAACAATAGAAGTGAAATACGAGAGAGCTGACAATACTGAGTCTTGAAAGAAGAATCACTAAGACTTGGTGACTGATGTTCTAAAGGGAGTAAGAGTTGGGGAGGACTCAAAAATTATCCCCAAGTAAGATCTTGAGTACTGGGGAAGAGGGCAGAGCCATTGTCAGGAAAAAGAAATAGGAAAATTCAGAAATGATGCCATTAACGAGCTGGGTGAACTTTTAAGAGTTACTTAACTTCCCAGGGTCTCATTTTCTCATTTGTGCAATGATAGGGTTCGGTTATATGATGAGGCAGTTCTTTTCAAGTACAAGGATTGAAAGTAATGTGAGTGAACTAATCTGGGGGTAAAACGCCATGTTGAATCTTAAGATGTGTGTGGACGTTCCAATTGTGATTCACAACAAGCAACTGCATCAGAATCATGAGTCTTTGGCAGGAGAACCAAAAGGGCTGATGGAGTCCTTAGAGAAGAGAACAGAAAGTTGGGGGAGAGGGGAAGGCAGGCAAAGGAAACAAGAATACAGAATTCCCCTCGTTGCCTGCTGCAGGCTCTGTGTCACCTCCTTGATACCCTGTGACATAATCCCACCTTTGATGCATGGACACAATCATTTTTTATATGACCACATGGAGTTGCTTTCATACACTGGGTTTTTCTGGAGAAAGACGGTCTCTTATTAACATAGCGCCTTCAAAAAAATGAATTGGATCATTTTGTGATTCATTATGAAAATTCACTGACACAGAAAAAGAATTCTTAATGTCTCTTTTTATATTCAAGATGTCTCTTTTTTTCATCTAAAATGCCAGAGGGGAGAAAAATTATCTTTTCCAAGTGAAATACATCTGTTCAGTTGGCCTTTTCCCATTATATCCATCAATAGCTTATTACCCTTGGGCACACAGCAATCAATATCTTTAGCTTGTTTTCAAAGTGAAATATCAGGCAATGCCAAGAGAAAAAAATCTCAATTCTTACTCAGCATGTAAGTGAAATGTTGATTGCCTTTCGGTTGTCAAATACAGTAAAACAGGTGTCCCCATCTTTCTATACTCAGAGCACTTGGGCACCTAAAATTTCTCACTAGAAACTCCTGGTTGTGCTATGGTTGAGCCACAAAGATGTACAAATGGCCAACAAGCATGTGATACGATGCTCAACATCACTAATTATCAGGGAAAGGCAGACCAAAATCGTAATGAGATATCACCTCACTATCAAAAAAATAACACAGAAAATACCAAGTGTTGGCAAGGATGTGGAGAAATTAGGAACACTTGTGCCCTGTTGGTGGGAACTTAAAATGGTGCGGCCACTATGGAAAACAGTATGGCGATTCCTCAAAAACTTAAAAATGGAACTCCCATATGATCCAGCAATCTCATTTCTGAGTACATATATCCAAAAGAACTGAAAACAGGATCTCAAAGAGGTATTTGCACATCTATGTTCACTGCAGCATTCTTCACAATAGCCAAGAGATGGGAGCAACCTAAATGTCCATCATCGGATGAGCGGATAAAGGAAAGACGATGTATACACAAAATGGAATATTATTCAGACTTTTTTAGAAAAAGGAAATCCTGTCACATGCTACAACATGAATGAACCTCAAGGACACCATGCTAAGTGAAATAAGCCAGTCACAAAAAGACAAACACTGCGTGATTCCACTTATATGAGGTATCTAACATAGTCAGGTCATAGAAACAGAAAGTAGAATGGTGGTTGCCAGGGGCTGGGAACAAGGGGAAAAGGAGAATTCTTGTTCAACCGGCATAAGGGTTTAGCTTTGCAAGATGGAAAAGTTCTAGAGGTCTGTCGCTCAACAATGGGTATATACTTAACACTTCTGTACACGTAAAATGGTTATGATGGTAAATTTTATGTTATATGCTTTTTACCAAAAAAAAAAAAAATGCACGGGGCTCTAAAGAGAACCAGCATCTCTAAGGCTTGAGCTGAGTTCCAAGCACACAGGCCTTCCCATCATCTGAGCTTTATCTTGTAAATTGCACTGATGTTTAGCAGCCCCCAGAGCAACTAGATGAGCGGCGGTGAGTTTCTTAAAGGAGCCGTCAGCAGGAGAGAGGCCCTCCTCAACACCTGATGAGCATTCGTGTCAGCGTTTTGTTTGTTATGGTAGCTTGTAGCTACCATTTGGGTTCTAGCCTTCGTTTGGTTGATTTGGAATGAGGGCTTGGCATCGGAGCCCCACCCAGGGCAGGAAGGAAGAAGGACTGCATTTGGAGAATAGGGAAGTGCCCGAGTCTGGCCATGTTTCCGTGGTGTATTCATTTACGTTGCTTTGTATCCCGCCTTCTATCACAAAGGCTTCTTTGAGGCAGCAGCTGAGGGTCAGTGGGAAGGAGGAGTGCCAGCTGTCCTGCCAGTCATGTTAAGCAGAAGCTTGCAAAACAGACAAATGCTAATAGAAGACAATCCCCGTTTCCCACCAAGAAGCTCCGTGACAAGGGAAAGGAGGCATTCCCACTCGTCTTCATCGGGGCCTCAGGTGGCGGGTGATGGCACTCACCACGGTGACAGGGAATGTAAATGGAAACGCATTGCCAGGTCCTTTCGTATTGCAAAATGAGACGTGGAGGTCATCCGTTGTGCCTTTCTGTGATCTTGTTTCTTATGAAAAATGTTGCTGAGTTATTATCTTGTCTGTTTCATGGTTCTTTAGCTGCTGGATCAAGTAGCAAGCCCAGAGACCCAAGAGCTAGCCCCTGAGAGAACTGTTTGCCTCCTGAGGACAGAGCCAGGTGTACCAGCTCAGCTAGGCCACGTTTCACACCCAATGGTGACTTGCCTTGCATTGTATGAATGAGAATGCATGAATGAATAGAAAGGAAATAGAGTCAGCCCCTCCCTCCAGAAGGCTATGGTCTATTAGAAAAAAAAGAAAAGTAATATTCCCAGCTGCACAGCAGTCACCTGTGGAAAGTGCTCCTGTGTCATTTAGTTGCTGTCCAAACCAGACATGGCTGGCATGTTCAGAAAGAGCCATCTTGTCTTGTGTGAGCCTGACCCAGCTGAGAATATTCATTCATATTCAGTCTTCACTTTAAATAGCCATCCCTTTGTTTTTAGCAAGATTGACTTAATTTGAAGAGCCTATGGTGTGGAAAAAAGAGACTAACCAAATGAATCAGAATACTGGTCAATAACATTGGTCTAAAACCATCAGGCAATTAAATAGGAGAACCCTAAGGTTCAGACAGTTTTATAACTAAGGGTAAAACCTATTCAAGGGCAAAATTGAGTATGGAAATGTGTTATACAAACACAGCTGTAGCACTTAATAAATATGTAATAGCTAGCGGAGAAAGTTGAGGAAACTTAAGATGGGGAAAATGGAAAATTTGGACATTTCTACCCAGTGATATAAAGGAATTTCCTCTATCGTGAAAGATTTATTGACCTTTTACATAGGTATCATACAGCCTTCATTATCAGTCCCAATGTATAAAATGGTATTTGAAAAGAGAAATAGGGGCATATTTCACGGGCCAAAAGACCGTAAGATCTTAGAGTGAGCATCTTATTGCCAAGGGCACAAACGTGTGGAAAATTACAGATATAAATTCCGAGGTACATCGACGTTCAATGAGACCCTGCATACTTGGAGTTCTCCTTTTCCCCTTCCGAACTAAATAAGAAAACATTGAGACATCCCTGGAATGTTTTATAAGAAGCATGGCATCGATGGTTTTGCTCTGCCAAGTGCATTGTCAGAGGATGTCATCTGGCACAGTCTGGCCAACTGTCTCTTTGGAATTGATGGGTTTTGTTTATCAAGTTCAAATAGATCCCTCCACCCACGTCCACGATTGCGGGTGGAGAGGAGGTGTTAACGGCCGTTAGGTGCTTTACTGCAAGCCACTAAAACATCATGGAATTGCAATTATGTCTGCAACCATTTGTTACGGGCTGGAGCAGATTACAGGAGTAAGTACAGAGCCCTCAGCCGTGATTTATGATGGAAGAACAGCTCAGAGAGGAATTCCGTCAAGCAGGAATGGCTGAGCAGTGCCACAGACATGAGCCAAGGTGAGATCACTGAGTGAAATTTCTAGAAGGAAAGAACTTCAGCCATGGACCTTAGCCCAACATGCCTTGAGCCACAGACAAGTTTAAGCTGCTCTCGTTCCTAGTTTGCATTGTTTGCAGTTTGCACTGACCATTTCCAGGGAGAAGTACTTTACTGATCAGACTGGTAATGTGGTGCTAATTATGAGATTCCATCTCATCTTTTATTTCACAGTGTCTCTTTCTCCTCATATCTTGTCCTTTAAACAAAGGCAGTACTTCATAAGTTTGAGGAGGAGAAGAAAGAATAAATTAAAAGTTCATTTTGAAGCCACTTTTGAAAATTTCCCAGCTTTCTGTATATTCACTGGAAATTCCTCAGAATGCCTTAAAACTATGAATAGAAATCAATGAAACTTTGTATGTTTGAGACTCCTCTTTGGGTGAATGGAAACCCTAGGACAAACCACTCCTTGGGCTCAAAACAGTGTGAAATGAAAATCCAGTTCACATAAATATGAAGGTAGAGAGTAATGTAATAGAAAGAAAAAAAAGCTAGAGAGAAATCCAAATTTTTAATAGCGTTTTTTTTCTGAGTAATGAGAAATACTGCCCAGATAATACACTTTTATATTTTATTCAAATTGTCTCTAATACATTGTATTATATTTTAATAATCAGGAAAAAAAAATGTCTTTAACGAACATGGAGAACAAAGAGGAAGATGAGAGAGTGACTCCAACTGGCTCATTTCATCTTGGAAATCACGTGTAGATCCACGCATGTGTGAGAACATGGATCACTCAGACTAGGACTTTTAGGCAACTTCTGGAGGAGTCACTGTTGTCTCCACCCAGGGTTTCTTCCTGAAGTACTAGCCTTTAAAGTATAAAAAGCAAAGCAATACCCCAGTTTAATATACCCTGCACGTAGGAGACACGCCAGTAAGGACGTTAGAATGTCCACTTGCTTACCTGTTAATTTCAGAGCCTTCATTCCAAAATGTCACCTGCGCAAGGCTTTCTCTTGAATTGATTCATTCCTTGAGTCAACGAAGTTTTGGGTGCAAGGCGCTTCCTTTGGTACTGCAAGGAACAGAAAGATGAATAAACCACAGTCATTACATAATAGGTAAGGCCCAAATCAGTCTATCAATAAGTAAATATCAGCCAACAGGCGCTCAAAAGAGATACGCAAAATGCGTCTTTCTCTGTGAGCTTGTCAAAGGAGACTTCAAGAACGTGGTGGCATTTGAGCTGAGCCTTGAACCACAGGCAGACTTTCAGGAAGCAGAGAGGCCGTGGGGCAAGCTGGTCATATGGAAAATCAAGGAAAGTGAGCCTTGAGGGTTAAGGCAGGGAAAGGAATTTGACTGGAATGTAAGGTGCACGCCGGCGTGGTGGGAAGTACGCCTACAATTTAGGCCCAGGCCAGGTCATAGACGCAAGACAGTGGTGGCCTTCAGAGCAGCGGGATGGCAAAAGGCTGGAGGTGGAGGCAGCAGTGACAGCATGACAGCCTCTGCAATGTTGTGGATGAGCAGAAACAAGGGCCTCAACTAAGGCGGAGTGGAAAGGAAGGCACAGACACAAGGGCCTGCCAGTTACCATGTGAAGGGAACGCAGAGGAGGCAGGGCTCCCCACTGACTGACTGGCAGAAGAGAGAAGTGGGGGACTCAAGATGGCGGCAGATCGCGGGCAAATGGCAGGTTCATCACTAGAGAACCCAGGCAGACTCAGCAGCCTTCTGAAAGGCAACGGGCTGCCATGCAGAATCTAGGCTGGTGCAATTACAGGCTCCCCGGGAGATAATCCTGTTCATCTTCTCCTCGGGCAGATCCACAACAGAGCTTCCCCAGACAGCTGAGCTAGACAGATATCTAGGGAAGAGATTCTCCCCCCTCCCCATTTTAATAGCCTTCGCAGGAGTATTTGTTATTTGTGGATCAGTTAAATCATCCCGTCTCAATCTCTCTTCCTTTCCCATTAAGATGGTAACACAGACAGCACATACCCACCTCATTCTGTGCTTCTCTGACTAGTCAATATCACAACTTCTACATCCTGTCCACGGGGGTTTGGTCTTTTTGTTATATAAAGATTGATAAGCTGATACTAGTTATTTAGCTAGTGATGCAAAATGTCCTTAAGCCACTTTATATTACCAGTTGATATATTTAATATGTAATGTTATAAACCAACATGCAATATATGACTTTTAAGTTCTCTGGTCCACATATGTTTTCATTTGGGAAGATTTTATTAGCATATTTATGATGCCATCTCAAGACTTAATGTGGCTTAATTCTATTAATAAAAACCTTTAAAAACCACTATCTTTTTTAATTACAGATTTTGATTTAGTTCTTTTCTGCTCCTCAAATAAGGGCAGCTGTGGCTGGCCCGCAGTTGGTCCACAGCTAACTTTGTTCTTTTTAGAGCTGTCATGAGTTATGTAGTGGGGGAAGTTGATTAAAAGCATCTTCCTCAGACACCCTATGTGGCCCCATGACTTGGCAATAGCTCAGTTCCTCAGAGCTCTAAGCAGACAGTTAGCCTCAAGTGAAGCTGTTAGCTTACTCCATCCCATGGTCACGTCTTTAGCCCACAGAAGCCATATTGAAGGCAAGTCAAACTGAGGGGTCAACAGCCTCACCTGTGATGATCCAGCTCATCTCAGCAGCATCTTCATTGGGCCTGATACTGGAGACATTCCTATTTCTGGCCCTTTTAGGTCCCAGAGAATGTGGGATGCCTTCTCTTGGCATTAAGTTCCCAGTTCCTCAATTGCTCAACTGGGTGCTCATCATTCAGGTTCAATAGATACAAGGCTGCCGGGTACAGGACACCAGAGACCATCTGGTTCCCAACCTTGGCATTCACTGGAAGGACACAAAGCTGCTGAGTGTCCAGCGGAGCAGGTATCATAAGACTTATACTAGAACTTAGCATAGGGTGGCTGCTGGAAGGGAAGAGCTAAGGAAGAGGGGATGGAGAAAAGATGTCACTCTCCCTTCCAGATGTTAAGTTCCCTGGGATGAGGCTGCACAGCACCCTGAATACACCCGTAGAGGTGCGCTGCCTGCCTGCAAGCACAGCACAGAGGGGAGGACAGGAGGCCCAGCCCTTCACCAACCAATGAGCACTCTGGGCCTCGGTGGCTAATAGGGCGTCGCCATAGTCACCAAACGTTTTCAATTACGGGAAAAGCCAGCTTGTTTCTGAGTTAAACCAGAACGAATCAATTACAGAAAAACTGTACTTTGATCTCGCCCTAGGTCCAGCAAGGGATGCTTTTGAACACCACCCCGCCCCCCCAAAAAAATGCAGTAGCCAGGGGTGGACTAGCTACGTAGCCGCCAAAAGAACAATTGAGTTTTGCCCTTCCCTCACACTGTTTCCTAGACTAAGGTTGGCAGAAAATGGACACAGATTGAGAAATAAGCATATGACACCACTACAGCTCTTTGCTCTGAAAGAAGAAACCTCAACCAGTCTGTGTCTTAGGGAAGTTGGTGAAAGAAATGGTAAAGCAGGAAGGTCCAGGGATCTTGAGGAGTTATAGCATTTCTCATTCCTCTAGGCTGATTAATCCTAAGATTAGACCACTTACACCGGAATCCATGCTCTTCACTGAGAGAACTGCACACACTGTAAATGAATAAATGAAATGGGCTCTGATTAAATGAATCTCCCGTCTCAGGTGCAGGCAAAGAGGGCTTACCCCACATGCACAAATAACCATAAAATTGTTGACCGGAACTGAAAATACTCATGAAAATGCCGTCATTATTCAGGTACTTTCTCTCAAAAATATATTTCTAAGCAATTTTTCTCTGTCTTCATATCAGTCAGTGTGTAACTCTATTAAATTGCTTAACGAAGCACATCGCATTTATTTCTTTAGGTGTCCTTCTCCCTTCATGAAAATGTGAGCCCCCAAAGGTCAGAGAGAGCAGTTTTTAACTTCATTTTCATATTCCAACGGCCAGCACATTGTCCTGCCTGAGGGATATGAATAGGCCACTCAATGTTTGTTTGAATGAATGGATGGATGAATAAAGAAACTAAAGAAAATGAGACCCTCCAACCAAAGGTCATTGTGGACCTGTTACAGTCTCATATACCTATGTCTCTGCCACTTGGACTCATCCTCAAGCTTCCGTGGGAGGCTTGCCAACTGAATTCTCTTGAGTCCTAAGTTTCCATTCCCATTTGACCTTATTCCCACTTTTAGCAAACGATGACCCTGAGGTCCTTTGAATGGTCAAACTGACTTCGTCATTGATTCTCTGACTCCATGGCTCAGTGGAAGCCTCTGTGCATTTGCCAAACATTACCTGCCCCCTGAAATGGTATGTTAGCTCCACAAGGGCACTGACGTGGTCTTGTTGACCATTGTACTCTGAGTCCCTACCATCTGATAGTCACTCCAAAGACCTCTGTCAAAGGAATGAAAGATTCCTCGCTCTACTGCCATACCAACCAGTCTTCCGTACTGCTGTGAAAAAAAATAAGACAGGAATAAAAAGCTATCCTAAAACTTGCGTGAAGATTGAGTGGATCGCTAGTGTTCAGCAAAAGGTGACGCAGGAGTCTGAGGATGTGCGAATGCCATTGTGGGTGGCTTTTACAGCTCTGTCATTCTGTCCCTGGAATGCCAGGGACAACCACCACCCTGTGGGTGGGAAGGGAGAGAAGAGGTGTCTGCTCTAGCCCTACACGCACACCCACCCCCCCACACATACACACCCCTCCTACTTCAAGCAGCACTATTTCCACTTAGAAATAATTGATGACAATCTTACAAAGAGAAAGAATGCCCTGGGAACTCTGGATCCTGAAAAGGGAACACTAATAGTGTTGTAAATTTTGAGGACAGAAATCACATTATTTTAATGAATGTTTCTCATAAAATAATGGGAAAAAGATGTCCTCCTCCTAATAGGAGTGCAAGTTATGACACAAATTACCCCTTTTTTCCATTTACCTTTAATCAAGCTACCCTGAGCAGATGAAAGAGTAACAAGAATGAGCTAGAACTTGAAAGAGACGAGATTTATACTTGAGTAATTGGCCTGATCCATTCCTTGTCATTATCCTTTTTGCATTTGCTTTAGGTTAAGAGTTTGGTGAAAATCAAACTTAGTAAAAGTGATAGTTACACCAAAAGTACGTCAGTTCTGTTTTTAAGTTTTTGAGACTTGACACTCACACCTCTTGAGGTTTATAATTATTTCCTCTTGGTAAATTGTGGATTCCTGTGTCCTAGGGAAAGGCATTGCCAAAATTAAAGTGCCAGACCAGGCTTCACTCTTTCCTAAACAAACTGCGAGAAGCTGACCGTGAAGACATTGGCGGCATCTCCCTTAAAACACCTTTGACTCGCTTGACTTGTTCAAGCTTAAATGCGAATAAAGAAGAAGGTGCTGACGCACCATCCTCTAGGACTCTCTGAACCCAGAACCCCCGTCCCGCCTTGTCAGTTATTTCAAGTGGATATAAATGGAGATTTCGACCAATCTTTTCCACCTCCAGAGGTCAAGAGAACAGCTACAATTCTAAAAAGTAATCTGAATCTTAAGCTCCCGGTGCAACTTTCTCATGACCTTTAAGGCTGATATAAGGCTCCAGAGAGCAAACACCCCACACAGACACCTCCCTTCTCCTACTCCACCTGCCACACACACAGAAACAGGAGGGGCCATCCAGCTCACCTGGGGAGATCCAAAGCCTTTTATATCAATTCCAGTCACTAAAATATAGCCAAAGGAAAAACTCCTCATCCTGTTTTCAAGAGTTCTTGTGAGATGACACAGGTAAGGAAAATAATAGCCCACTCTCTATTTGTACAGGGTCTTTGTCTATAGCCATGCGTTACTAACAATGGGGATGCATTCTGTGACACGCGTCGTTAGGCAATTCCGTCATTGTGCGAACATCATAGGGTATACTTATATAAAACCTAGATGTATATTATACAAACCTAGATTATACACCTAGGCTGTGTGGTACTAATCTTATGGGACCCCATCGTATATGTGGTCTGCTGCTGACTGAAATGTTGTTATGCATCGTGAGACTATATTTCATACAAGGCAACTTTGTGAAGAAGGCAAAGGAAGCAGTTAACATTTAACAGTTGTGAAAATTGGGCCCAGAGAGGTTAAGCGGTTTGCCCAAGGTCACAAAGCTAGTAAGCAATGGAAAATGTACATGGACTCATCTTCCGACTTCAGTGGATAGCGTTCTTTCCACTGAGTTGTGCTCTGCTGGCCTGACTCAAAGGCATAATCAGCTTGTCTCAGAGGATGCTAGCACACTCCTGCATATCGTGTATACTGATGTACTGAAGGAGTCCCAGGCCTTGGCGGTCTGGCAGTTGTCAGTCAGCTGCATTTGGCATCTGAAGCTGTCCCAAGCTGTACACTCTGGATCTGGATGAAGCTGACTCATTCAGAGTCGTGCCGGGAGATTCAGTCCAGCCAGGCCTTCAGGGCATCCCTAGGGGACCCGGCCGACTGAGGCTAACAACAGCATCCACTTGACTTTGCGTTTACCTCCTCCTGACCATGCATCCGGCACTCGAATGGGCACCTTGAGTGACCAAGCCCACTCAGATCTCATCACAGCTCTGTGAGGTGGCCACTACAGTTCCTCTCAGTTTACTAATAAGGGAACCAAGGCGTAGAGAGCATTGGCTGCCCTCAATCGGGGAGGACTCTCCGAGACTGGAACTGGGGCAATTTGATACCACAGCCCAGACTTTGAAAACCCATGTTACAACAGCCCAGAGGAATTCATGCCTCTTGATCAGCCTCTAACCCCCAGAGACTCCCAGAATTCAAGCAGACTCTAAGCCCTTGCAGAGAATACTGTCTTACACAGCAGCAGCCAGCCCCAACTGGCCCAGGGCCTATCACAGTGGCCAGAACGGGAAAAAGCTGCCATTTTAGCATATAAAATTATCATGACGTCGCTCTCGGGGGAATTTATCAAAGCATGTACATGTACCCAAAGAGCACATTCCTCGACCACCTGAACAAAGGCCGGATGAGCCCGGCGCTTTGGGGTCAAGAGCAAAACTCTTCAAAGGCCTTCTTAGAGGAAGAAAGGAAATTAAACTACTGATCTAGGATCAGAGAAGCCATGTAGGACCATGTGTCCCATACTCACAGATGCTTTGAGTGTGCATTCTAATGAACCATCCTGCGGCCTTTGAAAACAGCCCCCGGTGAAGGGAGCAGCCTGGCCTGCTCCGGCCTTCCTTCCCACCGGCCCATCACACCACCCGTGCCTGTGTCCACCGGAAGGCCTCACCACTGCTCATCCTTTCCTCCGTGCCAAACCTCTTCACTTCACCCAGAGCACAGGCTCCCCTCTAGGAGCAAAGTTCTGTAGGGTTTGGGGAGCAGGAAGGCGTATTTCAAAAAGGCCCATTAAATGAACTACCCAGAGGGACAGCCGGGCATGAAGTCTAGCAGATTCTGACCTCAGCAGGCTGTCTGGCGTTCAGGAGGCTGGGTTTCCAGGTTGAGAGGAGCCCTAATGAGCAGCTTCGCAGCATCCTGGCTAGAGGTCTCGAAGCTCCCAGCCTCAAGAATTTCCTATTATGTTTCTCATTCGGCCAGATTCGTGTCTCTCTTTTGAAAACGCCCTCCCGGTGTTTTGCGTTGTGTTATCATGGTGCTCCCAGTTGAGGAAGCCTCCAGAAGCCTCATGTTCAGTGTCGAAGGCGGAGAGGACCCAGCATCATGGGTAACTGGTCCTGAACGAACGTCGCTGGCTGGTGGATTTTCCTTCCCAGGGGGGCTCGCATGAAAGCACGCAGGCTGCAGCTGAGAAGTAGACATGGTCTCTGGGGCTAAAACAAGAGGAACCTAGTGATCTTTGGTCTTCCCCCAGCCACACACCCTGAGCATTCAGCCAGGCAGCGGGTGGGGGGATGGAACGATGCGCAGGACGGCGGCCGGCTTGTCCCCCATGCTCCCCCTCCACCTTGGGCTCACCGACGGCAGCAGGCGTCCCTCGCGGTTCCTCGGGAATTGTCCAGTCCTCCGGAATTGAAAGACCTCTCAAGGGAGGAACACTTCTCCAGTCAGCCTCTTAGCAGTTTATTTCGGTGCAAATCACCAGTCGTTCCGAGTCCAAGCGAATTCAGCAGAGAAGGAAGTTAACAGGTAAACTTAAAGAGCGCGTAGACTTCTCAGGTGAGAAGTATAACGCTGCCCCTCCCCAGCGACTCGCTCCAGCCATCGCTCTTTCTAAGGCAGAGGGTCCTCGCCCCGCCCGCACGTGGGAGGAGCCGCATCCGGCCGCTAATTGGTCCAGGCGCTTCTTCGCTGGGGGCCTCGCGGGGGCATCCTCACCCCTCCCTGCTTGCAGGGTAACCCAAAGGAAGTCGCTTACCCTCCGGGGCTTCCCTTTGCAAATATATGCAAAAACAGCTCCCACGCACGAGCTCTGGAGGGGTGCCCCAGGAGCACCCACGGGATGTCTCAGGAATGCGCGGGCCAAAGCAGCCCATTGGCACGGATTCTTGTTGTTTCTAATAATGGCCTCCATGCTCAAGCCTAATGTCTGTGTTAGAACGGTTGCACGTGTGCTGGGAGCTGCCCTCTAAATGACTCTACCCACACGTTAATGTGAGGCTTAATCCGCAGCCTGCAGAATGAAATTAGCAGGTCGCTGTGAGGTTCATCTCTCAAACTGCAGACTTTGAAGGCAAATCTCAGGTGTTAGCTGTGGGGTCGGGCCCCCTCCCCGAATGGTAAGGCCAAAGAGTTAGCAACGTCTTAATTCCTCGTCCGCTGGGGTCTACAGACTTCAAGACTGAGCCGGAAGGAAGGAAGTGTGTTGCCCTGGAAGAACCACCCGCCACATTTTTTCAAGCAATTTCTCCAGTTCATTTGTTTCAAGCACCTTTGAGTTCCTCTGGCATAATCACCCTACCCGTTGTCAACACAGAGTGATTGTTTCAATGACTCAATCAGATCATGCCATGGGCGACTATTTCCATTTATGATGATTGATTGCCTGTTTAGCACCACTGTGCCAGGCACATTCAAGAAAGAGGAAGCTTCGAAAATTATTTTCTTTCTGCTCTGGAGGCCCACAGAATAAAAACAACCTGCTCAGAGTGATGATAAGATCATCGTCGCTCATGAGGATCAGTGACTAAGGACATTTTGGAAAGGGAGCTTAATTTTCCAGATGAAAAAGAACAAGACTTTCTCATTGCGATTGATCCTCTTATTGACCTAGAGCACAGAATAAATTGATTAAAGAGAGAGAGAATTCCTGGTTTTTCACCAGGCCGGGAAGAGATTTGTCGTGGATAAACCAACGTCACAATGTCCCACTGCAGGCGGGAATCTGATATTACTAGTCTCTGCTCCCCAGCACTGGACCCACGCTGGCACCTGTAGGCACTGAATAAATGCTTCGTTGATGGATTAATTCAAGTGTGAGAGATCAGACCACTTATTTTTTCCATCACTAATCATATCTACAATTTAGGAAATCGCAGTTTTTTGTAACTCAGCTTTCAGGGGAGAGTCCATCATCATTTTAATTCTTCTCTCAGTTTGTTGTCAGGAGGAGCCGGGCAACAGAACTGAACAGAACTGAGCTGCCCGTTCTGACCCGCTGACAGTCTCAGGAATATCAGTGTGAACTGGATAAACGGGCTCCGAGCTGTTCCCTGTAACGACAGCTAACTAAATTCCTAAGCTTTAAAAAATCCTATAACAAGTGAATATTAAACATCAATTAGAATCATTTGTAAAAGTGAAAAATGACTCTCTATTAACATCGTTCAGGTACCCTCTCGCCATCATACCTGAGACAGACACGGGACGGCACCGTCCTGTCCTGAGTGACACTCTGCGTGGTTCCACGGTGTCAGCTGTGCCAGTAACACGGCATGAGTTGTGCTTCGTGAAAACGCCCCCACTTAACTAATCAACAGTCTTCCTTTAGGATTTAAAGACAAACGCCAGCCTGTGAAGCACAGAATTTCTTACCCTTCCTGGAACTGTCCTTCACCTCTGCGCCCTGGTCAAAACAGCTGATCTTTCCTCGGCGTCAGTAAACTGCCCCCTACAGTTGACAGAATGGTCTCACCGGCTGAAGTGTGAATCTTTCAGAGCACAGTTTCTCAAACGGAGGAACTTGTTGAGATGCAGATTCTGATTCTGGAGCCGAGGCCGAGAGTCTGCGTTTCTAGCAAGCGCCCAGGTAACGCCAGTGCTGCTGGTCCACGGAGGGCCCTTTGAGTAGCTAGGTTTTAGCAATTCATAGAAATTTTTTCCCTACAAATTTTATATAGTGCGTAATATCCTCAAGTTTTTCTTATTTAGCAATACAGTAATGCAGTAAAATTTAACCAAATATGAATTTTATAGCATCCGACGATCGCTTATGGATACAGACCTGGATGCATTTACTGAAACATACACGTTTATTTCAAATACGCCAGGTGTCTCCACATTTCTCTAAATTATGCAGTTCCACTTTCAAGACAAAAGAGTGAGTGATCCCCAGCTGACCCGCTCATTCTTCGTCCAGTTGATATTTCTTGGCCACTTAGTGTGTGCCCAGCCCAGTGTGAGAGACTGAAGTCGCGACAGTGAACAACGCAGATCAGTCTCCGTCTAACAGAATTCATATCCCAGGAAGAGAGACACACAAATCAATTGTAGCGGACGTTGTGAAGGAAACAAAGGAGCTGAACTAGAAAATAACCCCTTTGGACAAGGTGGGGAGAAAGGCGTCTCCAAGGAGATGACCCTGAAGCTGAAGCATCTTCTCACGTGAAGCGACAGGTGTGCTCCAAATGTGCCCGCAGCCCAGGAGCTCAGTGTGGAACAGGGGGCCTGCTGCACACGTCTGGCCCCATGTCCGAGTCTGCACCGTGTCCACCCGCAATTCACCGACAGCCCCCTGCGCTCACCTGGCAGGGCCCTTCCCAGAGTGGGCCCTGGCCCCCACCCGTCTGCCGTCCCTTATCTGGGCTGTGCACAACCCTCTCAGCAGGCGTTGCTGACACACTGGGGGGTTTCTATATGCGCACAGCCCTGTAAAAATCTGGGGCCCTGATAAACCATCATGTGCAGCGACAGTCACAGAATTCCCGGTATTTCTTCTTGGTTCGATATTATTTCTGAAGAAGTGACACCAGTGAAAAGCCTTATCTTTTGCTGCAATGAAATTAAACCTGCTTGAAATCAGCCATTATCTATAAGCCCTAAATGCTACGGAAATTGATACCTATCGGTTTGTTTCTAGGAAGGCCTGGGACTTTGCAGAAGTAAAAATTCATGGACAGCCTTTATCAGAACCCAGCCAGCACTCTCCCCTTTAAGTTAAGGCAAACTCGCTGTCTCTCCCACCACCCCATCCACCCCCCTCCACCGCCCTCTGCCCTCAGCCCCGCTCCTGTCGTGCCCTCCCTCCCTACCTGTACCTGTCCTGTCCGTCTCCGCCCCCTCCCCACAAGCGCCTTGGGGACCCACTGCGCGTGAACGCGGTGCAGGCTTGGCTGGTTTCCGCTGGTCTCCCCATTTTTCTGTATTAGCAGAGTTGCTGCAGAAGCTTTCACAACCTCCGTGGTAAGAAGAAAAGGGTTTTGGCGTCGTGAGCGCCTGATGGGGAGGAAGGGTGCAATCATCAGGAACGCGCTGCTGGAGGCCAGGGCACAGCAGCCCCAGGGCCTAAGTTCAGAGAGGGGCCTGCGAGGGTAGCTGGGGCAGGTGCAGCCTTCGTGATGGCTCTGTTCATCCAGTGCCTCCTGGGCTCCGTCGGAGTATCCAGGGGGTGGACCGACCAGGATCTGTGACTGTTCATCCTTTGCTCTGGCTGTAGCTCTGCTCCCAGCGTCTCCTGCAGGATCTCTGAGAAGGACGTGGTGGAGCCACACCTCTCCTTTTTACTCCTCATGGGCACTTTAAATAACAATCACATGAAGGCTAAAAGGGTGGAAGGGGACAAGCCCTGGACAAGCCGCTTAACCTCTGTGCGCCTCAGTTTCCTCATATATCTTCTTATAATGAAGATAATAACACTACCTGCCTCGTAGGATTGTTGTGAAATTTGAATGACAGACTGCATGCACAACATTTAGCATAATAGTGAGTATCCAGTAAATGTTAGCTGTTTTTTACTATTATCATTGTTATTTACAAGTGCCTACTATGTGCCGGAAACTGTGTTAGATGCTCACTTAACTCTTACAAAAATTTGGGTAATTTTAATTTTCATAACAGATGTCTGAGGTAGATATTATCTCACTTAGGCTCAGAAAGGTTGAGCAATTTGCCCAAAGCCACACAGCTGGTCGGTAGTAAAGCTAAGATTTAAATCTACACCGCCTCAACTCGAGATTTCAGTTCTCTTTCCCGTCTCTGATGTTCATGGATACTGACGTTACAACGTCAGGCTCAAACCCGCCAGTACTTCTCCAGTACTTGCAGAATGGACTCGACAGTCCTTTGCACATCCGACAAACAAAGAAGGCCTTCATGGCTTCATCTCCCACCACTCCACACCTCCCAACCTGTGTTTCAACCATGGCAGTCTATTGGAGTCCCTCAGATTCCACCACGTAGCTCCCAGCCTGAACAAATGAATGCGTGGGGGAACCGTATGAATGCAGGAAAGCCAGAATTGCATGGCTGATTCTGGAAGATAATGAGCAGCTCAGTTTGGGGTGTATATAAGTGAAAGGTTTGGTTTTTCTCTCTTTTCAAGACAGGCACGACCTGGTCATGATTCAAAGCAGAAGAGAAGCAACCCCTTGAAAGAAATTATTGAAGAAATAGGAGATGATATTGCTGCTAATACTAAAAATTTAATCAACCTCATTTTCACGTAAAGCCCATTTCCTCAGGGAGACCTCCCTGGACCCCTAAGTGAGGTTAGCTCCCCATTAAATGCTTCTCTACACACTTCACTTTTGTTTTTAACTTTTCTCTTGATGACACATCACATTTGAGATCATTTCCTCTATCTCCACCTTGTGTAACCAGCTCCGAAGGTGAGGACATTGTGTGTTCCCACTGAATTCCCAGCGGTCCACACAGTGCCTGGCGCAGGGTAGATGTCCAATAAGTGTTAATTAGCCAATACCAAAAAGGCAAGAAGAAGTTTCATTTGTTGATAAAAGAATCTAAAACCACATGATACTCTGATTAAAGCTACATGCTTTTAGTAAATTTTAGTTCAAGTGCAATTTCTTTGTCAAGCCCCACGAATTGACTCCCCTGTTAGATGGGGAAGAGGGATCACCCTTATCCATGCTGCGTAGAAACCTCCCACTGCCTTCAGGGTGCATTGCTCACTCCGTGGGTGGCACCCAGGGTCCCCCCAGCCTGCCTGCCCCGCCTCCTCTTCCATCGCTGCCCCGCACCCCTCGCCATTCCCACAACAACCCTCTGAGCTCTTGCTGATCCACTTTCTGGAATACTCTTCCCTACTTTTAGTCTCCCTTCAAACTCAAACTCAAATCTTCCCTTAGTCCCAACTACAGAGCAACCTGTTTTCTCCCGGCCCACCCCACAGCATGCCCTACTTGCCTCTAGAAGTCTAGACATCTGTAGTAGCATGCTACGAGTTCCTTGCAGACTAACTGTGTCTTGTGCATCTTTCCATCTCCAGCGCCCAGCACGAGTCTGCATACAGGGCAGGACATTGTCTCATAGATAAAAATACAAGGAAAGCTTGGGTCCTCCTTGACTGTTCTCTTTCCCTCACACCCCACATTCCTTCCGTCAGCAGGTCCAATCTAGTCTGTCTTGAGTGTATCCAGAATCTAGCACCTTCTCACCACCTCCGTCACTACCTCCCTAGTCCAAGCCGTGGTCATCTCTCACCCGGGCTGCCACAACAGCCTCCTGACTAGGTTTCTTCATTCCACTTACCCTGAATTCTGTACACAGCCGCCATGTTGGCCTTTTAAATTATCACTCCCCTGCTTGAGACCATCCAATGGCCTCATTCACACTTAGGATGAAATTCAGACTCCTTACGGAAGCCCCATTTGGTCTCACACTTCCCCTCTTCTTCCTCTCAATCCTACTTACCATCCCTCCTACATGCCAAGCCCTCTCTCTGTGTCTGTGCCATTTTTGCCCACATGGCTTTCTCCTCAGCATTCAAGTCCCTGCTCAGTGTCACCTCATCAGAGAGGTCTGCCCGGACCCCCTTATCTAAAACACGCCCCACATTTCTCTCCATCTCCTTGCCTTACCTTCCTTGTGCTGGTCCATATCAGATTTGTTATTACTACTTATTTGTTATTAATTTTCTGTCTCTTCCACTATGATGGTAAGGTTTATGAAGATAGGAATATTGCTTCCTTCACAGGTGTATTTTCAGCATATAGACCTGTATAACATAAACAGCAGGTGCTTAATAAATATTTGTTGAATGAAAAAAAGCCTTCCCCAGGCATCTGCCAAGGATGGCAGCAGGGTAGATCTGGTGTTCAATGGCCAAGGCCATCTGCTGGGCCGCGAGACACCATCATGGCCGTGCAGGTGCTGCTGTGCTGGAAGGTGATGGTCATGCACTGTGAGGGCGGGAACGTTTCTGGCACTTTCTACAGAAACAAGTAAAAGTACCTGGCCTTCCTCCACAAGTGTGGAACACCAACCCAGCCTGCAGAGCCTACCACATCCAGGCCTCAGTCACATCTTTTGGTGGATGGTGGAGGCAGGTGGCCCACAAGACCAAGAGAGGCCAGGCCGCCCTGACCGCCTCAAGGTGTTTGATGGGACCCCGCTACCCTCTGACAAGAAAAAGCAGACAGTGGTTCCCACTTCCCTCAAGGTGGTGTGTCTGAAGCCTCCATGAAAGTTTGTCTGCCTGGGGCACCTGGCTCACGAGGTTGGCTGGAAGTACCAGAAGGGGACAGCCACCCTGGAGGAGAAAAGGAAGGAGAAGGCCAAGATTCATTACTGGAAGAAAGAGCAGCTCATGATGCTACAGAGACAGGCCAGAGAGAATGTGGAGAAGGAAACTGAGCAATACACAGACTCCAGGGATGCTGGGTCTGAGCGCAATAATGACTGTTTATTCCCCACGGCCTCCAGCACCACCTGGGATGCGGGGAACCCAAGGACAACCATCCAGGTGTCGCAGGGAGCCTGGACCTTAGCTGTCTGGGTCACCGCACCTGTTTAAGAAAGGTCTTTCTTTAAAAAGTGACTGTAAACATCTCTAAGAGCTGGGAAGGCATAATTTGTCCATGACTTACTTGTTCACAAGAGAGTTTTAGAAAACCAATAGTTTAGAAAACCAATAGAGAACGACCAGTTCCTTCAGTTTCACTATTTGCAGCGGTGAGCTGGAAAGGTGGAACTGGAGGGGAACCCTGCGCTGTGAAGGGGGCATCGGTTTAGAACTTCCCCCATCGTCACAGACCACACTCTGCAGCTGTCAGAAGGTGGGAAAATGCTGGCGGGACAGCCTGAGGCTGGCGTGGTACAAAGGTATTTCTAGATGCGCACAGGCTGGGACGACGTGCACCCTGCCCCAGCTGCCTCCCTGTATTTTGTGATCAGAAATGAATAAATTATTTTTAAAGGGAAACAAAGAATGTGGAGAGCAGCTGGTTGGTGGGTCCCAACATAGAGAGAGAGATGAATGAGAGGGTGGTATTTTAAAAAATTAAACTGGATACTGAAAAAGAATTGTCTGAGGATGGCCTTGGTGAAATATGATCACAAAATCAGATGACTCCAGACACAAGAGCTCTGCTTCCACCAATTCATTTTCTTTTTAAACAGCCAGAATTGTTCAAAAGAGACTTTGTTCCCTGGGGACATATTGATGGGGATATAGTTGCACATCACTTGGGGACCTCAGTCTAGACGAGAACTAATCTCATGCCTCAGTCTTGCCCATGGATGGCTTACAGAGCAGATGAAGGGATCATGAGGGAGACCATGTACCCCAGAAGGTATGGATTCAGCTGGAGTCCAAGAGTGTCCTCTGAGTAGCTCCTTGCCACTTCTTCCATCTTTAGCGGGAGATGGCTGTTATCAATTTCCACCATTTCTCCCATGAAATAGGTACCTTATGATTAATTAACCTCGTCTCTTATTTCCACTTTTTGCCACTTAAGACAGGGCTGTATTTCTGTGATGAAGAATACGATTCTAGAAAAGCTTTGAGAGTAAAGGTGCCCTCTAAAGATTGAAGTAAAACCTCTTTAGTTCAGATTCTGCTCACTCTATGAACTCAGACTCGTTCTCGGTTTCACTGGGCTGAGGCCTCTCCTGGTCCAGTGGTGAGGGCCTCACCCAGTGAGCGGTAGAAACATCATGTACAGAAGGTGTAACCAATTTAAAAAGACTTCTTCGCAGCAGGCTTAAAAGCACTTTGTCAGCACTATGAATTTTTTCACATTTTTCAAATGGAGGTAAAATTTGCATATAATAAAATTCACCCTTTTTAGTGTATAATTCTACCAGTTTTGAAAAACACATACAGCTATATAATCACTACCGTAATCAAGATACAGAACAGTTCCATAATCTCCCCAAATTCTTTCATTCTCCATTGTGGTCAAGCCTCTTCCTACCCCGACCCCTGGAAATCACTCTTCAGTTTTCTGTCCCTTTAGTTTCGTCCAGTCGAGAATGTCACATAAAGGGAGTCATACAGTATGTAACCTTTTGAATCGGCCTTCTGTCACCTTGCGTAATGCATCTGAGATTCGCTCATGTCGTTGGGCGTCCAAGAAGTGTGTTCCATTTCATCGTTGAGTACCATGCCATTGGGCCACAGTGTGTCTATCCATTCTCCAGTTCATGGACTTTTGGGTTGTTTCCAGTTTTTGGTGAATGAGAATAAGGCCACTATAAACATTCACATTCAGGTTTTTGTGTGAACATAAGTGTTTATTTCACCTGTGCAGAGACCTCAGAGTGGGATTACTGAGTTGGATGGTAACAAAATGTTTAACTTTTTAAGAAACCAACAAGCTGTTTTCTAAAGTGGCTGTTCCACTTTTCACTCCCAATAAGAATGTATGAGAGTTCCAGTTGCTCCAGGCCCTTGCCAGTTTTTTGGTTTTTTTTAAATTTTAGCCGTATTAATAGCTGTGTGGTAGTATCTCATTGTAGTTTTAATTTGCATTTTGATGGGGCCAGCCCCGTGGTGCAGCAGTTAAGTGCACCTGTTCCGCTTCGGTGGCCAAGGGTTCACCGGTTCGGATCCCAGGTGCAGATATGACACCACTTGGCAAGCCATGCTGTGGTGGGCATCCCACGTATAAAGTAGAGGAAGATGGGCACGGATGTTAGCTCAGGGCCGGTCTTCCTCAGCAAAAAAAGAAGGATTGGCAGGAGATGTTAGCTCAGAACTAATCTTCCTCAAAAAAAAAAAAGATTTGCATTTTGTTACTAATGATATTGAGCATCTTTTTAGGTGCTTATTTCCCATCCATATATCGTCTTCGGTGAAGTGACAATCCAAATCTTTTGCCCATTTCTAAAATTGGGTTCAAACTCTTAACTTCCTGGTTGATGTATATATAAACATCCATCATTTGACCATCACAACTCTGAGAGGGAAGCAGGGCAGATATTATTCCCTAATTCTCAGTTGCCCTGAGAAATTGAGGCCGGAAATGCTTAAATGACTTGCCCAAGTTCACACCAAGTGGCAGGACTAGAGTGGGGAGCCACGCCTTGCCACACTCTTGCCTCCACAAGTTGGTGACTTACTCTTCCTGGAGACAAATAGGGTCACTGTCTACTCAGCAGGACGGCCAACTGTCAGCTGAGGCGCAGGCAAACTTGTGGGAAGGTCAAGTCCGCTCTCCCCAGCTATGTTAGACATTTCCAACCCATTACTCCAGGAGCTCCCATGTGCTTTGTCTCCCTTCTGTGGAGCCCAACTCGAAGCTACTAATACTCGGAAAATATCTATTGAGTAAATCTTCCGTGACTTTCTGCTCTTCCTAACCCCTGTGTGGGGATATTTGCATTTTAACAGGGGCTTTTAGAGATGCCACTTCTTCAGGCCGTGGTTTTCAAACCGTTCTGTTAGAGCTCAACAAAATGGCACCAAGAGCCACTGCAGGTGGGAGTGGGGTGAATGGCAAGAGACTGCCCAACCTAAGCAAAGTAGTTCCATTTTTATCTGTTTTACATATAGGGCTTTCACTTAAGATTTTATTTGAAGAGAAGAATATATTGCTTTCCAAAACAAGCTTGAAATAAATAAACCGACACGTTTCTCCTGTGTCTTGTAACGCCGATATCCTGCCGATTGAGACTGACCCCTGGGCTTCCCCACCTCACCAAATCACTCTGGATTATCGAGATTTTAACTTGTTGACAAATAGAGCTGAGTTTCCTAATCTGTTCTCCGTGACACACCTCTGATGGGTCATCCCAAGGTGGTGACCCCCTTCAGCCCTTGGGGAGTACAGGAAGGGCTTGGCTGGCATCTCAGACCTTGCTCATTGTCATGCATTGACTCCACTGCCTTGGCTAAATAATGTCTTTTTCTCTGTGTGTCCTGATGTGGAAAAGGTTAGAAAGGACTAGAATGGAGTAGTGGTTTGGGCTGGGGCTCTGGCGTTAAGTAGTCGGTCCTCCTGACTTTCACTAGCTGAGTGCTCCTGACAAATTGCTGAATATATCTAAGCCTCAGCTTCCTTATCTGTGAAACGGGGATAATAGCATCATATGTCTTGGAACTGTAGTGAGGATTCAAAGATGATGTGTTTGATACACACAGCCCAGTTCCTGGTACCTGCACAGCTCTCAGGAAGTGGCAGCCCCATTACTAACAGCCCCATCTAGCCCTGAGCTGCGCCCTTCCAGCCACAGAGGTAAAAAGGTTGCCACAGGCTTACAGCTACACCTTTGATTTTGCTTTCAAAATGAATACAGACGTGAAGCATCAATAAGCAAACACAGTCGCAATTTTTAAAGTTATTAACAATTTATAACACCTAGTTTACATCTCTCTGGTGATAAAGGTGAAAGAAGTACATGTTTGAAGCCCATTAACAAGGCCTCCAGACTGGAAAGAATGCTTCAGAAAGAGCAGAGGCCAAGTGAAATAATGAACTTGTTCTGAAATGTTTTAAATGCGCCTTTTTCTTATTTGTATTTTGTTACAAAAAGCAATCACCTTCGTGACGGTTGAACAGATCCCAATGAACCATTATGGTTGGAACATATCCTAGAAAGATTTTTCTTTTGAACACAGTGTTCACATTACTGTCCTTTGATCTGCTCTAATCATTTTTATATTTTCCTATAATATTCTAAATTACAAGAAAATATATTTCAATGCCACCACATCAATATTCTCTAACCCAGCCAACTGTAGGTTGCAACAGGAAATTTTTTTATAAAAAGAAGTAACACTTACCAAGTCCATGGATCTCTTTGCAGAATGATTTTATTCATTTGAGCGGTAAAAGTATTTACGTCTCAAACGGACTCAAGGTTTCTAATATCTAGTACAAGTATTTTCGATTCAATCCAGGTTCAAGGTGTGACACTCTGAGGGATATTTTTAAAGTCCATCCCTGTCCTTAAGAAATGTAATTTCATTTTCTCTGATTTCAGCTCATTTTTTTCTAGTATTTTCACAAATCTACCTCCTAACTATGGTGACTCCCCTTCTGTGTCTAAGATTCAAACGCAAATGGCATTTCAGAGTCTCCATTGGGAACAACGATGGATCTGCCACTGACAATCACTTTAGAAGGAAGTCTCTGTCATCCTGCCCAGAAGAAGAGATGAGCCCCGTTTCTCAATCAAAATAGTGGACAGCAAAGGAGTCTAGAGGCAGTGTTTCAGCTGAGCTTGTAGAATATCACCCAATTTGGAAAGTCATTCAACAACCCTGCTCCATTACCTACCAGCTATGTAGCCTTGCACAAGCTACCTGAGCTCTTTGTGCCTCACTTTTCTCATCTGTACGATGCACAAGTTTATATGTATTAATGTGAGTGAATACATTTCAAGGGCGTAGGAGGGTGCCTGGGACCTAGTAAGCACTTCCATCAATGGGAGCTGTTGCCATGAGTAGTCTTCCCCAATAGTGGCAACACTATTGCTACCTTCCTGAGCACCAGATCCAGAAGGCAGCCACTAGGCTCTGGGTCCCAGCCCTGCGCTGAGAGGAGCAGAGCAGCTCAAGAGCCCTCATTCAGGGCTTGGGGAACAATCAACCCCAAGCTGGAAGCCCTAAGGCTGATGGGTGAGGTGTGGCGCAGAAGACAGGCCCCTCTTTCCCCTGCAACCATCCGTGGCTCCCTCCTAAGGGGTCTTCCTTATCACTCAGCACAGGCTGTACAACTTTTTGCTGGCGATAAGAGCCACCAGGGAAAACCAGTAACGCAGATACGTATTTACTGCAATGCGGAGTTTCTTCTTAGTGGGCCACCTCTCCAGTTACTGCCCCTTGGCTTATATTCCACAGAGATGTGAAAAACACAGCAGGTGCCATTTCTTCATCTCAGGCGTGTGAAGTGAGGGAGTGCATTTTATCTTTCAGTATTGCTGGGTTCCTGCAAGATGATTTAAGAGACTGTACATCTTTTAATTCAAAGATAATGGTGTGTGTGAGTGTGTGTAATTTGTGTACCCATACACTAATAATATGTAATTAGGTATTAATCAGTCTGTTTTCCAGGAGAGCTCCAAACTGGCTAGAACCGCCCCTAGCAAGGGGAAGAAACGGGATCCTAACTTGAGAGAGGGACTTGCATCTCCCCCAGTGGAGAGTAAGATATTTAGGGTCTGTCTTCCCTGTGCGTTCCTCTGAGCATTCACCAGCTCATTGATTAATGAATCCCCAGGGACGAAGCTCCTTTAAGCAAAGTCGTTACATCAATATGGCGGATAAGGTTAACAAAGGAAAGAGCCTCTGATAAAAGTCAGGGGAACTTGACTCACGTCCTTGGATCCAGCGCTTCTCTTTGTCCCTCTCCATCCCAGGGGCCCCTGATGAGAGCCGAGAACTCTTCCCAACGTACTTCCTGTCGCTGTCATCCTGCTTCTGCACTCTTCCCCCCAAACTTATTTATTTCCTCTCCCCCTTCAAATACATGTTATCATTTCACCACCGTCCTCCCTCTGAAAACTGATAGAAGTCACAGATGCAAGCCTCTTTTTGGCAGATTACTCTTTAAATGAAGATCTTTTGCCCTGAAGTGTTTCCTCAAGTTGGCGTTTGCTTTCAAGTCTTCCGTTTCTGTTTGTGGAACAGATTTATTCATTCATCACATAGTCATTGAGCACTAACTGTTGTGTCAAACACCAGGCTAGGTATTAAGGCCACTGTGATAAAGAAGACCAACGTGGCCACTGCCCTCATGGAGCTTCCAGTCTGAGTAGTTCGACTGGTGTTAGTCAAAGAAGCAGGCACATATGTAATTACAAATGATAATCCTAGGAGGAAATAAAAACAAGATGCTCTTGAGGAGAGCAGAGCACGTACTATGGATCGGCGTTCTCTGGGGTGATATTTAAGAGTCCTAAAGAGTGAAAAACAGCCCGCCATGTGAATAATCAGGGGGAGAATTTTCTGGGCAGAGGTGTCAGTAAGGACGTCCCAGAATAGAGCGTGAGCTTGGTGCCTTTGAGGAACAGAACGAAGACCAGTGTGGGTGGGAAACAGGGGATGAAGGGAGGTGATACTGGGGGGGGTGGGCTGGCAGGGGCCAGATCATGCGGGCTTCTGTGGGTTCTGTTAATTCTGGATTCTAACCTAAGAGCAGTGAGAACCCATTGAAAGTTTTGAGCAAGGGAATGGCGTGATCTAATTTACTCCTCAAAGAGATTGTTGTGGATGCTGTGCAGAGAATCAGTAGAGGTGGGCAAGAGAAGAAGTAAGGAGAAAAGTGGGTTGTGGTAGTAGCCCAGGTGAGAACCCATGGCACGGCAGGCCCATCCCTGGGGTGTGGTAACCAGGTGCGTTGTCCCGGGCTCCCAGCCCAGGGGAGGTTGTGTGGTTCACAATATACTACACTTAAATTCTGTTGTCTGAACAACACTGAAATGCATTTTTGAATTTTCTCTGTGTAACAGTATCACCAAGGGTTTATGAAAGATGTCCACACATCTTCCTTGTAAGTGTGAGTATCTTGGCAGCCCGCACCGGCTGCCTCCCTCCAGGTACTGCCCTGGATCTTGCCCTGGGGAGGTGAACGTGACAGTGAGCCTAAGGCAACAGAGCCCATGTCTGTTTGGAGAGAAGACTGATAGACTTGCAGGTGGATTGTATCTGCAAGATGCAGGAGAGAAAGGAATCAAGGATGACTCCACGTGATGGTTGTGCCATGCACCACGGTGGGGAAATAAGGCAAGAGTGCAGAACAGGCTGGGGAAGAAATGGTTTCCATTTGGGACTTGTTAAATAAAGATGCCAGTGAACTGCCTGAGCAGAGCTGTCAAGTGGGCGGGCAGATATGCCAGCAGAGAGCTGGTCTCGTAAAGCTCAGCAGAAATAGTTGGTAGTGTTTTTGTGTGAAAGCCACGTGAATAGATTAGAATACTTAGGAGAAGCCATGAGAAAGAAAATGACCTAAGACCAAGCCAGCATTTAGCGGCCAGGTAATAGAAGAGGAACCTATAAAGTCCATTGAGAAGGACCTTCCAGAGAGGAGGATAAAGAGCAGGAGCATGGAGTGTCCTGGAAGCCAAGAGTCCACTTTGCTCCTGGGAGTGGCCAGCTGTGTGCAATGTGGTGAGGGAACGCATGATGAGTACAGAGAGGTGTGCTCTGGATTTGACAACAGAAAGGTCATCGTGACCTTGACCAGAGCAGCTTCACCCAGATGTGGCTGAGGGAGGGTAGGCGGGAAAGCGGGTTTGGAATAGAAGGCTTTTCCCTTCCTGACTTCAGCCGTGGGCTTGGCAACGTTGTTTGGACAAAGGGGCTGCAGAAATCCCAGCAGATCCCCGTTGCTGATTTCCTCCATCCAGGATGTGTCCCTGTTATTTATAATTCTAGTTAGAATATCTCAGAGTTCACCCTCCTGGGCAATGACTTCATATGTGAACATGATCACGTGCTTTAGCTGGTGGCCAGGTTCAAGAAAAAAGAGGAAGAGAAAAAGAGAGAGACAGACAGAGAAGGAAAGGAAATAAGGTTTGTAGAAACCAGAACTAGATGTGGTTCATTCTTCTGGTTATTGTGTGTCAAGATTTCATGGAAACTAGAGTTTGAAGTGTTAGAGCAGGGCGGCTCTTCCTGACCAGCACGGTGTGTGTCACCTTGATGCGGCAGGTGAAGGGGTCGGGGGAGGCTGCCTGTGGCCTCCCACGGCGCTTTGTGGAGCTCGGCAGGTGATGCCTGGGGCTGACACCGCATGTCTGCAATTGAACTGGAGGATTCTTGTCAGGAAAATGAAAACTAATAAATCACATATAGAAATGTCCATCTTTTATTCATTTGACTTTATGACCTAGTTCATTTTAATTCTGGTGGTCTGGTGCTTAAGATTCGGTGCTCTCACCACCCCGGCTCAGGTTTATTTCCTGGTCCAGGAAACAGATCACCCGTCTGTTGGTTGTCATCTGTGGCGGCTGTGTGTTGCTGTGATGCTGAAAGCTATGCTACCAGGATTTCAAATAGCAGCAGGGTCACCCACGGTGGACAGGTTTCAGTGGAGCTTCCAGACTAAGACAGACTAGGAAGAAGGACCTGGCCACCCACTTCCGAAAAAGTTGGCCTTGAAAACCCTATGAATAGCAGCTGGAGCATGTCTGACACAGTGCTGGAAGGTGAGAAGATGGCGCAAAAAGACGGGGCAGGGTTCTGCTCTGCTGTCCACAGGGTCACTAGGAGTCAGAATAGACTCCATGGCACTGACAACAAAACAAAGTGGCTTAGAACATTTTAGCTTTTAGCTTCTCCCACTAAGTATTTCATGATCTATAAACAAACACTTGAGAAATCTTTTTACAGTAAGAGGAATTCTTCCATATTTTCATATTTTGAATAATTTCACCTTCTACTTTATCATTATAAATAAGATGTTTAAAAATAAATGCTAAGTATTCTGTTCAACGATAGGACCTAATTCCTGTTGGTCAGCAGTGGCCCCTGAGCGTGCCAGTCTCACATGCTTTGATCCTATTTGCAAGGCAACATCTTAGGCAAATTTTCTCAGTAAGTAGAAAGAGTAAAGAACCCCAATATTTTACCCCTGGCTGATCCATTTTGTAAGCTCGGTCAAGTTACTTAACCTCTCTCTGCTTCAATTCCTCCTTTAGGAAATGGTGTGAATAATATCAACCTCGTGTATCTCAGAAATAATTCAAGGCCAGCGAGTTGCCTCCATCCTATGTGATGTAATGGTGGGGAAAAGAGCTATTAAAATGTGAGATATCATTACCATGGTCCAAGTCAGAGATTTCCAGGGCACAACTACCCTCTAGTCGGGACTTTTGGGGACCACTTTTAACTCTTTCAGGCAATTCTTTCTGTTATTAGTAGGGTTGCCTCCATCCACCACTGGGTAATTTGATTTTAAAATTCTAACCCTGCCAGCAGTGGAACTGACTCCAATTTTCACTGAATACATTTGCCTGTGAGGATTTCAGAGGATTCCTCGAGATAACCGAGGATACCTGAGTTATAACAAAACCGCACGTAGGAATCACAGCCTATGGGAATGGCTGACTTACTCACTTATGCAAAACCTCACCTGCAAGTAGGCTGGTTAATGAGGCTTCCGCTGGAGCCCAGGCCATAGGTAAGCAGCCACCGGGGCACAGAAGAAAAATCTGACTCAACGTTGCACCAAAAATCGTTATAACCCTCCCATCACAAGAGGCTTTTCCCTTAGAAAGTGCATGTCTCACCTCTATGAGGTAGACATTTTATCCCCATCCTATAAAGGAAGAAATTGAGGCTCAGAGAGGCCAAATAGTTGTTCCAAAATCATATCGCTGGTAAATGCCAGAGGCAGGATCAGATTCCAGGTCTTCTGATGCTTTTCTAGGATTTTTTTTTTTACTCACTATGTGAAAATAATAATGGGCATCAGTCTATGGAAAGAAGGAAAAGAACACTGTGCCCTAAACACGCCATTCAAATTTCACATCAATGGAGAAATTTTTTATAACTGATTTGATATTCTACAGGTGGCCAGAATTACTGCACTATCAACCCCACTACCCTCTTCCTCTGCCTCAGGCTCATCAGTATCAAAGCTACCAGATAAGAACGCTCAACTTTTAAACAAAGGAGGCCCTTGACATTTATGATTGAGGATGCACAAGGGCCCTCCACAGTCTCCCTCCCACGCACGATGTTACAGAAGCAGGAATTTGAATCGAATGCACTGAGGCTGGTGTGTGGGACCGAATCTCTTAGCTAGTGAGGGAGCCTTGCCCGCTACTCAGCATCCAGATCTCAATGGGGCTTCTTTGTTCCCCACTCATGACCGTATCTCCATATACCTAGTCTATGGAGAAAAATTACACTCTAGCATGTATTCCAAAATGGGAGGATTTCCAAAGGCCTTGGGACATATTCCTTCCGAATATCAAGGGTTTGCTGTATTAGCTTTCCTGCTCTAATTTTGTTTTGATGGCCAGACACTCGAGGGTAACGTTAATGCTCATAGGAGTAACTAACTCATCTCAGATTCCTAGCACATCTCTCCTCTTTCTACTTGGCTTCCGACCAGTGGTTGCTTTAAAAAAAAAAAAGAAAGAAAGAAAGAAAAAAAGAAAAGAAAAATCATTTCTCATTTTTATCATTCTATTTTGTATGTGTTTTGTTGTTGTAAATTGTCTCAAATCCTTTCTGAAAGTAGAGAGATTTTAAATCCCAAATAAACGTCGACACTAGTATTCCCAAAGGAACATTTATCTTAGTCCCGGGCCCTCTAAAATGTTAGAACTACTAAAAAGAATTAAGGACAATGATTTCTAAAAGACAAGACGACAATGAACGTCGTTAGATGAATTTATCCAAATTCTGAGGGTAGCTGGTGGTAGCTAAGAATTGGGCTTTGAGTGACACCTAACGGTTGAGACAGTCACTCCCCCACCTTCTTCAGGGGACTCAGACCCGTGTTTCTCAAAGCTCGGTTCTTGGACCATCTTCAGGGTCACCCGTTCAAATGCGGAGAAATTCCGGGGCCCCATCAGAGTGGAATGTCTGGGTGGTGTTCAGCACTCCCCCGGGTGATTCCGAGGTATACCCATCTCTGGGTATCGTTTAGAACTACCCCGGGTGATTCCCATGGACACTCGAGTCTGAGAATCACTCATGCAAGCGCTGCAAGTCAGACAGCACGCAGGACCGTCAGCCCCGATGACAGCCGGGGAGTTAGCAGGGGCCAAAGCGAAGGGACGGCCTGGGCCTGGGCTTGGCGTTGACCTCCCCGGTCCGCGGACCAGGGACGGGCTGGGTGGAGAGCGCGGGGACGCAGCGCCCCGGGGCGGCCGCTGCCCTGTCGGCAGTGCGGGCGGGGGCGGGGGCGGGGGCCGGGGACCCGGGCGCGGTGGCCCTGCGCCCTGCTGCGTCCCCGGCGCGGCGAGGCCGGGGCGCGGGGGCCGCTAACGCTGTGCTTCCGCCCGCAGACGACCCCGGCGCCCGGAGCCCTGCCGCCGCCGCCGGCCCCGCTCTGCCGCAAGTAGGCGCCGCGCCCGACGACGGCCTCTCGCCGCCCTCGCCGCCCGCCGCGCGCCCGCAGACCAGCCCGGGCCCGGCGGGGGACAGCAAGAGGGAGCACGACGCGAGGAAGCCAAAGCAGCGCGCGGCCGGCGGCCAGAAGAAGCAGCGCCTCGGGGAGCAGAGGGAGCGCTCGGCCAGCCCGCAGCGGGCGGCGCGGCCGCGGCTCGAGGAGGCGCCCGGCGGCCAGGCCCGACCCGAGCCCGGCAGGGCGCCCCCCGGCGGCCAGGAGCGGCCCCGCGCCGCGGCGGGCCCCGAGCTCGGCCGGCGCCAGGGCCCCGGGGCGGCGGCCGCGTGCGCGGAGCGGCCGGGCGCGCGCGAGCCCGAGGGCAGGGGCGCGCGCGCGGGGCCCCGGCAGGGCGCGCGGCCTCCGGGGGGCGCACCGGCGCCCAGGGCGGCCGTGGCCCCGGGGCCCTGGCGCGTGCCCGGCTCCGACCGGCTGCCCGGGGGCCTCCAGCCCGGCGCCTCGGCCGCGGGCCGGTGAGATGCGCGCGCGCGCGCGCACCCGCCGCGCTCCTCGCGCCCCTCGCGCCCCGCCTGCCTGCCAGCGTCTTAATTTATTGTCCCTGTCGCACGCCTACATCCACGAGGTCCCGAGGCCTGCGAGCGCCGCCCGAAGCCCCGCGGGTCCGCCGAGCGCGGGCCGTGCAGCGTCCCCGCGCAGACCCAGACTGACCCTGAAGCCCCCGGGCCCGTGCGGGGCTTTGGCAGCTACGGAAGAACCAAAATAACGTGAACATCGTCACAGAGAGACAGTGCAGTGTAGCTTTAGTAAAAAGAGAGAGAGAGAAAAAACAAATTCCCCCACTGCATGAAGGCTTTGGATGTCATCCAAACTTTGTATCAAGAAACTGGACACGTTAAGAGCAATCAGAAACTGGAATATCGCCTTAAAAATCAAACTGCACGGAGCAAGCTGAAACGGAGACAAGATTCTATCTTTTAATTGATCTAAAGAGTTGTAAATAAATTGTTCTTGACATATCTAGACAGGGGTTACAAGGTTTCTTTGAAACATTCAAAACTGTGTTTGCCCATGACAGGTTTCCATGGCTCACCCGGGGCATCCATCACCGTGTTAGGAACGTCGTTCCCTGGGAACGCAGGGTGACTTAGCAATCTCGTGAATTCATTGGTGTGATGCCATTTTTACTGCCATTCCTGTGATCAAGTCATGTTTCTGTACATTTTCAGTGGTAGGAAAAAAAAAAAGAGGTTTCAAAAATTGTATCCTAGAGAACAGTTTGCCGTAAGTCAGAATTTTGCAGTTTAGCTCATAGATCTTAATTGGTTTTCATCTAAAACATGAATTTTATAATTGAAGGACCACGGTTTGTTGAATTGAGATTGGCAACGCTGCAGCGCCTCTATGGAAAGGCTCTCCTGTTGTCTCATGCTGGCAGACCTCGTAGCTTTTTTGACAGCACGCTTATATTTCACCTATTTTATTGTCTTTTTATAAACCCACTTCCATTACTTCATTTTCACTTTGATAGAGCAGAGGCAAAGTATTTCTCCTATATTTCTCAGATTATAATGAATCCCTAATATTGAAAAATCATTATGATGACCAATTTATTTTCATTAAAGAACATGAACCTTTTTAGCATTGTGCTGCTTATCTTTCTTATTCTTTCTCCTTTTATTTCCATTTGGTTTGCTTTTTTGTCTTCTATTCTTTGCTAGGTTTTTTTTTTTTTTTTTATTTCTTTAGCAACCTGTAGATGTTTCTGTCTATCTTCCTCCATCTGCGGTGGATTGCCTAGTAAAAGTCTAAGGCTTGCCTTTCTTCCTTGCTGTTTTAATATTTCTTTGTGAAATGTTACCTTCAATTAATTACCCAATGGTACTTAGTGGTAGCTACATGTATTAAAAGGCAAAATGTTTCTGAGGGCAGTTTCCCTTTAAGATGGCCTGGATGACCCATGCTTCATCCTTCCCAGATTCTGCTCCTTTCCAATGTGGAAATGCAGGTAACCCTCGCCTCCCTGCACCTGCCGTCCAATGAGTAAACCCAGGAGGTCGGGTCCAGTGCACAAAGTCACACGTAACAGCTGCCCTCGGTCACATCTTCCCTTCTCTGTGTAATTGCAGTATCCCGAGCACTGGCCCTTTAATTTCCATCGGGCGTGGTTCAGTCATTTGACGCGAGGAGAATATAGTTGAAAGCTTCCAGTGAAGAGTTTCGCAGCTTGTAAAAGCAATTTCCAAAAGGGGAACCCATCCGGCATAAACAAAAGCACAAACACACGTAGCAGTTGACAATACTTTTAGTTTAATCTCAATTAGTCTTTCTCCCCTGGACTAGAAATCCAGTAGAGTTTGCCATTAATTTATTGAATCTGGTTTTGGACAATGCTTCTGTAGTGTAGCTGCACGTCCTGGTACTGTATCCTCTGACCTTTATTTTCCATGTGTTACAAAAGGATAAAAAAATTGAGATTACGCTTGCATAAACTCTGATTTGCACAGTCCGCAGCTACCATTTGTGCAGTAATTGCTTTATGCGGCTGTAATCCATAACCTGTGAAGACAGCACATCATCTAAATGCCATTCCAAATAATATTTCTGTGTAGTGTTAGCTGTGAATTTACCCTGTACAGCTGTATCTCTATAAATATAATTCCATGTATTAATAGTCACAGAAAGACTGTAAGTGAGCAACTATTTTTATGAAACGCACCACTATGGATAAATTAACTTTTACAGAAATCTTGTTTACTGTATGATATTCTAAAACACTGTCAAATAAAATATATATCCAAAAATCTTTTCTTTTTCCAACTATACAGGCTGTGTGTTAATTTGAAGTACTTAATTACTGGGAGTCAATTTTTTTTAAACTGCAGCTTTTATAGATTTTTAAACTATAAGTTTAATGCCCCAAACAGAACTTCTTTGAAACTTAAATCTAAATGCAGTGGAATTACATGGGAAAAAGCTGTTGACTTTTTTCACCCGAGTAAATTGAGAGTTTTCTCATAGACAATCTAGTCGGTATTTGCCTGTGGGCTAACTACATCGTTTATGAATTGTCCTATGTTTCTGTTCTTGCTACACTGATTGATACTCAGCCTTTTTTCAAAATGGATTTAAGGTATCAATCAACAATAAAGTCCATCCCATTTTTTTCCTTTTAATTCTGAAATTTTTTCAAGCAAAATCACAAGGAGTTTATGCAGAAGCCAACATCTAGCGAACAGCAGTGTGGAAGTCCACAGAGAAGGGCTGAGCATGCCTTTTGGAATGTGTCACAGTACGTGCATTAGGGGGGCGAGAGGTCTGTGCAGTAATAGGGTGAGACAACCCTGCCATCGAGGAGATTACAGGCCAGAGAAAGAGTTCTCAACCCTGGTCCTGTCAAGACTTCCCACTGACGTCAACTCGAGGCCTAATCTTCCCACACTGACCATTTTTTCACTTCCAATATAATTTTTAAAAAATTAAATACACTATGTATCACTTTTGGAAAAGGGAAGAAGCTGGCACGAAGTGTGAAATCAAGCACAAAAAAGTTAAGATGTTGGTAATAAATATATGTCATCCTTCATGAACTAATCTGAGAATAGCCAAGTGCAAGCTGAAAAAGCAAAAAGACGGAAAACAACGGAGTTAACAAAACGGGGTGGAAATATTGGTAACACACGGCTAGGTGCTATTTTAAAAGAAAAAAACGTCATTAGGACATAAAAAGATTAGAAATCAGAGCCCAAAGGATTCAGACAGGGACAGAGCAGGACTCTGATGAGGCAGGTAAGGTGCCTGGCCTAGACAAGGGCCTTGTCACGATTCCAGTGTCTCTAGGTCAGGAAAGTATGAAAAAGTAAAGAGAGGCAGGTGGGGACCGGGCCAACAGACAACACGTCACTCCTCTAAAGCTGTCATTTTGTCAAGTGCAATTCTGCCATGGAACGGTCTTTCAGTTTCCCAAGAAAAGAAAAGAAGAGAAATCAGCTCTTTATTTGAAAGTGTCTGGTTTTTAAAGTTTGACAAGTTTAATTGACACTTTGAAGAAACACTCAACAAGAAGACAAAACACTTGCACAACCAACCATCTGCAGACGGAGTCTGGCCCGAGCCCACCCATTTGCAGCCTCTGTCTTGGAACAAGAGCTAGCTTTCAGGAGAGCATCTGGCTTCCATCAGAATCTGACTCACCTTCCACGCAAGGGCTGGTGCAGACCTCGGAGATCAGAAAGCGTGTGGCTCTCCAGGTCCGTCCGTGCCTAAAATCCCTTCACTTGTGTGTTTTAAGCGTGAGGCGCTCACCAGAAACCTGACCGTGGTTCCTGCCCAGAGTGGGTTTGCTGTGAGCCAGAGACCAAAGCTTACATGAGCCTCAAAGCCTAGCTGAGTTTTTGTATTCTCTTTCTTATTGAGTCTCACCCAAACTGTGTCAGCTTTGTCTCATGATGATGTCTCCTGCATTCAGGGCACTGGTTAAATGTGTGGAGGTGATGATGGTGATTATTGGGGGTAATAATAGCTGTAGTTGTAAACATTTGGGTATGAACAATGGAGCAACAGCCAAGAATTACACAGACCCTTGCTGGGCATTTGGTGTCACATCACCCACAGCTCAGTGACCAGGGAGTCTGTAAAAGTGTCGCTCTGTCCCACCACCCTGGGGAGGGCAGCTGGGAGCTGCATCTGTTTCTAAGAGTTTATCCAAGTGTTCGATGGGATCCTTTCTTTCGATGAAATGGCCTCTTGGACAGCGATGTCATCTGGAAGAACCTGGGAATCTTGTGAAGCGATGAAATGGCCCTTGACCTTCGTAAGTCGAAGGTGAATTTTCTAAAATCCTGACAAGGGGTAGAGCCGTATGAAAGGAGCTGGAAGTCCCCTCTGATTTGGTCCCAGGTCAGCTGCCTTCATCCGGAGGAGCAGGCACTCCTGGGGTACACGGAGGCTTTCTAGGGAGCGCACAGGCAGGGATGGCTTAAATGGAATCCATGTCCAGGTTCTCAGCCTCCATTTTTATGCATTTCAAGCCTGTGGACGCCCAATTCTCCATTCCCACCTGCCCCAAACAAGGGCCCTTTACATTAGAGAAGAAAGACAGACGCGTCTCCTGTCCTGCATTTTACTCTGTACGTTGCCTCCAGGTGTGGAAAGCTCTGGGGCCTTAGACAAAGGGACAATTGGGGAATGCAACCTCCTGAGGGAGAATCAAGACAGCAGAGAGCATCAGTAAGGAATATTGAAGTGGACACGGTCTTCCTGTCTTCCTTCACCAGGGAGGCGGATAGGGTCCCCATCTCTCTAAGAATTAGCACCCACATTTATTTGAATTTTAAAATAAAGTCAGACTTTTCCTGATGGAGTGTGTGATTTGGCCGTTTGTCTGACTTGACCACGAGGACCGGCTTTGCCAGTTAGATTATACAACAGGTATTTTACATAAATTAAATGAGTTAAATCTGCAACTACAAGGTTTAAATAAAATATATTTGAAGCATGCATACAAGAAAAAAAATACATGCTTGCAATATTTAAATTTGTGATAAAAATGTAGATGCCAAATGAAAAATGAAATCAGATCTAGAGTTTTATAAAATTATTTTAGGGGCTACATGAGCTAAAGGGAGCACTTACTAAGGCAAACCTGCTTAACTCAGTTTAATGAAAGTTTCAAAATAGTGTTGAGTGTCTACTATATATAAACCAATACAGGCGAACAGGACACAGCTGTATTCTCAAGGTACCTAGAATCTGGCTAGGCGACCAGGACAAGTAACTCAAGATGGAATTTTGTAGGATGCAGACATCGCCCGAGGCAGTTAGAAGTCATTCCTGGATAAGTGGCGTTTTAGTTGGGTTTTGAAGGATGGGTAAGATTTCAAGAGGCAGAGGATGTATACGGGGAAGAACGGCGTGAGCCAAGTCAGAGTTAGGAAACTTGGAAGTCTGTTAGAGAAATAGTGAGTTGTTTATTTTGACCAAGACTGTATGGAATGGGGGGTGGGGAGGAAGATTAAACACAGATGTCAGTTCAGGCAGATCACAGATGCCGATAGGGAGTGGTGGAGAGTCAGAAGGGTTTCTGAGCAGAGAAAAGAGAAGACGAGCTCTTGGCTCTAGCAGGAAGTCCAGGCAGTCCTGTCCAGGGTGTGGTGAAGGGGCAGATGTCTGGCAGCGACTAATTTCAGTCCAGGTGAGAGGGAAGGAGACCTGAGCACCTGGAATGGAGGGCAGAGACACGAGGGCTCTCGAGGAGGGAGAACAAGGAGATCCCCGACTTACGGGGTGCGAAGAGTGAGGAACAATCCCAGGCTTCAAGCCTGAGTGAAAAGGAGGAAATGGGAGGAGGACCAGACCTACAAGGGACATCGCTGCGTTTTCTGACAGGTAAAGTCTGAGGGGCTCTCAGGTTGCCCAGACGGAAATATTCATCCAGCCAATAGCCATAGACTAAAGATGGAGATGGTCCAAAGAGAGTGAAATGCAAGTGAGAGACTGAATGTAGGAGTAAGGACACCCCCCTACCAACCCCCCACCCCACCCCCCACCCCCAGATTCTGATGTAACTGGTTGACATGGGACCATTTTGGAAGGGAAATGTCCTATGCATTATAAATACACCCACAGTAGTAGTGGCATGCAAAGAGTGCTTTGTTACAGAAGGCAAGCGTTCTGGAAAGACTTGCCTTCTTTCTAAAGTTCAGGTGCCACCAGGAAAGACATGAGCCAATTTCTTTTTCTAGTCCTTAACTAGACAATAAAAGTGAGCTGCAATCGGTTCAACTGCCAGGGATGTGGAGCAATTCAAAGAAGGAGTACTTCAAAACAGACACCCCCGTACACCGCCCTTTCAACCTGTAAAGGTTAGCAGGGGCCACAAGGCTCAGTGACATGCCGTCCAACTTCCGTGTCACCTCATCTTAACAGGAACACCTGGATTCTCGCTCCTTGATCTGGATCGCCAACTCTGAGATGAGCTCAGTTGTGCTTCAAAGGGAGAGAGCCAGCTAACGTGAGCAAATGAGCAGCCACCAGATAAGGGCCAAGCTATCTATCTGTATATATCTACTCCCACATATTATACACACACACACAACACACAGACTCACACGTGAGCACACAGATACACAGACATGTACCCAGGGACTCCGATTTTAATTTTCTTTGGTGACAAAATAACTTATATACCCAGAAGCTACAAACACACGGAAAGCTTCCTCGTTTTACGGCTGGCAGCTGTGTAAACGTCATCCAGGCTGAGGAACAGCCCGGGACTCTGACCTGAGCGTGGCACAGAGAAAACACTCGATACGTGTACAATCTTCCTGTTGTTGTTATTAACTAGAGGCATGTGAATGTTTTCAGTGCTGCTCTGGAATTCTCGCTCAGCAGATATCTAGGAGGTGTTAGCCACGTGCCAGGCCCAGTGCGGAGGGCTGCCTGGACCTGGGAACTACACAGACACTCCCACCCCACAGAGAGCTCGTAAGTGCAGCTGTCGTTGGAGCTGCAAAGGGGAAGCGAAGGAGGGGCCGGTGGGGCTTCTCCTAAGGAAGGGGCTGCCAGGCCGAGAGCCGGACACGAGCAGGTGTCAGCCGGGGACAGTCGGAGCCGGAGCCACAAGGGGGAGTCCAGGTGGCCAGGCCTCAGCGGGTCCGCGGTGACCCGTCCGCCCACTTGCCCAGGCCTCTCCTGGTTTTCAAACTGTGAGTCTGCGCCTCAGCAACCCCTCCGTCCAGGCAAACCCACGTGGTTTGGCCCCTGTAGAGGGAAGGGCACATGGACCCAGCTGGCAAAGCTGAGGGCCCAACTGAAGCTTGTCACCTCGAGGGCAGAGGATGATGAGAGCTGGCCAGCAGGAGGCTGGAGAGGCACGGGGGCCCAGATCTTGCAGGGCCCACCCAACGGCCCTTGGCCAGGCCTCTGGCCTCCTTGCAAAAGGCGGCAGGAAGCCCTGCTGGGATGTGGGTTTCCCGTACATGACACTCTGGCCTGGAGTGGAGACCACCCTTATGCTCCCTACTCCCCCTCGCTCCCTTATGTCCCTCTCCCCCTTCCTCTCAGGCTCTGCTGGAGGCCTCAGCCTCCCCAGGCTGCGGCCCCCTAAGCTCATCCTGCCGGGCTCTGTCTGCGGAGGCCTTGCTGGTGCGCCTGCAATTCTGCGAAGAGCTTTCCCGGGCAGGTGTCTAATCAACACACAGACTCACGACTCTCTGGTTACAGGTTCTCTGCTCTGTTCTCCACCATCAAGATGTGGATTGAAGATTCATCTCGTGTTTCTGCCATTAACCCTCACGAGGCCTAGTGAATAACAGGTGCTCAGTGAATACTTGCTAAAGGTTGGGCAATTTTTTTAAAAAACTGGCCTCATCTCTAAGTCCAATATAGTTTCCCTTGAATTGGAATGGCTTTCAACATGGTATGTGGCCCTGACTCATCAGAGTGGACAGTTTGCTGCTGTTTCTACAAAATTCTGGAGAAGGTGCTTGACGTTGTTATTTGAGCCCTTTTGTGATGAGGGCTAGCTTCTGGAGCTCACCCAGGTGCTCAGTCCAAAATAAGCCCGGTAACTATGCCCCCTGACTTTCTCCTGCTCATGCTCAGGGCTTGAGCAGAACCCGGCTCTGGCTCTTATTTCAGGAAGGTAAGGGCAGGACCAGAGCTACAGTGACGGGGCAGGACTTCCTGTTCCAGCTTTCCTTGCTCGAATCCCAGGGAGAGACTTTCTGCTGGTATCCTTGGCTGAATTCTAACACACCGGGTCCAGCTGGTCAGGATTCCTTAGATGAATTTGGCTTCCCCACTACAAATGTTTGCTGGAAGCATGCAAGAGGTCCCTGTGGGTTTTGGCCTTGGACTACTGCAGACTCCCTCTGCCTCTCTGCTCCAATTGCAGCTCCTGCCAATATCACACACACACACACACACACACAAACACACATATATCCCATTTGACCTCCTGCCCACGCTCCTGTCACTTGTGTCAATCAGCCGTTGAGTGATCGGACTTTTGACTGGGCTCTTCCAGCCAACCTCAGCCCTGCAGCCTGTACCAAGGCCCCTTGAGTGGGACACTCTGTCTGAGCTCCCTGCACTGACCTCTCAGGATCAAAGACCGTCATGGTGGGCTCTCCACTGACCTCCCACTAGACAGCACATCATTCACAGCCAATCCCAAAACAGTTTCACTCTCTGTTTTTAATCTGAGTCAACAAATACAAAACCAAGATTCTTTTTTTTCTTAACCATTGCCGTTATTAAGGAGCTAATGTTATGAGGGCTTCGTAGGGTTTTAAAGAATAGTTAGGTACAGATCTTCTAAAACATGAAGGACTCATCTGGAACACATGCCCATGCTAAGGGGGCGGGGACAGCCACAGATGATTTTGCCCTGAATTCCTCTGCCAAGACACTTTCAAAACAGAAGCAGGGAGCTGTCTGAACCCCTCCCAGAAGACTAGCTGCTAAGAAATAAATCCAACCCTCCACTCCCCAAAAAGGCTTATTTCTTGCTCAGCTGACAGGTCAGGAGTTGCTGGTTGAAGTAGATTTTCTTTATTTAGTTCCTTCCATTCTGTGGCTCCATCGTCCCCTAGAGCCTGGCTTCCGAAAGAGGGGTCCAAGCACCAGCAGCACCGCCGTCCCCTGGGAGCTTGTTAGAAATGCAAGACCTCAGGCCCCGCCCTGGACCTACTGTACCAGCCCTGCATTTTAAGAAGTTCCCAGATTGGATGACCCATATACATAAAAGTTTGAGAAGCCCTGCCCTAGAACCCCGGAGCCCTCAGCATCCAGAGAGCAGAAGAGGAAAGAGGGTGTGGAGTGAGCACAACCCCTTCTTTGCTTCATTGAGGTTCCAGCCTACGAATGACAGGTCACTCCCAGTTCCATTCCATTGGTGAGAACAAGTCACATGGCCACAACGGGGCACAAAGGACTCTGGGAAATGTAGTTCCTTACTGGCAGCCACCACTCCACACCATGGAATTGGGAGGACAGATTATTGGGTGGACAAACAGACATTTCTGACTCACAATATAGTTTGTATTTTTTTCCGTGAGACCACAGAATATTTCTTCCTCTACCCTAGAAACCGCCTTGGGTAAGGAGTCATGGGAATTTTTCGAGCCTCCTTTGTGTTTTTTTTTCCAATTTTACTGAGGAATAATTGAGAAATAAAATTGTATGCATTTAAAGTGGACAATGTGATGATCTGGTATACATACACATTGTGAAATGATTCAGGTTAATGAATGCATCCATCACCTCACATAGCATGGTGAGCATGCTTAAGATCTGCTTCCAGCAAATTTCAAGCATATGATACCATATTATTAACTACGGTCACTATGCAGCTTCCTGTGTGAAGGTGGTCCAGCCTGATGCTAACTGGGCTGATGTACTGGACAAGACGATGTTCTCCCGCAAACCATCACATCCATGAGAGTCTGTGAGCACACACGGTTTCCACCACCGCTCCTTCCTTCATCATCCCTAACACAGAGGGCATCCCTGAATGAGAGTATCTTATGAGCACATCTGAGGCATCCAACCAGAGATCAGCAAACTTTTTCTTTAAAGAGTCAAATAATAAATATTTTGAACTTTACAAGCCATACTGTCTCGATCGCAATTACTCAGCTCTGCCATTCAAGGATGAAAGCAGCCATAGGCAAAATGAAAATTAATTTGCATTCTATAAACACAATACGGGAGAACCGATTGTAGTTTATTTCACAAATCTTTATTGAGCATTTATTAAGCTACTTAATGTCTCTGATCCTGTCAAAATGTAAACTCCGTGAGGACGGGAGTCATATAAGGTCATCAAATCTTTGGCCATCTGGTCCAGATTGTCTTTCCTCTTCTGGCCCAGTACATCACTCCGTTTAGCACGAAACTGGATCACCTTCACAAACAAAGCTGCATAGGGACCATAGTGTATAACATGTCTTGTACACTTGAGATTTGCTGGGAGTAGATCTGAAGAGTCCTCATCACACACACCTCCTCAGTGAGCAGGTGGCCAAAGGGGAAACGTTGCACCAGGCCCTACACCCGGCCATTCATGTGTATGCAGAGGAGAAAAAAGCAGGGCCCTGTTTCCAGAGAGCTCATCACAGGGAGAGTCTCAAAATCGAATATGTAGGCCGTTGACAGGTGCAGAGGTCACACTGAAGGGATGGCAAATACAAGAAAACTTGGTCAAGTTCAGGAGCAGTAACAAATAATGCGGAAATTAGCATGTCATTGGCACGAGCTGTGCACCCAGCCCTTTTACACATGTCACTCGGTTTTATCCTCAAAGCGATCTTGTTATGTACATAGCACTCTCCCCACTCCTTCAAAATCGCCTGTGTCAAGGTCACACTCTCTCATTCCAAGACTTGCTGCAAAGCCACGTGCAGGATCTCAGTCTTGGCACGATGAACATTTTGGACTGGACAATTCTTTGTTGGGGGAGGTTGTGCTGAGCATTACAGGATGTGTAGTAGCATCCCTGACCTCAGTTCACCAATTCTGACAACCAAAACTGTCTCCAGACCTTGCCAAATACCCTGGGCCAGGGGGAGGGAGACACAATCGTCCTCAGCTGAGAACCACGGAGTTGCAATAACCAAGGCTGTGAGGGATGGGCAAATGACAGACTCACAGATCAATGGAAGAGCACAGAGAGTCCAGACACACATCCCTACACACACGGTCAGTTAATTTTCAACAAAAGCTCAATAGCAATTCAAAAGAGACAAAAGAGTCTTTCCCACAATTGGATAGTCACATGCAAAAAGAAAAAGAGTGCCTTGATGCATACCTGACACTGTATCCAGAATCTAACCCAAAATGGATCATAGACCTAAATGTAGAACCTAAAATTTGATAATTGGACTTGAATCAAAATTGAAAATTTCTGCTATTCAGAAGACACTGTTTAAAAAATGGGGGGAAAACAAGAGTCACAGACCAGTAGAAAAAGTCTGCAAAACAAAAATTTGATACAGGACTTGTATCCTGAATATATTTTTTTAAAATTCAATAATAAAAAATAGATAACTCAATTTATAAGAGGCATGAAATATTAGTAAAGACACTTCACCAAAGAAGATACACAGAAGGAAAATGCATAAAAGATGCTCAACGTTATTGGTCACTAGGGAAATGAACATTACAACCACAAGGAGATATCACTACGTGTCGATTATAATGACTAGAAATTTGAAACTGACATGCATTGAGAGTGGGAACACAAAAGGATACAACCATTTGGGAAAACAGTTTGGCAGTTTCTCATACAATTAAAAGGCATTTGTCATAAGACCATGCATTCCCACTCTGAGGAACCCACCCCAGTGAGATGAAAACCTCTGTTCACACAAAAACCTGAATGTGAATTTTTAGAGTGGCTTTACTCTTATTCACCAAAAAACTGCAAACAAGCCAAATGTCCTTCAACTTGTGAATGGAGAACCACACTGTGGTGTGTCCACACGTTGGAATACTACTCAGCAATAAAAAAGACCAAACCACTGTCAACACGCAGCCACACGGACGAGCTTCCACTGCACTGCGCCTAGCGGAGGGATCCAAGCTCGCAGGGCCACCTTATGTGTAATTCCATTCATCTGACGCTCCAGAGGGGTACCTCTGGGGACAGAAAACTAAAGGGCCAGAAAGGAGGACAGTGGTGGCCTGAGGCTGTGGGTGGGGGAGGTGTTGGCTGCCAAGGGGCCCAAGGGAATTTTTTGGGTGGCAAGACTGGTCTATATTTTGACTATGGTGACAGTTACATGACTCCATGTGTTTGTCAAAACTCACAGAACTATACACTAAAAAGGGTGAATTTCACTGTATGTAAAAAGGGTGAATATATCAAAAAATTATATATGAATAGGATTTCTGTGTAGACTTTTAGAAAGTAAATTAATCACTTATGAACGAGAATAAAGTTCTACAACCAGAACAAAACAAGTCAGATCCCGTCACTGCCCTGCTGGCGCTCAGCATCCATCGCCCTCCCTCCACACGTACACCTGCCTGACTCACTTCCTTCCACTCACCCGCTCGATTCACCCCAGCTGTGTCGGCTTCCTTCCTCCTCCTGAAACACTGTCTTTTTCCTGTGCTCAAAACGCTCTTCCTTTTGACATCTGCATGGCTTTCTTCCTTGCTTCCTTCGTGGCCTTTGCTCAAACATCACTTTGTCAAAGAGATCTTTCCTGCTTGCTCTCTCTCAACACTCCTTCTCGCCTTACTCTGCTTTATCTTTCTCCATAGCCCTTCTCATTCATTTAATGTTTGTTGACAGGACTAGAATGTAAGCTTGATCCTTATCTGCTTTCATCCCTTTAGTCTCTTAAACGTAGTAGGTGCTCCATATAGACTTGAATGAACGGATGTGTAGATGGGCTCAGGGACTTCGAGAAGGACAGGGAAGGAGGGAGGGAGGGAGGGAGGGAGGGAGAGGGGAGAGGGGGAGGGGGAGGGGGAGGGGGGAGGGAGAGAGAGAGAGCGTGAGAGAGAGAGGAAGGGATGGGGATAGTGGATGCTGGACTTGACTGGATAGTCCTCAGAGAATTTGAATACAAAACAGAAAGTGAGAGGGAGCAGCAACTGTTAAAAACAGAGGGAAGAGCCACTGGTTTACTAAAAGGATGACACACTAAATCAGGAGCCGCAGGTACTTGCTCATTTGAAGCCCTCTTGAGTCCCCTGAACAGCTGCTCCACACACGGATGATACACTGTCGTAATCTCCTAAATAGCGACCCCCTTCTCCCAAGACCCTTTCTTCCTTCCTTTCCCGAGTAGCCCTACCATAAACCTCCTGTGACTAAGGTGCCCCACACGTGTCTCACTCTTCCTTGGAACCTGAAAGACTTTAACTCCCACTCCTCCCCGCGCCCTGTCTGGGAGACTCAGGCATCCATGATTTTCCACCCACCCCACACCCACACCCACCACTCAGGAGAAGAGTGGCTCTGCAAGTCTCCGCAGGGGGAGTCAGGGGACAGGAGCGCTGAGAGTAAGGCCTCTCTACTGCCAGCAGTGACGCAGTGTGACAACAGAACTCAGTCTGCCCCGGGGAGACCCCTCACCTCCCACAGCACCAGGACCGCTTGTCTCATCGTGCCCTTGAACCTTGCTGTGGTTGGGCATCGTTTATCCCCCAAACCGTTATCCCCGATCCACTCTGACATTCCTCCTTCCGGAACCCCTGCCCTAAAACCCTTCCACCGAGCCCTCTGAAAATCAGCAGCAAAATCTGCACAGCCTTCATCTCTTCCCTGAACTTCCCTGCATCCTCGTGCTGTCACTGGATCCTGGCTTCCCTTGGGATGCAGCTTCTCCTGTAGCATCTCAAGTGGTGTCTGTTTCCTCTCTTTCTCCTGTTCCATGAGGGCGAGTCTCTTTCTTGCGTCTCATTGCCACTTTCAGCCCCCTCTTCATCCTCCTCCCTAAACCCTGCAGCCTTGAATCTCCTATCATTTATCTCAACCTCCCTTCTCCCCCATTACTATAGTTTTCTGCAGACATAGGGGTCCTCTTTTCTAATATATGCATTCATTGCTATAAATTTCCCTGTAAGCACGGCATCCCATGAATTTTGATGTCACATTTTCACTTTCGTTTACTTCAAAATATTTTAATATTTCTCTTAAGGCTTCATCTTTGACCCATGTCTTATTTAGAAGTATGTTGCTTAATCTCCAAATATTTTGAGATTTTCCAGCTATCTTTCTGTTATTAGTTTCTGGTTTAATTCCACGTGGTCTGAAAACAAACTTGGTAAGATTTCTGTTCTTTTGCATTTGTTAGGGTGGGTGTTATGGCCCCAGAATGTGTTCTATCTTGGTGAATCTTCCACGTGAGCGTGGGAAGAATGAGTACTCTGCCGTTGGTAAATGGAGTATTCTCTAAGCATCAATTAGATCCAGTTAATTGATGGTGCTCCTCAGTCCACTATATGCTTACTGATTCGCTGCCTACTGGGTCTGACCTAGCTTCCATTCCATGGTCAATCGCCCCGCTCTGCTTCTGTGCCTTCGCATGTCTAAAGCGCAGCCCCGGCTCAGGCCAGCTCTCCGCATACACCTTGCCTGTCTCCATGCATGCTGACTGCGGTTGGAGAAAAACACCCAAGCTTGCTGACTGGTGTCTCTTTAAATTCATGACCGCTGAGCTCGGGTGGGCCCTGCATGTTGCCGAGCACACAGACTGACATTCCCTGGTCCATTGCCAGGGAGAGACCTGTTCCCATCCCACTGTGGTGGATGACTGTTTCAAACCTTCTCATTCCCCTCAAATCGCTACCACCTGCTCCCTAACCCTCACTCTCTGCAGGTGGCCTTGCCTCCTAGTTCATGAGAAAGTAGGGACGCCCACCACCGCCGACACTTGTGTTTGTGTCCATCCACTCTCCCTCCGGGCCTTTTACCTTGAGTTGCTTCTCTGCGCTACCAGCAAATGCCAACCCCTTCACTTACGCGCTGGACTCCTCTTGCTGCCTCAGAGACCGCGCTCCAGCACTTCTCTCTCTCCAGCATCATCCGTTCGTCCCTCTCTTTGATCTTTCTCATCAGCACACAGGCTATGTTCAAAATGGCAGGCGTGTTCCTCAGGGCTCTGCATTTGATTTTTCTTCTTGGGGAGACCCTGTTCCCCGAGACAGTCACATGGCTCGCTCCCTCACCTCCCCAGGTCCTTACCCAAATGACGCCCCTCAGGCATGCCTTCTCTGGCCACCCTATCTAAAACTGCAGCCCTCCTGTGGTGGACTGAGCCTCCATGAGCCCCGTCCCTGAGAATCCCCCTCTCCTTGGGTGAGAGCAGAAGCTCTTACTTGCTTCTAACTAATAAAATATAGCAAAGGTAATGGGGTGTCCTTTCCTTGGTTGGGTCACATTATATGGCAAGGTGATGGGCTGTCCCCCCATAATTGTTGCATTATATAAGACACCATCTTAGCAGACTAGAACAAGAGCTTTTCTTCCCTGGCTTGAAGAAGTAAGCTGCCATACTGTGAGGGGGCCACTGGAACTGGGAGGCCCCTAGAAACGGCAGAAGGCCTCTAGGATCTGAGGGTGGCCTCCTGGAAACAGTCATCCAAGAGCCGGTGCCCTCAGTCATGCAACCATAAAGAATCAAATTCCGCCAACAGCCTGAACGAGCATGAAGAGGACTCTTCTCTAGTCAGCTCTCCAACGGAGAATTCAGCCCAGCTGGCGCCTGGATTGCAGCCTTGTGAGACCCTGAGCAGAAACCCAGTTAAGCCGTGCCCAGACTCCTGGCCCCACGGGAACTGTGAGATAATAAATGTGTGTGTTGTTTTAACCCGCTAACTTGGTTGTAGTTTGTTATGCAGAAAAATGGAAAACTAACACATCCTCCAAAGATTCTCAGTTGCCCTTTTCTGTTTCCTTTTTTTTTCTTTTGCCTTAGCACTTATAACCCCTTAACGTATTTTCTATTTTACTTATTTACATCGTTTGCAGTCTGTGGACCCTGCCCTACTCCTGAATGTATACGTTCCACCAAGATGGCAATTTCTGTCTATTTTTTCCCCACCGTTATATTCTCAGTGCCTCAGTCTCAATGTGTTTGTTGAGTGAATGAATAAACAAATGAATGCTAACTCTTGTTACCCAGGCAGAGGAATTCCTTAAGCTCACTCGTATCTCAGAAAGGTGAGACAGAGAGGAAAGGTTTCTATCATTTTTAACTCATTGTTATGGAAATGACAACACACGGTTCAGGAGCCAATGTGATGTGTCCACGTAACAGCTTCTCACTAGTGTGGCTTGTTTTGGGGGCAAATCATAAATTCTCAGAGCAGCATTCTTCAAAGCCTTTTGACTTGACTCACATTTAAAAACACATTTCCCATTCTGCCTCAGTACACGCATACACACATACATAATGGAAACAAAGGTTTCACAAAACAGTACTTATCCTTATGACATGCTCTCAAGGTTTCCCGTCCCATTTCATTCTGCTATATTTCACTGTTTAAAAACTGGATAAGACCCCCTGCTAGGTCCTGGAGAAATCGTGCAGGCAGGCACCCATCCTCGCTGTTGTCAAGCATCTCCCGGGTTTGGATTGCCATGGGTTCGACACTGTTGTTCCAGGTGTGTATGGTGAGGGCATCTTCGGTGCTGCCTGGAGAAGGGAACCATCCGCCTTAGCAGATAAGAGGGCTGGGGGCAGAGCTGCATCTTCTCGTGAAACTGAGGCGCCTGAGAGGGACTGTGCCTGGACCAAGAACTGCCGTCCTCCTCCTGCCACTGAGCCAGGATACGCCGGGCCATTCTCATCTTCTTCTTCATCTTCATTCTCATCTTCGTTAGCTGGTCTGAGTGTTCACCGAGTTCAAAGACTCTACAGCATCCCCATAAGGGGTACAAGTGACCTTTAATCCTGGTCCTGTCTCAGATGTCTAAATGGTCCCTGACTCACAGGCATTTGGTGCTTGAATTTCTGATTGTCAAGTGTTTTTAAAAATCACTAAAACATGAGCCACCTCACATGGTTCCAAATGGCATGACTCGTGAAGCTAATGAAAAATTATGGCAAAGCACTTTTCCTACAGCGCAAGCTACTCATTGGGCCCAGAAAAGGCAATGTTGATGAAGTGCCATTAAATTACGGCCTGAGATGCCACCTGCGGGCAAATCTGGGTCTAATTCGCCTTTTTGCAAGTCGTTTTCTATTTCTTTGAACGTGAAATGAATCCCGAGGACGGTAGATGATAAAGATGATGCCCCTTCAAAACTGATTTGATTTTAAACGTATTTGTCTTTCTTTTTTTTTTAAGCATGTGGTTCAAGAGGAATGATAATAATAAAAAAATCTCTTCCTAAGTTTCAGCTCAGCAGTACCTCCATATGGGGAAAATGCCCCCGACACACACCTTACTCCCGTGCTGCCCTGTCCCCACCACACAGCCTGGGGGGTGAGAAGCTGGGCTGGGGATGGAAGGCAGGTAGGTGCTGGACCACAGAGAGTTCAGGGAGAAAGCAGGAGTAAGCGAGTCATCTGGAGGGTTCTTTCTGGCTCTCCTCTCCCTTGGCCCGTTTCCCTCACCTTCCCTGTGGGCCGTGCCCGTTTGCTCTGATTTCTTTCTTATGGTCGGAAGCCCCCATCTCTCTCCCCTGTTGTTTCCATTTAAACCTTCCTGCCTGGTGTCTCACTCCTGGAGGATAATTGTTAAGTTTAGTGGATTTCTCTGCAAAGGTAACACTTTTTGTCACCATGAGGAAACAAAGGCCAGCTCCACAGTGTGGGAAATTCTACAGGGCAAATGACCGGCTTTTTCCACCGCATGAGTAGCATGGGGACGAGGGGAGGAGCTGTTATAAAGAAAAGAGACCAGAGACGTACTAATCAGAGTCAACTTCGTCTCAAAGGAGCGGCAAGAGCATAAAGAATCCCGGACTGTCAGTCATGCAGCTTCAACCTTTATCAATATTTTGCATTAAGCATTTCTTTCCACACTAAGGGTCAAACTGACCTGCTGTGCCAGCAAACGTCTCCCGACTGTGGTAAACGAGCTATCCCTGTTGTATGATACATGTTCCTTGTTCCAAGACAGTACATAACCACGCATCCACCTGGCTTCTTCCGAGTCCTCCTTCTTGGGGGAGGTGCTCTCCCGGGCTCTCTAATCCACAGACTGACTTGTATAAGGAACTCATCTCAATTTTGATTTATAGATTGATTATTGATTATTCGTGTCGACAGTTTGTTTCATGGAGAATTCCAAAACAGATCCAAGAGTTCACAGTATTTCACCCATAACTACTTCAACACGCACCTCTTGCAGAAAGACACTTCGGCAAGAAGCGTTCAGCCTTCAGAGCGGGGCTCCCCGGGAAGCACCCCTGTGACTGGAAGGGAGGGTTTCCTCTGAGGACATTGTTCATAAAAACATGTTGTTTCTCTATCTGAACCCGTGGGATAAAAATCCTTCTGGACATGGCTTAGGAAAACCTCCACAATCCCTCACCAAAACATTTAAAATTCTGTATGCAATCAAAGTTTTCTATGTACAAGATGCGCTAGGAAGCTGAGAGACGAGTCTGTGGCCAACCGTGCATCTATGTACACTCTGCACCACGAAACTGTGTTTTAACTTCATTTCTGACTCAAACACGTCCCTCTTCTTGCTGTCACTTTTTCTTTCTCATCTACTTCAAATCTGTGTTACCTCATTTTATTGGTATGTCCCTGTAAGCAGAGGTGTGCTGGTGAATATTTCACACTAATTCTCTGGGGAAAAAAAGTATATATATATATGCAAATTAATTATAAATGTTGCTGCTATAAATGTATAACCCACAATAAGCAAATAATAGTAAAATACACAATACTCTTTATTGTAAATTCCATGCAGCCAACTGAGTCCCTCAGAACGTTTTTGATGATTTTTGTCAAACTCTGTATCCACAGCTAACGGATGGTTACAACCAACAATCAAAAATAGTTGAGACACGAATGTCGGTTGATACTTTTATTTACTTTAACAAGGAAGAGGAAGTGAAACAAGAAACACCTATGTCTTATGTCAGAACTTCACTCATTCCTCAATGATGTGAGCCACTTTTTTGCTAAATTGGTTGTTTTCAAATACCGGCGGACTACTTCCCCAATTTTTTGTGCTACTCAGAATGTAACTACTAGAGACACGGCACACTTTAAAGTCTATTCTGCACTGTTACCATTCTATCCATCACTTTGTGAAGTCTAGACATCAATAAAGTGATCAATGAAGCCTTGACCTGTAGTGTTTGCCCATTTCCATGGTGTAAATACTCCCGCCGTGGCCGATTTAAGGATACCCACGTGAGGTCACTGAACACGGATCGGGAAGAGATGCACAAGAGGACTCCAGTCTGTAGCATTTTCACAACACAGATACAATGGACACAAAGAACCTCAACAGTATACGTAACAGTGAAACGGGACTAGGAAGTGATGAGTTTGAGTATTTATTACCTTTATTTTTAATGTAATTTATTTAATTGTAAGTTTATGTAATTTAACTTTTAATAATGGCTGTGTTTAACAAATGACTTGCAAGATTCCTATAAATTTCTCATAAGCCAGTACAGGATGACTCTGGCTCGCCACTGTCTGTAAGCCACCCAAACTAATTTGGGGTTTAAGTGGGGTATGAAGGATTAATAAAACAGCATACTTGTGGGAATTCCTCTTCTGATAGGATGATGGATTGCTCCTTCCTGAGAAGACCAGATCCTGGATTAATTGTGACACACACTATTTAAAGTACTGCTGAATTATTTACAACAGCCAAGACACAGAAATAACCTAAGTGTCCACTGGTGGTTGACTGGATAAATAAGACATGGAATATGTACACCGTGGAATACTATTCAGGCATAAAAAAGAAGGCGATCCTGCCATTTGCAACGACATGGATGGACCTCCAGGGCATTATGCTAAGTGAAATAAGTCAGACAGAGAAAGACAAATACTGTATGATCTCACTTATATGTGGAATCCAAAAAAACCCAAAGTAATAGAAACAGAGATTATATTTGTGGTTGCAAGAGGCAGGGGAATTGTTGGTCAAAAGGTACAAATTTCCAGTTATAAGACAAGTAAGTCCTGGGGATGTGACGTACAGTGTGATGACTACAGGTTATACGTCATTTACAGCAGCAAAATTTATAATAAATTTGTGTAATATATATGCTTTTTTTTTTCCCAAGAAAGTTGAGCTTAAAAGTTCTCATGACAAGGAAAAGTATCTTTGTACCTAGGTGAGGTGATCAATGTTAACTAAACTTACTGTGGTGGTCCTTTTGCACCACATACATATGTCAAACATTACGTTGTACACCTAAAACTAATACAATCTTATATGTCGATTATATCTCACATCTCGATAAAACTGGGAAGAAAGTTAAATTATTGCTGAGCTCAAATGAACATATGGGGAACCACTCAGGTTCAAGGGGCAAAACAATAGGAGCAGTGAGGTGCCAGTCCGTGGCATAGTGGTTAAGTTCAAGTGCTCCCATTTGGTGGCCCAGGGTTCGCATCCCTGGTGTGAACCTATGCACTTCTCATCAAGCCACGCTGTGGCGGTGTCCCGCCTACAAAAGAGAGGAAGACTGGCACAGATGTTCACGTAGGGCCAATCTTCCTCACCAAAAAAAAAAAAAAAAAAAAAGGAGCAGTGAGCTAAAACCAGGTCAATAAACAATAAATGGAAAACAAAACCAAAAATAACCCAAAAAACAAACAATGGTTGGCCCTGCAGGTCATGGTCACTGCTTCCACCAGCACGGGGACCGAGACAGAGCTGGACCGTGCAAAGAAAGGGAGCGAACCTCAGCCTCCAGCGGTGAGGACAGAAAAATGATTCACCCCCCAGCAGAGGAAGGCTCCCCAGAATTTGGATTATCTCCATCGTGACCCCAGGTGGAAAAGGTGGATAACAGTATGTTCATCTGGAAACATGCATCCACAGGCCTTATCTGACCCTGCTGTGGAGGTCACATTTACAGCCCTCGTGCAACCCAGCTTTAGCATAAAAATTCAAACATTCGCTGGGGGCAGCGGCCCGGGTCTCCAAGGCCGCAGGGACCCCCGGCCCTCGCCCCTCGTCCTGAGTAAGACCCAGAGCCAGGGACACACACGCCAAGGCCACCTGGAGACCAGGCCCAACCAGGCTCTGAGCTGCCGGTGGAGAAGACTGCTATCCCGGCAGGCTTCCTGGAGGAGGCATCCTGGAGGAGGGAGAAGGGAAGACGAAACCAGCACTCGCTCTGGGCAGAGCTTAGTACTATCATTGGCTCCTCTTTCTCCTTTCCACGGTGATTGTCTTCTGACCAATGTGTGTAGGACCCCCTTCCCCAATCCAGTGCCACTTGGGCTGCAACCCTCCTCTCCTCTAGAACAGCCTGTGGCTCCTAGCAGCCGGCACACTCACTGCCAAAGCCCTCGAGTCCCGCACTGGTGCCCTGCCACCTGTGCCTCTTTCACAGCCCTCCACGGCTGCTCAGGGTGACCTGCTCCCCGAACTAATTTGCAGCTCACAGCATCCTCCCTCCTTCTGAAAAACAGACCCAACTCAGCATGTAAGGTCTCCAGACTCCCTTCCTCATTTTCCCCTCTGCCCTTGCTCCCCAAGTGCCAACAGCCTGTGAGGGCACGGTGCTCACACGGGTAAATGCCCACCACCCAACTCTTACAGGGCAGAGGGACCCGCCCTAGTGCACCCGGTGTTCCGGAGAGACTGGTCTCCTCTCCGTCCTTATTCCCTCCCGCTCCCCCTTCAGATCTGTGAAAGTAAAAAAAAAGTAAAACGAAGTAGTGCCAGGTTGGCAGCAGCATGACACAATGCCCAAGAAAGCACAATTCTCTGGAGGAACAAATTAAGTTCAATCAAATATTATCCCTCCATTAAAAATTAACAAATAAAGAGGGAAATAAATGAACATGGGTGGAATCAGGAGAAACAACACACCACAGAATACATCCCGAAGGGCTCCAGCTACCGGAACCACTGGGGACAAAATGACCCCGTAAAAAATGTTTAAAGGAAAAGATGGAATTAGAAAAGGAGAAAGAAACACAGCACCAGGAAGATTTGAAAAATGACTCATATGAGAATCTTAGAATGGAAATATTATTAAAATTAAAAACAATATTATTAAATATTATTATTATTAAAATTAAAATATTATTAAATATTATTAAAATTAAAAACAATAAGCTGGCCAAACAGAAGATTAGATACATTGAGAAAAGAAGCCACAATCGGGGAGAAGACAGAGCCAAGGAAATTACCCGCCATTAAGCACATAGAGGCATGAAACAGAAAAAAATGAAAGCAAAGAGAGAGGGAAGATAGAATGAGACGGTCTAACATGTGTCCAATTCGAAAGGAAATAATAGAGAAAATGTAAGGACATAGCCGCTGAGATGCTGTAAAATTCATGAGACAATACACAGATAAGAAGCGCATAGATAAATGAAGAGAAATCTCCATCTAGACATACTGTAGTAAAACCACAAAACAAGAAAGACAGAGATGATCCCAAAAGCAGCCAGAGAAGAAGGACATCTTGGTTACAAGTCATGACGATTAGACCAATAGCCAACTTGCCTAGAACTACATAGGAAGCCAGGAGAGGGCTGGAAAATCTCTGCTGAGACAAAATAACCACCAGCCTAGAAGGACCTCACCAGTAAACTGTCAAGAAAACAGGAGAAATGACCAGACAGACGGAGATGACCACCAAAAGGACCTGCACTCGAGGAAGGACAACCTAAGAAGAAAAGATGAGTCTGGAAAGGCCTGTGAGTAAAGAAATTGGTAAACAGGGAAGTACGTATGAACACTAATTGTGTAAAATCATAACAATTTCTAATTTTTAGGGTAAAAAATGGCATTAAGACATTCAACAATAGCTTAGAAGTAAGGGTAGGGGGATCTGAGTTAAGGAGGTCCAATGTCCTCACATTGACAGGAAAGGAATTAAGATACGATTAAATTTGTACTTTGGTAAGTTAAGCATACATGTTAAAGTTTCAAGGACAAATACTAAAAAAAAGGTAGAAATTGAGGGTACAACTTCCCAGCCAGGAAAGAGGGGGAAATGGAATAAGAAAAGCAAGCAAGCAAGCAAAGAAAGACAACCCATTCAAAAAAAGGTAAGAAAGGAGAGAAAAAGGAGCTGTGTTTAAATGGTGAAATTAAGGAGTCACCAGGAGGACGGCGCTGACTGGGGCATCTGAAGCAGGGTGTCCCTTCCCTCCCGCACCTCGTGAGCACCCACCCTTCTGCCCACCCCCCCAGCCAGGCTGGCTCCAAGCTGAGCGCCCCCAGGCAGGTGAGAGCCAAGGGCGGGCAGCCAGGGGGCCTGGGCTCTAGACGCTGCTTCCCAGAGAGGAGGGAGCCTCTGCCCTTTGGCTTCCACATCGCCGCCTTTCAGGATCTCCTGAGCAGCTCTGGCTCAGTCCGATTCCCTCTGCCAGATGCCTTGCAAAGTCTTTGTCTGGTGGCCATGCAGTCAAGTGAAATGTATGTTCACAGCTGGGGCTCCCGCCCCACCTAAGGTTGGATGGAGTGGATGCGCCTGGAGAGAGCCAGCAGCCCCACGCTCATCCCTGTCCCGCCATTTGTTGCTGTGCAAACTCGGCCCCTGGGCATCATCTCTGCGTAATTGTCCTCATCTGTGCCAGTGAGGAGGATGGACCAGACAATCGTCCAGGTCCTCCATCGCTCTAATATCCCTTGGTTATGCTCTTCCTTAAATGCGCATCAGAGACATTCAGTTGTGAGCTTGACTTTCTAATAATATTGAACTCTCCTCTCTGTGCATAGCCCTCATAATCTGCTTACATAACATGTTCCTTTGCTCACAAAACACGACAGCAATAGTTCCTCTGACGGCCTTGTATTCAGTTACTGCCCTTCTTAATATCATTTTTCTAGGACCTCAAGTGAGGAGAGATTTAAAAAATTAAAAATTAAAAAAGTGTAAAACCCTCAGTGACTCGGTTTCACTTTGAAATGTCTCCTTTTGCCTTTTCTCCTGTGTTCAGGTGCATCAGGCCTGTCTAGTTGGCTCGGATCTTAAGTCCTCCACTCAGGGACCTAATGGACCTTTATCCACCTGGATTTAGAAGCCAGCCCCTCCTGACAGCGCACTAGTAAGCGTTCCAAATGACCTTTCAGTATCAAAATTAAATAGTCGTTGTCCACCACCATCCAGCTTGATTTACGTGATGCTTTTGACGTGATTAATCATAGCGTCGCTCCGCTAACCATCCTCATTAAACTTTCAAGGTTCCGGACTCCAGTCTCTGGCATGTTTCATCCTGTCCACACCTTCACCTCAGACAGGATGAGTGCCCGTCATGCTCAAGCAGAGGGCACCCCAAAGCCTAATGCTCCCAGTTATTCTCCTTGCTTGTTATCTCTCAGGCTCAAATCCGTCCACCTGTTTCACCAGAACAAGAGGGGAGCAATGGAGCAGCATCATCCTTGACTGAGCGCTCAGCTCCTTGCCCAGCCGTCCTCCTTGTGTGGGAGCATTGCACTCAGGTGGATGGTCCAGATGCATCCTGGGTTTCTCCTCCAAATCTGCAAGAGCATTCTCTCTCTAAAGGTCTTGGGGGTGTTCATGGAATTCTCACCACATTCTAACCACTGGCCTGTGTAATCTCAGTCAAACCACTCATGCTCTATGCACCCGGGACCATCCAGATAACCCTTGCCACTTGGCATTTCTGGTGATACTGCCAGGAGGGTTGGTATTCAGCTGGTTGGCACCAGTAAGTCCTAATGAGCGATTTACAATCTACGGCCATCCTCACTGTCCTGTGCCTATGACACACCAGCTGTGAAATGTATTACATATGACCTGGAGGTGGATGCCACTCAGTTTATAAATGAGGAGACCGAGGCTCTGAGTTGCGTGGGAAGAGGGGTAGGATGCAAGGTGTCCATTTTGCTGGTGCAGACCATGGCAGGGGTGGGTGGTCCTGGAGTCAGAGGGGAGCAGCAACTTCCTGGTCAGGTCAAGACAGCAGCTGCTGGCAGCCGTGTCCTAAAATGTGGTCTGGAGGGCTGTTCTGGAAGCCTGTAGACAACTTAGACAAAATGGACACGTTTCTAGAAAGACACAAACTACTGAAACTGACTCAAGAAGAAATAGAAAATCTGAATAGACCTAGAATAAGCAAAGAGATTGAACTTGTAGTTTTAAAACTATCTGTAAGAAAAGTCCTGATCTAGGTGGCTTCACTGGTGACTTCTACCTAACATTTAAAGAATGATTACTACCCATTCTTCACAAACTTTTCTGAAAAACACAAGAGGCAACAGTTCTCACCTTATTCTATGAGGCCACTATTACCCTGATACCATACCAGACAAAAACATCAAAAGAAAAGAAAGCTACAGATCAATGACTCCTGTATACATAGATGCAAAACTCCTCAACAAAATACTAGCAGATAGAATCCAACAATATAGAAAAAGTATCCACCGTGACTAAGTGAGATCTGTCCCAAGAATGCAAGATTGTTTCAACATCTGAAAAAAAGCCAATAAGTGTAATACACTATATCAAAAAACACATGATTATCCCAATAGACATAGAAAAACCACTTGACAAAATTCCACACTCTGTCATGATAAAAAAAAAACCTACATTTTTTAAAAGTCAGCAAACTAAGAACAGAAGGAAACACTTCAACCTATTAAAAGGGTATCTACGAAAAAAAACATAACTAGCATCTTATTAACAGTGAAAAACTGAATGCTTTCCCCCTAAGATCAAATGCAAAACAAAGATGTCTGCTTTTTTGATTCCAACATTGTATAAGAGGTTGTAGCTAGAGCAATTAGGCAAGAAAAAGAAAAAAAAAGGCATTCAGATCAGAAAAGAAGAAACAAAATATCTCTATTTGCAAATGGCATGACCTTGTATATAAGAGATCCTAAGAAATGCACTAAAAAACTATTATAACTGATAAACAAGTTCAGCAAGGTTATAAGATACAAGATAAATATGCAAAAATCAATTGTACATCTATACAGTAGTAATGAAAACACTAAAAGTGAAATTTAAAAAACAATCTCATTTATAATTCAAAAAGAATAACATATTTAGGTTAAATTTAACAAAAAAGTGCAAAGCTTACACTCTGAAAACTACAAAACTGTTGAAAGAAATTAAGACCTAAATAAATGGAAAGAAATACAATATTGTTAAGATGGCAACACTTCCCAAATTAATCTATAGATTCAACATGATCCCTATCAAAATCCCAGCTGGCTTCTTTGCAGAAATTGACAAGCTGATCCTAAAAATTTATTTGAAATTTTTTTCAAATAATTATTTCGAAAATTTTGTTGAATTTATATGAAAACTCAAGGGACCCAGAATAGCCAAAATTAGCTTGAAAGATACAAAGTTGGAAGACTCACACTTCTCAGTTTCAAAAATTACCACAGAGCTACAGTGATTAAGACACTGTAGTACTGGAATAACGGTAGACACGTAGAGACATGGGATAGAATTGAGAGTCCAGAAGCAGACCCTTTATGGTCAGTTGATTTTCGACAAGGGTGCCAGGGCAATTCAGTAGAGAAAGAATATCTTTTCAGCAAGTGGTACTGAGATAACTGGATATCCTCATGCAAAAGGAGGAGGTTGGACCCCTACCTCACACCATAGATAAAAATGAACTCAAAATAGATCAAGACCTAAATGTAAAAACTAAAACTATAAATCTCTTAGAAGAGAACACAGGCGTAAATCTTTGTGACTTTGGATTAGGCAATAGTTTCTTAGGTATAATACCAAAAGCACAGGCAACAAAAGAAGAAAAAAGATAAATTGGACATCACTGGATTATTAATGGGCAGGACTTTGCTGACCTTGATGAGAGCAATTTTGAGGAAAGGAAGGGGAGAGAGGTATGATGGGTTGTATATGGAAGTGGCAATGTGCACAGGGAGAATGTGAGAGATATGCAGGGGATGAATCAGAAAGACTTGATGAGAGGTAAGATCTTTTCTTGTGGTACAAAAAAGAATGAAAAGTCAAATATGGCATATATAGCTAATTAACAAAATTTCTTTGTCTTCCGAATTGGTTTGCCAAGTGTGCAACCTGTCTACTGCCATCGAAAGAGAGAAAAGCACTTCAGTAATCAGTGCATACTGTGAAAAATACATATATATCTCCCAGTTTGGTTTATGCACACACACACGTGCATGGAAATAAGACGGAAAGTACACAAAAAAATTTTACAAGGTTTCTTCCCGATTGGATGATAATATTCATGTTCTTTATATTTTCAATCAGGGAAAAGAAAAAACTTTAAAAGAAAATAAATTCAAAGGAGCATTGTTTAAATTTTGTAATATACAATGGGAATAGAAAAAGGTTAGCTTTTCTTCCCCTATCATCTTCGCTCACTCACCACCTGCCTAAGTGCTTCCTTGGCTGAGAATTTGCAGGTCAGTCAAATCTCCTTATACAAAGCCACTTGTATAGTCTTGGTTCAGGAAAATTTAACCCTCAGACACAAAGTAAGAAGGATGTTGGCCCACATGCTTCCCGGGGAGACAGGGTTGTGTGAGGGCTGAGAGCAAACCCAGACTTCTTGACCAGGCTCTGCCCCTTTGCTGTCCGTGGAACAGAACAGGCATAATCTTCCTAACTGCCGTTTCCTCGGGTGAAATGTGCTCGTTTTAGAGGGATCTTTTGATGATCAAACGAGCTACTGTCTGCAGATGGGTTTGCATAGTGCACACGTGGAAAGTTGGCTGCTATCACCATTTATTAGCGTTACCTGCATGAGATTAGGAGTCTGACAGCTTTCAAAGGCAGCAAAACCCTCTGGATGTTAGAATACGTACCCAGCGACAAAGTACCAGAATTTAGACTTTTAACAATATCCTGTGCCTGACCTTACCTGATCCGCAGAAGACTAATCGAGCTTTTGAATGTCACCTCCAGGCTGCCCTCCCCCGGACGTCCACATGCCTTTAATCTTCCAACGTAACGGGGGACTTGGTGATCAAAGTCACGAAGGAGGCTAGGGAGCTGAAATCCCAGGAGAATGACAGCCTCTAAGACGACTTAGGACTTTACACTTTGCTATTTAAAAAACTGCTCAACCTTAAAAAATTCAAGCAATCCAAAGAAACAGAAAAAGAAATGCGACTTTTAATATTCACAAGGCAGCTCATAAAACCGTGGCCTGTAGACCTGTAAACCCCATGCCGAATGAGATGGTGGGGGAGCTCCCCATCTAAATGACAAACGCAGGGTAGACTGAGGCGCGACCAGAAGATGTCTCAGGGAAAAGCAAGTCCAGCTCCCTCCTTTTTAGGAAAGGCCGGAGGCATCCTCAGCCCCTGACCCACACCCCTCTCTGCACCATGGCTTCTCTTCCATCCTTGGCCCACACTGATGAGCAGCAGTGGGTTTGTGGTGTGGTCAGACCTCAGCCACAAGGCTCTCCACACAGGAAGCCTGCCCTCAAGGATGCCTGGCTCCTCAGACTCCTAAAGGCGGCAATTTCCAGAAGACGTCAAGAGCGGGGAAGGTGGCAGGGGAGAAGCCCACAGCATGCCCTCCAGTTTTCCATCAGCCAGGCTCGTCAACTAAAAAGCAGAGAAGCGAGTCCCACAGCAAGGGTCAAGGACAGGAAAGAGACTCGGGCTTGCCTGCCCCAAACTTGCCCCAGAACAAAACTCTGCTCTCCGTTCAAGGGCCTCTACGGGGGGGCTGCAAGCTACTCTTCCCATCTTACTCCAAAGGAGTCTCCTCCTGAATGAATTTACTGGAAGTTCCCCCCAAAACTTAGCATCCCCATACTCCCCCCTGCCCCGAAGCGCCATTGCTGGAGGAGACTGTTAAGACCCCTCCTCAGCACCAAGCACAGAGAAGGGGCTTCCTAATGAACCAATGAATGGACGAAAGAACAAACAAAGGAAAACTCACCCCGTGTTCCACTTCCTCAGCTCAAGAGACCACCAACCCCTTCAAAAGAGAGACCTCTCCTCTTAATCACAGTTGTAGCCCAGGGGCAGCTCAGACAGTACACTGAGGCGCCAGGGAGAAGAGCTTCAAAAATGGGAGGCATGTGTGTCATCGACACTCAGTACAGCTGACTTGATTCCTTCTGTTTTTTCCCTTCCTTTTCAATAATGAAATAAACGCCAGTCCCAGCAAACGGCGAATCTCTAGTCTTAACAGGCGCTCAGATGTTACTAATTTACTTTGCTGATACCTAATCCAAAGGGGGATTTTATTCCAGTGGTTTAGTCGTGCCTTCCAGTTATTATTCCGTTTGGAAATGGCCCTTCACACATATGGGTGTAAAGCTCTACCAAAGGTATTTGGAGCCTGTGTATGTGTGTTTGACTTCATTATCTTAAGCCTGCAAAGTGGGAGAATCCATGTGGGTGACTGCTTTGTGGTGGTGTTCCATTTCTAGGACGATATGAACCCTAGTGAGGGCTGGTGGGGAGGATGAAGGGTGAAATGTTGAAATATCAGAATACAGGCTTATGGCTTCCCAGAAAAGATCTTGTTTGAGCCAAAAGTCTCTAATTGCAGAGAGAATAGCCCTATTCAGAGTTTAACAGACAGCTCATCTTCAGTACCAGAACCTATATTCGCCAGTGCCTGAATGAGCATGATTTTTTGAGAAAAGAAAGCCAGAAATCCGTCTTAGCCCAGCCCTGCGATGTAGGGCACACTCTATACCGTAGGGAAACTGCAACAAAAACCTCGGTGACTTCAGAGACGAGCACTGAACCCCCAAGAGGGGCCAGGCCAGGAAGAGAGCAGCCTCATCCATCATGACTTCCCAGGCTGCCTCCGGTCAAGTCAGTGTGACGATTGTGCCGTCACAGTTTCTTGAGCCTCTGTAGGAGCTGAGATAACCCACAGGGAGCGTAGATAAAACTTGGTTTTAAAAATAGTATTTAATTGCATGACCCGGGCATCAGGAAGGGTTTGTAGACAGAGGGGAGAAGGGATCAGAGAAAAGAGGCAGACTTATGGAGTGTGGACTGTCTACCAGGTAGCATGGCTCCCCATGGAGACCCTTCTAAGCCATCGGGAGACCTGACAAGGCCACTCCAGGTGTCCTCCCGTGCTGCCTTACCCAACGGCGCCCTCCCAGCCAGCTCTGTACTTACTTAGGCTCCTATCTCTGGCTTTCCAGAGCTCAGTACACACCTGCCCTTGATGGAGATCAGGGAGTCAGACTTGTTAATGGCAAACAGCAGGGAGTGGTGGCGACCCGAGGAGAGCCTTAATGAGAAGCAGGCTCTGAGAGGCAGCAGGAACACAAGGAGGCTACCTAGCAAGAGCACAACCAGACCGCGGTCCCAGCCCCCTGTGGCCAGAATGCGGCCATGGGCTGCCAGACGACGTGTTGGTTCAGGCCTACCTCGACTGCGGAGGCCACCTGAGAAAGCCTACCTCTCCCTGTGTCTTTGTGTCTGTGGCTCTGCTCAGGTAAGTCCTGGCACATGCTCGTGTCCTGGCTGCCCAGAAGTCTTCGCAGCATGTGGTTGACCCCTCTGCTGCACCTAATTTGGGGTTGTCCCCCAATAGGAAGGGGGTTTGGATACGGGGCAGCAAAAGAAACAATCTCAACACCCACTCCTCAAGGTCCGGGAACCTGATGTCTTATGTGCCAGCCTGAAGCTGTTACTGGCCACAAACATAGGTTCCCTACCCACCACACAAGACGGGCTGAATGAAAACTGGAGCGCCAGGCTTACGGCAAGGAAAGGGTTTTCATTTTGGATGATATCACCTGGGAGACCAGAGTGAGCCCTCAAATTCGCCTCATCTCCCCGAAAGATTGGAGGCAAGGGGTTTTTAAAGGTTGCAAGGAATGTGTCTGCTTGTGGGGGTGGCGACAGGGAGTCAGTGGCCTTGCTGGTCGGAGCTCTCCCACTAGCCTGTGTTTGGCCTTGGGAGGCTGCTCACAGGAAGGAGGAGGATGATAAGGGAATTTGCAGGTGGACGACCTTGGCTGTTTGTCTCCATGGCAGATAGTGGATTCTGGAGCCAGGAAGCCAGGGAGTAAGCAGAGAATGAATGCTTTAGTTTTAACCCCATATATGCTGGGTTTACTGTAGGGGAATGGGTACTATGGCTGGTGTCAAAGCCAGAAGTCCTTGGCACCATGGCACAGTCACACAGTCTTAATCTCAACAGTGATCTCTGGTTGAACTACAGTATCATTGACTGAAGGGGACATGGAGACCATCTAGTCCAACAGCCTGGACAAGGAAACTGAGGCTTCCAGGGATCAAGCCCCTACCTGCCACCTGACTCCTGAGAGGTAGGGTCCAAATTCACTGCATCTCAGGGGGAGTGTGCACCGTCTGGCTTCAACTTACACGGTCACTGGCTGTGAATCAGTCTGAATTTGAATGTGTTAAAACATGATGGTTTTACTCTCCTCAAAATAGAAACCCAGTTTCTCTCCTGACATTTTCCATCCACCATTTTCCTTACTGAGCTTTTTCTTACGCTTCTGCTAGGAAAGTCTCTTGCTGAAACAATTCTGCCTGTTCTACTCCCGAAGAATATGCCAAAACTGCCTGGGCTGAAATGATTATTATTAGCCTAAATCCAGAGCTATTCTGTGACTGGTTCTGAAAAAAGGAAAAGAAAGATCTGGTATTATTCCAACGATTTGTTAGGAACAAGTGTTCAAGAAGGTAGGAATAAGACAAAATGACATTTCCATTTACAAATCCTTTGAACATCATAAGACCCAGCCAGTGATGTCTGTCTTGATCTGCCTAGTGACAGAACCCTTATTTTATTTAATCAGTTCAAGAAACATGAATTAGCTGCATTTCATTAGTGCTTAAAATGCCATTAAGTCTAGGGCATTCAGCAGTGAATGGTTGTGTTTGTGTGGTATAAAATGGAACATCTATTTTAATTGTGATTAATGCTCTCAAACTAGTCAACTAATGTCTTTAAGTATCACTGGGAGGGGGCAGACACAAAGGACGTTACAATGAGCTCATCAGACACAGAGGGATATGCTGTCATTGATTGATTTCATGACTCACTATTTCACATTTAACATCTCTCAGTCAATGGCAGTGCTTTTTCTGTCTTAGTAATACACAGAATAATGATATACTTTACAATAGATGCCGTCTTAGACTCAATATAACTTTGTCTGGCAAGCTACTTGTCCATATGAAATTATTGGGTGATTTACAATTTGGGGGGAAAATGGAATGTAGCTATTTCCTTACACAGATCTTCCTCGACTTACAATGGGGTCACATCCCCATAAACCCATCAGAATTTGAAAATATCGTAAGCTGAAAATGCACTTAATACATCTAACCTACCAAACATCATAGCTTAGCTGAGCCTACCTTAAATGTGCTCAGAACACTTACATTAGCCTACGGTTGGGCAAAATCGTGTAACACAAAGCCTATTGTATAGTACAGTGTTGAATAGCTCCTGTAATTTATTGAATGCTGTACTGAAAGTGAAAAATAGAGTGGTTGGATGGGTACAGAGTGGTTGTAAGTGTATGGTTGTTCACCCTTGTGGTCACGTAAAACTGTGGCTCATGACACTGCCCAGCATCACGAGAGAGTATCATACTGCATATCGCTAGCCCAGGGAAAGATCAGTGCTGGCTGTGTCTCTTGAGAGTCACATGGCTTCTTAACTTTTGCTTTTACCGTTCTTCCTCCTTCTTCTCTCTGCTTAGGATCTTCTCGTCTTCGTACCCATGCCCTCTCCAGCACCAGCGTCGCCCACCTGCTAGGTTCAAGCATCCAACAGTAACCACTTCAGTACATTGAGATCAACTGTTCTCGGACTTTTTGGTCTCAGAACTCCTTCTTACTCTTAAAAATTGTTGGGGAACCCAAAGATCTTTTGTTGACATAGGTTATATCTACTGATATTTACCATGTTCAAAATTAAAACAGAAAAAAATTAAATATTTATTTATTCATTTAAAGGTAGTGATAATAAACCAATTACATGTTAACCTATATATTTTTTTTATTTTGTTGAGGTCATAATAGGTTATAACATTGTGAAATTTCAGTTGTACATTATTATTTGTTTGTCACTATATCTATGTGCCCCTTTACCCCTTTCGCCCACCACTCACCGTCTCTCCTCTGATAACCACTAATCTATTCTCTTTCTCCATATGTTTGTTTATCTTCCACATATGAGTGAAATCAAACAGTGTTTGTCTTTTCCTGTCTGGCTTACTTCATTTAACATAATACCCTCAGGGTCCATCCATGCTGTTGCAAATCGGACAATTTTGTCTTTTTTTATGGCTCAGCAGTATTCCATTGTGTATATATACCACATCTTCTTTATCAATCATCAGTTGATGGACACTTGGGTTGCTTCCATATCCTGGCTATTGGGAACAATGCAGCAATGAACCTAGGGGTGCATGAGTCTCTTTGAGTCGTTGATTTCAAGTTCTTTGGATAAACACCCAGTAGTGGGATAGCTGGGTTGTATGGTATTTCTATTTTTAGTTTTTGGAGAAATCTCCATACTCTTTCCCAAAGTGGCTGCACCAGTTTGCATTCCCACCAACAGTGGATGAGGGTTCCCCTTTCTGCACAATCTGTCCAATATTTGTTGTTTTTTATTTTGGTGATAATACCCATTCTAACAGGTGTAAGGTGATATCTCATTGTAGTTTTGATTTGCATTTCCCTGATAATTAGTGATGTTGAACAACTTTTCATGTGCCTGTTGGCCATCTGTATGTCTTCTTTGGAAAAATGTCTGTTCATATCCTCTGCCCATTTTTTGCTCAGGTTGTTCGGTGTTTTTTTGTGGTTGAGTTGTGGGAGTTCTTTGTATATTTTGCAGATTAGCCCCTTTTTAGATACATGATTTGCAAATATTTTCTTGCAGTTGGTGGGTTGTCTTTTCAATTTGTTGCTGGTTTCCTTTGCCTTGTGAAAGCTCTTTAGTCTGATGAAGACCCATTTGTTTAGTTTTTTCTTTTGTTTCCCTTGCCTGAGTAGACATGGTATTCTAAAAGATGTTTATAAAGACCAACGTCAAAGAGTGTACTGACTATATTTTCTTTGGGGGGTTTTATGGTTTCACATCTTACCTTCAAGTCTTTAATCCATTTTGAGTTAATTTTTGTGTGTGGTCTAAGATAATAGTCTAATTTCAATCTTTTGCACTAACACCATTTATTGAAGAGAATTTCCTTTCTCATTGTATGTTCTTATCTCCTTTGTCAAAGATTAGCTCTCTGTAGACGTACAGGTTTATTTCTGGGCTTTCAATTCTGTTCCATTGATCTGTGTGTCTGTTTTCATACCAGTACCATGCTGTTTTGATCACTATAGCTTTGTAGCATATTTTGAAGTCAGGGATGTGATGCCTTCAGCTTTCTTCTTTTTTCTTAGGATTGCCTTAATTATTCATGGTCTTTTGTTGCCCCCTATGAGTTTTAGGATTCTTTGTTTTATTTCAGTGAAGAATGTCATTGAGACTCTGACTGAGATTGTGTTGAGTCTGTAGACAGTGTTAAGTAGTCTGGACATTTTAACTGTATTTATTCTTCTAATCCATGTCCATGGAATATCTTTCCATTTCTTTATGTCATCATCGATTTCTTTCAGTAATGTCTTATAGTTTTCATTGTATAGGTCTTTCACCTCCTTGGTTAAATTTATTCCTGTATATTTTATTCTTTTTGTCAAGATTGTAAATAGGATTGTATGATTGACTTCTTATTCTGTTAGTTCATTATTAGAGTATGGAAATGCAACTGATTTTTGTAAGCTTATTTTGTACCCTGTGACTTCGTTGTAGTTGTTGATTATTTCTAGTAGTTTTCCGATGGATTCTTTAGGGTATTCTATATATAGGATCATGTCACCTCCAAACAGCAAAAATTTCACTTCTTCCTTCCCAATTTGGATACTTTTATCTCTTTCTCTTGCCTAATTGCTCTGGCCAAAACCTCCAGTGCTGTGTTGAATAAGAGTGGTGAGAGTGGGCATCCCTGTCTTGTTCCTGTTCTCAGAGGGATGGCTCTCAGTTTTTCACCCATTGAATATGATGTTGGCTCTGGGTTTGTCATATATGGCCTTTATTATGTTGAGGTACTTTCCTTCTATATCCACTTTACTGAGAGTTTTTTATCATAAATGGATGTTGCATATTGTCAAATGCTTATTCTGTATCGAGATGATTATGTGGTTTTAATTCCTCATTTTGTTAATGTGGTGTATCACCATGATTGATTTGCAGATGTGGAACCATCCCTGCATCCCTGGTATAATCCCATTTGATCATGCTGTATAATCTTTTTAATGTATTGCTGTATTCAGTTTGCAATATTTTGTTGAGGATTTTTGCATCCATGTTCATCAGCGATATTGGCCTGTAATTTCCCTTCTTTGTGTTGTCCTTGTCTGGCTTTGGGATCGGGGTAATCTTGGCCTCATAAAATGTGTTAGGGAGTATTATTCCTTCTTCTTCAATTTTTAGAAGAGTTCGAGAAAGATAGGTATTAAATCTTCTTTGAATGTTTGGTAGAATTCTCCAGAGAAGCCATCTGGCCCCAGACTTTTGTTTTTGGAAGGTTTTTGATTACCGTTTCAATCTCTTTACTTGTGATTGGTTTATTCAGATTCTCTGTTTCTTTTTTCTTCAGTTTTGGGAGGTTGTATGAGTTTAAGAATTTACCCATTTCTTCCGGATTGTCCAATTTGTTGGCATATAGTTTTCAATAGTATTTTCTTATATTCCTTTGTATTTCTGTGGTATCCGTTATTTCTCCTCTTTCATTTCTAATTTTATTTATTTGAGCCTTCTGTTTTTCTCAGTGAGTCTGGCTAAGGGTTTGTCAGTTTTGTTTATCTTCTGAAAGAAACAGCTCTTAGTTTCATTGATCCTTTCTACTGTTGTTTTGGTTTCAAATCCATTTATTTCTGCTCTAATTTTTATTATTTCCCTCCTTCTGCTGAATTTGGACTTTGTTTGCTCTTCTTTTTCTAATTCTGTTAGGTGAAGTTTAAGATAGCTTATTTGAGATTTCTCTTGTTTGTTAAGGTGGGCTTGTATTGCTATGAATTTCCCTCTTAGAACTGCTTTTGCTGCATCCCATATGAGTAGTATTTTCATTTTCATTTGTCTCCAGATGTTTTTTTATTTGTTTTTAAAATTTCTTCAATGATCCATTGGTTGTTTAGTAGCATGTTGTTTACTCTCCACATATCTGTCATTTTCCCAGCTTTTTTCTTGTAGTTGATTTCCAGTTTCACAGCATTATGGTCAGAAAAGATGCTTGAGATGATTTCAATCTTCTTAAATTTATTGAGGCTAGCCTTGTTTCCCAACATATGGTCTATCTTAGAAAATGTTCCATGTGCACTTGAGAAGAATGTGTACTCTACTGATCTTGGATGGAGTGGTCTCTATATATCTATTAAGTCCATCTTGTCTAGTTTTTCATTTAATTCTACTATTTCTTTGTTAACTTTCTGTCTGGATGATCTATCCATTGATGTAAGTGGTATGTTGAGGTCCCCTACTATTGTTGTGTTGCTGTTAATATCTCCTTTTAGGTCTGTTAATAGTTGCTTTATGTACATTGATGCTCTTGCGTTGTGTGCATATATATTTATCAGTGTTATATCCTCTTGGTGGAGTGTCCTTTTATCATTACATACTGCCCCTCTTTGTCTCTCATTGCATTTTTTATCTTGAAGTCTACTTTGTCTGATATAAGTATTGCAACACCTGCTTTCTTTTGTTTGCCATTTGCTTGGAGTATCATCTTCCATCCCTTCACTCTGAGCCTGTGTTTGTCTTTAGAACTGAGATGTGTTTCCTGGAGGCAGCATATTATTGGGTCTTGTTTTTTAATCTATCCAGCCACTCTGTCTTTTGATAGGAGAATTCAATCCATTTACATTTAGAGTGATTATTGATATATGAGGGCTTAATACTGCCATTTTATCACTTGTTTTCCAGTTGTTCTGTATTTCCCTTGTTTCTCATCCCATGTATTTCTTACTGCCAATTCGGTTTGGTGGTTCTCTCTGATGGTTTTCTCAGTTTTCTCTTTATTTATCATTTGTGTCTTTGTTCTGATTTTTTGTTTAGTGTTTACTATGAGGTTTGTTAAAAGATCTTGTAGATAGTCCGTTGTCTGATAGCCTCTTATTTTCTTAGTCTAAGCAGGTTCCATCCTTTTCCCCTTGTAAGTTACTGTTGTCACAACTTATTCTGTTTTGTGTTGTGAGTTTATGGTTAAAATGAAGTGATTATTATTATTTTTGATGTTTTCCCTTCACCTTATCTTTAATTTTACAATTAAGTATTTGCTAACCTGTTCTGATAGAGAGCTGCAATATTGTGACTGTGTCTGTTTACTTATCTCCTTGCTCATGGCTTTGTAAATCCTTTTTTTTTTTTTTCAGGTATGAGGGCCTTCTTGATCATTTATTATAGAGGTATTCTTGTGGCAATAAGCTCCTCAGCTTTTGTTTATCTGGGAAAGTTTTTATTTCTCCCTCATATCTGAAGGATTGCTTTGCTGGATAGAGTACTCCTGACTGAAAGTTTTGTCTTTCAGAATTTTGAATGTATCATTCCACTCTCTCCCAGCCTATAAGGTTTCTGCTGAGAAACCCACTGAAAACCTGATAGGGGTTCCTTTGTAGGTTATTTTCTTCTGCCTTGCTGCCCTTAATATTTTTTCTTTATCATTGACTTTTGTCAGTTTTACTAATATATGCCTTGAAAAATGTCTTTTTACATTGGTGTAATTAGGAGTTCCATTAACTTCTTTTATTTGTAATTGCAGTTCCTTCCCCAAGTTTTGGAAGTTCTCAGCTATTATTTCTTTGAACAAGCTCTCTGCTCCTTTCTCCCTCTGGATTATCTATGATCCTTATGTTGCATTTCCTAATTGAGTCAGATATTTCTCAGAGAATTTCTTCATTTCTTTTTAGACTCAGTTCTCTCTACTCCTCAGTCTGAAGCATTTCTATGTTTCTGTCCTCTAAATTGCTAATTCTGTCCTCCATAGTATCAGCTCTGTTATTTTAGGGATCCAAAATTCCTTTACCTCATTCATTGTGTTTTTCATCTCCACTATTGCTGATTGGTTTTTCTTCAATCTCTTCTGTGAAAAATTCTCTCTGTTCATTAATTTTATTCCTGATTTCATTGGACTGTCCTTCTGAGTTTTCCTGTAACTTGTTGAGTTTTTTTATGACTGCTATTTTGAATTCTCTGTCATTTAGATTGTAAATTTCTGTGCCTTCAGGATTGGTTTCTGGGTGCTTGTAATTTTCCTTCTGGTCTGGAGTATTAATATACCTTTTCATGCTGTTTGATGGGGTGGATTTCTGCCTTCGCGTGGTGGTAGTATCTTGTCACAGATTCCACCTGCTGCCACTGTGGTGAGGGGCAGAAGCTGTGTATTCTGAGCCCATCACAATCCCTGGCAGCTGTGTCTGTCCCTTTGGAAGCTATGCCAACAGAACTCGTCTGCATTTGCCCATTGGCCACCTCTGCTTTACAAACACTAAGTGAAGGCTGTCTGGTGGGGGTCCCTTGCTTGGCCAACCAGTCAAGCTGGCTCACCAGGCAGGGGGAGGGGCACCTTCTTTTGTGACCATCATCCAAGGTGCGCTTGCTATCTGCCCTCCTAGGCTGCCTGGCTTGGTGAACACGCCCTCACACTTGCTTACCCTCCTGAGTGTGGAGCTTCCCCACAGGCTGGGAGGCAACTCAGAGAGATACGGTATGCCCACAGAGGACTTCTCCCTCCCCCCTTCTCTCAGAGCCACATGTGGTCCCACACCCTAGGTCGCTGCCATTGTGGGAGGTACAAGAGAACCCCCTTACCTCCTTTCACTACCTCCTGGGGGGTCCAGCACCCCCACCTTCACATGTATGGCTGCGTGGATCTCTCAGACCTCTTTTGGGTTGTGTGAATGCCCTCTGATGGCTTATGAGTGTCCTCTTGTTGTATCTTAGGGTGGAGAGTCTAAGGGAAGTGTTCACTCCACCATGATGCTGATGCCACTCCTTAACCTAAATATTTTTATAAAAACTAACTATTTTCCAAAACAAACAAAAAATCATTTAAGGAGTAAAACAGTTTTAAATCTTTGCAAATCTCTTTACTATCTGGCTTCCTAAAAGATGGCTGGGATTTCTGCTTCCAAACAAGATGGAGTAATCAGAAATCAGACTTCTCCAGCTTGAAACATCTAAGAAACTGGAAAAAATATATAAAATAACAGTTCTCAAGACATTAGGCAACAAAGGTCAGTGATCTCTGAGAGACAGAAAACAAGTGAGATGAAACCCACAATTGCCCAAGCCTATTTCCTTGAGAGAGTTTTCAGGAAACAGTGCCAGGAGGGGAACCAGGTGAAATTCTGTGGTCTTCCTGAGTTGAGGAGATGGAGATGGAATGTGGGTAAGCCAACCTGGATAGAGTATGCATGGCAGAACACCAAAAATGAGAGAGCTTCAGAGAGCTCAGAATGCACCCTGCAAGCACTCAGGTAAGAACTGATCAGAGAATGCATATAAGGAAACTACCCTAAGTTAATGAAAGAGTCATCTGAAAAGAGTGGGAAGTGCACATGAGATTGATATTGTCTCTGTTCCCACCAGCCAGGATGGAAAATTTCATAATTCATGAGGCAATGTTCAAAAGAGTATGCTTCAGTTATGGGGAAAAATTAAGCTGAAACTAAACTTAAACACTGTTCTGGCCCTGCTTTTAAAAGCTTAAAAAGCAAGACCCATGCAAAAAATCAAACTCTTCCCAAGTAATTTAATCACTTCCCAGAACAAAGTTCAAAAATATTTATAGGACTACAAAAATATCCAGCACCCAATGAGGTAAACTTCACAGTGTCTGGCATCCAATAAATAATTACCAGGCATACGAAGGAGGAAAACATAACCTAAAATGAGAAGGAAAATCAATAATTAAAACTGAATCAGAAATGATACAGATAATAGAATTAGTAGAAAAGAAATTAAAACAGTTATTATAACTGTATTCCATATGTTCAAGGAACAAGGTGAAATATTAAACATGTTAATTAGAGACATGGATTTACAAAGAAGACCCAACTTGAAATTTTAGAGAAGAAAACTACAAGATCTCTGATGGAAAACACACTGGGGATTAATAGCAGATTAGACACTGAAGAAGAAAAGATTAGTAAACTTGAAGATATCACAATTGAAACCATACAAAATGAAACAGAGAGAGAGACAAAAGGCTGAAAAAAATGGACAGAGCATCAGTGATATGTGGGGAAGCTCTGAGCAGCCTAATATATGCATATTTGGATCCCTGAAGCAGATGAATGACAGGAAAAAAATTTTAAGAAATAATGGCCAAGATTTTAATGAAACCAAATTTGATGAAACCTATAAACCCATAGATCCAAGAATCTCAATGAATTCCAAGCACAGAAACTATGAAGAAAACTACACTAAGTCATTTCATAATCAAATTGCTTAAAACTAGTTGTAAAGAGAAAATCTTAAAAGCAGTCAGAAAACAGACACATCATACATAGAGGTAAAAAGATAAAGATGATGGTGAATTTCTTGTCATGAACAATGCAAGGCAAAAGACAAATGGAAGTGGACAAATGGAAGTGGTAGGTAGTACCAACCTACTGGTCTTTATTCCATGAAAATATCTTTCAAAAACTAAGGCAAGCAGCCAACCCAGTGGCATAGTGGTTAAGTTCACGTACTCTGCTTCAGCAGCCCAGGGTTCATGAGTTCGGATCCTGGTTGCAGACCTACACACTGCTCATCAAGGCATGCCATGGTGGTATCCCACATACAAAATAGAGGAAGATTGGCACAGATGTTAGCTCAGCAACAAGCTTCCTCAAGCAAAAAGAGGAAGATTGGCAACAGATGTTAGGTCAAGGCCAATCTTCCCCACCAAAAACAAAACAAAACAAAATGGCAAAATAAAGACTTTTTCAGATATACAAAAGCTGAAAGAATTTTAGTGTAGCAGCAGATCTATACTAAAAGAAATATTAAAGGAAGTCCTTCAAGCAAAAGGAAAAGGGCAATAGATAGAAATCTAGATCTACACAAAGGGATAAAGCAGACCAGACTGGTAATTATGTCAATTAATATAAAGATTTATTTTTATTGTTTAAATACCTTTAAAAGATAACCAACTACTAAAAGTAAAAACAATTACAGTGCATCGTGGGATTTATAACATATGTAGAAGCAAAACGTATGACAACAATGGCACAAATTCTCAGAGGGAAGAAATGGAAGTATGCTATTGTAAAGTTTTTTTTTTTACTATATGTGAAGTGATATAACATCAATTGAAAGTAGGATGTGGGAAGTTTAAGGCGTATACTACAAACCGAAAAGCAACCACTGAAACACACAAAGAAAACAAATAGCCATAGCTAATAAGCCAACAAAAATGATAAAAAGGAATCATTTAAAAAATGCTCAATCCAAAAGCAGGCAGAGAAAAGATAAAAGGGAACAAGGAACTGACGAGACAAATAGAAACCAAATAGCAACATGGTAGACTTCAACCCAGCCATATGAATAATCACATTTTATGTAAATGGTCTAAACATTCCAATTAAAAGACTGAGATTAGGAGACTGGATGAAGAAGCAAGACCCAACTATATCCTGCTACAAAAAACTCACTTTAAATAGGAAGACACAAGTTGGCTAAGAGCAAAACAAAGGAAAAATATATACCATAATAACACCAATCAAAAGAAAGCTGAAGGGGTTACATTAATAATAGACAAAGTAGATCTCAGAGCAGAGGAGATTACCAGAGATAAAGAAGGTCATTTCATCATGGCAAAAGGATCAACTTACCAAGAGTTAATAGCCAAACATTTAGGGAAGAAATCACACAATTCAACATAAGACTCCTCTAGGAAAAAATAAAGAGGAGGCAATACTTCCCAACCTGTTTTATGAGACCAGAATGCCAAAACCAGAAAAGAGATAATGAGAGAAGAAAACTATGATCCACAATCTCTCGGGAACATAGTTACGGAAATTTTTGGCAAAGTGTAAGCAAACTGGATCTATCAATACAAACAAAGGGATAACCAAGTGGAGTTTATCCCAAGAAGGCAAGCTTGGTTTTAACATTCAAAATTCGAACACCGTATTTCACCATATTAATGAACTAGGAAAGAACAGGTACATGATTATCTCAACAAATGCAGAAAAAATATTTGACAAAGTCCAACATCAATTCCTGATGAAAACTCAGCAAACAAGAAATAGATGGGAACTCCTCAGCCTGATAAAGCAGATCCATAAAATCTTACAGAGAGCATCATACTTTATGATTAAAAAAAAAAAAAAAACAATGCTTTCCCCCTAATGTCAGAAACAAAGAAGGAAGGCTTCTCTTACCACTTCTATTCGACATTCTACTGGAGCTTGTAACCAGCACAATAAGGCAATAAGAAGAAACAAAAGGCACACTGATCAAAAAGGAAGAGCTAAAATGGTCTTTATTCACAACATGATTGTGTCATGGAAAATCCGAAGGAATCAAAACAAAAAAAAAGCTTTTAGAACTTTTTAAAATTTTTTTTGAGGAAGATTAGCCCTGAGCTAACATCTACTGCCAATCCTCCTCTTTTTGCTGAGGAAGACTAGCCCTGAGCTAACATCCCATCTTCCTCTACTCTGTATGTGGGTTGCCTGCCACAGCATGGCTTGACAAGTGGTGCCATGTCTGCAACCAGGGTCTGAACTGGCAAACCCCAGGCCACTAAAGCAGAACGTGTGCACTTAACCACCGGGCCAGCCCCAGCTTTTAGAACTATTAAGCAAGTTTGGCCAAGTTGCAGAATACAAGACCAATATACAAAAATCAGTTGTATTTTTATGTATTAGCAACAAACAATCAGAAATTGAAAATTTTAAATACCATTTACAATAGCATCCAACAATGAAATACTTAAGGATAAGTCTAACAAAAAATATGCAAGGCCTGTACACTGAAAACTATAAAACATTGCTGAGAGAAATTCAAGGTGACCTGTTTAAATGGAGGGATATACTGTGTTCACGGATTGAACAACTCAACATTGTGCAGATGCCGATTCTCCCCAAATTGATCTACAGATTCAATGCAGTCCTACTCAAAATCCCAACAGGGTTTTTTGTAGAAATTGACAGGTTGATATTAAAATTTATATGGAAATGCAAAGGACTTAGCCAAAACAACTGTGGAAAAGAACAAATTTGGAGGACTTTCACCACCTCAGTTCAAGACTTATAACCTACAGTAATCGGGAGAGTACGGTATTGGCATTAAGACAAAGAGAGCAATGGAACAGAATACAGAGTACAGAACAAACTCACTCATATATGGATAACTAATTTCTGACAAAGGTGTAAAGGCAATTCAGTAGAGAAAGGGTAGTCTTTTCAAAAATAGTGCTGGAGTAAGATATTCATATTTAAAAAATGAACTGTGATCAATACCTTGCACTATATACAAAAAATAACTCAAAATGCACGATAGACCTAAATGTAAAACCCAAGACTAAACTATCTAGAAGAAAACACAGGACAAAATCCTTGTGACCTTGGGTTAGGCAAAGATTTCTTAGGTAGAAAACCACAAGTACAGTATACAAAAGAACAAAGAGATAATTTGAATTTCATTGGAATCAAGAACTTCTCTCCAAAAACTTTTTTTAAAAACTGTTAAGAGAATGAAAAGAAGCCCCAGACTGGGAGAAAATCTTTGCAAAGCATACACTCTGATAAAGGACTTGTGTCCAGAATATATAAAGAGGTCTCAAAACACAACGATAAGAAAACAACCCAATTTTTTAAATGGACAAAAGATTAAAACAGATGCTTCACCAAAGCAGGTATGTGAATGGCAAATAAGCACAAGAAAAGACATTCAAATTTTAAAAAGACAGACAATAAATACACGTCGGCGAGGACATGGAGAAAGTGAAATCCTTATACATTGTTGGTGGGAATGTAAAATGGTGCAGTTTAGCAGTTTCTCAAAATGAAAAACATAGAGTCACCATATGACCCAGCCATTCTCCTCCGATGTATATAGCAAAGAGAAATTAAAACATATATCTATACAAAAAAATTGAAACATATATCCGTAGAAAATAAGAAATATACAAATATTCATAGTAGCAATATTTACGACATTCAAATAATAGAAACAACCTAAATATCCATTAACTGATGAATAGATAAAGTGTACTATATCTATACATGGACTATTATTAGCAATAAAAAGTACTGATAAATACTACAACATGGATGAACTTTGGATACATTATGTTAAGCCAAAGAAGCCAGTCACCAAAAGACCACATACAGTATGATTCCATTTATGTGACATGCCCAAAATAGGAAAATTCATAGAGACAAAAAGTAGATTAGTAGTTGCGTGGGGCTGAGGTGGGGTTTAGGGAAGAAAGACTGAGGAATGATTGCTAATGTGCATGGGATTTCTTTTCTGGGATGTTGAAATGTTCTAAAATTAGTTTGTGGTAACACTTGCACAACTCTGAATACACTAAAATCCACTGAACTGTATCCTTTAAATGGATGAATTTTATGATGTGAAATATATCTCAGTAAAGCTATAAAAATATGAAAGAAAAAATGCTCAACATCATTAGTCATTAGGGAAATGAAAATCAAAACCACAATGAGATAAACCACACACCTGTTAAAACGTCAAAGATTAAAGGACCCGCCATTGAAAGCATTGGTGGGCGTGGAGAGCAGCTGGAACTCCCACACACTGCCAGTGGGAATATACAATGGTATAACTATTTTGGAAAACAGTTTGGCACTTCCCTAAAAAGTAAACATACACCTACCCTACTACCCAGTCATTTCACTCCTAAGTATTTATTGAGAGAAATGTATTTATCAAGTGTAATATGGACCAATGGATTTTAACGTCACAGGGTGGACTCTGAAACCATACCATATACATCTTATACTGTGACATTAAGATGCATTGGTCCGTATTACACTCTGACGGATCTCTGATCCATACATGATTTTAACCTTGCAGACCCTTGAAAGAGTCTTGGGGACCCCCAGAGGTCCCTGCACCACACTTTGACAACTGCTGACTTAGATTATTCAATTTTTAAAAAGAATTATCAACTGAGATGTAGGCAACTCTTGCGGCTGAGCTGACCATAAGGGATCCGTGACAAAGTGAGGAGGGCAGGCTGCCTGCTGATGTAAAGACTAGACTTGGCGGGTAGTTTGGATCAGGTCAATTTCTGCAACAACCTGCTTCTCCTTCCTCTTTAAATATCCTCTTGAAACAAAGTTTCTAAAAGACCTGCTGTGCCTGTGTATCAAGGAAAGAGCACTAAACAGTCAACTGACACATTCTGTCTGAGGCAGAAACAGCATTACTGTACTTAGAAGTGCTGTCAGCATGTAACAAGGGTCAACAGGGTCTCTGGTATGAGAAGTGTGCCAAAAAAAACCAAATAAATAAAAAATAGGAAACAGTGATACACTATTTAGGGCACAAAACTTTAAGAAGTCAACATAGCAGATACATTCATGCTAGCCTCTTTAATCGTGTTCCCACTGACAATGTCGTCATCATTGTCTAAATGTTTTTGATAATGTAGACCAATGTTTTAATAATGATAGTGCTGGCTCCCCAAGAATAACTTGGTGGGGGTGGGGGTTAAAAAAGTCCTCCTTCTCTCAGAATCTCTGGGGGTGGGACAAAGCTGTCAGTATTTGTGTGTATGTGTGTGTTCACATTACTCTAACAGGCAGCTAGAGTTGAGTCCATCATGAAGACATCACTCTCATCGTAAACCTTCTGGTCTCCCTCTGCTGCTGCCCTTTATGTCCCGTCAATGAGTACCTATGTTCAAACACCTACACTACAAGCATTGGGACGTATAAAAATGGTAAGACACAGACTTTGTTTTGAAGAGCATCTTATAAGCTATCTACACAGATGTCATGTACCATTACCGAGGCAGAACTACACTAGTTTACATTATATGCCTTCCTAACCTTTTAGTAAGATGCTTAAAGAGGATAGAAAAGTCAGTTGTAAACAGAAGGTCAAACTAAACAATGCACAAAGAGCCAAGTGCAGATTCTGTCACTACCTGGCAAATGGCATTCAGGGTCTAGTACCTGGTGAGGACTGGAGCATGGAGGGAAGAATAAAGCGGAAATCAGTCAAGGATCCCACCTCCCAATCCTGGGATTCATCTATTCAGAAGGAGGCGAGCCCAAAGAAAATAAGAGAGGAGTTGCCACCAAGAGCTACATCTTAGATACGGGTGGAAGATCAACGGGAGAAGAAACTTCCGTTCCCAGAGTTTTAAAATAAGGGCCTGCCAATGAGATGAGGTCTGATTAACTCCCTGGTCAGACGGTAAAATGACTGAATTAAGACAAATTGATTTCAAGGAAGTAGGAAAACCTGAAACTGATGAGGGTCTCGCCTTAACACCAAGGCTCTGTTTAAAGGTGTGATTGCTTAATCCCACCAACCTGAAACAAAGGAAAGCTCACTTGGGAACAGCAAAAAGCCTAGTTTGTTACAGAGATGGGCCGTGGCAAGAAGGAAAAGTGTCCGTTCTAAATTACCTGTCCCGCGGAAAACAGGTTCCCTCAAATTAGACCTCATTGAAATGCACTTCCGGTAGGATAACGGAGCAGCCTAATTTCTCCACAAGAAAACTTTTCCATTTCCTTTTAGAAACTAGAGGCTCGTAAATTAAATATTTACACTAGGAAATTACATCACAGTCTGCTCTCCGAGAATAAACGAATTCTGAATCCTACTGCTCATTAGCAGTACAGAAAGAAAACGTGAAGAAAACAAGTGTCAGAACGCTAGAGCTGAGTGGGAACAGAGCAGGTAGCTCCCATTCCATCCCGTCTTTATTCCTAGAGAGAGCTAAATGGCTACCACAGGTCACCTAGGAAATCGGTCTAAAGGCAAAGACACAGACCTACATTCCTGATGCTCAGAGCAGGACCTTCCTTCTATGCCATGTCTGTTTGATTGAGATAAAAAATACACCAATGTAGATGAGAAAATATTTTCAAGAGCACTCACTAAGTGACAAAAGCATACAAAGGCGCATACTGTTGAGGAGGACCCAACGCATGACCTCAGCCAGCACTTGTTCCCCAGCAGGTGAACCCCACAACCGCCTAACGCTTTTGTAGGGCTGGGGCAGCCACGACGTCTGTGAACATTCTGTGTTGAATAGACACTTGATGTGTGTGTGAGACTGGCCCAGATCTCATGATGCAATTCCAGCTACTCTCTGTCGCTTAAATCCTGGGCTTGATGAAGAACAGCTCATGAGGGTCTGTGCTGAAGCTGTCACATGCTTAGGGACAAACGGAAGCCTTCCATTTTCTTCATTTCCATATTGAGTAAGTAACGCAAGTGCTTTCTCCCAAAGCCTTATTTTTTTTCTTCCTTTAACAATTTAGATTTCTTTCTTTAGACAGCTTCAGTTTCTCCAGGTCATTTTCCAGTTGGATAGTTCCTTTAATTTACTGAGATCACTCTGAATCCTTGCCTGTCATCCAAAAGGGATGCTAATAAAAATAAGAATGCTGGTGGTTGATAGTTACTGTGAGATGACTACACGCCAGCCACTGAAGTCAGCACTTTCTCTAAGTGGCAGGATACCCTGGGATATTTGCTGCTGGAAGTGACTCACAAGAATGATCGATGTCTTTCCCACCACTATTCCAAGGAGAGCCACGCAGTCCTACTTTCACACAATTCTGATTCCTCCCCTCCATGGGTATTATTGCCTTTGAGCTTCTGGGCTGAAAACAGAAGTTGCCCAGTCCTGGGAGACACCTCCTCAGCCAGGCTTTGGCCTGGGAGTCTGGTGGATTGAGAGCAGCTGGTGAAAACTGAGCAGGCAGGAGTTGCTGGGAGACGGGCTCATGCCCCAGACAGGTTGAGGATGTGTCCAGCGGAGCATGGCTGTGTGGTCTGCGTGGAAGGAGATGAGCACTGAGATCTGAGGCTTTGAGGGAGCGGTGGGAATCTTGAGGCTGAGCCTGGGGTCACAGGACAGGACCTGTGCGGGAGCATCTCTGAGCTGGCTGGAGCATCCAAGGCCAACAGACACGGGAGGTGTGGGCCAGGCCACATGCCAGGATGGACGAATAGCTACCGCCAGAGCATAAGGACCAGACTGCGTCTGTGTTTCCCAGGCACTTTGCTGAAACCCCCGGGTTGTTGTGTCAATCCAGGGAGGAGAGGCTCCTCCAAACGTAACCGACTGAATTCTTGACAGCCTTTTGAGTCGGTGCTCAATCCCAGATTGAGTTTGATTGAGGGCAAACAAACTGATGCTTGGCTGCACAGGAGGGGTGTGGAGCAAGTCCTTACAGACACCTTCCCTAATTTCATGTTCACCAGAGCCACATGCGGCTCCAGTGTTAGCAGCTCTCCACCTCATCTAACAGATGAGGACCAGGGAGGTCAAGTAATTTGCACAACAAGGTCGCACACGTGGCAAAGAAGGCCGACTCTGCCTGATTCCAGAACCCATGGCGCTTGTCACAGTGAAGATGACTTAGGTGATTCTGTAATTAAAAAAACAGATTTCACTTTGGAAATAATTATAAATCAACTCCACCATCCAATCATGGAGAAAGAAACTGATGTCAATTTAATTATATATATTCTTGGATACAAATTTGCGCCATGTCAGGTTTTTCTAATTACATAAAAATTCTAGCATAGTGTCCTTAACATGTACAAAAAAATTTTTTTATTAAGATTATGATAGTTTCAGCCTTGTGAAATTTCAGTTGTACATTATTGTTAGTCGTGTTGTTGGTACACCACTTCACCCTTTGTGCTCTGCCCGCCCCCCCACCTTTCCCCTGGTAACCACCGATCAGTTCTCCTTGTCTATATGTTAACTTCCACCTATGAGTGGAGTCATATAGAGTTCGTCTTTCTCTGTCTGGCTTATTTCACTTAACATAACACCCTCAAGGTCCATCCATGTTGTTCTGAATGGGACGATTTTGTCCTTTTTTATGGCTGAGTAATATTCCATTGTGTATATATACCATATCTTCTTTATCCAATCATCAGTTGCTGGGCACTTAGGTTGGTTCCACATCTTGGCTATTGTAAATAATGCTGCAATGAACATAGGGGTGCATGGGATTCTTGGAATTGCTGATTTCAGGTTCTTAGGATAGATACCCAGTAGTGGGATGGCTGTGTCATAAGGTATTTCTATTTTTAACTTTTTGAGAAATCTCCATACTGTTTTCCATAGTGGCTGCACTAGTTTGCATTCCCACCAACAGTGTATGAGGGTTCCTTTTTCTCCACAACCTCTCCAACATTTGTCACTCTTGGTTTTGGATATTTTTGCCATTCCAATGGGTGTAAGGTGATATCTCAGTGTAGTTTTGATTTGCATTTCCCTGATGATTAGTGATGATGAGCATCTTTTCGTGTGTCTATTGGCCATACTTATATCTTCTTTGGAGAAATATCTGTTCATGTCCCCTGCCCATTTTTTGATCTGGTTGTTTGATTTTTTGTTGTTGAGCTGTGTGAGTTCTTTATGTATTATGGAGATTAACCCTTTGTTGGATAAGTAACTTGTAAATATTTTTTCCCAATTAGTGGGCTGTTTTTTTGTTTCAATCCTGTTTTCCCTTGCCTTGAAGAAGCTCTTTAGTCTGAGGAAGTCCCATTTGTTTATTCTTTCTATTGTTTCCCTCGTCTGAGGAGTTATGGTGTCCAAAAAGATTCTTTTGAAACTGATGTCAAAGAGTGTACTGCCTATATTCTCTTCTAGAAGACTTATTGTTTCAGGCCTAATCTTTAGGTCTTTGATCCATTTTGAGTTTATTTATGTGAATGGTGAAAAAGAATGGTCAGTTTTCATTCTTTTACATGTGGCTGTCCAGTTTTCCCAGCACCATTTGTTGAAGAGACTTTCCTTCCTCCATTGTAGGCCCTCAGCTCCTTTGTCGAAGATTAGCTGTCCATAGATGTGTGGTTTTATTTCTGGGCTTTCAATTCTGTTCCATTGATCTGTGGACCTGTTTTTGTACCATTACTATGCTGTTTTGATTACTGTAGCTTTGTAGTATGTTTTGAAGTCAGGGATTGTGATGCCTCCAGCTTTGTTCTTCTTACTCAGGATTGCTTTAGCAATTTTGGGACTTTTGTTGCCCCATATGAATTTTAGGATTCTCTGTTCAATTTTTGTAAAGAATGTCATTGGGATTCTGATTGGGATAGTGTTGAATCTGTAGATTGCTTTAGGTAGCATGGACATTTTAACTATGTTTATTCTTCTAATCCATGTGCATGAAATGTCTTTCCATCTCTTTACGTCATCATCAATTTCTTTCAAGAAAGCCTTGTAGTTTTCGTTGGTATAGATCTTTCACTTCCTTGGTTAAATTTATCCCAAGGTATTTTATTCTTTTCATTGCGATTGTGAATGGGATTTAGTTCTTGAGTTCTTTTTCTGTTAGTTCGTTGTTAGTGTATAGAAATGCTACTGATTAATGTATGTTGATTTTATACCCTGCAACTTTGCTGTAGCTGTTGATTGTTTCTAATAGTTTTCCTATGGATTCTTTGGGACTTTCTATATATAAGACATGTCGTCTGCAAACAGCGAGAGTTTTACTTCTTCATTGCCTATTTGGATTCCTTTTATTTCTTTTTCCTGCCAAATTGCTCTGGCCAAAACCTCCAGTTCTATGTTGAATAGGAGTGGTGAAAATGGGCACCCTTGTCTTGTTCCTGTTCTCAGAGGGATGGCTTTCAGTTTTTGTCCATTGAGTATGATGTTGGCTGTGGGTTTGTCATATATGGCCTTTATTATGTTGAGGTACTTTCCTTCTATACCCATTTTATTGAGGGTTTTTATCATAAATGGATGTTGGATCTTGTCGAATGCTTTCTCTGCATCTATTGGGATGATCATGTGGTTTTTGTTTCTCATTTTGTTAATGTAGCGTATCACGTTGATTGACTTGCGGATGTTGAACCATCCCTGTGTCCCTGGTATAAATCCCACTTGATCATGGTGTATAATCTTTTTGATGTATTGCTGTATTTGGTTTGCCAGAATTTTGTTGAGGATTTTTGCATCTATATTCATCAGTGATATTGGCCTGTAGTTTTCCTTCTTAGTGTTGTCCTTGTCAGGTTTGGGGATCAGAGTGATGTTGGCTTCATAGAATGTGTTAGGGAGTGCTCCATCGTCCTCAATTTTCAGGAATAGTTTGAGAAGGATAGGTATTAAATCTTCTTTGAATGTTTGGTAGAATTCTCCAGAGAAGCTGTCGGGTCCTGGACTCTTATTTTGGGGGAGGTTTTTGATTACTGTTTCTATTTCTTTACTTGTGATTGGTCTATTCAGATTCTCTATTTCTTCCCGATTCATTCTGGGGAGGTTGTAAGAGTCTAGGAATTTATCCATTTCTTCTAGGTTGTTCAATTTGTTGGCATATAGTTTTTCACAGTATTGTCTTATGATGCCTTGTATTTCTTTGGTATCTGTTGTGACTTCTCCTCTCTCATTCCTAATTTTATTTATTTGAGACTTCTCTCTTCTTTTCCTGGTGAGTCTGGCTAAGGGTTTGTCAGTTTTGTTAATTTTTTCGAAGAACCAACTCTTTGTTTCATTGATCCTTTCTACTGTCTTTTTTGTTTCAATATCGTTTATTTCTGCTCTAATTTTTATTATTTCCCTCCTTCTACCGACTTTGGGCTTTGTTTGTTCTTCTTTTTCTAATTCTGTTAGGTGTTGTTTGAGGTTGCTTATGTGAGATTTTTCTTGTTTATTGAGGTGAGCCTGTATTGCAATGAATTTCCCTCTTAGGACTGCTTTTGCTGTGTCCCAAATGAGTTGGTATGGCTTGTTTTCATTTTCATTTGTCTCCAGATAATATTTGATTTCTTCTTTAATTTCCTCAATAATCCATTGTTTGTTCAGTAGCATGTTGTTTAGTCTCCACGTTTTTGCCCCTTTCTCAGCTTTATTCTTGTAGTTGATTTCTAGTTTCATAGCATTATGATCAGAAAAGATGCTTGATATTATTTCAACCCTCTTGAATTTATTGATGCTTGCTTTCTGTCCCAAGATATGGTCTATCCTTGAGAATGTTCCATGCACACTTGAGAAGAATGCATAACCTGCTTTTTTGAATGAAGTGTTCTATATATATCTATTAAGTCCATCTAATCTAATTTTTCATTTAATTCTATAATTTCCTTGTTGATTTTCTGTCTGGATGATCTATCCATTGGTGTTAATGGTGTGTTGAGGTCCCCTACCATTATTGTATTGTTTTTGATGTCTCCTTTTTAGTGCTGTTAAGAGTTGCTTTACAAATTTTGGTGCTCCTGTGTTGGGTGCGTATATATTTATAAGTGTTATGTCATCTTGGTGGAGTGTCCCTTTTATCATTATATACCATCCCTCTTTGTCTTTCTTTATCTGTTTTGCTTTGAAGTCTACTTTGTCTGATATTGGTATAGCGACACCTGCTTTCTTTTGTTCATTATTAGCTTGGAGTATTGTCTTCCATCCCTTCACTCTGAGTCTGTGTTTGTCTTTGGGGCTGAGGTGTGTTTCCTGGAAGCAGCATATTGTTGGGTCTTGTTCTTTGATCCATCCTGCCACTCTGTGTCTTTTGATTGGAGAGTTCAACCATTTACATTTAGAGTGATTATTGAAATGTGGGGGCCTACTGCTGCCATTTTATCACTTATTTTCCAATTCTCTTGCATTTCCTTTGTTTCTCAACCCATGATTTTTGGATTACTACTTCAGGTATGTAAATTTCTGCATTGAGTTTCTTCTTATTTGTAATTTGTGTCTTTATTCTTGTTATTTGTTTAGTGGTTACTAGGTGGTTTGTATAAAACATCTCATAGATGAGATAGTCCATTTTCTGATAGCCTCTTATTTCCTTGAATTAAAATGTTCCATCCCTTTTCTCTTCCCCTTCTAGGTTGTTATTGTCAGATTTTTTTCCTCTTCTTTCTTGTGTTGTGAGCTTGTGGTTAAAATGACAGGGTTATATTTATTCTTGGTGTTTCTCTTCCTTTTATCTTTAATGTTTTATTTAGCTTTTGCTACCTGTTCTGATGGAGAGCTGCTACTTTCTGTTGTTGTCCTTCTACTTATCTCCTTTGCTCTTGGTTTTGTAACCCCTTTCCTTTTTTTGATTTTTCATGTATGAGGGTTTTCCTGAGCATTTCTTGAAGAGGAGGTTTTGTGGCAATGAACTCCCTTAACTTCTGTTTATCTGGGAAAGTTTTTATTTCTCCATCGTATGTGAAGGATATTTTTGCTGGGTAGAGTATTTCTTGGTTGCAGGTTTTTGTCCTTCAGAGTTTTTAATAGATCATTCCACTCTCTTCTAGCCTGTAAAGTTTATGCTGAGAAATCTGCTGATAGCCTTATGGGGGTTCCTTTGTAGGTTATTTTCTTCTGCCTGGCTGCCCTTAGTATTTTCTCTTTGTTGTTGGCTTTTGCTAGCTTCACTACTATATGCCTTGGGGTTGGTCTTCTTGCATTGATAAAGTTTGTAGATCTATTGGCTTCTGTCACATGAAGTTCCATCTCTCTCCCCAGGTTTGGGAAGTTCTCAGCCATTATTTCTTTGAACAGGCTTTCTGCCCCCTTCTCCTTCTCTTCTCCCTCTGGGATACCTATAATCCTTATGTTGCACCTCCTAATTGAGTCAGATAATTCTCAGAGAGTTTCTTCATTTCTTTTTAGTTTTATTTCTCTCTCCTCCTCTGCCTGCAGCATTTCTATATTCCTATCTTCCAAATTGCTAATTCTGTCCTCCATATTATCAGCCCTTCTGTTCAGAGAGTCCAGATTTTTCTTAATCTCCTCCATTGTGTTCTTCATTTCCAGTATTTCTGTTTGGTTCTTCTTTATAGTATCAAACTCTTTTGTGACATAGCTCCTGAACTCATTGAGGGTCTATCTGTATTCTCTTTTAACTCATTGAGTTTTTTAATAATGGCTGTTTTTGAAGTCATTGTCATTTAGGTTATATATTTCATTGTCTTTGGGATTGTTTTCTGGGTATTTGTCATTTCCCTTCTGTTCTGGAGATTTAATATATTTTTTCATACTGCTTGATGGTGTGGATTTGTGCCTCCGCATAGAGATAGAGTTTAGTCGCTGCTTCCACTTGTTTCTACTGCTGTGGCAGGGGAGCAGCTGTTTAGACTCCACCGACCAGGAACCCTATCAGCTTTCACTAACTGGACCTAGGCCCCTCCTCGTAGTCACAGTGGTCCTGTGGGGTCCCCCTTCAGCTGTGGGGGCAGTCGCAAAGGGGCTTCAGGCTGCTGGTGCCTCTGTTGCAGACCACCTAGACATGCTCCCTCCTTAGGGTCTGCAGCAGTGTTATGGGCTTTCCCAGTGGCCGGGAGCAGGATCACCTATATTTGCAGCTCTGTCACTGTCGGAGCCCACAAAATCTCACTTGTCCACTATAGGTCACAGCAGAGCTATGGGCATCTTCTGCATTATGTGGTTAGCTCACCTAGCTATGCTACTTTTGTCCCTGGGTCTTCCAGCCTTGTGATTGCTGGGCAGGGCCTCTCTACTGGTGCTGTGCAGAGGCTATTGCTGAGGCTGCTGTGAGGCTGTAGAGTTTCCCCCTGGGCTGCGGAGCCGGGCTGTTGGAACTCCATCCAGCCCCAGACCACTACCACAGGATCTCCGGGTGCCCCTTGCCCCATCTGGGGGACAGCTGGAGTCCGTGTGTCCGGCAGCAGCTGGCGGGCTGCTGCCCTGCCCGGAGTCCTCCTCTTCGGGACCCTCCTGGCATTCTGAATGCTGGGCTGGGCCTCTCCGCTAATGGCAAGTAGAGGCTTTCCCTGCTGCTGGTGCAGGACCCTGGAGTTTCCCCTGGGCCATGGAGCCAGGTCGCTGGAACTCCACCCAGCCCCAGTCCTCTCCCCCAGGATCTCTGGGAGCCCCTTGCCCTGTCTGGGGGACAGCTGGAGTCCGTGAGTCCTGTGGCAGCTGGCTGGCTGCTGCCCTGCCCGGGATTCTCCTCTTTGGGACCCTCCCAGCATTCTGAATGCTGAGTGGAGCCTCTCTGCTAATGGCAAGTTGAGGCTTTCCCTGCTGCCAGAGCAGGACCCTGGAGTTTCCCCCTGGGCCACGGAGCCGGCCGCTGGAACTCCACCCGGCCCCAGTCCTCTCCTAGGAGATCTCTGGGAGCCCCTTTCCCCATCTGGGCAACAGCTGGAGTTTGTGAGACCGGCGGCGGCAGCTGGCGGGCTGCTGCCCCATTCAGGATTCTCTTTGGGAGCCTCCCGGCGTTGTGGATCTGTGCGGGGCCTCTCTGCTAATGTTGAGTAGAGGCTTTCCCTGCTGCCACCAGTGTGGGACCCTGGAGTTTCCCCCTGGGCTTAGGTGTAATCATGGGGGGCTTAGGTAGGGCTGTAGTCACCTGTTTCCACCATCGCTCCTCTGGTGTGCACACACTCCTGCCCTTGGTGCGTGGCGATGTTACAGGGGAGTCCGCTGGAAGAAAGCCGCTTGCAGGTACTAGGCTGTTTGGGGCTCGGGGTCTGAGAGTTTTCACCTATCTCCACCTCCTCCCGGGGTGAAGTCCGTCCACCTTCCGATGTATAGCAGCACGGGTCTCTCAGGTGTCCTGAGATGCTATATGGATATCCTTTGTTAAGCGATGAATGTCCAATTAGTTTAGATTCGAGGGGGGAGAGACAAAGAAGACTACTCACACCGCCATCTTGGTGATGTCCCCATGTACAAAAATTTTAAGTTAAAAAATTAATTCTCGGGCCTGGCCTGGTGGCGCAGCAGTTAAGTTCACATGTTCTGCTTTGGTGGCCTGGGGTTTGCCCATTTTGGATCCTGGGTGCAGACCTACACACCGCTTATCAAGCCATGCTGTGGCAGGCATCCCACATATAAAGTAGAGGAAGATGGGCACAGATGTTACCTGAGGGACAATCTTCCTCAAAAAGAAATAATAATAATAATTCTCCGACTGGAGATGTTCACTAAGTGTCCTCGTGAAGAATGTGACATCTCAATTAAGTATTCGCCAAGCAACTACACCATGCCAGCGCTGGATGAGACAGTTGTAATCTTCAAGGATAAAATTCAAATTCTTTGGCTTCACAAAGTCCTCTCCCAGCATTATCTTCCACCCCTTGCCTCCACGCGTCATTTTCTCCCGCCATACGAGACTGCTTGCATGTGACACTTACACTGGCAAATCCTTGACAGCATGCAGCCTCCCCAAACTGTAATTTGTTTGCATGACTGCATCCCCTCCTAGCCTCCATGTTAAACGAAGGGAGGGACTATATTTTCATTTCTATATCGCGACACTTAGCTCAGTACCAAGTAATATTCAAAAACAATGTGTGGAATGGATGAGAGAAAAACTGAATAAAATCGAAATTTTAAAAGTACTCGGTTTGTTCCCCATACTTCCCAGACTAACCTCTTACCCTAACGCCCTCCCCCAGACAACAGAATTCACGTTAGGAGAAGCTTTCAACACCGCTCACCTGACCCCGCAGTGCTGGCTGAGACCAAGAGGAAGAGTATCAACGGAAGGCAGGAAAGCTGCCTGCTGGAAGCCTGCGTTTCCAGGCAACAAGAAGTCAATGCAGCTGCAAACACCGGGTTCATACCCCAAGGGATGCGAATGGGTCATAGCCTTTGTTGACAAGTTTACTTTGCCTTAAAGCACAACTCTTAGGACCAGGGTTGGAAAAGCCAGAAATTCCCATCTACAAATAATTGATCAAAACTTGTATGAGAATTTGACTAAGACCACACCAAACTCCTGAAAACCTGCCGAAGGAGATTGTTTGATGACAGATGAGTAAATTTAGCAGTAAGAGATGGATTTAGCTTTAAAAGACAAAAAAGAAAACAGGAACTAATTTAAATTTCAGATCACTGTTGAATACCCAGAATTGAGGAACGTCATAAAAAGGAGGGAACAAGCAAAACCCTTAGCACTGAGGTTGCTAACGATTTTGTACACACAGGAGGCCTAAAGATGCTGGAAGGGGAGACAGCAGAGATAGCCAGGTACTACGCTTAAATAGACACCAGTAGAAAGACACACGGGAGAGCCGATTGGAGAAGAAAACGGGCTTAATAAGATTAAACAGCCGGCCAAATGTGTGAGGTCAGTTCAGGTTGAGAGTCATCCTCTCGTTACTTCAGGTGAGAAGTTTACCATAGGGATGAATGGGGACATCCAGCCTCCCGATTCGGGACACAGATGAAGTTACCAGAAGCCTGAGTCCAGCTCTCAGGAACTAACAGCACGGCCTGACGAGCTCTCACTGTGTCTCTGCCTCTGCCAGTTTGGGGGAAGTTTCTGTTAGTTTCTTCTCCCTTCTCCACTATCACTGCCTCCTGTCTACTTTACGGCTTTGCTTATTTCATGGCTTCTTTTAGGTCTCTGCTTGTCTAGCGCCTCTCCGTGCTTACACGGGTCCTGCCTCACACCTGCAGTGACAGAGACCCTGACGGGGTCAGCAGGTCACCTTCCAGGATGGAGTGCCTCTACTGGGCGAGCTCCCGTGCCAGCTGGTCTCACAGGTCACTCACAGGCTCATAAAATGCCCGGCTGTTGTAGGGCGGGCCACCAATCACTGACCCATTCAGCTGTGGCCGAGAGAGAAAAGGATAGAGTCCAACAAAGCTTGAGGAACAGGAAGCAGCAACGGTCCGCTTTGCTCAGACAGACAAGGGCTGACAGTGCGGGCAGCCCTCACGGTGCCGTCAAGCATACCATGCTTCCATCCAGCCTACAAACCTTAAGTAGTGCTCTCAGACTAGATTCAAGGACCTCTCGTTGAAATTTAGATGGTTTATAACAAAAATCGGAGAAGGAGACGATTAAAGATGGCAGCAGGAGAAAACTGACGGCATATCCCATGTAGGAGGCAGGAACAGAATCCAGCTCCCCGAGGCGAGCTGGCCTCAGAGAGCAGAAGCTCCTCCACGGAGCTGAAGAAGGGCGAAGGGGACAGCATGCACACGTGAGTCTTGTCTTCTCAGTCAAGTTAGAGAAAAAATGCCACTGGTTATAGGACGAGAGGGATTAGGAGCCTGAGGATATAAAAGACGGTTGGGAGAGCCATTGTAGGGAATGAATAAATGGACAAGAGATTGATCAAAAAACAAAAACATTGCCAAACAGAGGACTCAGAGGTTCCAGTGGTATCTTGTTAAGTGCAATGTGTAGAAAGTCAAGATGTTCACCAACAACTCAAACCGTGGACAGTGGGCAGACAACTTAAGGTTGAGGGTTGAAACCAGGCAGAAGATTAAAAGACTCGAAGGTCTTATTAGTGAGGCAGCCACAGAGGAAAGAGACAGAGACCCAATACCGAAAAGGCACGAATGGAATATGCACCTGACAATTTAGCAAAATTGTTCATGATTGGATATAATACGTAGGCTTACAAAAGAATGAGAAAACTTCCCGTCACATTCTAGCATGGCTGCTTATGAAGAAAAGGAACTAAATGTCACCTCCTTGTAAAAATTCCTCATGGATGATAACTTATAGGAAGCATGATTCTTAATTACGTCTCTCATCCGGGAGGGATGCATATGACATCTTATGTAATACGAGTGGTTTAGCTTGGACATTTTTAACTGTCCTAGGCCATTACTTATTTGAAGGAGGTGGGGAACCGGTCTTTCTGCACAACCAGTAACCTGTCAGTTCCCGGGCCAGGTGTTTTACGTATGTTATCTCAGTAATCCTCCTAACAGCCCTGAAGATAGGCATCGCTGTCAGTAATACACAGCTGAGAAGACCAACGCTCACAGCGTTGGAGTGATTTGCCCCAGATTGTAAAACAAGTCTGACTCCAGAGCATATGTTATTGCCAACAGGCCACGCTGCCGAGCTGAGTAGGGAGATGTCAAATGGATTCTGACTTTCCTATTGCCAAGGCTTATTAGTTTACGTATGACCTCACGACAAATATGGACAGATAACTGATCAATATCTTTATCCTCTCCAGAATATTTTCCTATGATTAAGTATTTTGGTTAGTCAAGAGGTACGGAGACTATTACAGAACGTACCTTCAAAGGGAATAAAGGAGAGTGTGGGTTCTATCATTGACTAACGAGTTCTACAACCTTGGGCGAGCCTCTTTTGTTGCCTGTTTTTTTTTTATCTGGTAAAATGAAGACTTTGAACTAAGTGGTGTCAAAGGTCCTATTTGACTCTATCCATCCATCCATCCACTCATTCATTCATTCAGTAAATAGAGTGAGATTTCTCCATGTATCAGGCATCGACTTATGTGCTGGGAATACAGTGGTGAATGCAATTAAAGTCTCATGGAATTTACATTCTATAAAATTCCTGATCTTAAGACAGTAATTCTCAAGGTGGCGAGCAGTGACGAGTGGGACAAATTTTACAAATTGCTTGGGGCACGCTTTTTTTGAAAGTATACCCATACAACCTCCTAGACAGCAGGCTGCTCCCCAGGGAGTAAGCACTGTGGCAAGCCAGAGCTGACAAGCATTTATGGCATCCTGCATATAGGCTTGGCAGAAAAAAGGTTGAGAACTAGTGTTCTGGGTGAAGTGGCAAATTCAAGAGGTGCCAGTCATTATTGCTCTATTTTGAAATCTGAAGGGAGATTCATTCCAAAGGCCAATTCTAAGCTTAAAGTAACTTCAAAGTGTACTTAAATTAATAGTCACCGAGTAATTTAAGACATATGAACACTTGTACCAATCAGACGATAGAAATATTAGAATGCTTACCCATCTTATTGTTAACCATAATCTCGTGCTGAATTCATGTGGGAAAATCATTTGATTAAAACCACTGCTATCCCTCTGACAATGAGTCTTAATACCCCAGGCTAAAGCCAGTTATCTGTATTTAAATACAGACAAAGAAGCAAACAAATATTAATGATGTCATAGTATTTTGGTGATGAAAGACTTGTGTACATAGTATTATTCTTTAACGTTCTGAGAATCATAACAAATCTGAAATGTTAGGAAGGTTTTTTTTCAGTTTTTCTTTATTGTGGTCATAATAGTTTATAACATTGTGAAATTTCAGCTGTACGTTAGTATTTGTCAGACACCATATAAGTGCGCCCCTTCACCCCTTGTGTTCACCCTCCACACTCCTTCCCCCCGGTAACCACTAAATTGTTCTCTTTGCCCATAAGTTTGTTTATCTTCCACATGAGTGAAACCATACAGTGTTCGTCTTTTTCTGTCTGGCTTATCTCACTTAACATAATACCCTCAAGGTCCATCCATGTTGTTGCAAATGGGACGATTTTGTCTTTATGGCTGAGTAGTATTCCACTGAATGTCTATATGCCACATCTTCTTTATCCAATCATCAGGCGATGGGCACTTGGGTTGCTTCTGCATCTTGGCCATTGTGAATAATGCTGAAATGAACACGGGGTGCCTAAGTCTCTTTGAATTGTTGGTTTCAAGTTCTTTGAGTAAATATCCAGTAATGAGATAGCTGGGTCATATGGTATTTCTATTTTTAATTTTTTGAGAAATCTCCATACTGTTTTCCACAGTGGCTGCACTAGTTTGCATTCCCACCAGCAGTGTATGAGGGTTCCCTTCTCTCCACAACCTCTCCGACATTTGTTATTTTTTTGTCTTGGTGATTATAGCCATTCTAATGGGCATAAGGTGATATCTTTGAGTAGTTTTGATTTGCATTTCCCTCATGATCAGTAATGTTGATCATTTTTTCATATGCATATTGGCCATCTGTATATCTTCTTTGGAAAAATGTCTGTTCATATCCTCTGCCCACTTTTTAATTGGGTTGTTTTTTTTTGTAGTTCATTTGTGTGTGTTCTTCATATATTATGGAGATTAACCCCTTATCAGATACATGATTTGTAAATATTTTCTCTGATTTGGTGGGTTGTTTTTTCATTTTGATCTTGGTTTCTTTTGCCTTCCAGAAGCTCTTCAGTCTAATGGAGTCCCACTTGTTTATTTTTTGTTTCCCTTGTCTGAGTAGACATGGCATTCAAAAAGATCCTTTTATGTCTGATGTCAAAGAACGTACTGCCTATCTTTTCTTCCAGAAGGTTTATGGTTTCAGGTCTTATCTTTAAGTCTTTGGTCCATTTTGAGTCTATTTTTGTGTATGGAGAAAGATAATGATCTACTTTCATTCTTTTTCATGTGGCTGTCTAGGTTTCCCAGTAACATTTATTGAAGACGCTTTCTTTTCTCCATTATATGTCCTTGGCTCCTTTGTTGAAGATTAGCTGTCCGTAGATGTGTGGTTTTATTTCTGGGCTTTCAATTCTGTTCCTTTGATCTGTGTGCCTGTTTTTGTACCAATACCATGCTGCTTTGATTACTATAGATTTGTAATATATTTTGAAGTCAGAGATTGCAATGCCACCAGCTTTGTTCTTGTTCTCAGAATTGCTTTGGCTATTCAGGGTCTGTTGTGGCCCCATATGAATTTTAAGAATCTTTATTTTATTTCAGTGAAGAATGTCATTGGGATTCTGATTGGGAATGCATTGAATCTGTAGATTGCTTTTAGTAGTAGGGACATTTTAACTACGTTTGTTCTTCCAATCCATGTGCATGGAATATCTTTCCATATCTTTATGTCACTATTGATTTCTTTCAGTAATGTCTTACAGTTTTCCTTGTATAAGTCCTTCATCTCCTTGGTTAAATTTATTCCTAGATATTTTATTGTTTGTTATCTCCCCAAACACCCTGTACATAGCTGTATATCTTAGTTGCAGGTCCTTCTAGTTGTGGGATGTGGGATGCCGCCTCAATGTGGCCTGAAGAGTGGTGCCATGTCTGCGCCCAGGATCCGAACCCTGGGCTGCAGTGGAGTGAGTGAACTTAACTACTCAGTCATGGAGCCGGCCCCGGGATTGTATTCTTGAGTTCTTGTTCTGTTAGTTCGTTATGAGAGTATAGAAATGCCACTGAATTTTGTAAGTTGACTTTGTACCCTGAAACTTTGCTGTAGCTGTTGATTATTTGTAATTGTTTTCCAATGTGTTCTTTAGGGTTTTCTATATATAAAATCATGTTGTCTGCAAACAGTGAGAGTTTCACTTCTTCAGAACCTATTTGTATTTCTTTTATTTCTTTTTCTTGCCTAATTGCTCAGGCCAAAACTTCTAGTACTATGTTGAATAAGAGTGGTGAGAGCAGGCATCCTTGTCTTGTTCCTGTTCTCAGAGGGATGGCGTTCAGTTTTTCCCATTGAGCATGATGTTGGCTGTGGGTTTGTCATCTGTGGCCTTTATCACGTTGAGGTACTTTGTTTCTATACCCATTTTATTGAGAGTTTTTAGCATGAATGGATGTTGGATATTGTCAAATGCTTTCTCTGCATCTATGGAGATTATCAGGTGGTTTTTCCCCCTCATTTTGTTAATGTGGTGTATCATATTGATTGATTTGTGGATGTTGAACCATCCCTGGTATGAACACCCCTGGTATGAATCCCACTTGATCATGGTGTATGATTTTTTTTCCTAAAGATTTGCACCTGAGGTAACAACTGTTGCCAATCTTTTTTTTTTCCTGCTTTTTCTCCCCCAACCCCTCCAGTACCTAGTTGTATATTTTAGTTATGGGTCCTTCTAGTTGTGGCATGGGGACGCCACCTTAGCATGGCCTGATGAGTAGTGCCATGTCCGCGCCCAGGATCAAAGCCAGCAAAACCCTGGGCTACCAAAGCAGAGCACACGAACTTAACCACTCAGCTACGGGGCGAGCCCCTGATCTTTTTAATATGTTACTGTATTCGGTTTGCCAATATTTTGTTGAGGAATTTTGCATCCATGTTCATCATTGACACTGCTCTGTAATTTTCCTTCTTTGTGTTGTCCTTGTCTGGCTTTGGGATCAGGGTGATGTTGCCTTATAGAATTTCCGTCTTCCTCAATTTTTTGGAATAGTTTGAGAAGAATGGGTAATAAATCTTCTTTGAAGGTTTATTAGAATTCTCCTGAGATGACATTTGGGCCTGGACTTTTATTTGGGGGGAGGTTTTTGATAACTGTTTCTCTCTCTTTTCTTGTGATTCTTCTACTCAGACTCTCTATTTCTTTTTGATTCAGTTTTGGAAGGTTGTAAGAGTCTAAGAATTTATCCATTTCTTCTAAATTGTCCAGTTTGTTGGCATATAGTTTTTCATAATATTCTCTTATAATCTTTTGTATTTCTGTGGTATCTGTTATAGTTTCTCCTCTTTCATTTCTAATTTTATTTATTTGAGTCTTCTCTTTTTTCCTGAGTCTGGCTAAGGGTTTGTCAATTTCATTTATCTTCTCAAAGAACCAACTTCTTGTTTCATTGATCCTTTCTACACTATTTCAATTCCATTTATTTCTGCTCTAATTTTTATTATTTCCCTCCTTCTGCTGAATTTTGGCTTTGTTTGCTCTTCTTTTTCTAATTCTTTTGGGTGGTAGTTTAAGATTATTTATTTGAGCTTTTTCTTGTTTGTCAACTGGGCCTATCTTGCTATGAATTTCCCTCTTAGGCCCACTTTTGCTGTATCCCATATGAGTCGGTGTGGTGTGTCTTCATTCTCATTCGTCTCCAAATACTTTTTTATTTCTCCCTTTATTTCTTTGATGACCCATTGGTTGTTCAGTCTCCACATTTTTGTTCTGTTCCCAGCTTTTTTCCTGTAGTTGACTTCTAGTTTCACAAAATTATGGTCAGAAGAGATAGTAGATATGATTTCAATCTTCTTAAATTTATTGAGGTTTGCCTTGTTTCCCAATATATGGTCTATCCTTGAGAATGTGCCATGTGTGCTTGAGAAGAACATATATTCTGCTGTTTTTGGATGGAGTGCTCTCTATATATCTATTAAGTTCATGTAGTCTAGTTTTTCATTTAATTCCACTATCTCCTTGTTGAATTTTTGTCTGGATGATCTGTCCATTGAAGTAAGAGGGGTGTTGAGGTCTCCCACTATTATTGTGTTTTTGCTAATATCTCCTTTTAGGTTTGTTAATAGCTGCTTTATGTACTTTGGTGCTCCTGTGTTGAGTGCCTAGATATTATTAATAAGTGTTAATAAGTGTTGTGTCTTCTTGCTGGAGAGTCCCTTTTATCATTGTATACTGACCCTTTATGTCTCTCTTTACCTGTTTTATCTTGAAGTTTAGTTTGTCTGCTATAAGTATGGCAACACCTGCTTTCTTTTGTTTGCCATTAGCTTGGAGTATCACCGTCCATACCTTCACTCTGAGCCTATGTTTGTCTTTAGAGCTGAGATGTGTTTCCTGGAGGCAGCATATTGTTGGGTCTGGTTCTTTAATCCATCCAGCCACTCTGTGTCTTTTGATTGGAGAATTCAATCCATTTAGATTTAGAGTGATTATTGATATATGAGGGCTTAATACTGCCATCTTATCTCATGTTTTCTGGTTCTTCTGCATTTCCTTTGTTTCTTGTCCTGTGTATTTCAGACTATCAATTCAGTTAGGTAGTTTTCTATGTTGGTTTTCTTCATTTTCTCCTTGTTTATCATCTATGTCTCTGTTCTAATTATTTGTTTAGTGGTTACCGTTAGGTTTGTATAAAAAATCTTGTAGATGAGATAGCCCACTTTCCTCTTACCCTTCTAAGTTATTTTTGTCATATCTTATTCCATCTTGTATTGTGAGTTTGTGGCGAAGATGATGAGATTATTTTTATTTTGGTGTTTTCCTTTTCTTTATCCTTCACGTAAAAGTTAAATGTTTACCAACCTGACCTGAGAGAGAGTTGCCATTTTCTGATTACTGCCTCACTATTCATCTCCTTGCTCAGGGCTTTGTAGCCCCTTTCTTAATTTTTTTTTCTTCTCAGGTATGCAGGTCTTCTTGAGGATTTCGTGCGTGTGTGTATGGGGTGGGGGGCGTCTCATGGTGATGAACTCCCTTAGCTGCCATTTATCTGGGAAAGTTTTCATTTCTCCATCATATCTGAAGGGTATTTTCACTGGATAGAATATTCTTGGCTGAAAGTTTTTCTCTTTCAGGATTTTGAATACATCATTCCACTCTCTCCTAGCCTGTAAGGTTTCTGCTGAGAAATCCACTGAAAGCCTGATAGGGGTTCCTTTGTAAGTTTTCTTCTGCCTTGCTGCCCTTAATGTTTTTTCTTTGTCATTGACTTTTCCCAGTTTTTCTACTATATGCCTTGCTGTAGGTCTTTTTAAACGTTGACCTAGTTGGGAGTTCTGGTAGCTTCTTTCCTGTGGATTTCCACCTCCTTCCCCAGGTTTGGGAAGTGCTCTGCTAATATTTGTTTGAACAAGCTTTCTGCTCCATTCTCCTTCTCTTCCCCTCTGGAATACCTATAATCCTTATGTTGCATTTCCTAATTGAGTTGGATATTTCTCTGAGAGCATCTTCATTTCTTTTTAGTCTTAGTTCTCTCTTCTCCTCCCACTGAAGCATTTCTATAGTACTGGCCTCTAAATTGCTAATTCAGGCCTCCACACTGCCAGCTCTGTTGTTTACAGAATCTAGATTTTTAAAAACCTCATCCACTGTGCTTTTCATCTCCAACAATTGATTGGTTCTTCTTTATGGTTTCCATCTCCTTTGTGAAGAAACTCCTGAAATCGTTAATTTGTCTGTTTTCTTGTAACTTGTTTTTTTTTTTTTACAACAGCTATTTTGAATTCTTTGTCATTTAGGTTATGGATTTCTGTGTCTTCAAGGTTGGTTTCTGGGTCCTTGTCATTTTCCTTCTGGTCTGGAGATTTAATATACTTTCTCATACTGCTTAATGGTGTGGATTTTTGGCTCCGCATGGTGTTATCTGGTTGCTGCTGCCACGTGCCTACACTGGGTGGGGCTCAGGAGCTGTGAATTCCGGCCCAGCATGATCAGGGCCTCCCAAGCTCCGGCCAATGACTGCTTTTCTCAGGGTGAGATGCTCTGGCTGATGGCAGATCTGGAGCCTTGGGCAGGGGGAAGGCTGCTCTTCTCTCCCTGTGTTTCTCCCATCTCTGCTCCTCTCCCACCTCTGCTCCTCTCCCTGTGTGGAGCTCTGGGCTATCGCAGGACTGGAGCGAGAGGTGGGGGAAGGGGCACTTTCTTACAGCTGCGTGCCTCCCCCAACTGCTGCCTCTCTCCATGTGGACTTCCGGGTGCTCATGGGGCTCCACCAGCTGCCACCTCTCTCTCTGCGCCATGCCCTGGGCGATTGTGGGGCTGGAGCACTGGGTGGGGACGTGTTGGGAAGTTTTAAAAAAATTTATTTCCATTCCCCTCAAATCTAACAGTTACAACTAAAGTTTATGCTATAGTAAACAAAAAATTACCATGGAAATGTATACGACTTGAAAATTCTTAAAAAACACCTCCAGTTTAACACTGTCAGTCATAGAATGTTTTATTTTAAAATTGCTGTTCAAACTTTCAAATACAACACATGTGGCAAAGAAACCACAGTTAACACACCACATCTGCCACAATTCTACCTCTGTACTGCTGTTTCTATATTACGTCATATGTTACAATTCTTTCCACTTCTTACATTCATGGTACTCTTAAAGGCAGCAACGTCAATTTTTCTCCTTTGAAGACAATTCCATTTATGTTCTGAAACCGTTTAAAATGACCAGTTTTTCCTATTAGTATTCTGCTGCCCACATTAGTGACATAATTCAACATATTATTAATAAGGTGTTGAGAGGTACACTGTACTCAATAAATCAACTCCCAACTCTAAGTTAAAATGAACTTCAATCCAAAACAAGCATTTTCCTAAATCAGTATACTCAGCTACTTTTCTCAAAAATATTTCCATTCTGAATAAGTATTTTTGTGTGTGTGAGATACAATAATTTCTCTTTTATTCCTAACAGAACTCATGCTGTACTTTTTTCTCAAAATATATTTGATATATTCTGTGCAAAATGTTAAGTTCTGTATAGGTATGTACCTTATTTTGAAAAAGTTTATAAAATATAATTCTTAAAAACAACCTCAACATTAGACAATAGAGGAAGAAGAAACATCAGACAAAGCCTAATTTTTCACATGAGAAAATAAGTATGTTCTTAAAGCTCCAGTAATACATTCCTTGAAAAAACTCAGAATGCACTTTGGTCATTATGAAACATATTAGAACACAGGCAAACAAAACAAAATGCTTTTGCCGTTTTCTACAGAAAGAAAATACACTACACGATGAGTCTGAATGAGGATGGTCAAGAGGAATGGTGAGAGCAAAGCGGCACCAGGATGGGGCTCTGTTCTCTACACATTCCTGACCCGAAGATTATGACTCGGGGATTACAACTGCACCAGTCAAATAAATCATTTACGATTCATTATTTTAAATTCCCTAAAACACGGTAAAAAATGTGAGGATATTCAACATGGTATATCTTGCACCAAGAAAATTCTAGATTGTTTCAAATAAATTCTTTGTTTTAGAAACTAGACACCTGGTTAAAAAAAAAAAACTCCAAAAACATTTCATGTTTCATGTAATTCCTAAAATATTCTTGATTGTACAAATATAACAACTTAAAATCAAGGCCCAATGTAAGACACCATCATATTCGCCCTATTTACCTAATATGCCAACACGATAAGTTCTCATTTGGAGACTTGGCAAATTATTTCGGGGGAAGGGGGTTAACTTTCCAGATTAAAAGCATCTAAAATAGCCCTTCTATAATGGGGGGGGGGGGTGTGGATGGTACCAGGTTAAGCTTAGAGGACAAAATTTGCAAGCTGAAGCTGTCTTTCCTGAAAATTGGGATACTGTTTTATAACTAGCAATCAGAGGAGTCCTTTATCGGTTTGTAACCTTATTCTTAAGGTGTTCATCTGTGTGGTATGAACAGCATACACCAGAGTGTACCATGGGGAGAAGATTATTCCACTTGAGTAAACGTAACGTACTCTAGTAATGTCAATAGGCACTTCCCTTGTGAGAGGAGTGGAAACCTCACTCAGAAGGATACCGTATCATGCCCTAGCACACTAGAACATCGCCCATAGAAAGATACGCATTAAAAGTAACAGTTTTAAAAAGTGCACATTTTGAGCATGCACAGCTGGAGCTGTGCAAACAGCCCAGTGTTTCAAATAAATACAATTATTACTAGTTAATTTTTATCAAAATATCTTACAGTATGGGAACCATTTACAATTATTGCTCTACTAAGAGTTTCTCCATCCAAGAGCACTTGTTGACCTGTATGGGACACTCTCTACATTAATACTGAAGGGTGCCTCAACTGCAGCTTAATCAGTGTCGATCCTGGCATTGTTCCGAGACAACTCCAGAGAAACCCTGACTGAATCTTGATTCACCGAAGAAAACGCTCTGTGTGTTCAGCTGAGTCCAACGCAATATTCCAAAGTTAAAGGAGTTTTCCTCAAGTAAGGCAAGTTCACGGCATTGATGGAGAAACAGTGTTTAGCAATGGCTTCTATTGTCACGATTGGTTACTTTGTCGATGATTTATGAGCAATTACCAGGATCTCAAGTATCTTGATATCAGTTTTATCACCCTTTCAACAACTAAGTACATCAATGCTACGAATAAAATATAAAGACTAAAATAAATGTAAAAAACAGTGAACAAGTAAAATAAATATAAGGATTGCACAAGACAGTCTGATGTAAACACTTCCGCTTCCCGGCTGAGCTCCTGGAGCAGAGTGAGTGACGGCTCTCAGGCAGCGTGGCTGGTACTCTTGTTCCGGAAAAGATGCCACATCTTCTTTTCTCTGAGTTGTCATGATTTAATCTTCCACAGCTAGTGAAAAAGTAAGAGACGCAGTGACCATTAGGGCCAGTTTTTTATATCGCCACTTGCTAAATTTTGTCACATACTATTTTCATCTGAATTTCATTCATAAACGATTGTAGATTCTACCATTTCAAATTCCTTTATCCACTTATTTTTCAAGAATTCATCTTAAACAAATAAAAACGTGAAAATCAGATTTCTCTTACTTTCTTTTACTGGGAAGTGACAATATACATATACTACTTGTTTAATATGAATATTCTAGTATGTATTCACTAACAGCTGTGCATATGTTAGAGGATGTATGCCTTGCTATATAGATAATTAATATAACTTTTGGCAAAAAAAAGAAATAGGGATCTTCTTTTTCTCTCATCTAAATTAGCTTCAGATTATATGAGTAAAAATAGATGCCTCCATTTATCCCACACAAGAGAGTCCTATTTGTAATGAATCCTGTTCCAGGTTAGGAGTTCCATCAGAACTATAAACCAGGAATATTTATCACTCTTTGAAATTACATGTGAAGTTATTTTCACTACTTTTATACAATATAATCAAAATGACTCTGTTCCTGTGCATGTGAGGTCTGAAAAGAATGCTAGGGTAAAATGAAAGTCACAAAAATGCGATGGGACACCAAGGAATAAAAGCCACCTGCCAGTCCTTACCTTTAAATTGAAGCCAAGCAGGTCACTGATGACGCCGGACACGGCCGACAGGATGACGACCTGCGTGATGTTGTAGAGCAGGGGGTTCATCGTGAGCCCGTACAGTCTGAAGGGGCTGTCCAGCTCCTGGCAGGAGAGGGGACACGAGCTCAGACTCACCAGCAACGGTCAGCGACACTAACTCAGGGCAGTACATAATGAGCGGTTTTAAAAACACCTTCAAAAACGGTTACAAATTAGGCGTAGTTTTAGAAAGGATAAACTTGGTTAAACTTGAAATAAGTAATTATAGTTTTAATTTTTTTAGGAGAGAGTGACTTCCTTTAAAAGAACTCTGTAAGCTAAATTTGTAACTCCAACTTCTGTCCCAAATGAAAGACTAGTCAAGTGCTGGTCTAGTAGCTACAAGGAGGTTCGAGTAGACTGTTCAGTGTAAGAGAAGACACTAAAAGAGAACAGTATCTTTTTGCAGAAGAATTCGAAATGTAATTAGCCAAATTTTCTGCCAATATTAATACATATGTAAAAATTCCCCTTTGAGACAGTTTTCAAATACACGGATTAATTAATTGATTGATTCAAACATTTAAAGTTGTTATTATATGCCAGGCCTTGTGCTAGGCTCTGGGAAGTTACGATTCAGGCTGAAGGACCTTACAGTCTGATAGACATGCAAATAAAGAACCCACTATAAAAGGCAGCAGGCCACAGAGGAAGGTGCTCCTGAAACTCAGAGGGTGGGGAGAGCAGGTATTCCCTAAGACACACGAGAACATGGCACCTGTGAACCGCTACGGATCGCTCAGCATTGTTAGGACCCAAGCGCAAGGGAAGAAATGCTAGGAACTCACAAAACCAGCTGCTTAGGTAAGGGTCATTCCTCAGGCAGACTGCACTGGCAGACTGGCAGTGAGGGACGGAGTCAGGGGAGGGGCATGTGAGAAGGACCAGCGGGCCAGCCATGAGGAAGAGGGAGTGGAGAGCAGTGAGACTGGAAGCAGCGACGTATCAGAAGCTCAAGCGAGAGACAAGGAGGGTCTGACTCAGGGCGTACTGATAGGGAAGAGGGATGAACGGGAAGATAGCTGAGCGGTTGCATCAACGGGTTCGAGAATTTCCTGGCTGTGAAGAGTGAGAGAGAAGGAGCAATCTATCTTAAGTCCCAGGTTTCTGACAGGAGACTATGTGTGATGAGCAAGGATCACACTGTTGTGCTTTGTACTCTAGTTATTTCTGTATTTCTCTCTACTCTGCGACTGAAGCTGCTCGTCAGTCTCAGGGTTACTGCCTCGTCCTGTCCAGCACGGTGCCCACACTCTGAGGACACTCACCACACATGCATCGAGCAAATCCACCACCTCTTCCCAACCCTTTCACCGCCTGATACACAGTGAGGCGCAGTCTGTACCCATTTAATACTTTCTAGTTGACTGAAGAATTAACCACAACACTGAGACACAACTGACTTCATGCCATTCTCTGAAGACTTAGAAATGACTCTAAGAATTATACTCAATTTGCTATAGAAACTGAGATTTAAAAAAACATTTTCCTTTTAAGAAAGAAAAGCATTACTAAAACCGCAAAATAGTGGTAAAAATATTTTATTAAATTACCTCCAAAGGGTTATTATTATGAGATCCGATGAACTGAAATTATATTCTTTTCAACTGTTACCAAAAATGATTTAAGAATGTAAACGTTTGTTGGTGAGGTACATTTATTCCAATGATTACATATTGCCACTTTTTAAGTTACCTCAGGCCAAGCAGAAGACTGCTCTGAGAAATACAAAATGAAAAGATTTCCAAAGTAACATCAAATCTTTTTTGAAATCAATTTTAAGTTCTAGGAGGCAAAAATTTCCAATGATGCATCTAACCTCTGCAGTACTCTAAGATACTAAAATCTCAAAACTGAAATGATTTGGATTACTTTTATTAGCGTTGCAATGAGAAGTAAAGTGTAAACTGCGTGAACGTGCTCAAATATAATTTGGAAACAGTTCAGATAATTTAGAAAACCAAATACAAGATGGGCTCCACGAACAGAAGACTAAGATGCAGCGTGAGGACAGTGCGTTCTCCACCCGTCCGTTTCAATTCTGTTTTTACCTTTAGCAGTTTAGTAGCCAGTTTTAAAACATTATTCACTAGTGTCAGTTCCTCTTTCTTGTTGGGTTTCTTCTCCATTTTCAAGTAGAGGTTTATCTTTCATAAGAAAAAAATGGTAAATAATTAAAAATACTTAAAATTATAACAAACACTCATTTTTAAAAGGAATTGAAAGATAGTCTCTAAAATATTAATGGTTGTTCTCTGGTTATTGAGATTATAGGTGATATTAATATTCTTCTTTGTACTTTACTGTATATTCCAAATTTCCTGCCATAAGCTTCTAGAATTCAATAATAAAGAAAGTAATAACTGCTATTTAAGCTTTCCAGATGTAACTAAAAGCCGAAACAAGAAAGGAAACCGGAGGGCGTCACTGACAAGGTGAAGCGCTTCCGTCCCGGAGCCACACCGGCCGACAAGGCACCGTAGCAGAGAGGGGACCAGTTCGCTTGCCAGCCCCTCTCCCTTTCCCTGAGACTGAGCTCGTTTGACAGGGCTACTGATCTTCCAAAATCAAAATACTCAACAAGTTCACTGGCAATAAGTTTCTTCCAATAATTCCTAGGAAATGGCAAGGAAAATATTAAACAAATTCATACAAAATAACGTTAACCATCAAAATGACTACGCTTTATCCTTTCTAGTGAATACAAATTCATGCTTATTCAAATAGGGCTCAGCTACACTGCAAAGCAAGCACATCCCACTAATGGCCTAAAATCCAGCATTTCTATAAATGGAGCTTCCTTCTTCTCAAGTGAAGGTGGGACATAAAAACAGAAGATGAGAGTTCAAACCTGCATCAAGGCAGAAACACTGAAGGGAGGCTGCGTCCCACCAAATTATAAAACAAATGGTCTTAATCTAATAATATAGGGCCCTGAGGAACTTGAAGTAAACAAAAACGTTTAGTTTAATGTGTAGATTACAGACACTAATTTATAACATAATAAACATGCATGCTCACCTGTTCAGTGAGTAATATTGAGGTATTGCTATATTTTTTACTGGTTTCTGACCCGAGGGTAACAAATCTTAGGAGAAAAAGTGTTAACGAGATGCACCAGATGACCAGCTCCCAATTGTAGTGACAGTCAAGGAAGATCTCATGCACGTGAAGCAGCTAAAAGTGTACGAAAAGGGAACAAGAAGCAACGGGATTCGAACAACCTCTTTTTAAAAGAAAATAACACTCTACCTCATTCATTTGATCACGAATGTAGTATTACATTTAAAAAACATTCCACGTTACTATGAAACATGTCAAGCACATAAAAAGTACAGAGTTCAGTGTAACCAAAATCCATGGGGCCTCGACCCACTCTTGTCAGATCTTATTATCTGTAAGATTTCTTTCAGATTTTTGAAAAACAAAGGGTTACAGATTCAGATTAAACCCCTTTACGCTTTTCTTGACCACCATTCCCTTCTTCCCCACCCCCCTCCATAAGGGTAATGAATTTTCTGTTTATCTCCTCCATGCAGTTTTTATAATTTAGCTACATATGCATCCTTATACTGTTACTTATATATATTTCACAATTACATAAATGTTATCACACTGCCCGTATCATTCTTCAGTTTGCTTTTTATTCCACTGAACTTTGTTTTCCACCCTCAACCGTGTTGGTGCACTAAGCTCTGACCATCCATTCCACCTCCTACGAGGAATTACAGTAACGGACCCGACCACAGTGTGCCGGCCGACTCTCCCAACTCACGTTGGTTTTGTTGCCAACTTTCCTACTACAGACGACGCTGCAATAAACACCCTTTGATGTGTCTCCTTGTGCACATCCGGGACTCTCTCCAGGAGTTAGTATCTAGGAGTGAAATCGCTGGGTCCTTGGATGTTCTCATATTCAACCTTATTAGATATGACAACTTTCCCTCTAAAAACAGCTGTACCGATTTACACTCTCAGCAGTGTAGCCAAGTTCCCTTTGAGCTCTTTTTGTCCACACTTGGTAGTACCCACCTTCCGAGTTCCTGCAATATGGTGGGTGTAAACTGCTCTCTCGTTGTTTCACTTGCACTTTTCCTGACTACTTAGGGGGATGAACGCGCTTCATACGCTTGGTGCTCACTCACTTTCCTCTCCTGTAAATTACCTTCTCATATCCTATATGCACTTTCTTCTACGAGGCTGTCTGTTTTTCATACTGATCGTAGAAATTGTTTATATAGTCTGAGTAACAATGCTATTTAAGCCATTTATTTTGCCAATATCTTTTCCAAGACTCTGTTTTGTCATTTTTGGTGTCTCTTGTGGTACTTAAAATTTTAAAGGAGGGCCGGAGAAGAATATATGAGAGACTGCATGTGTCAGGCAAAAGTCTAAAATATTTACTATCCAGCTCTTTACAGAGGAAGTTCCCTGATCTCTGGCTTACAGAAATAAAATTGATGTTTTCTTGCTGAGGAACATTCGCCCTGAGCTAACATCTGTTGCCAATCTTCCTCTTTGTGTATGTGAGCCACTGCCCCAGCACAGCCACTGACAGACGAGTGGTGTAGGTCTGTGCCCAGAGCCAAATCCAGGCCGCCAAAGCAGAACACGCCAAACTTAACCACTAGGCCACTGGGGCTGGCCCCAAAATTAATTTTTTATTGTTGATTTTGTATCTATTTTTGTTGATCATGATCTTCTAAAAGACCTATCATATTTTTAATAATTTGTCTGTAAAGTCACTGGGGTGTTCTATGTGGATAATCACATAGTCTATGGTTTTGTTTTTTCCTTTCCAATCTTTAACCCATTTCTTTCTTTTTCCCCATCTTCACGGGTTAGTACCCGCCATCAAAATGCTGACTAGAAGCAGCAGAGAGGGCAGCCGTCTGACTCCTGACTTTGAAGCACACCCCCTAAGGTAACGCATGTCACACGGACGACGTGGGCTCTGACTTTCGACACACACAGTGCAGCAGACGGAGCACGGTGCTTCCCAGGCACCAGATCTCGACTCTCCGCTGAAATTTATGCCTTGTTTTCCGCATCTGTTGAGATGATCAGAGGTTTTCTCTTCCTTTAATCAACTGGAGGAGCTCAAACTAGATTAACGGGTTCTGTAAAGCTGAAGATGTGTGTGTTCCAGGGATAAATGACCTCAGTCGTGGAATACTTACTGTCATGCACCTGCTGGCTGCTTGTTCCTAGTGTTCTGCGTCTACGTTAATGAGGGAAATTAGCTCACAGCTTCCCATTTTCATGTGTCTCTGTGGCATTGCTATCAAGGTTACGTCAGCCACATAAAATGAACTGGGGGATATTCCCTCTTTTTCTATTCTTTAGATCTTTCGTGTAGGACGAGGATTTCCTGTTTACTTGAATATTTGGCAAAATTCACCTGTAAATGCACATGGGTCCCGAGGATTTTTGTCAGTGGCAGATTTTTAAACTATGAATCAATACCACTTTATGGTTACAGGTCTCCTCAGGTTTCAGTTAATTTTGAGTCAGTTTTAATAAATTATGCCTTTCTAGAAAATTGTCCACCTAAAGCTTTCAACTTTAATGACATAAAGTAATTTATACTAGTATTCTTAAAAAAAAATTCTCAACTGTACCAGCCCTTTACAGTTTAATACTATGCTTTTCCTTTTTACACATTTGCTATTTGTATGTTGTAAAATTTCCGACCGTGTGAGTTTTTTGCTGCTGTCATTGATTTCTGCATTACAGCCAGAGCAAGAGGTCTGTACGCTACCAGCTGAGAGCCACTCTGCGGCCTGGTCCACGGCAAAGCTTTATAAACTGTCCTTGTGCCTGAAAAGAATACATTCTCCAATCTCAGAACAAACTTTTAACTATCTTGTTTAGATACGTGTACTTACTATATATTCTTTTGTCTGCGTCATCTACCAATTACTGAAAGAAATGTGTTGAAATCTCCCAACGTGGTATTTTGTCAATTTCTCACTACAGTGCTATTGATTTTGGCCATATATTTGAAGTTATATGATTACTTTGGAATTGTTCTATCTTCTTGAAAAATTATTCTTTCAACTTTTGTCAGGCTTCTCCTTATCCCCAGCAATTCTTCTTGGATTACTATTTCATCTGATATTAATGGAAATTCACCAGCTTTCTGTTGGCTAGTATTTGCCTACAACATCTGTTTCTATCCTTTTACGTTCAAAAGCTTTCAATGTTACCCATGTTTCATGTGTCTTTTGTTGATAGCAATAGATAGATCTTATGTTCGTGAGAGAGACAACTACTGCAGGATGCACTTCAGCAACATTGAAATCAAACCCTAAGAAAAGACTGAGATGCAATAAGAAACTGTGAGTAAAAGAAAATCTGTCTTTTCCTTTTGGCTGCTTTTAAGATTTTTCTCTGTTTTTGGTGTGCTACAGTTTCTCTACAATGTGTCTAAGTGTGGATTTATTTTTATTGCTGCTTCTTGTTCTTGCCGTGCTTCCTAAATCTGAAGACTAATGTCTTTCATCAGTTCAGACAAACTCCTAGCCTCATCTCTCCAAATCCTGCTCTCCCTCTTCCTGCCGTCTGGAATTCCTATGAGCTACGTGTTGGGTCCCCCATCTGTCTCAACCTCCTTCCCACACTTCCATCTCTCTTTCTGTCCTATGTTCCGGATAATTTCTTCCATCTCCCAGTTCACTATCTTTGGCAGTCTTCAATCTGCTATTTGTTGTTTGTTGTGTTCTTAATGTCAATGACTATATTTTTCATTTCTTTGAAGTGCTGTTTGTGTTTTTCCCAAATCTATCTGTTCTTTTTTCAGTGTTACCCATGTCTTTAATCATTCTAAACAAGTTGTCTTACAGTCTCTCTCTGATCACTCTCTCATCTGCAGTAGCTGGAGACCTGGTCCTGCAGTTTGTCGATCTGCCGACTCGTTCATGTTGAGATATCTCCTCAAGTGTTTTGAAACCTGAAGTGGCTTCATCTGTGAAAATCCTGGGAGGCCTCGGCTGAAGTCAAATTCCACCAGAACAGTCTTGGTTTTGCTTCTGCCAGGTACCGGGAGCCTAAGATCACTTTTTATATTAACCCTTGACAGAAGGGGTACAGGACAAGGTCTGTAACGTACATTTGAACCCTGACCCTGTGATGAGGGCAGACCCACAGTCACACACCCTAGCAGAGTCCAGGCAGAGTCAGACACGCTTCCCTACGTCTTCCTGTGCTGGTGGGCAGACCGTCTTTCTTATTCCTCCGTTTCACTGAGACTGAAGGCCTTGGAGGGCCCCGGCCTTACAGTATACGCACGCATAAGGAGGGCTGCAGGCCAAGGCCCTGGGTCTCGGCTCACGTGGGCACAAAATCTCAAATCTCCAGGATACTAAGTCTGACAACGTCCGTCACGTGCTTATCCTGGGGCTGCCACGACATTAACACACACACTTAATTGCTCTGTTTTTCAGTTTTATCTTCATTTTTGGCCTCCTACTGTCTTATAAACTCAGATATGTATGTGATATGTATATAAAAATGTTCATATATATATATTAAAAAGTTGTTTTTTCTTTTTTGAGAGCATTGTATGGTATTTTAAAGCAGAAGAATTTTCAGGTAATCTAGTATGTCATATTGCTTGAAATAGAAGTTTAAGTTTTATAGTATAGAATATATTCTGAGATGCTTTTCCGCTTCCTAATTTTGGTCAATGAGAATTCTTTTTTCGAACATGAGGCAGTCAAGTCACAGTTACAACTCAGATATAAAATAGAATATTAAATATGCAAAGTATATGAATATTAAATATGAAAGCAGAAATTCATTGAAAACAGTCCGAAACAATTTCATAACTCTAGTCACTCATAAGTTTGTTTTTGGAAATAAAGATAACCAGGTGAATTGTAGACAAAAACTAATTAATAGACATCTGAGAATATGCTAGCCACTGTTTGTGGCATAGAGATGAATAAGATAATTTATTCTTCTGAAAGAAAATAAACTGCAAAAAGTCAGTTTCAAAACTTGTGTAACTAGGCTTACTTATATTATTACTTTGATTGTTTATTATTAGAAAGCATTCTGAAGCCGCATGTTTATAGATACGATTATCTAATTTCCACACAGAACAAGTGAGCTCACCTGGGCACAACAGATAAACACAACCGAGATGGTCAACAAGAAAGCAGATGACACTATGACGTCGACCGATCGCTGAGGACCTCGACGCTGGGGAAAAAGAGAAAACACTGTTAAATATCTTAGCAGCTAAGTCCACGCTTTCAATTAACGTGTTGATCCATCACTGCAGGTTGGTCATAGCTTACAATGTTGAAAATACACCTAATTTGTCAGATGAATTTTAATTATAAAGTATTACTATTTCCTCAGGATTTGCAACACAGTGAAAACGGTAAATACATAGCATAGAATTCCTAGCATAACTTCCAAATACTTCATTTTGTCAAACACTAATCACTTATTCAACAAACGTTTCTTGAGCACCGGCTCAGAGTGAGGCGCTGTGCTAGGTGCTGGAAATACCGCAGAGGGAAGAGCAGAGTGGTCCCTGCCTTCACAGGAACTCGTACGGGGTCAGACCTCAAGCTCTTGATCACAGACATATGCGATAAGCTGTGATGAGCGCCATGAAGCAAAGGTACAGGATGCTCTGAGAAGACTGGTAGGGAGTTTGGTGTAAAAGTCACTTCCTTAGGGAAATCTTCCTGGGTCCACACTCCTAACTCCCAAATACAGGATTGTGTAGGCCCGGGAAGATCTCCCTAAGGAAGTGATTTTCACACCAAACTAAGGTGCAGGGGGAGGAAGGCACAGGGCAGTGCTGTTGGCAGAAGGAAGAGAACGTGCAAGGGCATAAAGCAGCAACAACCACAGTGCATTCAGAGACCTGAAGGGGTCCAGTGTGGCTGGAATGTAGGGAGCAAAGGGTTTCAAAGTGAGACAAGAGATGCAGGCTGCCTGCAGGAGCCAGGTCACGAAGGGCATCCTAAGTCCTGATAAGATTCTGTTCTTTACACCAAGAGCAAGGGAGAACCTCCAAAAAGGTTTTAAGAATTATGTGGTCAAACTACATTTCTAAAAGATCTCTGGCGGCAGACTGAAGAAAGTACTGGAAGGCTAGTTAAGAGGCAACTGCAGTAGCCCAATGCATAAGACGACTGATGGTTCAATTAGGGCGGTGGAAATGGAAACCAAGAGAAGTAAATGGATTCAGGATCCATTTTGGAAGCAGAAAGGTGGGAAGTAGTGATAAACTGGATGTTGCCAACGCAAGAGAGGGAAGTAAACACCAAGGATAATTCTCAGGTCTGGGGTTACGTGTTCCCTCACTGACGTGTAAGTTGCCCAGGGCAGGAACTTTTATTTCATCAACAGCGGATGGCACATGGTCAACATTAAATAAATGTTTACCGAATAAAATAATCAATGTGCCAAAGATTGCAATACCTACTCCGGGTTGAGGATGAGGGGAAATTTGGAGTGGCTTCTGACTAAGACACACAACAAAGATCAGATCCCTCCCTCCACACTACAGAACGTCACAGTGAGAAAAAATAATCTACGCCAACCTGCAGCATTTCTCAATGGACACGAAGTTAGCTGAATTTAACAAGTTAAATAAATAAATAGAATAATGAATTTTTTAAACAAAAGGGTAGACAAACACAGTCATCGTCACTTAACAACGGGATACCCTCTGAGAAACGCGTTGTTAGGTGATTTCGTCGTTGTGCAAACGTCACCGAGCGTCCTTGTACACAAACCTAGACGGATGTCCCACTACACACCCGGGCTGTGTGGCACTAACCTCTGGGACCACCGTCGCACATTCGGTCTGTCATTGACTGAAATGTCGGTACGTGGCGGGTGACTAGTGCTAGCGTTTTTTCACTTCTTTCATTGTTACTTCAAAATAAAAAGCAGGAAAGACCTAGGTATGCCAGAGGGTGTTTGGGCTTTGGTCAACTCGACTGAGATGGGATGAGTCAGGATGTAACGGAGTTGAGGGCTACTTAATGCCACGAAGACAGAACCCGCAGATGAAGGCTCTTCCTAAAACTAAGTCAGATACTTCCCACTTCCCTCCTGAGTTTTTCATCTTACTTCCACAATTAGGAAAGTTACTTAAAAAGATTAAAAGAAAAGAAAGGCATGAAAAGAATGGCTCAGAATTACAAGCTAATATTTTTAAATAGTAGCAGGCCACCGCAGTGAGGCGACTCACTGATCAGATTACTTTTTAAATTCTTTTTGAAGCAGTGGGCTCCCTCTGCTGGCTTGTGAGAACCATCCTAGATAGAAATAAAACCTTTACTTTAGCTTTTGAATGAGCACAAGTTGGTGAGATTTATGAACAAAGGTCAATTTAAGACACTCTGATCTTCACTCTCCTACCTAAGATGCACTTAAGCCTTTTAGACTTCAGGGGTCTAGTGTAAAGGACCAGCTGGACACCTACGTTGCATTTCTGCAAATGGATCCAAAAGAACACAGCACGGTCGCAGTGCACCAGCACGTGAGTGCAGATGTGACTGTGCATCTAGACACACGTGCATTGACAAAGAAGCTGCAGCACGGGAGGGAGCAAGCGCAGGGAGAATGCCATCATCAGCGCCATTCTACCTTAAGATAGGACCGGAGCGACAGCCACATCTTTATGTTCTGTACTTTCTTCAGCCGGAAATGAGGAACCTCCGATTTTCGAGCCCTCCTTGCTGACGTTAAATGTCCAAAGAGTTTCGCAAAAAGTAATCGCTAAAAAAGATTAAGACAAGGATTAATTTCTGAGTAGATTACCACAGACAATCAAAAATCCACAGAATTTAGATGGTTGTGGTTTTACCTGGTTAAGTATTACAAAAACGAAACAGGAAAATAATTAGCAGGTCAAAACGATTTAATGAGATACTAAAATACTTCAGGAATACTTGGAATATTATGAAAAAGATAAAATATTCTCTATTCAGAAGTCTATCTTGTACCCACCTGTTTATAAGTTCTTTCTGCTACACAGAGCAAGAAAAAGAAAATCCACACAAGAGACACACGAACCACAAAACTTATGATGACCATAGAAAGAACTACGACGTCTTCATTAGAACCGAATGCAATCATGTAAAGCTCGGAAGCCGAATGAGCCGTGAGTTGTTCCAAGTCTGTAGCTTGGGAGAGTCGGAAAACAAACGGAGTTAAACCCAGGATGAGCGAGATTGCATTTCCAAAAATCTGGTATCCTATTCCTGGTACGTGGCTGTTCACCTTCATGGAGAGAGGGGAAAAGAACAAACTTACACAAATCGTATCTACAGTACAATGAGTTCCTATTAAGCATTATTTTATTTATAGCGATATGAAATTATTCTGTTAAAATATAGTTTTAATACATGAATAATAAAATTTAAATTTCCAGTTTGAGAGCCTGTTACGTGTAAAATACAAGTTATTATTTCTTCAGTTTTTAAAGACAGTTCGTCATCAGATCTCTAAGTCACTAAGCAGATGCAAAAGGAAAGTTATTTCAGTCTTACTCAGATCTTTTCAAAAGCAAAATATTCACAAATACTGCAATATTAAATCCACCTAAATCCAGTTCATTAAAGGAAAAATCTAGAATTATACTTACTTGATAAACTTGTAATTTGTGTTTTTCTTTAAAGAGCTCAGTATACAAACGGATGTCCCCTTAAACTCTAAAACCATTTTAGAAGAGAGAGTATGCTAAAGGGGATATAAAACTAAGCAAGAGAAGGGGGAAAAGGGTCAAGGAAGCATAAAAAAGGAAATTGGAGGGGCAGGCTCTGTGGCCTAGTGGTTAAGTTCAGTGCACTCCGCTTTGGTGACCTGGGTTTGCAAGTTCGGATCCTGGGTGTGGACCTACAGCACTTGTCAGCCAGGCTGTGGTGGTGTCACACAAACAAAATAGAGGAAGATTGGCACTGGCGTTAGCTCAGGGACAATCTTCTTCAAGCAAAAGGAGGAAGATTGGCAACAGATGTTGGTTCAGGGCAAATCTTCCTCACCAAAAAAAATTAATTAATTAAAAAAAGAAGGAGGGCTGGCCCAGTGGCGCAGCAGTTAAGTGCGCACGTTCTGCTTCTCAGTGGCCCGGGGTTTGCTGGTTCGGATCCAGGGTGTGGACATGGCACCGCTTGGCAAGCCACGCTGTGGTAGGCGTCCCACATATAAAGTAGAGGAAGATGGGCACGATTTTAGCTCAGGGCCAGTCTTCTTCAGAAAAAAAAATATTAAAAAAAGGAAATTGGAAATAATGTGAAAACATAAGATTAGTAGAACTGGGAGGGATCTCAAACATCATCTAGCTAACTTGCTAATGTCATATTGTACATCATGTAAACGGTCTGCTAGGTCACAGAAGTGAAGGCACAGCACACCAACCAGATCCGAGAACCCAGACACTCCTCGTCCACAGGTCCTCATTGCTCACACCGAGATATGCGATAGGAAGCAGATCATTTTCTGGATCCAGTTATTTTAGATCCTGTCTTACATAAAGTGTGCACAACAGTTCTGGCATAATAACGCACAAGCAATTTAGAACTACGAGTTAAATCGTGCCTCGGTGTCCAGAGGAATCAGGCAAAACTTAACAAGTAGTAATGATCTGATAAGAACAATTTAACACACACTGAAATTGAAATCCACAGCATTTGTGCCCTACTTCTTCAAACTACTCAAGATTTTACCACCGGCTGCATTACTTCCACATATTTCAGCGGGCAAGCAAGTATGAATGCAAAGTTTCTATTTTGTATTCAAACAAATGCTAGTTTGAATTTTTTAAAAGTTTCGGGTACTAGTAAATAAATGAACCAGGAGGACTGATGCAGAAAACAATGAGTCGTCACCAACACTTGTATGTGTCTAGCAGCTTCTCAATTCGGTCCACTGAAAGCAAAAGAAAGGATAACGTACCAAAGAAAACTTTAGATTCTAGCATGTGCTCTTGGTCAGAAGAGTCAAACACTAGCAAACGAGAGTGGGGTGGTCTGGAGACAGACCGCTGCTTACCTCACAGGCGGAGCCAAATACAAATAAGAATTTTTTCAGCTTGAAGAAATGAGCTAAGTTATAAATATAACATTCCTGTAATTATTTAATACATTACTAATCTTATCCTTGAACTAAAAGAATAAAATTTACACACTCACTCTGTTCATTATCATGCCACTGATTTCAAGGACAGACATGTCTGCTTTCTTGCAGTCGTTGCCTTCCCACACTATCGCACTTATTTTTTCTAATCCAGGGTGGGAACTGTGGAGCCAGGGCAAATGACTCTGAAAAATAAACAGAAATTGGTGAGTACATTTATCACATTTCATAAATAAAACATATTCATGTGTATATAAAATTGTGTGTGTACACATATCTCTACACACAATTTTTAACTACACTAGAAAATAGAAATTGGTGATGCACTTACCAAACATTTTATAAACAGAATATATATATCTACATCTATGCACAGCTATATCTGTATCTATACACAATTTCAGTGACACTAAAATTCTTAAAGTTAGTTAGCTTATATACTGAACAGATGGCATAAAAAATTATACAGCTATAAAAATGTGTAAGTTCAGAACTTTCTATAACAGACATTAGGCAACCTATTGCTCAAAAGTATCTAAAATGCATGAGCAAAAGCACTTAGTTGTCAATCTGTCTACACAGCTACTAATATATAATGTTCAGAGACGATGAGTATCACATCGCTCACAATGCTGATTGTCCATTCAACACACGAGAACACGACACTCAGATCCGGCCTGCTCTGAAAGACTGAACAGTGACACGACCTCATCCTGACGGACTCTTCCTCACACACCTGCCCTTAGTATGTGATTCAGTTACTTTTCTGATATTTCAATCTAGTATTTCTCCAAAGGATCAATTTAACTTGCTTTCCTCGGAGCAGATATTGCAAACGGAAGCACACAGGACTAGAAGTACTCTCCCAGCAGAATAAAGTCTCTCAGTGGAACAAGGAAGAGAAAAAGGTAAAAAGAAAAACTGAAAGCCTTAATACAAAGGATCAGATGCTTAAGTTTGTTTGGGTCTTTTAGTTTGTTTTAGATCTATAGTTAAAGAAATAAAACTTCAAAACAGGATAGCTGTGGGTTAAGATAGCAACAAAATTAATGAAACACTAAAGGTTAGACCCCGAATGGGATGAATACGCTCATTACATAAACATACAGAATAGGATGAATATTACAGTATTTCTAACATTTCTAAAACATATTTCATTAAAATAATTTCTAACAATGGACAAAAGAATATACTCCAGTTATATTTATTCTTTGGAGGACAAAAATGTGATTAAAATATGGTAAAGATGTTTCTGTAAACTTAAGGAATACAGAATTCTCCTCTAGGGGGAGTAAAGTTGCATTGATTCATTTTGATTAAAGGTATGAAATAGTTCAATGATATGTAAGAAAACAGATGGGAAATTATTATTCTGAGCTCATACATTAATTTTCTTTCTGTAAAGTTATATATGCCATGTTTACTATTAACAGAATAAAAACTGACAAACAATTATGGGCAAACCATAATGCCAACAGCCATGCTACTGCAAAGCTTTTTTCCATTTAGTTATTTGCCTATGAAGAGGTTTCCCCTAAAAACTTATCTTTTCCAAAAATATGGAATTGCAATGTACACTAACTGTCATGGTGTATATATCACTACTGGGGAGCCTCAGGAACTGGGAGGTATTAAGTATTAACCAGCCACTTAATTCTTCAAATGACGTTTCATAATTTATCCCCAAACTAAATATTCTAGTTTGGAACAGAAATAATTTGCACCAAAATATGTATCAAAGTTTCCCTGAAAATTTAATAATTATGAAACATAACGAGACTGAAAAGCCAGGAACAAGTGCAAGGAGCTGAATGGAAGAGTACCAAGCCTGAGGGGTGAAACAGAACCGCTGATTGCGAGGCTCCTTTTCTTTAACTCTCAGTCTGCAAGAGTGAGTGATAGGGCTTCTGGATCCCCACACACGTCAGGACCAGGAGGTCCATCCACAGACGGAAAAGCAACAAGTCCTTCACGCTCCTTCCAAAAGCACTCACTTTGCCCAGCTACCTAACTAGCATTTGGTACCATTTTCCCATTTCTAGAAAGCCAAAAGGCAAGAGAAGGGAGCAACTAGAAACTGGTCAATTTAAAAAGAAGTAACTAAAAGGATCATACCTGTGTATGTGTGTGTGTTTGGCAAACGTATTCTGAAAAACCGCCTTGTTGAAATGTGTGCCTACAGTGGCTGGGGAGCAGCGTCATAAGAACGAGTTTACAAGGGCTCAGGGAAACATCAGAGCAAAGAATCTGATTCTATAATTCTTTACATAGGTTCTTCTTAGTATGTTTTCCAAACTAAAATTTGGAACCCTGTTAATGATTGTTTTTTATCCTCATCCAAAATCTGAATTCCTTTGCTCCTTGTTTGTTCCAAAGTGCCTGAAAACCTTAACTGGCGGCATGTTTTATTTCAAATAAAGTCACCACGACAACCACTTTCCCGGAGTTTCCACCTGTGGGAACTGCAGCCATTAAAATCTGGCGTTACCTACTGAAAAATGAATTTCACTTGAATATGGCTTTATATTTTATTATATATTCAGCCATGACTAGAGGAGAAAAAATTTCTCCTGCAGAAATGATTCAGTTAGCGTTTATAAAGAAACTAAAACAAACAATAAAACAAAACCACGAATTTGGGAACATCCCAAGTGGAACACAGATTCAGTGCTCGAGAGGATAGATTTTCAGTCCTTATGTGCAGAAAAGGGTCCTCCAAACCTCATACAGACCTGAGTCAAACAAGAAAAAAACTCGTAGCTTTTCATTACAGGGAGCTAATTTCCATTACAGAGCTACTAGTAAAACCGAAAACATAGCTTATTTTTTAGAAGGCGGAGAATAAGCAATGTGTGTAAAATCAAGCCTTTGATCCCAAAGCAAAACCAACGTAAGCTAGGATACTAAATTTAGATATGCAGAGTAGAACATTAAAAAAATTTATCTTACCGAAAAAGGAGCAGACTGCTATATACACTCAGGGCCAATTTCTTCCGTATAGCATTCATTAAAAACATTTTTTTTAATCATTTAAGAAAGGCCTAATTGGCTTGTTTTGAAAAAATTTTATTTTGCTTCCTTCATTCACTCAGCTAATGTTGGTTCAACACCTACTATGTGCCAAGCACCCCGTGATACAACAACGGGCAAAAGAACACAGGGTCCCCTCCCACGCCGCTCTCGGTGTCACTGGGATGTTCCTAAACCTCAGGTCGGTTACCACCCTCGGTGACTCAGGGGGACACGCAGGTGAGTCACCCACACCCTGTTCTCATGGACTGCTCACTGTTTTCCACTTGTTAAATTCCAGGGACCTTCAGCTACACCCTGGACCTTGTCACCACCCTGAACTGCTCTACTTCTGAAACAAGCCTTGAACCACGACCTCCCATCTTCCCGGGCCTCTCAAGCCTTCAATTCCAAAAGGCTTGCTTCCCTGAGCACACCTCCTTCAACCTGTCGGCTCCTTCTTGCTTTCATTTACCACTCAGTCTAACACATCTAGACTCCTACCACATCCATCATCTCAATCAGCGCATCAGCCCCTCTTCTGCCCCTCACATAGCAGGTCTTAACTGAGCACCCATGCTGTGTGACTTTGGCTGCATTATTTGACTCCGAGCCTCAGTTTTCTCATCTATAAAAAACACTAAACAACACTGTCGTAGGCTGTGAGGGTTACATGAGAAAACGCACCTAGACTACTTGGCACAGTGCCTAGCATACAGCAAGTGCTTACTAAATGTCTGCTATTACTATGATTATTACAACTACATTCCAGAGACTATCACACAACGGTGTGGCAACTACGAATTCACGGTTTCAGATTCCAGCTAGAGGTGCGACAATATGGCAGTGCAACTCTTGATTCACTGGCTTGAATACACGCATACACACACTCTCTCTCCACCATCTCCATTTGTCACAAAGGCTAACTTCAACCTCCACTGTCATCCACAAGTCCCCTATGCCACCGCCTCACTCCTCACGGCAGAGCCCCCTGGCCTCCTGCTCTCCAGACTAGAGACCACCAGGCAGTGACTCTCCCGTCATCTTCACGCATTCTTCCTCCTCCTTCTATCTCAGCAGATGGCGTGTCCCTCTTCCTGTGGAAGGCTAGGCTTCCTGATTATGCTTCCCCTCCAGTATCCTAAGGAACCTCATCTGACAACTCTTTCTCCTGTACCTCTGCAATTCTTCCCTACTGGTTTTCTCCTTTGTACACAGGTGCTCAAATAGCTCACATCTTGTGGGGTGGGGACCAAAATACTCATTCGACTGCAGTTTCCACATCTAACTGATATTTCACTTTCTCCACACCTTCACGGCCATGATTCTTAAACCTCATTCCTCATTCTCACTCCTCATGGCCCTGGAGCAAAGCTTCCTTCCCGACACTTTTCCTGTAGTTGAAGCCAAAATTCATGGATACCTTTTTTAATTGAAACACTTCAATCAGATAGAGAATAAATAATACTCGGCTTTATCAGATTTTAACTTTCTCCTCTATTTGCTGCAGATATTTTAACAAAAAAATATTACAGGCAAAATTGAAACCCACTTTGTGCCCTTCCCTGCTCTTGTCCCCTTCTATTCCCCAGATCTATTATCCTAAATGTGGTGTTTATTATCACCTTGCATGTTTTTATACTCATGTTTTATATTCTTACTGTATATGCTTTTATCCATTCATAATACATAATATAGCCTTGCATGTTTTAAAACTTTACATAAATGGTATATTTTATATATAATTCTGCAAATTCTTTCATTCAAAATTACATTCACAAGATTATTCGTTTTGATATATGTAGCTCCGAGCTCCTTCAATTTCACTGCTGTATATTGTTTTCTCATATGCCATGATTCATTAATTCTGCTATTGTTGGCTATCACATTATTTTCACTATTACACACAATACAATGAACATTTTTAAATACGTCTCCTTGTGCCCACCTTCCCAAGTTTCCCTGGAGTGAGATGAGAGTCCTGGGTTAGGAGGACCTGCGATTTCACCACGTGATGACGCACTGCTCCCCAGAGGAGCTGCACGGGCTTCTGCTAACATCGGCACTGAGCAAGACCTCTTCCTTCTTCACACCCTCGCCAACACTGAAGGCTGTCAGATTTTTACATTTCTGACAATCTGGCCAATACGAAGTGCATCCCATTGCTCTAATGTACCTTTCCCTGATTACTAACGAGGCTGACCATTGTACCTGGACATTAGACATCTGGGTGAGTTGCCTGGTCACATCTTTTGTCCATTTTTCTACTGAGTCATTTGTCGTTTACTCATTCACCTGTACGAGTTCTTTATGGGCTCTGTATAGTCCTACTGTGATAGTTAACGTGCTGCAAATATCTTCTTCTGGTCCGTGGCTGGTCTTTTAACAATGTTTATGGCTTAACTTGTAGCGCAAAGTTTTAAATTTTAAGACATTCAAATTTATCAATCGCCTCATTTTCAATGTTTGTGCTTTTTGTATCTTGTTTAACAAATTCTTCTCTTACCTAAAGTAATGCAGATTTTTCTTCTATATTTTATTCTAAATATTTTAAAGTTTTGCTTCTTCACATTTAGGAACTATCTGGAATAAATTTTTGCATATAGATAATCGTTTGATCCACAACCAGATACTGAACAGCCCATCCTTTGCCCACTGACTTGTAATGCACTTAGGTCATACATTAGGGATGTATCTGTTTCTGGGTTTTGTACTCTGTCCCATTGGTCTACTTGTTTACACACTGCCTTAGTCTGTTTGGGCTGCTATGACAACATGCCAGACTGGATGGCTTGTGAACAACAGAAGTCTAGTTCTGACAGTTCTGCAGGCTGCGGAGTCCACAATCAAAGTGCTGGCATATCTGGTGTCTGGTGAGAGCCCAGGTCCCGGTCCTTGTTTTTGCTGTAACCTCTCATGGCAGAAGGGGCAAGGGAGCTCTCTGGGGCCTCTTTCCAGGGCACTAATCCTGCTCGTGAGGGCTCCCCCCTCACGACGTAATCACCTCCAAAAAGCCCCACCTCCAAATACCATCGCACTGAGGATGAGGTTTCAACACACAAATTGCGGGGAGCGGGTGGGGGGGGGGGGCACAAACGTTCGGTCTGTAGCATACCCCTACACTGCACTATCTTGATTATTACACCCTTACATTTTTATACCCAGAAGGGAAAGTCCTCCTGTCGTTCTTCAAGATTGTTTTTGCTATTCTTGACACTTTGCTCTTTAACGTGGACTTTTAAATCAGTCTAGTCCAACCCAAACCAGTCGAACAAACCAACAAACGTGCTGGTAAGATTCTGATAGAAAAAGCAGTGATAACGGGCATCTCTGTCTTGCTCCTGCCTTTAACAGAAATGCTCCTAAAACTTCCTCATGAAACATGACAGGTCTTTAGAAGGCTCTTTGATAGCCACCCTTCATCAGATTAAGAAAGTTCCCTTCTATCTCTAGCTTTCCCAGCGTTTACTTGTTGGTTTTATGATTAGGATTTGATAAGGAATAGGATAAGAGAGAGAAGGGGAGAAAGAGTGAGGATTTTAAACGGCCACCAGGTTCTGACTGGTGAATGGATGGATAGAGATGTCGTTCACCAGGTTTTGAATGCCATGAGAAAGCAGATTTATGACGGAAGATGGGGTGTTTGGTACATTTGAGGTACTGGTGGGATATTCAAATGAAAGTATTTATGGACTTGTGCTGTCCAATCTGGTGCTTTCTCACGTGTGGCTACTGAGCGCCTGAAACATGGCTAGTCCAAATGAGACATGCCGTAAGTGTTCACAGCAGATTTTGAAGACTTGGTATAAAAAATGTAAAATATTTCATTAGTATTTTTCATATTAGTTATATGTTAAAGTGATAATATTTTGGATACACTGGGTTAAATAAAACATACTGAAATTAATTTTACCTTTTTAAATGTTTTTAATGAGGCTCCTAGAAAATTTAAAATTACATATGTGACATTATATTCCCGCTAGACAGCATCACTATAGGCACTTGGAGATGCAAATCTGATATTCATGAGATGTAGATTTGTGAATTATAATCTTAGGTGGCGTTAAGGCCACAGGTGTAGATAATCTGACCATGAAGTATGCTGACTGAGAAAAGGACTAACGCATCCAAAACACAATTTGACCTTCAAAACTCCATTTACCAACAACTCCTCAGGAACATATGTTTGCAAGGTGAGAGACACAACCACAATATCAGTACTGAGATTCTGTGTCCCAAGGAAGCCAGACCACAGCTCACATAAAAAAAAAAATTACAGGAATATTATTTTAATTGAATGCAAGCTTTTTCTTCACCTCGGTAAAATGTGTACATACATTCGAAGGAGCTGGACTGACAGCCCCACATAACCCAACTCTGTAAACCAACCTGATGAAAAGGGTCGTCTCTATATTCTTTTTTCACACATGGATTAATCTGAGGATTTTCCACATCTGTCTCACTGGTACAAGATGATCGGCATTCTGCACAATGTAACAAGTCTTCCCATAAGACATCTTCCGTTTCAGATTCTGGCCTTGTGCTCTCAGAATCCTGTCTGGAACTTGAACAGCGAGAGCTGCAACTAGTACCCGATTTAGGGGCATCCTGAAATCAAGATATTCTTTGACATTAATACAATTTATGTACCCTTTCCAACTCAAAGGATTTTATCAGAACCATATATTGCTACTTTTTGCTTAAACAACAAAAACACTGTCAAATGACAGTGAAATAGATAACAAAACATTAAAAATACATACTAGTTTTTAGGGAGTAACAAAATTTCCTCATATCAAAATTTGATTTCACAGCTGAGCTCAAGTGCTATTTCGCATGCAAAGGGTGTGCCCATTTTCTCTTCAATTTTATACGAAGTCCAGAATCCAGGCGGAGACCAGCTTAAGTTCATATGGGCCACACAGGCAGGGAACATTAACTCATTTTAAGTGACATGTTTAATGGAGTTATTTTCTCACTCTAGTCTTTTTTAGCAACCAGAGAGTTCGTGTATATATTGTTTTTGTTTTGCAAACAGAAGTTCAATAAATTGACATAAAATTAACAAATAATCTATATCAGGAAGATAATAGCCAACTTATGTTTTTGAGACAATAAATTGTATAAAAGTGAAAAACTAAAAGGCCCAAGTTAAATAATTTCTAATCAATTTACTCTTTTCCTAGGAGTTTTTTAATGTACAAAATAAACACTTCTGAGCAAAATTTTGATTTAAATTAATTCAAACTAGCTTTTACTGAGTAAAGAATGATAAGAGCCAGCCTTATGGCCAAGTGTGCTGAGACTTTTGGACTTGTTTTTAGCTCTCCTCTGTCACTAAGATTTGTCAGTTCTACCTCTAAATGCTTTATATTTATCCCCTTCTCTTCCCCGCCCTATCCCCGAAGGTCAGACTTCAGCACTCAACCTTGTTCGCTTCAAGAGGCTCCAGCTGACCCCACCGGAACGGCCTCCCCTCTCTCCAGATCACCTTTCCTAAAGCGCAGCTGTGCTTTCGCTCCTCGACCAAACTCCCCTGCGGCTGCCCGCTGCCCTGCCGGGTGAAGTCCACTCGCCTCACACGTGCTGCTTTCGGACCTTGTTCTCCGTCTCCACACCACAGCCTCCTCCTCCAGACACCGGGCCACGCCCCTAGACGCGGCTGCTTCTCTGCCACTCCAGCCTGCTTGCGTCCCCGTGTCTCATTGTTAACCCTGCTCTCCCTTAAAGCCGACTCGACAGTGTCAGGGGCACCATCGCCGCCCCTCTCTAGCTGGCTTACCTTGTTGCTGGGCCTTACTTTAGTCGTCTACCAAAGGGGAATAAAACTACCCGCCTTAAAGAGATATTGAAAATTAAGTGAGCACTGTCCCTTTAATATAAACCCAGCACAAGGCGGGGGCTCGACAAACGTTAACGTCTTCTATTTTTAGAGCGATCACTCTGTCCCTGAAGTGAGTTATTCTATTTATATTCATTTGACAGTAACTTTGCACTGCCATTCAGCATCTATAATATTCTCTGTGTTAATTAAATGTTCAGGTGTTTCACATTCTCAAATACACTAAGTCCACAGAAGACAGAAATCAAATACTACTTTTTTTGTGCTATCTTCTTAGCACAGGTAACAAAATATCGTGAATGAAAGAGACATATTATCGATCATTAATTTATTGATGTTAGAATGGGGTACCACAAACGTATATTTAGTGTAGTTAGAGTATTTTTGGGAGGAGGGTTGTTTGTTTGAGGGAGAATTAAAGAGTTTTTGACAGAGTTGAGCAGGAAAATGAATAAAGAAATAAAAAGAGAAAAGAAATACGGAAAGAAATAAAGGTTAAAAATCAGTCCACTTCGGTTTATAAAAAGCACTCCACAAATATTTCAGATTTGCTAATGTCAACAGAACACGATGCACAAGCAGTTTTCATCACAACAGTTGTCATTAGATAGCAAGGCACAGAATTAAGCAATCAGTAATTGCTAATTTAAAATTTCTGATACAGCCAGCTTATTATCTACCACTAGTTTCTAATGCAGACTTGCCAATCAGATACAGAAATAAGTGACGGGATTAAAGGCTTGAAGACTGTTTCACTGAAACTAATGGGTGATTTCAGGGATAAGGAAACACCTATAACTCTTTATAAATGTGTTTTGCCAAATACTGATTAATAAATGGGATATTTTACAAATGTGATATCTAAAAATTATTGCCTGTAATTGCTTACATGTCAAACAGAATTTTACTTGCAATATTTAGGTGATTAATCGCCACTTCGAATTTACTAGGAATTGCTGAATAAAGCCTAAAGATAGGAAATTTTTGAATTGAAGAAAATAGCTCAAGTTAATATTGGTTTGCTGTGCTCGTTTCAAATCTTTAGACAGAGAGCTAAAACTAAGCATATAATCAAATTAAGAGAAGAAGGGTTATTTATTTGAAGGGAATAAGCATTTACAGCATAAACGCTTTGTTGCAGGCAGTTACGCATAATTTATTTAATCCTAACAATTGGAGGAGGCTGGTCAGCTTCTCTCCCCACTGTTCACATGTAGAAACTGAGACTCAGAGAAGTCAAATAATTCTTCCAAAGTCACTGAAGTAGTGTGACTCCAAGTCCACGGTTTCTTCATCACGCTCCCTATCAAATGCTGCCTTCATTAGCGGAAAAGCTAATCCACAATAGGGAATAAAAACTGAAAGGTCCTTGCAGAGTTAAACAAAGCAGGAGAGAGTGGGAACAAGACAAATGCTTAAAAGAAGCTCTCAACCCCCAGGCTACCCCCACAGGCCAGATAATCAAGTAATTCCACCACCACCTTCCCAACGGGAGAGGGGAAAAAGCCGACCAGACACAGTGACGAGCAGGCGAAGGAAGAACCCGGAGCGGGGGTGGGCTGAGGGGTGAGAGGCAGGGAGGTTACGAGAAAGTCTACACACTGAACGACAAGATCGCACCTCACCCCCACCCACCTCGGTAGCTGGCAGAACAGCTCCAGCCCCTCGCCACCAGAAGACGGGATGATGCTTCCTGAAAAACTACATGCCCCAAAAAGCATGTCTATCCATATTGACATCTGGGAGGCTGGTAACAAACGGCTGGGTCGCTGACCAGTGACCTTGCAGGGGAGCCCACCAGTGCCCCATGTACGGTGCTTCCCCAAACGATTTCTCTGTGCCTCACCCTTAAAGAAAAAGCACCAACAGTAATTCGAAGAGTAGGGTAATATATGCATAAAGATGCAAAACAACACTACAAACTTCCTGTCTCAATTTTACTTATTCAAAGGAGGTTTTGTTTTGCTTTTTTTTAAATACCTTTCAAAGTTGGGTTGAATTGAGAGTCAAAATTTTTTGGAACTGAAATGCAGTTTTTAAAATATCTTCTCACCTAAAGTTCCTCACTTTACAGATGAAGAATCTGAAGACTTGATTTTATTTTTATGTAATCTTTTACACCATTAAAAATGATTTAAAACAATCAATGCCTATTAGCTAATTATCAACCTTAGCTTGAAATCTTAGAAGATTTTAAGCAATACATCTATTTAAAAACCAAGATTAGTAGAATAATGTTTTGCCTCTCAAGAATCTCAGAAGTTCAAAATACAGGTGCAAATAAAGAAGAGTAAAGATTACAGGGTGAGAAAAGTACATCTAAAGCCAAATAACTTAAAATATAGGCGAGTGGAGACCTGCTACAGGAGGTCCCAAGTCCCTTCCAGGACCAGCTGACCTCTAAGTGCGTGAAGAGTACGACTGAACTTCACCAGCACGGTTAACTGGCTAGGAACAGGCGGCTGCGCATCAGATGATGTGGGCGAGGACATCACGAAGAGACACACTGCATTCACGTCTGCCTGACTGCAGCCACGGGGGGAAGAAACAGCCAGTCACCAGAAAGACCCACGGGGAGACACGATGACAGAGAAGAGGACAAGCAACAAGCAACTCTGATGATCTTACAGCCCTCAAGGTATTCACAGGGCAGCACAGCATAATATTTGACTTCTCAAAAGTGTAACCCTAAATCATCAAGAAAAAAAATTCTCACAGTCCAAAACAAGTAAAAGGTAATGCTTATCAAAAAGTGACATAAGGAGCAATTCATTCGCCTTGAAGCGAGATAATGAAATGTTCTGTCCTTAGAATAAAAACTGAAAATACAACAGAATGGAATTCTTTTTCTATTTACATAGTTTCAAGAGAGGTGATAAAGTTGGAAAGAGTTTAGAGAAAAACAAATTATTAAAGAAAACAGAGTCAAAGAAGAAAAAAGAATTGAATCTTACAGTATGGGCAACTTCACTGGTGACAGCAACATGAAAGATTTCACTTGGAATACTAACTTTGTTATAGTCAAGAGGTCATAAAGCCTTTCAAACTGTGGAAAAGACTAACACAAGAGCTCACAGACTGACTCTCCAGGACGGTCTTCTCTAGATGTAAACGGAATGTAAGAGTCTTTAGAGATAAGGCACAAAATGAGTACAAATGGAGAGCTATTTATCGTGGGCAACACACAAATCTAAAACTACTACTCTATGTAAGATATTAGTACTGATGGGAAATATCGTTATTTCCATAATTATATTCAGTTGTTGAAATAAGCTGTAAATTAGTAACATACAAAACAGTTATGCGTGTATAGATGTAAGGCCAAAGCATGTACCTCATTAGGGTGCTGTTTCTTATAATGGTGTGACTTTCTGTTCCGGAAAACACTCTCGGAAGGCCTGTCCACGTGGCGGCGTAGTGGGTATCCTGTGTCAGGACCTTCCTCACTGGAGACTTCATCAGAGACGTTTGCTATTGTCCTTTGGCTGTCCTAAGTTGGGATACACAAAGAGCAGTACTGGTAATTTCTGACTGACCTCGCAGCTTTAAAACCACAACATTTTAAGTTATACATACATGTATACACACACCTTCAAATACCTTCAAGAACCTTAACGTAACTGATTAGTACTACCTGACTTTTTGAAAAAATTGACTTAAATCAGTGACTATATTGTTATTTTAGTTTTAAGAGTAATTCAACAGCCATTTGTCAAATATCGTCCTATAATGTTTCTGTTCACAAAAGGATTTGAAATAGCTTACAAAATAAAGAAATAGAAAATAGGATAAAAGCAGAACAGAGACCATTTAGAAGAAGCTGAGAGACCTGAGATTAACTAATTGTACTATTTTCACAAACTGATAATACCGTCAATTCTAAGACCACTGCTGATTAACAATGGCTTATGAGGCTGGAGGCGAATGGTAGTTGATCGTGTGCAGACAGACAGCATTACGATGTATCAATTCGTAAGAGACATCCACATTTCAGAAACCCTGACACTGACAAGCTCCCGGGTACGAGTGTTACTGACACTTTCACGTTCCTCTCATGTCACTTTGGCAGGTGATACACACCTGAAATGTGACTGAAAGCCGTATTACTGAAAACTTACTTGTTGAGTGATGACAGTGATGTGAGGTCCACCTTACCAGACAGTTAAATGCTTTAAAAATCTAAAATCAGAGGACGTGACCGTATTTCATGCAGCCCATGCTACTTATTGTACAGCTACCGAAAATACACGTACTGTCATGTACTAACACATACTTCACTCAAAACTAGAGAATCCCCTTTTCTCTATCTTCCTCAACACAAATGTTGATGCTTACATTCCTAAACGTAAGACAGGTAACATCTTTTAATTTGACCATATTTTTTTACTGTAATAGCTTTTAAAGAATAAATTATTTAACCAAAGAAATTCAGTGAAACAAAGAGAGAGAAGATATGACATTAGGCTTTCTTACAATAAACCCAGGGTTTCTCTATTGTCCTGGAAAAGTAAGCAAACAATTGCTATCCATAACAAATATGTCCTCAACAAGAATTTTTTTCAAATTCAAAACAAATGTACTGACACCAAAGGTAACGAAGGTAGGAAAAACAAGGTAATATTTTCTTATAAAGAATGTGAACAGAAAACCAGGTTCCTAGTTCAGTTTCTAGAATAATTTAGATGTTGCATTTAAAACAAATTCTTACACACACGTGGAAAAGGGGGAAGGGAAGGGAAGGTTTAACAAACATCAACTACAGATTACAAAGTGCTTTAACATTCTGGAAAAATTGGAGCCAACCACCAATTCAGAAGATGCCAAGTTATACTGGTAATCAAGTTGACTGACATTCCTTTAGCTGACTGCCAGCTTCATTAGCGTGATCTGTAAAGGCTCACAGAATAAAGTCTGGAGAACATGCATGGTTCAAGGGCAACTACCATGTCTAAGTCACTTCCCATCAGCTAATGAGAAATCACACCAGCCAACGATGTAGGAGCTCACGCTTACCTTGCTGGGAGTGTTCCGCAGAGCCCCTGTGCTCCAGGCTGTCTCTTCTGGCCGAAGAGTTTCACACTGAGGCTCATGGCTCTGCACTCCATCCTCACCGCTTTTAACAGTCTTTTTCCCATCCAGGGATACATAGCCATTGTCAGTCTCAGTGGATTTATCAATTGAATTCTTCGCTTTCTTTGACCTATAAAGAAAATATGCAGAAGCATGTTATGTGGACTTAGCTTATGTTGGACAGGTCACTGACGGAATCTATCATCTGTTAATAATTAAATCTGGTAGTTATCTCTCGAAATTTTAATGGCCATCTTATTTTTACAATAAATAATTTAGAAATGTAATAGCTATCATATAAAATAAACATGTAAATCAATGTCCTAGTTCAGCTCATTTTGTGAGTTTTGAGGTCTTGCAAACAGCACTTCGAAGAGACATGCCCTAATTTACCATGCCATTCTTGGTCAAAATCACCTGGTCTTTGAGCAAAATCTAGGACCAAAATGTTGCCCATTTTATTATAGTTTAATAATATATTTTTAAAGCTTTATTTTAAAAAACTATCTCAGTACTTATCAGGTTAAGTTGTAATTAGTGGTTTAACTTAGTTTTAATATTTTCCTTTACCCAAATACTTTACTGTTAGTCTATATACATAAATATCTCTGGTAAATTCATTTTAATATACAATGGAGACATAGGACCTTTGGTAACATAAAAATACATGGAAAAAAGGGAAAACTTTATACAAGCTTCTAAACAATGGAAGAAGTAGAAAAGAAGAACACAAAGAAAATAAAGAAGTAACATCTTTCACCCACTGAAATACTCTGGAAAAAACATTAGCAATCATGTAGCTTATAAAGACCTAAAAGGCTACAATTGAGGTTCTTCATTTATAAGAATTAAATTTTTCTCAATACATAAAATGCAACATGGGAATAACAGACAAGACATTTGTGATTACTCAGCAAATGCCTGAGGAGTCTTCTTCAGAGACCACAGCGGGTGAGAGCACGGCTACGCAAAAGAAATGCTTAGTAGAAATAGGATGTAAGTCCCACACAAAATTAAAACATGCTCACAGCAGACTCAGTCTATCATAAAACATTATTAAAAGGCAATTATATTTAAATAAATCCCCTTGAATTTTCTCTAGAGTATCAGTTTTGCAAGGAAAAAAAAAGTTAAACTAGTATATTCCCTTCACGTAAGGTCAAAACACGGAAGTTTTAAAAAAATGCACAAAAAAGTTATCTTTAAAGTTACTTAGTTTTACTGAAATATTTTTAGAACCGCACAGGACCTTAAAGTCTCCTATTCTAAACGCTCACCTTGGAAACAAGGACTCAGAAACGTGAAGAGGTCTAAGTGACTTATTTCAGGTCACACAGCCGGGCACAGGCAAAGCTGGCACAAGAACACAGCCTGACTAGAGGTTAGTTATACTCCCCACAGTACCTCCCACTGCCCACTTCTTTGGGAAACTGCCTATTAGGATTTCTTCTTAACATACTCATCAAAGCCTGGAAAGTTTCTGTCTTACACAAACAGGCCTCTCTCCTTCCTGACCTTCTCCTGCAAGACTACGAAAGGGGAAAGACAGACCAGACTTCCCACGTGCGCTACAGAGCTCCAACGCCTTCTAGTCGTTCAGCTCACATCTCCACAGGGTCGCGGGGCTCAGAACCCCGTCTTCTGAGCCTTTTGTTTCTCTATGACCCTAAGAGGCATGGAGAGACAACGGAATGAGCTGCAGAACAAAGATCATTCAAGAATGCCAGAGGAAAGGAGGATAATGGATTACAGCAGAGGAGAAAGGGCACAAACAGAAAATAAAAGGCGCAGAGAAAACCTGTGACCTTCTCTGCTTGGGGAGGAAAGTGACAGAAACACCAGTAATTGATCATTCCCTTCACTCTCCCTCAACACTGTGCAACAGGCAGATGTAGGAAAAGACCAAGGGAGAAGAAGTCACTCGATATCCTGAAAATGTGAGACCCTCAAAGACAGAGGAGGAGTGTGCTGGAGAGACATTTCTGAAGGGTCACTGAAATTACACGGGGCTGGAAGGGGAGGGGAGAAAAAGAGGTGAATGAGGTGAAGGAAGACTGGAAAGTTGGCAGAACCATTAATCACACAGGACATGCAAGAGAGGAAATTTATTTGGGAAGAAACATGGAAACGTTGGACCTGAAGTGCCCAGGAACATCCTGGGAAAGACCAGTAGGCAGCTGAAAACACAGGCCTGGAGGCCAGGAGTCAAGTAGAAAAAGTGACTGAGAACCTGCAGAGTGAACCAGAACCCCTGCGGGGAGGAGATAAGGGCCTGGAGAGAAGGGCTCTGAGTCAGCAACAACGGCTGCTTTAAGGCGTTTTCTCAGGGGAACGTATTCTTTCCTCCCCAGGACAGGGTAAAGACTGTGTTCAGCAGGGCAGAGGGACTAGCAGGCCCACTCCACGTGATGCCCTTCAGCTATCTCCCACTTCCTCCCTTCCTTATCTCTGCCTCCTTCCCAGCTTCTCTGGGCTGTTTCCCTCCCCACTGTCTCCTGAGAGCACCTGTGACACCATCAGGAGACATGAACAGTAAGTTGCTAAGCTATAGTAGCTATCTGATGTTTCTCATCAACTAAATGCAGGTCAGCTGCAAACCAAGCTGAACCGACGAAGAAAATACTAAATGTAAGCACCACCCTCAGAGTTGACAAAGTAGCTCAAAATACAAACTGAGGCAGCTTGGCAGGGGCTGGTAATAACAGCAGTGGCAAGAGTGTTGCTGGAGTGGGACAGGAGGGGCAGCCCAGCGGCAGCCAAAAATGGCGGCCCATTCAAAGACAATTTTGGAGCAGGGTGCCAGGTGCAGCCCAGCAGGGTTGGGAGACAGGCGACATACAGAAGATTCATTGAATAAGTAAGTATATTTCAGTGATAGAGAAGGAAGATATAAATAGGGAGAGGAGAAAAGATAAATGAACTTTGTGGTATTGTATTTGAATTGGAGCTATCACTGCAAATCCATGGTTTATAATATATCTCAATTGATATAGAAATAAATACAAATGTAAAGAGATAAACACACATGCACATTTTCTAGCTCTGCCCATTGAGAACGCAGCGGGGGAGCAAAAGCCCAGCAGCAATTAGCACATCTAGCACTCAGATCTTGGTTTCTATACACCACACTCCTTGAAGAAATGGCTGAGGCCAGGGCTGAGGCAGAGAAGTACAAGTTGAACGTGAAACAGAAAGCAAGGAGGTGCTCCAAGAGTGACAGGGAACAAGACGTCACCAAGATTTTAGAACTCAGTTTAGATCTTCTAAAACTGACATTTTTCTTAAGATTTTTTTGCACCTAATATTGAAACAGTCTCATTCAGATGCTGGCAAAGCAGTCACAAAATGAGACAGTTGAAAACAGTGCGTCTTTAAAAACCTTAGATTATAGTTGTCACAATTAAAGGGAACAAATCCAAATGGATTTATCCATTATAATATCAATGACTGGTAGTTGGGTCATGCTACAGACCAAAAGGAGGAAAACTGAAGCCTGAATCTCACTTGATGACAGGCATGTTGTAGAATTCCAAAGGCGCCCACCTACTACCTTAGAGGGGTTCTAAATGCTACGTAACGCAGGATCAGCTCTGGACACCCAAACAACTCACTAACCCCCCAAAAGGAAAACGTATCCACTATGCTACTTACAACTGCTTATCAGAAAGCCTTGAGAAATGTCTAAGAAACTGACTTTGCAGTGATAAAACTACCACAACCTACTGTTAGAAAGGAGAGCTATTAAAAAGAAAAAAAGACTAACAGAGGGAGACAGAATCCAACCCAAGCTAAGAACCAAACCAAACCTCTACCTTCTCTGGAGGAGGAACAGGTAGCTGCAATAGTCAGGGAATCAACTCCATGCCATGTTACAGAAACTATTAAAACTTTGGAAAATGTCCCCCCCAAATTACAATCAATGCAAACACGCCCAGGATATAACTGCTTAATTGTATAACGCATGATAAACTTTATCAGAAGAGGACAAGCACAAACTGATGAAACAATGATATTAGTAGAGGATTTAACAAAAGTGACTGAAAACAGTAATTTGCAGTGTCATTAACTTAGCGCTTTCATCAGTTATACTCAGTACTTTGATGACAGCTTTTTAACTTTTTTCAAATTTATTAAATATATATGTAAACTGGTAACATAACCCTTAAATGTCTGAAAAACTATTCAAAATAATAGCACAAGATTAAGTTAGGTTTAATTATTTTTGAAGTTTTCTATAATTATATTTCCCTATTTGGTAAATCTTTATTGTGGTACAAGCTATAAAAAAAGCCCAATGTACAAAAATAAAATTTCATACCATAGTATACGTTTTATTTTTCTAAATAACAATGCCTTTATGTTTTTAGATAATTGAGGCAGGGATTAAAGAAAAAAAAGTGATACAACTCACGTGGGCTATTAATAAAGCCAATTTGACCTACAGTGCTGATAAAAACAAAATAAGCAATTTAACAGAAGTACGACAGTACTTGAGATATCACAAAAGAAACCAAAACCAAGAAATCCTAACTCAATATACTTGATGACATATATTCATTCTCATACAGATGTATTTACACATATCTCAAATGAACTTGATGGTCTATTTGTTCATTATCTACATAGTATTATAATTTATCAAAACAAAATCCGTAACAGGGCTGTCATATTTAAAGTCACTAATATTCAACACCTGAGCCGAAGCGCCAGAAAAGGGACAGTGCATCTCTGTGCCATATAAAGCCTTGAATAAATACAAACCCTGATAAAAAGAAAGCAGCGTGCCAGAGATCTCTGAAGACAGCGCCAACGCCGTAAGAGGTGTTTGTGCCGTGGCTCGGAACTGCTCCCTCCTGTGTGTTGTCGCTGGTACTAGAACCATCACCTTCTCTGTGCACTTCCAAATGGGCCGCTTTTCTTAACTTCCTTTGTGAGAAGAGATCAAGAGCGGAAGGTAGCTTTAAAATTTTAACGACCACTTTCTCGGTAGTATGTTCAAGATTTTGGTAAACATAAACACAGGAACTTTAATACATAATGAAATTCAGATTTACTGGATGAAAGTTAATCCAAATATCAAGGTACGCATTCCAGCCCATTTCTGTAAACATTAAAGTGCTGTTCCTTGCTCACACTGACAGGCAGTGGGCACTAGGCTGTAAGGATCGCACTGCACAGGCATTTACAAAAGCATTTCTTCCCTATGTGAATGCCACTTATCTGCAGACAAAGAAACAAGAAAATTTAGATCAGAGAGACTTAGAATCTAACTGACCAGCAACGCTATTTGTTTAATGTAGGTATTATCTTTTCAAAACAAAAAGGGCTTAAATCTCACCATTCCCCAAACTGCAAATGACACGATCTCTTACGAACGATATTCAAAAGAGGAAGTGCTCCAAAAGATGCTAAAAGCAGAACTTCAATGGGCTGAGTGGCCAGTGAGACTGGCCAGGCTTACTCAATCAAGGGGCAATATTAAACAGCTTCAGACAGCGTTTAATAAATACAATTTAGCTGAAATTTCTTCTTGGCTCTTGGTTTTGCCAAAGCATCTCATAAGTACAAGATTTTGTAAACAGCAGGAGTTATCAGCAACTCCAGCTAACCGATATTCTCTACATTGATATTAGGTACCTGAGAACCGAGCTTTAAGAAAGAAAACAAAGACAAATACAGACATGTGGTCTGAAAATGGTCTGGAAGCAAATACAGAAACGAAACCACTTGGTAGCTCTTGGTTCTGAGGCTCACTGCTTTATTTGAAAGAGCAACTTTACAAGATAACCTTTTATTCTAGTCAAGAACAATCACGGATTCAAATTACAGAAATCTATGAAGATATTCCCTTTAAACAGCGAGTACCTCCTTCTTTTACCCCCTGTACTCAGAGGGGGTTTGGGGGTTCTTGTGGAGACAATCTGGCAGTGCACAGTTCCCAGGAGCAGCATGAGCCATACGGGCCCGATCACTTCCGTCAGAGGGATGCTATGCGGGCTAGAAGCGGAACAGAATAACACTATTGCGGCAACTACAAAAAGGGAAAGAAAAGACGTTTAATTATAGACCTGACAGTCACTTCTTCAAAAACTTTTCTAACGTTGCTTCTTGCCAGATTATTTTTCTAAATTTAAAGGAGTTTAAAACGTTACCCTAGACAAGCTCTTTCAGACTATTTTATTGTTTGCTGTCAGCTAACTGGGCTATTCAGTAATAAACTCTTGGAACAAGATAACACCCAACATAGTCTCTAAAGTGCAGACCTTAACACTGCAAAGAAAACTAGACGCGTACGAATCCGAGGGCATTCCTGGAAAGATCACAATCGGAAGAAGGGCATTAACCTGAGGGCACTTAGTCTGTGTCATACAAACAGGGAAGTCTACAATAAGTGCATAATGAGGCTATGAAGAGCCAGGGTGGTGGTCTAGCGGTTAAGATTCGCCTCTCTCCACCACGGCCTGGGTTCGTTTCCTGGTCAGGAAACCACACCACCTGTCTGCTGGTTGTCATATGTGGCAGCTGCATGTGGGGCTGTGATGCTGAAAGCTCTGCCACCAGTATGTCAAATACCAGCACGGTCACCATGGTGCACAGGTGTCAGTGGAGCTGCCAGACTAAGACAGACTAGGAGGAAGCACCTGGCCACCCCCTTCCAAAACTATGAACAGCAGTGGAGCAGGTCTGATGCAGCACCAGAAGGTGAGAGGATGGCACAGAAAGACTAGGCAGGTGTACACTATCTGCTGCACACCGGGATGCTGGGAGTCGGAATCTGACTCGACGGCACTAACAACCAAAGGCTATAAAGGGCTTCTTTTCAACAGAGGTCGATCTCCTCAGAATGAAGAACATAAACCTCCTCGGGCATATCTTTAGGGAAACCACTCAACACCCATCAATGCTAAACCACATGAAGAAGAACTCTTGTTTTTGCCTGCTCAGCATCCTTCAGACTTTCTAGACATAAACCCTCTTTATCTTTTGCAGATCGGCCTCCTTTTCTGTCAATCAAATGGTCTTATTTCTCCCACGTCAGGGATGGACACGTAATGCAGGCTTGCCAGTCTTAATTCTTGGCACAGGAATTAACAAAAGATGGGTATATGAGCTCCACAAGGTCATCAGAATCTTTTTCAAGGACTAATACAGGTGCTTGAAGGTAGCCTTTCTCCTAGTTCATAAAAACTAAAGACTATAGAAATATGAAATTGCCAGGGGCCACCTCAGCCACCATGCAGAAAGAGCCTCCCTAAGAATGAGCCCAGAAAAAGGAGAGCGAGGCAACAGCATCAAAGTAAGGACACCGTCTGAGCCCCCAGGCCCAGCGACGCTTGAACCCAGGGCCCAGGAGGACCACGTTCTGTGTCGGAACAACTGGAGAACTGGAACGTCAGGAGATCTCTGTTCCTTTTGTTAGGTGTGATGATCGTAACAGGGCTGTGTAATGCGCATAGGTTGAAGAGACGCACATTGATGCATTCAGGGGTAAAATGTCATGATGCATGTAACTTCCTTTAACAAAACAGATTAAGTAAATATCCCCAAACATTGCGAATTATTTAATCTACGAGATGGGCATACTGGCGCTTGGGGTGACTGTGTAACTGACCATCTAAACCAGGACTCTCGAGAGTGAAGGGAGAGTGAATACAAGCACCTGGACAACACAAGGAAACCTGGACAGCGCGACAGTCCCCAGCCAACTGGAGCATATGGTCACCCTGATTATTGCACTAATAGATCTAGTTTCCTGTTTTTTTGAAAACTTTTATAGTAAGCAGTAAAAACAAAAAAAGAAAAGCCACTTTTTGCAAAAGCTAGTTTGCATTTGGTTTCCGCCACCTGCAACTGAAAGAATCCTGGCCCACCGTACCAAGACTGAAGCTTGAAACACCACTTTACCTCCTAAGATGTTTAAGTATCACAAAAACAAATTTCAGCGTCATATTCTCCTGAGTGATAAAATAAAGGTCTCAAAAAAACACCAATTTTTGCAAATGCCAATCATCTTTAGGAATTACCCTGGAGCTTAACTTCAATTCTCCAGTGGTTTTATTACAGAGTCTGGAATTTTGAAAAGTACAGAATTTCTGTTGTTTTTCTTATGAGCGCCAATGTGATCGTTATCAAGTTCCTTAACTTTCTGAGCCCTGGTGTACTCCTCTGAACCATAACCCAGTGTACAGGGACTGTAGGTTTTCAGGGAGGCAACACATGCGAGAACACTTTGAAAAGTGCCTCACATCCAGCAAACATGCACCTAACACTGGCAAATGGGGCTTTTACTTGCTATCATTAACTTAGCTATCCTCAAAAAGGAGGGGGATGCAAATGCTACGTAAGAGGTTCAAAGCGTCAGGCACACAGAAGAACACCTTCAAGAATTTTGGATTTAATATAACCTCTCACTGGCATTTATCTGTTCTCTTTCAGCCCTATGACCGCCATTCTCTGTAATGCTGGGGTTGGGAAGCTACGAACTGTTTTCTATCTTAACAGGAAGTTGTTATATTCTGTGAAAATTCTGCTGATGGAAAGCATCAGCAAAAGGGGGGAGCCACTTGATTCCTCTCGCTTTCCCTTCTTTCTCCCGGCTGGTCTCTCACAGTGGCCGTGCCCATTCCACGCCCCAGCTCCTGAGGCCGTGGTTCTGGTGTCCACGGTTCTGCTATCGTCTCGTCCCATGTTCCCCCTCGAGCAACTGGTTAGACGATACAAGGAGGAAACGTTCGCTTCTCTTACATAATGCTAAGTTCTACTTCTTGATCATTTAATGAAGTCCTGTAAACTCGACAGTACTGTTGGAGATTTCTGCTAGACGGTACTTCTAGAGATTTCTCTAAGAGATCAACTAAGATAAAACGTTCTTCATCGGGCACAAGCAGTCCCCAGGCAGGACTTCGTGTGCTGGCCAAGCAGAACTCTAGGGATAAGCATCAGAAACATAAAGCAGTAGAGGTGCACTTCTAGGTCTGCCCACCTTTCTTTCTTTCTTTTTTTCCCTTAGAACTTTGGTGCATGTCTTGTTTTCTTCTTCTTCTTCTTCTTCTTCTTCTCCCCAAAGCCCCCAAGTATGTAGTCGTATATTCTAGTTCTGAGTGCCTCTGGTTGTGCTATGTGGGATACTGCCTCAACGTGGCCTGATGAGCGGTGCCCTGTTCACGCTCAGGATCCAAACCGGCAAAACCCTGGGGCGCCGAAGCAGAATGTGCGCAAACTTAACCACTCGGCCACGGGGCTGGGCCCAGGTCTGTCCATCTTTAAGATTTAGTGGCAGGTGTTAGGCCTTGGGAGTAGAAAGACAAATAAGGCATGGTCTCTGCTCCCTGCCCTCCTCAGTTTAGAGGAAAAGGGGGACATATAGAAACAATTCAAACACCTGTAATGGACTGCACTGTGCCCTCAGGTCCACACAGCAAAGCCTAACAGCCAACGTGGCTCCATTTACAGACAGGCCCTCTGAGCATGTAATAAAGGCTGAATGAGGGAGTGGCTGGCCCTTATCTAACAGCACGTGTCTTATGAAAAGAAGAAGAGACACCAGAGATCTCTCTTGGCTCACACACAGGGGAAGGGCCACGTGAGAACACAGCGGGAAGGCGGCCACCTACAAGCCAGGAAGAGAAACCTCACCAGACACCAGCCCTGCCAGCACTTGCTCTCAGACTTCCAGCCTCCAGAGCCGGGAAAAGTCAAGTGCTGCTGTTTAAGCCCCGAGCCTGAGGGGTTTCGCTGCGGCAGCCCGAGCAGACTAACGGAACACCTCTGGTGGGGCTGTGACACGCGTGGGAAGATGGGGAACCACGGCGGGAGCTTGAGAGGATTCTCAACGAGCACGACGTCTGACGCCTCACCTAACTGAGACAACAAAGGGGAGGGGACCAGGCAGACAAAAGGGAGGAGGCCACCCAGGCAGAGACCGCGCGTGCAAAGGCACGGGCAAAAAAACACGAATGTCTATGAGACAGCACAGAGCCAACTCAGTCTGGTTAAAGCTGGGGAGAGAGTCAACAAGGCACCGACCGAAAACTTGGTTTTTATCCTAAAGGCAAAGATAACTCGGGAGAGATTTAGACCTTGAGTGGCTGGGTTGGATTTGTGATTTGAAAATGGACAGAAAGTAGAAGACGTAAGGGCTCTCGGCAGAAATCTGGGTGAGAAACAACACAAGCACGGAGCAGGGATGGAGCTGGGAATACACAGCTGACATACTGACAGGCATGCAATTGAAGTAAAAACCTGTATGGAGTTGTGTAAAACCAAACATGAGCGCACGTGAGTCTTTCTGCCTTTTGGGAGACGAGGTGGAACAGAGTGAGGACGTGACCCGGGGCACTGCCCGTCCTCTGCACGCGAGGAGACGGAGGCACAGGGCGTCTGAAGGCACCAGCAGACTGCCCAGGGCCATCAGGGTCAGACCATGCCCATCTGTGTGACTTGGAGCAGGTTAAGTCACTTCTTTAACTATGCTTTATCAGGAGAACGTTCGGTGCTCTTCACCTATGAACACCTGCAATGTTAAACTTTGCTTCTGAACCAGGAAATCTCTCTTTTCCACTCCTGAGCTAACCTGTGCTCCCTATTTAACTGAGGCAGCCAGTGAGTGAGTTTTAGACACAGTAAGTGAACTTCTAGTTACGCTGGAAACTTTGCCTTCAAATAGTGGAAAGCAACAACATTAAAAAACCACAGTGCACAGTGGTTACAATCAATGGTACTGATTAATTATTACTCTAATAAGCAGTTGCAATTTCAGACCACTTGAGAATAAAGCTTTCTCCTTTAGGTAAACTAGAAAGCATTAGAAGATAACCATACTTAGAGTCAGCCCTCTTATATCCTTTTAGGGGCAAAGCAAACACAAGAAAATAACTCAATAACAACTAGGATAACTATACCTAGAAAACAGTTAATAAAAAAAATACATGCAGAAGAACTATCATATAATGGCATTACTTAAAAACAACAATAAAGCTCAACTTCTTGACAGCAGTTATAAACTGCATATGAAAATCCCTGGAAACGTTATTACACTTAATTTCAGGCATTCTAGGAACTTAAAAGAAAATAACTCAATATGTCAGAAAAACTTCACAAACAAGTATGTTCACCTCAGCAGTAATTATAACAGCAAAAGACAGCAAAAAGCTTAAATGCCCAACATTGCTGTAGGCTAGAACAATTTCCAACAGTTTAAAATTATATTTATAAAGACTCTGATACTTGTTATAACACAAGGCAAAAAAAAGAATACAATTATTTACATAGAATAATCTCAACTATATAAAAATGTTACAAAGTAAAGTGAAAGGCAAGATTGTGGGTAGTTTTTTTTTTCTTAGTTTTTTCCTATATTTTCCAAATTTTCTGCAATGAACATATATCATTTCTTTAATCAGAAACACACACACGTTCTCTATTAACAACAATCACAAAATCTTCACAGTTCACAGCCTTTTATAAAATGTGCCCTAGCTTAAAAGAAACCACTTTACCTAAATAAAAGTCTGTAGTTTTTAGTATATATTACTTAAAAGATATTATCTTTTTACTTAGAGTTTAATGTAACATATTTAAATAATCATTCAGGATTATAATCCTGTTTCTAAAAAAGTAAGACACTAAAAACACGGACAGGGGACCAAACGAACTAGAGAATTGGAATGTTGCTCTATTAGCAGGATGCAGAGGGAGCACCTCCCCCCAGAGCCCGGCAATGTCGAGTGTCAAACACGCACACGTGCACTGCTGTCAGAACGCGGCTGCAAGGGCAGCCACAGTCGCCCAGCACGTGGCTCTGCAGCAGCCTGCTCAGAGCAGAACGGGGCTCTCCCGCGCCTGGGGACTTGTGAGTGAGCCGTCAAGCCCTTCAGGGCTGAGTCTGTAAGCTGGGCAGGACAACAGTCCCCCTACTCCACCGGGCTGTTGTCAGAATTAAACCAGACTCTGTGAAGAGCACTTAGAACAGGGCACAGTGGATAGGATTTCAAAACAGAACGAGGACAGTCTCAGATCACTGGAGAAAAAATCAACTGTGGCTTAGGCAGGAAACATGAACTTGTGGACGTGCTATTAGAAAAATGCTGGCGTGGTATGCATGTGTAGGGGGCGCATTTTGAAGGGACTTTCCAATTCTTAAAAATCCTCTCAATTTGTATTTTTCTTTAGCATCCACAGATTCAAATTTTCATAAAACTATATTGGAAAATAACTGTTTTGTTTTCTCAAACGTTTTTAATACCAAACTAGTTGTGTCTTTATGTGTCTTATTTCTAAATGAAACATCACAACAAATATATATTTTGATCCTCAACAGTACTTAGCATACATTTTAAAAAAGCCTTAGAACCCTAAAAATATAATATCTTGCAAGTTAAAAGCAAAATGCGTTTCTATCACTTAATTATACCTTGAAGAAGATAAAGGACAAGAAGCCAGAAAAAGATGACTTTTGACGTTACTTGTAACCACCACCGGAAGAAAAAGGGAAAAAACACAACTCGGACGATGCCCTTTCTGGTCAGAGAAGTCCAAGGACTTTCAGGTTTTGCCTTAGCAAACGCAGACCCTGAAAAAAGTAAAAGAGAGTGACAGAGGATATTCATTATTCTTTAATTTCCTTGGGAAAAAATGTCAACATTTGAAGAACAACAAAACACGTATAAATTTATTTTGTACTATGCTATGAGCAAGAAAGGTCCAATTTTTGGTAGGGGACACTTTCAAAACATTCTTCATGCTATCATAATAACTCAGGGACTTCGGAAAAAAACTATTTTTAACTGAAATTACGGTAGAATTTTTCCCACATATTTTATCAATATAAGACAATGTTCAAATGTCAGTTCCAGTTGGTAATTAAAAACTACCACTTTAACTTTTGTAATCGAGCCTTATGGTTTGCTGTGCAAACACAGGCTGCTCTTCTTCAATAGTTATCACTTCTTCGAATGATCATTAGTGGAAGAAAAGACTAGTCAATGGCATCTAAACGCTTCCGTTCTCTTTTCTTGTTCATAGTGTTACTGCCTTCATTTCTGCTCACACTGCTTTCATTTCTACAAAAATATATATCTAACCCATTTTGAATTCTGCTTCCTCGAGATCAATTTCTAATTGCATTAAGCATTTATTTACTCAAATCTCACCTCTTACGAGATCAACATCTATGAGGTCTGGTTTCACATGTGCTGTTTTCTTCGGTTTGTTCCGTAAACCCTAATAATATATTAAAAGTAGTACTGATAAGAGACCAGATCTTAAAAGTCCTCATCGCGAGAAAAAAACATTTGTAACAATGTATGGGGACAGACGCTAACTGGACTTAGAGCGGTGATCATTTCTCAATGTACACAAATACTGAATCATAATGTTGTATATCTGAAACTAACATGTCAATTGTATCTCAATAAAAAAGAGAAGTATTGAAATTCTCTATGTATATATTTTAATCCAGAATAGCAGAGAAGAATCAACTTCTAAAGATTTCAACTAAAAAAAAATTTTAAGTAATATACTGGACAAAGATGCAACACATTATATATTTGCTACAAACGGAACATAACTGTAGTATTGTAGTAAATTTTATTCCTCTCCAAAAGGACAAATTTAGGGATGTGTGTAACATGCGAGGCTTGTTCACTAACTTGTAAAGCAAAGACTATCGCTACCAGTCAGTTTGAACGTAGCGCCTAAGACGGCCCAGGAGACTGCGCGGCCAGACCGGCACAGGAGAGTGGAGGCTGCAGGAGGAGCAGAGCCTTGAGGGGCCCTCGGGCATGATGCTGGGGTGTGGCTGCAGGAAGCATGGGCACAGAGCTGAGGGCAGACAGGGATGCAGACTGCTCAGCAGAGGCCAGCACGGAAGGGGGTATCAGCTGAGATCCAGAGAGGACGATGCACACCTCAGGGCTACCACTATGCTCACACGCCAACCACTAACCAGACCCCAGTGCCACCTAGCCACCTCAGGAATCAGACGCCATGCCCAGGGGGAGGGAGGGGAAAGCAGGAATCGAGAATGGAGTTAGTTCACACCTGGAATTACTGACACTAAGACTAAGTTTCTGCCGTCAGTGTACAGAGTGGGAGCTGGGGTGGCGATCAAAATCACTGAAAAAAACTATGGAAAAATAAAGTACACTTTGTAACTTAAGACTAGGATGTAAAGGATTGGAAGAGCTCAGGCTAAACTCTTCGGGAGCCAAGTCCTGAGAGATGACAGTGTTTAGATGATTTGTTTATTATTCATTCAATTAACCGAGTAGCTGTGCAGTAAATCCTTCATTTGGTCCTATTCCAAGTAACAACGACCCCTTAAAGTAAAAGTTCGATCAAGCACTGTTTGCATCTAAAATGAAGAGGAGAGCATTTGAGCTCACAATTAACTGAGATGTTTAAACCCAAAATGTACCCTGAAATCAAATTGCAATTAAACTTTGAACCCTTCAAAGAGAATGTCCATCTGAAGCTGCAAACCGCCCAGAGATACAAAAACAAAAGAGAAAGAAAGGGTGAGGGTTGAGGATGCAGCCGGTCCGGCTGTTCAGAGTTTCTCTCGGTGTGCGAGAGCAGCTGGGCTTCTTCAGGAACACCCACCTCTGCTGGGGCCAACAGAAATAAAACCGACCTTTTCAGCCGTAGCTGCAATACAGTAACACAAGGGTTCGCACGGAGCGGCTGACAAAAGTGCCGAGACTAGGGGCTCGCAGGGACCCGAGTCGCTGTGTTCCCCTCAGAGCGACGGTCAGTGTGTGCTCATTCAGAGGGCATCCTAACATTTTTACCAAGATCGTCTTAAGGACTTAAAGGCTTTATAAGGCGGACGGTAAATCATCCTGATTTACGCAATTATGTTGTTTTTCAACATGCTCATTCTCCATGACCCTTTTTATATATGGTTCACTTTCTGTTTTATATTTCATTAAAACATTTGTTTCAAGCTCCATTATAGAGTCACAGAATAACTGCCAGTTTTGATAAAACTTTCCCTTCAACGTAGCCTGGTAGAATATTCAGAGGGTTTAAGAAAAAGAAAAATTTCACTGATAAATCTAACATTAATGATTTCATTCACAAAAATAAGAGATATTTAGCATCAAGCCGTAAGCATTCATAAAATCTGATTTTAATTAAGTAGGTATTTTAAGTTGGAAAACTGTAAATTTGGCTTACAGTAACCCACATTCACACAGAAAGCACAGCTTTCAGTGCTAATTATAATCACGGAACTTCAAAAAGCTTAAGTGAACAAAATATGGAAAATAAGTTAGTTTCTAAAAAAAGATTTTAAAAACTACTGATTTCACTAGAAAGTGGAAGCAGTCAAGTACTATGAATACAATTAATTTCCAAGAATCCAAATAATATATTCTTTACTGAATATACATTTCAACTCCTAAAGTACATTCCTAAAGTGGAAGGATACAAATGGTATGAAGTTTTGAATTTCTTTTAAGTCTCTAAATAGACAACGTTGAGCCGAAAAGCTTGAAAGGGCTGTTTAAATTCGGAAGGCATTTCTGTTCAAGGATCCAGACGTGCCGGGCACAGAACTACCAGAACACTGAGACTCCATCAAGGGTCGCAACCATCAGCTTCACTTTCTGAAAATCCTTTTAGTTTCCCCCATCCCGCTTTTCCTCTATCATGACTTTTTAAATATCATAGTTCTTTTTGTTGAAGCTTTAAATCTCTAGTAGGGTAAAATGGGGAAACTACCCTTTAACTTTTAAATTTGGGTCAAGGTGATCAGAAAATGAGTTTCCAGTTATAATTTCTAAAATGCTTAAGAAAAAATAATTTGCAACTTACAAAGGACTTTATGCTTTAGCAATATGGTCTTTAAAAAGTAAACACTTCCAAGAAATACAGTTTCATGGCTTCCTTTGATTTCTTTGGTTGCTGCTCACTGCTCTGACAGATAATGAGAGAACTGATTGCACACAATATATTTGGTCCGGTGTTCTCTAAATAAGAGGTACAGTGGTTTCGGTTTTTTAAATCAAATATTAACATTAATATGGCACATTATGCACTTCTCTACTCTCCTTAGAATAGACACAAAATTATTTTATACTATAAATAATTTGCCTCCACTAAAATATTCAGAAAAAATGGAACGTGCTTTTAAGCTTGTCAACAAACTGACTCTTTTAATTCAAAATAACAAAAGTAGTTTTAATACTGTTTTTAATTCTCTATTTACAATTACAAAGACAGACACAATTCAGAAACAAGTTATGGGTCTTAGCCTTCCGTGAGTTCATCCTGTCAGCTCACCAAAGAACATAATATAACCCTTCTTCCTTACTCTAACCTCCACTCTACTTTGGTGGCCCAGGGTTCACGGGTTCAGATCCTGGGTGCGGACCTACCCACCGCTCATCAAGCCACGCTGTGGGGGCGTCCCACATACAAACTAGAGGAAGCTCCACAGAGATCTTAGCTCAGCGACAACCTTCCTCATCAAAAAACATTTTTTTTTTTAAATTGAGGAAATTACATAAGTAATGTAGTTAATTTGTGATGAGTGGCTTAAAACTAAAAAATTATTCATATTTTTTTTTTTGTGGTTTTTAAATTTCAAAAAACATCCAAATGTGCCAACTGGTAACACAGCGTCTTGGGGTACTTACTATGCCCTGTCCGACAAGTTTAAGACTGTCAAAGAGAATGAAAGATCTTAAGGCGTCTTACTAGACCTCTCTGTTGCTCTCTATTCGCTTGACTATTCCAACCCTTCATGACACTCTCGCCAGACCACGGTCTAACGGCTCTCTTCTCTTTCCTCCCGCATTTTCATCTCTTCCTTGACCTATCCATTAAATGTTGACGTTGCCCAGTGTTCTGCTCTCAGCCTTCTTCTCTCATCGTTCAGTGTGAATCTTCTCACTCCTGCAGCTACACCTCCACAATGTGTATAACACATAATCTAGATCACACACATGTATACGTGTCTATATACACACTCTACACACTGAGGACTCCCAAATCTCTCTGCCAAGGACCGCCTGGGTGTCTCTAGATCAGAATCCCACATCTGCTCCTCTTCTAGCATCGCCCGTCTCACTTAGTGCTGTGTGAACGACTTGTTAAAACAGAAATTCAATCAGGTAACTTTTTCTGCTTAAAACCCTTCAGTGTCACCCCCACTGGTTTCCAAATTATGTCCAGACTCCTGGGGAAGGCAGCCAAGGCCCGTCACTATCTGACTTCCACTTTCCTTTCCAGTTTAACTCCTAACCACCCTAATCTCCTTCCTCCATCCAACCTACGACCAGCCAAGCTCCTAGAGGACGCCTGAGTCAGCCACCTGCCTTCCTTTCTGTATATTTCAGACGCTCTTCATTCTGCCAGCAATGTTTTCCTCATTCTCCCAGTGTCTCTCAGACTCAGCTCATGAGTCGCTTCCTCCCTGAAGTCTTTCCTAACCTCCCCAGGGCAGCGTCCCTCTGTGTTCCCCAAGGGAGACTGACACAGCTCTCTCTCAACTGAGTTTATCTCATCCGTAATTATGTACCTCATCTACAAAATTATAATCTATTTCATCTTTTTGTCTCCATGATTTAATCCTATATCTAACACATAGTACGTGCTTACTGCAACTTTGTTAACTATGTTAATTCTTCACGAAAATAGTTTAAAGATCAAAATGACAAGTGGCAAAGAATCTTGCTCTTTATTACAGATGACTGTCTAAACACTGAGGATTTTTTGACACATTTTTAAGTAACTAGACATTGGTTTTCCATCTAATAAAACAGAAAATGTCAAGCAACTAAAGTAACATTCTCTGGGCCCAGATTAAATTTAGCTCGTGCAGAAACACACTGATTAGTATTATCTATGCAAATGAAAAATAGAAATCTTATTACCAAAAGGGAGTGGTTGCTGAGACAGAACAAATTTAGTTAAAAAATAGTCTTCATGCTATCAAGGAAGCCTATGAGAATGTCTTATCAGCACAGGGGATCACATGTTCAAGAACAAACTACCCACTACAGAAACATTTTAATTAATGCTTTACTTCCTAAATTGTTTTTAAAAATGACCAACTTTTCAGCGACTCTGTTTGCGCCCATGTCATTCCGTTAGTGGCACCAGAAAGTGGATCCCCATTAGGCAGGGCAGGCACGGGACCACTTAAGCGGGAAAATCCTGAGACACTTACCAGTTTAAGAAACTGTACAGAGCAATGACAGCATCAAAAGGGAGGAAAAGCAAACTAGAAGTATAAGGCGACAAGTGAAAGGGGAAAAGAGCTGACAAAAAATAACCATTAGAAATTAAATTTTAAAAGAACAGAAAGATGCTAAAAAGCAAAAAGAAAAAAAAATCATCAGAGGTAAAGACAAATCACCATCATAAAAGAGTTTACCCCTTTATTTAGAAGTTTAGATAAAGTAATATTAACTTATACCTTAAAAGTATATGGAAAGATATTAAGTAAAATGTAGTTAATAACCAATTTACAGAATTACTGTTTCAGAATATACAAAATGAAATACACTTGTTACCTTGATTTCTCTTTGTTCAACAGATTTTTCCCATATTTGTTGATCATATGCTCCAATCTATAAAAATACATAAAAGACAATACTCCATTAAATGACCATTGTTGGTACCCGTCCAATAGGAATAACTCTGCTCACATTACAAGCAACTCAGAGTTCACTCAGCACAGATTCCATTCGGCTCCTTCTCAGACTCCTGTGATAATGCTGCACTGCGGTGGTTCTCGAAATGTGGCTTCAGCACCAGCAGTTTTAGCATCACCTGGGCTCTTGTTAGAAACGCAAACTCTCTGGCCTTGCCCCAGAGTTACCGAATCAGAAATGTGGGGGTGGCATCTAACAATCTGTGTTTTAAAAATCCTTCTAGGCGAGTCTGATACACTACTAAAGTTTGAAAACCAGTGGCCTAAGGAATCCTTATTTTAAATAAACACAATTGCTGCAGCTCTGGTATATTCAAGAAAAAACTCCTAAGTGATAAATCCTTTATGGAGTTATTTTTAAAGAAAAAAACCACGAATATTCTACAGAATTAAAAATTCATAAACGTGTAGACCACCATTACCATTGGATTAAGGCTTAAATTGAAAAATAAAGTCATGAAAGTGATTGAAGAGAAAGGGGAAGCATCAAGAGACAGAATTCCTTGTGGGCTCCACGCCCACTTCTCTTGATGCTGGAAAGCTCTCAGAGCTGTATCGTCACCCGGGCAGAAAAGCAAACCATCCTTCCTGTTCTCCCCCAAGTTCTTTGCTGTCACTTCCTGTTGTCTCCAGTTCCCACTTAATTCCCTATATCCAACAGGACACTGAAACGGCCAATAGCCTACAATTTCAACTGAGGATTTTCATTATTAGCACTAACTGAAAACTAAAATCCTGAGAAATTAAAATTACTCCAGATAATACAATTTCGAGACTAGAGGCAGATATTACAGGAAATTCAGGGAAAAGTATCTTCTGATTAACATCAGCCTATCCAAAAGTCTTTTATCTACATATTATTTTTAAGGTAATTAATTAATTAATTTAACCTGAAAAAAACGAGTTTACTTGGGAATAGACAGAGGACTTGCAATTTGGGATGTGCAGGCTATGGCGACGATAGGCAAATCTAGAGAAACGAAAGGAAGGTCTCGCTTTTATGGAGAAAAAGGGAGAGTAAGGAGAGGATATAATAAAAGAAGAGTCCACTGGAGGAGACTGGAGTCCAGAGTGCAAAGGTCTCTCGTTGGCTGCACTACTGAGGTCTCTCATTTGCTTGGCTGCTACGTCTCTGATGGGCTGGGCTGCTAAGGTCTCCCACTGGCTGGGCTGCTACGGTCTCTCGTTGGCTGGGTCACTACGATCTCTCATTGGCTGGGTCACTACGATCTCTCATTGGCTGGGTCGCTACGATCTCTCATTGGCTGGGTCGCTACGATCTCTCATTGGCTGGGTCGCTACGGTCTCTCATTGGCTGGGTCGCTACGGTCTCTCATTGGCTGGGTTGCTATGGTCTCTCGTTGGCTGGGCTGTTGCCTGTAGTAGGGCAGCAAACACCCTTCCTGTTGGACATGCAAGCATATGTCTCTTCCTATTTGGAGTAACTGACGCTATACAACACAGCCTGAGGGCTGCTCCTACAAGCCTTCCTGACTCCAATTTAGTAGAGGTTTCTTCTATTAATTTCACAATATATATTCCAAAATCTAGATTAGGTGTCCTTCCTTTATTTTTGAAATTGAACTCTAGTTGACATACAATATTTTATTAGTTTCGCCTGTACAACATAGTGATTCAACATTTATATACATTACAGAATGACCACCACAGCAAGTCTAGCAACCATCTGTCATTGTAGAAAGTTATTATGATATCACTGACTACACTCCCTATGCTGTACATTACATGCCCACGATTTATTAATTTTATAACTGGAAGCTTGTACCTCTTAATCCCCTTCACCTATTTTGCCCACCCCAACCCCTCTCCACTCTGGTAACCACCAGTTAGCTTCTTGTATCTATGAGTCTGTTTCGGCTTTGTTTGTCTTTTAGATTCCACATATAAGTGAAATCATACAGTATTTGTCCTTCTCCAACTTATTTCACCTAGCAATAATAACCTCTAGGTGCATCCATGTTGTTGCAAATGGCAAGATTTCATTCTTTGTTATGGCTAACATTCCATCATATATACATACCACGTCTTCTCGATACTGTCATCTATCGATGGACACACAGGGTGCTTCTGTGTCTTGGCTACTGTAAATAATGCTGCAATGAACATAGGAGTGCATATATCTTTTTCAATTAGTGTTTTTGTTTTCTTCAAAAACTACTCATAAGTGGAATTGCTAGATCATATGGTAATTGTATTTTTAATTTTCTGAAGAACCTCCATATTGTTTTCCGTACTGGCTGCACCATTTTACATTCCCACCAACAGTGTACGAGGGTTCCCTTTTCTCCACATGCTTGCCAACCTTGTTATTTGTTGTCTTTTTGATAATAGCCATTCTGGTAGGTGTGAGGTGATATCTCACTGTGGTTTTGATTTGCACTTCCCTGATTATTAGTGTCGAGCATCTTTTCATGTGTCTGTTGGCCATCTGTATGTCTTCTTTGGAAAGACGTTTATTCACGTCCTCTGCCAATTTTCTAATTAGATTTTTTGTTTTTGGAAATTGAGTTATATGAGTACTTTACATATTTTGGATATTAACCCCTTATTAGATATATCATTTACAAATATCTTCTCCCTTTCAGTAGGCTGCCTTTTCGTCTTGTTGATGGTTTTTCTTGCTGGGCAAAAGCTTTCTAGTTTGATGTAGTCCCATTTGTTTATTTTTGCTTTTGCTGCTTTTGCCTGAGGAGACAGACCCATAAAAACATTGCTAAGATGGATGTCAAGGAGCTGACTGCCTCTGTTTTCTTCTAGGAGTTTTATGGCGTCAGGTCTTAAGTCTTCAAAACATTTTGAGTTTATTTTTGTATATGGTATAAAAAAGTCATCTAGTTTAATTCTTTTGCATGTAGCTGTCTAGTTTTCCCAACATCACTTACTGAAGAGCCTATCTTTTCCCCATTGTATATTCTTGCCTTCTTTGCCACAGATTATTTGACCATAAAAGTCTGGGTTTATTTCTGGGCTCTCTATTCTGTTCCACTGATCGATGTGTTTATTTTTGTGCTAGTACCATACAGATTTGATTACTATTGCTTTGTAGTATAGTTTGATATTAAGGAGCACGATACTTCCCGCTTTGTTCTTTCTCAAGACTGCTCTGGCTGTTAGGGATCTTTTCTGGTTCCACACAAATTTCAGGATGAACTGTTCTAGTTCTGTGTAAAATGCCACTGGTATTTTGATAGGGATTGCTCTGAATCCGTAGACTGCTTTGGGTAGTGTGGACATTTTAACAATATTAATTCTTCTAATCCATGAATATGGTATATTTCTTCATTTGCATCATCTTCAATTTCTTTCATCAGTGTCTTACGGTTTTCAGAGTACATGTCTTTTACCTCCTTGGTTAAATTTATTCCTAGGTATCTTATTCTTTTTGATGCAATTGTAAATGAGGTTGTTTTCTTAATTTCTCTTTCTGATTTTTATTAGTGTACAGAAACAACAGATTTCTGTATATTGATTTTGTATCCTGCAACTTTACTGAATTCATTTATTAGTTCTAATATTTTTCTTTCTATTTTTCGGAGTCTTTAGGGTTTTCTATATATAGTATCATGTTGCCTGTGAATAGTTACAGTTTTACTCCTTTCTTTCTAATTTGGCTGCGTTTTCTCCTTCTCCTGTCTGAGTGCTGTGGCTAGGACTTCCAATACTAGGCTGAATAAAAGTGGCGAGAGTAGGCATCCCTGTCTTATTCCTGATCTTACAGGAAATGCCTTCAGCTTTTCACCATTGAGTATGATGTTAGCTGTGTGTTTGTCATATATGGCCTTTATAATGTTGAGGTATGTTCCCTCTATACCCACTTTGTTAGAGTTTGTATCATGAATGGATGCTGAATTTTGTTGAATGCTTTTTCTACATCTATTGAAATATCATGACTTTTACCCTTCGTTTTTGTCAATGTGGTGTATCATGTTGATTGACTTGTGGATACTGAACCATCCTTGCATCCCTGTGATGAATCCCACTTAATCATGGTGTTTGATCCTTTTAATGTATTGTTGAATTCAGTTTGCCTGTATTTCGTTGAGGATTTTTGTGCAACAGGGACACTGGCCTGGAATTTCCTTTTTTTGTAGTGTCTCTATCTGGTTTTGGTGTCAGAGTAATGCTGGTCTTGTGGAATGAGTTTAGAAGCATTCCTTCCTCTTCAACTTTTTGGAATAGTTTGAGAACGACAGGTATTAACTCTTCTTTAAATGTTTGGTATAATTCACCAGTGAAGCTGTCTGGTCCTGTACTTTTGTTTGTTGGGAGTTTTTTGATTACTGATTCAATTTCATTACTAGCAATTAGTCCGTTCAGATTTCCTATTTCTTCCTGATTCAGTCTTGGATGATTGTATGTTTCTAGGAATGTATTCACGTCTTCCAGGTTGTCCAATTTTTTGGCATATAATTGTTCATAGTAATCTCTTATGATCCTTTGTATTTCTGTGGTATTGGTTATAACATCTCTCTCCTCTTTCATTTCTAATTTTATTTGGGCCCTCTCCTCTTTTTTTGATGAGTCTGGCTAAAAGTTTATCAATTTTTTTTTATCTCTTCAGAGAACCACTCTTAGTTTGAATGATCTTTTCTATTGTTTTTTCAGTCTCTATTTCATTTATTTCCACTCTGATCTTCATTATTCCCTTCCTTCTACTAACTTTGCAGTTTGTTTGTTCTTCTTTTTCTAGTTCTTTTAGATGTAAGGTTAGATTGTTTGAGATTTTTCTTGTTTCCTGAGGTAGGCGCATTTCACCATGAATTTCCCCTTACAACTGCTTTTGCTGCATCCCATAGATTTTGGAACACTGTGTTTCCATTTTCATTTGTCTCAAGGTATTTTTTGATTTCATCTTTGATTTCTTCATTGACTCACTGGTTGCTGAGTAGCATGTTGTTTAGCCTGCGTGTATTGTGTTTTTTCCAGTTTTCTTCTTGTAATAAGCTTCTAGTTTCATAATGTTGTGGCCAGAAAAGATGCTTGATATGATTTCAGTCTTCTTAAATTTATTGAGACATGTTTTGTGGCCTAACGTGACCTATCGTAGCAGATGTTCCATGTGCACTTGAAAAGAATGTGCAGTCTGCTGTTTTTGGAGGGAGTGTTCTATATATATCTATTAAGTCCACCTGATCTAATCTGTCAGTTAAGGCCTGTTTCCCTGTTCATCTTCTGTCTGGATGATCTATCCACTGATGTAAGTGGGATGTTAAAGTTCCCTACTCTTACTGTACTACTGTCAATTCATCCCTTTATGTCTGTTTGTATTTGCTTTATGTGTTTGGCTGCTCCTATGCTGGATGCATAGATATTTACAAGTGTTGCATCCTCTTCTTGGACTGATCCTTTTATTATTAGGTATGTCCTTCTTTGCCTCTTATTACAGTCTTTGTTTTAAAGTGTATCTTGCCTGATACAGGTATTAGTACTCCAGCTTTCTCTTTGTTTCCATTCGCATGGAATGTCTTTTGCCATCCCTTCACTTTCAGTCTGTGTGTGTCTTTAGATATAAAGTGAGTCTCTCGTAGGCAGCTTTTATAGGGGCCTTGTTGTTTTAATCCACTTGGTCACCCGATGTCTTCTGATTGGAGCATTTAGTCCATTTAAAGTACCCACTGACAGGCACGTACCTACTGCCGTTGTGTTAACTTTTGCTTTCGCAGTTCTTCTCTGTTCCTTTCTTCTCGTGCTCTCTTCCCTTGTGATTTGCTGACCCTCTCTGGTGTCATGTTTGAACTGTGCTCTCTATACTTTTTGTGTGTCTATACAGGCGTTTGGTTTGTGGTTACCGTGAGGTTCATACACAACTACTTATGCATTCAGCAGTCTATCTTAAGTTGATGGTCACTTAAGTTTGCGTGTGTTCTAAAAGCACTATACTTTTACTCCCCCTCCCCAACGTTTTGTTTTAGATGTCATATTTTACATCTTTTTAAAAATTTTGTGCAACCCCATATTTTACATCTTTTTTTTATTTTGTGTATCCTTTAACAAATTATTGTAGATACAGATGATTTTACTACTCTTGTCTTTTAACCTTCAGACTTGCTCTATAGATGACTGATCCACTATCTTTACTGTATGGTTTTGCTATTACCAGTGAGACTTTTTCTTTCATAATTCTTATTCCTCGTTTTGGCCTTTCTTTTTCCATTTAACATTTCATGTAAGGCTGGTTTAGCGGCAGTGAACGCCTTTAGCTTTTGCTTGTCTGGAAAACTCTCTCTCTTCCTCAATTCCGAATGATACCCTTGCTGCGTAGAGTATTCTTAGTTGGAAGTTTTTTCCTTTTGGCACGTTGAATATATCACACCAGTCCCCCCTGGGCTATAAAGTTTCTGCTGAAAATTCAGGTGACAGTCCTATGGGGGTTAACCTGTTTGTAACAGGCTGTTTTTCTCTTGCTGCTTTTAAGATTCTCTCTTCAATTTTTGACATTTTAATTATAACACGTCTTGGTGTGAGTGTCTTTGAGTCCATTTTATGTGAGACTCTCTGTGCTTCCTGGACCTGAATCTATTTCCTTCACCAGGTTAGGTAAATTTTCAGCCATTATTTCTTCAAATAGGTTTCCTGTCCCTTTCTCTCTCTCCTCTCTTTCTGGGGCCCCTATGATGCAAATGCTAGTACACCTGATGTTGTCCCAGGGGTCCCTTAATCTATCCTTGGTTTATAAAAATTTTTTCTTACTGCTGTCCTGATTGGGTGATTTCTGCTACCCTGTCTTCCAGATCACTGATCCATTCTTCTGCATCACCTAACCTACTGTTGATTCCTTTTGGTGTATTTTTCATTTCAGTTATTGTATTCTTCATCTCTGATTGCTTCTTTTTTCTCTTTTCTCTCTCTCTCTTGAAGTTCTTACTGTGTTCATCCATTCTTCTCCCGAGCTTGGTGAGCATCCTTATGATCATTACTTTGAACTCTTTATCTGGTAGACTGCTTATCTCTGTTTCGTTTAGTTCTTTTTTCTGAGGTTTTGTCTTCTTTTGCATGGAACATATTCTTGTCTCCTCATTTTGCATGACTTTCTGTACCTGTTTCTATGTATTAAGTAGATGAGCTACCTCTCCTGGCCTCGAAGAAGTGGCCTTGTGTAGAAGGTGTCCAGTGGGGCTTAGGAGCGCAATCCCCCTGGTCACCAGAGCCAGGTGCTTCAGGCATGTCCCCTGTGTTGTCCGCATGTGCTCTCCTGTTGCATCTAGGCTGCGATTGCTGCAGGTGCACTGGTGTGCGGGGGTTGGTCCCCCAGGGCAGGAGCTGACTTAGAGGGTGGTCAGCTCGGGTGGGTCCACAGGGGAACACTGGGGCAGGGTGAGCTATGTGCTCTGAGTGCTAGCAAGGCAGATGGAGAGTTTTAGGAATGGCACCCACCAAGGCCAGGCCAGCTAGGTAGAGGACAGTAAAAAACAAAAAAAGAAAAAGAAAAATAGCACACAACGGCACTTGCGTCCCCAGAGAAAGTTCCAACAGATGCCAGCCCCTTGGGCACACACTCTAAAATCAGTCAATGACTCTCCCTCACCATAACACAGGCACTTTTCAAACTGCCCTCTCTGCGCTAGGACTCGGAGCAAGTGAGTTTGTGCACGCATCTTTAAGAGTGGAATCTCGAGTTCCTCCAGCCCTCTGGCTCTCCTGGATGTAAGCCCTGCTGGTTTTCAAAACCAGATGTTATGAGGGCTCATCTTTCCAGTGCAGGGTCCTGGGCTGGGGAGCCTCACTCGCCTGGGAAGACCTCTGCAGTTGAGACATCCCTCCCCATTGTGGGTCACTGCCCAGGGGGAGTGTGTGTAGGTGTAGGTGTAAGGGTGTGTGTGTGAGTGAGTCCTGAGCAGCCCTCATCTCCGCCCTCCTACGCATCTCAGTGTGCTTTTCTTTCCATCCTCAGTTGTGGAGAATGTGCTCCGCTAGTCTTCAGGTCGTTCTCAGGGACAGACGTTCTACGTGTCGTTGTAGGTTGGGCGTGTCTGTGGCAGGAGGTGAGCCAAGGCTCCCCCTTCTCCGCTGTCTTGATCCAGTCTCCCACACGTTATTTTTCTAAATCTCATTTCAAGAAATGAGACATTGAGACTACAAGGATGGTTCTAAGATAGACATGAAGGAGGCAGAATAAAATGGTGATTAAACTACTCCATATTTAAATGATTCCACAAGAGCTCTTCATTTCTGTTATTCTCTCTTACACATTATCTCACTCATGCTAATTTCTCTGGTCCTTTGAATCCTGTTCTCTTTTTCATCACTTTCCTGTGATTCCTTTCTCATTTTTAAAATCACTTTACAATATAATATACCCCGCAAGTTAAAATCTTCTAACCTCTGGACCAAGCCACATAGATTGAATAACTCACTTATATGTAACCCAAATTGCCACAGTCTGTATAAAGCAGGGTTAAGAAGCACTAGATGAGCAATAAGCGACTGATTAGACCTCATGGGAGAGCTGACCCACAGTGACTGGCCAACCCTGGCCCTCTTTAAATTCTGAATTCCATCTATCGTCTTCCTTAAAATCAGAAAAGGGAAGCATGGAAGCACAGATTTCACAGGGGTAATTCTGCTCTAACTTGGTAATTCAGGATGACTAAGCTTAATTCAGTCAAAATTAATTTTTAAAATGTGTAACTCTTTCAGCACACTTCATACTTTTTAGTGAAAAAAATTAACCAAAATTAATAAAGAATAGGTAGTAATATGTTTTAATGACTATTTTGGCAGTATTTTATTTCATGTACAAAAAAATGCACAAAACTTGCTTTAAAGTCCTTGGCATAACCAGGTTCAGTGCAACCCCAGCATGGTACTCAATAGTTCCAAGTTTAAAATGGCACAGAAAGTCTAATAAACCTTGCAGCAAAACAGTGGCTAAAAGTAGAAAAGCTTTTCAAAGGCTCAGGTACCTGTAAATAGCAGAATGCAACTCTAAAAAAAGGGCGGGGGGGGCACAGAATATTCCTATAAAAGGATAAAGATGGCTTGTTTTACGGGAGAACCAATTTTTTTCAAAGATTTCATGGGTGAGGGAAGAACACCTTTTACTGTAATAGAATACCTTGTGAGATCTACTTTTCTTAACTAGATAAGTGTCATTCTCAATCACAAGCAATTAAATGTCTCCACAAGTGAAGAGATCAGCTCTCCTTTGCAGCAGACTTTCTTTGTTTTGAAAATACTACCAAAACGGACCCTTTAGTCACATACATAAATAGACTACTTTCTTGAAGGAGACTCTGAAGGTACACAGGTGCTTCAGGAGCAGCTCAGGGGTCTGCTTAGTGTTGTATGTGCCATTAACAAATTATTCCTAAATATGAATTCAGACTGAGTCGTCTCTGAAAAGTGTCTGATGGCATATGTGTGGAATAAGCATCATGAAATCAGAGCAGGGGCAGGATGCCAGAAGGAACAAGGAAGCAATTCTCAAGACCCTTCTGACCTAAAGTCTCACTTTATTCCACAGTGAAATCTGGCAAGATAGATCAGAACACCTGTGGCTGGGGTCGAGCTTTTCCCCTAAAAGAAACATAATCCTATGGTCAATCACCAGAGAGCAAGGAAAAAAGTAAAAGACTGAAGAAGGGAAGAGCCATCTTCTCAAGACTCAGGGTCACGGATCAAGGACAATCTGCATAGCTGTGCTAACAAAATTAAAAACAAACAAATAATTTCAACAAGTTTTCCAAAGGTTCTAGCCTACGTCTGACACACAACTACTTGGCAGACCTGACTAAGTCATCTAAACTTCATAGCCATTTCTTTTTCTGTATTTCTTCTCCATAAAATTAAATCACAGGGCAATTTCCAACTATAGTTCTCTATGAAAAATCAAGAAGAAATAACTACCTCATTTTTTAAATGCTACCCAAAGATTAAAGAAAGCTCAGTAGTAATATTTGTCTAACAAAACAGGAATTTTGATCATATTCTTCAATTGAGAAAAAAAAATGATGTAATATTGGCTACTTCCACATTTTAGCTGCATCCCGACCGCTCTCCCCTGCCCTCACAAGGCCTCCAGTGTTTGGGTGTTTAGAAAAGTGCCCAACATTCTACAGGAACAAAAGGATATATATGCAAATAATACTTTGTTGGTAGAAAGACTTAGAAATATCAAGGTAATTAAAGATTGAGTAGTGCTACGGCTTTTCAACCACATTCTTCATAAGTGATGACCTGTTCCAAGGAGGGAAAAATACTGTTCCCATTGTATTACAAGAGAAGACTCTGAATTCTGATTTACCTTTGATTTGCAGCCAACAGCTTTGTACCTGTTAAGAAAGTGGAGTTCACTCTCTGGTGCGATTTTATCAAGGCTCTGGTTATTGCTCCACAGATGCCCTGAATGCCTGAAGCCTCTGGTATACTCTCGCCCAACCAGAGCCGACCTACTGTCAGCTTTTTCTACCTGGTCCCAGGAGACTAGACACTTTGCCCTCTAGAGATCCGTCCTGTATCTTCAAAACAGGTTTCATCTATAGGCAATCCTATATTGACCTCTTACAATACTCCCCGTAATAACAGCAAGGAGAATCTAAGTTTTCTTCACACAAGCTTTAATTCCTAACTACTGTGAATATCACCAATCCTGGCAGAACATCTAGCCAATTACTTCAACTATTAAGATTGAAGCCATAGATGCAAATGTTTTCATTTTCTGTCTTCTCCATCTATAGTATCTGTTTTCTCACCTAATTTATTTTCTTTCCTCCTATCCTTATAAATTAACTTTGACCCATTACAGAGGTTAAGATGGATAAAAACAAACCAAAAAATAACTGAGGGAGCAGCATCCTGAAAGTGGCAAAAAAAAAAAAAAAAAAAAAAAAAAATTTAAAAGAAAAAAAGTGAGAAGAAATTGAGATACTGTAATTTAGTAATATCAAGTGGACTAAAATTGAACTAAATGAATACTCTAGATGCTTTCTGACCTACTGAAGACTGTTAAAAAAGGAAAATGTACAAGCTATAAATTTGAAATTAATGTAGCTAATACGCTATATTAAATATGTATATAAATATATATAGCAAACATCTAGATGGATGCACAAAACCGTTAATAGTGATTATCTCTGAGAAGCACAGAGAGAAGAGCACTTTTACTTCTGCTTTATATTCACTGATACTGTATCACTTTCTTCCCCCACAATGGCTATGCAGTGCTTTCATAAAGCAAGGTTCTAACCCAGGTCTGGTGAAGTGCAAAGCAATCTGAACGAGTAATCTGAGAAATTAATACGTTTCTGTCACTGAATAGTATCTTTACAGGAAATCACCTACCTCCACCCATCATCATTCTACTTTTTATCTTCCTATACACTGAGACAAACAAAATGGGGAAGGGGAAAGAGAGACGAGGACAGGCAGAGGGAGAGGAAGGAGGGGAAGTCAGGGATGCAGAGGCATGACGGAGGGCAGGGCTGGGAGGGAGATAAAGAGACTGTCTCTCTAGGGATCTGCCTGAGTCAGCTCCGGCTTCTAAGAAAACATTTATAATGAATACGATGGTATCAAGAATATAGATGTTAAAACCTAGATAACTAGACAGCGAAAAATGGGAACATGTATCACTTAAGAATTCTAGAAAAGAAGTGTCTTTGGAAAACAATTTGAGAAGCTACTCTTAGGTCATGTGATGCCCCCCTGGGTCCTCACTTTCAGAACAGCAGTGGCTCAGACATCAGGAGATGAAGAGAAGAGAAGCTGTCTTGCTTTGAAAAGGTAGTCCCAATAGTTTAATTAGATAAGCGCTTAGAGAAAAGCTTTAGAGTTCACAAATAAATATAAGCAGGGCAAATGGAGGCCCAGATTTGCACACTTAGCTTCAGCATCTAATTTCCTTAACTAACCAACAGTCATACCATAATACTGTACGTCAAAAGTTCTAATTTTTCCTACTACTACCATGCTCAGTTTCGTTTTTTGCAATCTCATTTCAGAAAAGCAAGCTATTAATTGTCACAAACACCAAATTTAATTCAAAAAGTTGACACAGAGCCTCAATCCCTTCCTAGCTTGGCCCACTCAACAAACATCAGAGGCCAATCATTTGCCAGGATAAATGTAATTTACCTTTGTCAGCAAAAGTGTACCTATTAAAAGCGTGACAAGAACACCCCCAAGGCAAGAGGTCAGATTAGAGAATCTCTTGAGACAATTTCTCCTTAAAAAGAAGAAAAAAAAGGTAAAAGAGATGCTTGTGTTCTTGATGATCTTTTCCATCTCTAAATTGACAGTAAATATATTCTATTTTTTCTGTGTATCAACAACTCTAAGACACTAATGGGCACAGATCATGTTGCTTTTATACCTAAGACAAGTCCCATATTTCAATAGTGGTGTAATAGCTGTACAACCAAAGACAATTATTTTTTGAGTCTTTTTATAAAAATAAAAGTTACCAATCAGAAAATACCCTTTGTTGTATTTTAAGTGCTGGTTTTTAACCCTTGGTTTTCCCCACTGCCTCAGTCCATCAGCTCTGAATGTCTGCTGACAGGAGGAGAAAAGACCCTGCACTGTGCTAGAGATGTGGGTTTTCATCCTGCCTCCACCATGCCTAGTCCTCTGGTCCTGGGCAAGTTTCTTGACCCCTGAGTCTCTGTAAAATGGGGACAACAAAACGTACTTCAAGAACTTGGATGTAAAAAGATAGCTGGTGCTCTGTAAGGATTAGTGCTTTCCTTTCTTGGCAAATCTCAATTTCTCTAGGCCTCAAATACCTCATTTTTAAATTCATTAAGTTGAACTACATTTAAATTAACTTACGACAATATTTATTCTCACTAATGATGATTTGGATGGCCACAGACAATTTTTTTATGGACCAGTATAGGAAGAGAAAAGATTCAACGCTACTATGAAAAAAGGTAGACCCAATAAGGGTAGTGAGAAACGTCTGGGCAGAAGGTACCAAGAAGTAGCAAAAACAAGGGTGTGGAGATAAATGTCCTTTCCTTAATTAATAACCAATGTAATATTTTTTTGGAATTGTTTACAGTTCATAAATGAAAACAGAGCTGTCAACTCCCAAAATCTCATTTGCCCAGACACTAAACTATATGGCTTTTGTTTTCACAACGATTCATCTAGAAGGTAAAAAGAGAAATTGAGGAGGTGAGCAATACAACAAAGTTAAAGTTACTGAACAAAATAGTGGATCTGAGAATAAAATACTAACCACCAATGAAAGAAAATTTATATCTGTAATCCCCAAAGTTATGTTGTTATGGTGAACATCCCAAAACGACACCCAACCCTTCCAGTCATACTGCTAAAACGTACTGAAGAAACTCCTAGGGCCACTAAAACCATCAGGATAAGTGATCAGCCTTCAGATAAATCTCCATGCAGAGAAGCAGAAACTAAGTCTTTCGACATTTTTTTACTTTTAATTCCAAAGTAAAGTTCTCAATGCTTTGAATATCAAACAGGTTTTCACTGGTTTTTGCTCACAACTACTGGCTGCCAAACGACTTCGTCTACCGAATGCCCAGGAACATCTCTGAGTCCTTATAACAGCCCCTAAAAAGCCATGTTTCTAACCCTACTGTCTTGCCTAGCAATTCCCATTACCTCTTCATTCATATCCTGTCCTATTCTATTCTCTTGTTGTTTCACAATGTCCTATTTTACTCAACAAGTTGTCCAATGCTTCCGACTGCCCATTACACACGCGCACACACACACTCCTATACAAGTCACTCAGGTGACTTTAACGATGAGGATCAAATGAGATGTTGAATCATTTCATTACACAATATACACTATGAATGGTGATGACGTCAGACAAACAGATGTGGTGTGAGGACACATTAAGAGCTAGTGACTCTTCTGAATGTGGAACAACTACCAAATTACTTTATCAAATCTTTAACTCTTTCTGAATCAATCTTTTCTTAGCACTAAAAAACAGATGAGAAGGGGCTGGCCCCGTGGCCGAGTGGTTGGGTTTGCGTGCTCTGCTTCAGCAGCCCAGGGTTTCGCTGGATCGGATCCTGGGTGCGGACATGGCACTGCTCATCAGGCCATGCTGAAGCGGCGTCCCACATGCCACAGCTGGAAGGACCCACAACTAAAAATACACAACTATGTGCCAGGGGGCTTTGGGGAGAAAAAGGAAAAATAAAATCTTAAAAAAAAAAAAGATGAGAAGCCAAACCACAGAAGCCTTTTAATCCACTCATCAAAAGATTCCCTATAACTCTGGTCTTATTTGGGGGAGGGGAGGACCTGAAATGGGTAAGCATTCCAAGTTAAGATATCCTAATTGGGGAAAGAAGTCTAAATCATGGAATAAATATGCTTTGCTTATAAATAGTTGTAAGCAAAGAAGGTTCTTTACAACCTCTTTGCTTCAACTGTCATTATTTGTTTCTTCTGCCGTCAATAATTAGCAGAATCATATAGTAACAAAAGTGTTACTAGACAAAAGTCAAGCTGCTTGACGAGAAGGCAAATAAAAAAATAAAACTTTTTAAAAAGATTAAAATCTTTTTGGGGAGAATATAACTTTTCAAGGAAGAAAATAGATTTATAGAATTCACTCAATTTTAAAATACACATCAAGCTTAGCCTGTGACATTTGGAGCAAAACATCAAAGTCTGGGAATGTGCTCTCACCTGCAGATACTAAAATCTAGCTAATTAGCAAAGATTCCATTCAGTATAAGTAATAACAGCTAAAGCCACCTAACATCTGACCACATATTGTCCGGTTATGCATCACCTAAAACCACACACCCTTCTACGCATTAACCCTAAGAATAGTGTGACACAGGCCACACACACACAAGCAAGTCACGAGTCATGACTGAGTTCCTACTGCTTAGGGAAAGCCCGTTAATGATATAGTAAAACACTGACTCAAGTTTAGAAAAGTCTTGAAGAAAGTTATTTTTTCAATTGAGGTCTAATTGACACATAACATTACATGGCTTTCAGGCGTGCAAGGCAATGATCCAATATTTGCATATGCTGTGAAATGACCACCAGAGTAAGTACCACCCACCACCACACAAAGTTACAAAAACAATTCTTTTTCTTGTGACGAAAACTTTTAAGATTTACTCTCTTGGCAACTTTCAAATATGCACTTTGATATTGCTGACTATAGTCACCGTGCTGTGCATTACGTCCCATGACTGACTTACTGACAAGCGTTTTTCAGTTCAACAGAGAGAAGATTATGGGAGACTCTGACTCTAAGAAGTTACAAATCCAAAGAAAAAGCCTTCAGGGAGTTAGTTATAATTCAAAGCAGAATGAAGTAAGCACTACTGCACTACATGTCAGTGAGATCGTCCAAAAGAGAGCAACACCTGTGAGGTAAAATGTACAGGAACAGGAAACTCCCCGGATACGGAGCACCAGAGACAGAGAAAGACAATTTCTGGCGTGAGGACCTGGGACAGCACTGGTATCATTCACCATGACATGGAATAAAAACAGGTCTGAAAAAGGGCGTTGGACCTATCAGACAGCTAGGAATTACGGCTAGAGTGCAAGCTGGGAAGGTATGAAATTCGGAACTCAGCAGCAAAACTGTTTCTGTGGTCAATTTGATAATCTAAGGAGAGAGAATAGCTTAAAGAGATCAGGAACAAAATATTAGGATGAATATTAGACTGGAGGAGAGAAGCATCAAAGTCAGGTAAGGAGACTGAGAAAAACCAGTCACGCAGGCAGGAAGAGAACTGGGACAACAAACTATAACAAAAGCCAAACGAGGAAAGAGTCTCAAGAAAGAAGGAAAATAAGGGGAGCTGAAAATACTGGAACAGTTTGAGTGGTGAGGTAGTTAAACATGTTCATGTCAAATAACCCGGATTTCACTGAAACAGCAGGCAAAGTCATTAACTGAGATATGGAAGCTGGGGCGTCTGGGCCCTGTGGACAATAAAGAAGAGAAGAAAGCACCACTGGCGGACATGACAGAACAGTGTCAGCTAACGTCGGATGAGGACACCAGGAAGAGCGGATGCAGCTGAGCCGGTATGAGAGGCGGGTGGCTGGGCTACGTCTGCATGTTTCCTTTCAGCATCAAGGCTCAACCATCCGGGATCAGGAGGGGAAGAATTCAACACGCGCCCTGCCAAATACCCACAATGTGCCAGGCGGGGCGCTGGGCGCTTGGCAGGGCCCCTCAGCGAGCCTGCTGCACAGTCTTCTTTCTCCTCCTGCTTCTGCTGAGCACCTCCCTGCTGAAGCCTAGACTACATGTGGCAGAGCCATGGGGCCCAAAGCAGGGTGTCAGGGGGTCTGAGACACGAGCGCGGCCAGGCATGGGGGTCAGCCCAACTGGGGTGGAAAGGTGGACCTTGTGAGGTAAAGGGAGTCTGAGGCAGAGCAGGATGAGGAGGGGACCACGTGTGAGGGTGAAACCAGCACAGAGTGCTGACGCCCAAGGACATCCACTAGGAGGATGTCCTCATGTGGGGTGTCGGAACCCAGGAAAGATGAAGAAGTCTAGAATAAAGAGCTGGAATGAGATGAAGACGGCATCCAAGTACAGGATGGGATGGCAGCTGAGATGGGAGACTGGCTACACATGCGGGGGCTGATGTCTCAAAAGCCTCAAAAGCTGGGATCAGACCCTGGGCGTGGACCTACAACACCACTCGTTGTCAAGCCATGCTGTGGCAGCATCCCACATACAAAATGGAGGAAGACTGGCACAGATACTAGCTCAGCAACAATCTTCCTCAAGCAAAAAGAGGAAGACTGACAACAGATGTTAGCTCATGGTGAATCTTCCTTACCAGAAAAAAAAAAAAAAAACGAAAGAAAGAAAGAAAATCAAGAGGAAATGGAAGCTAGTATCATCTGAGTAGCATCAAGTGCGAGGCACTGGGCTAGGTGCTTTTGAATACATTTCCTCATGGAAGGTACCGTGAGTAGAAAGGCAATATGTTAAGAAAGCAACTGCCACTGCTCAAAATCAACTTCATCAAGTCTCATTATGAAAATAAATAAGGCTTCTCCTATGAGTTATATAATAGAAATTTTCAGCTAAGAAGTTATATCTTAATAAAAAACTGCCAGAAATTCTAGTACTATAAAAGGGCAGATAGATACCTACATCCTAGGATAACAGGAGGAAAAAATGAGTTAAAGAACCAAAATGCTAAAATACACCAAGAGCCCAAGAAGACAACCACAATCCGTAAGGGACTAGGACTCCTGCGGCTGGGGAAACTTAAACTGCATTAGGAGGTGATGGAAGGAGTTCAACTGGCTCACACAGGAAAGGGAGGGAATGGAAGGAGGGGAGCCTGGAAACAGCTCCGTGGGAGAACTCCAAGTTCTGGAAGAAGCCAGGGGGAGAAGGCCATCACCACCAGCTCTCTTGGCCTCTGTAGCAACCAGCAAGGGCTGACCAGAGGAGGGAAAGCAGCAGCCATGGACCATCTCATCCAACGCCTCTCCTCAGTTCCCCTTCAGTCCTCAACAGACTAAAAAGACTAACCCTCAGCTAGTCTGATTGACCAGATACAGCGTGTTTCCAGGGGTCCCGCAATCACCCTCAAATGCCGAGCCCCCATCTTCAAAAAGAAACTAAATCTTTAAAGACTAACAAGAAAATATCTAGCTAATTCAAAACCTGTCTCTCATTTACACTTACGTAAAATGATTACATGGCTAAGCATAAAGGACTGAAGGCCTGCTATCCTCTGAGGGGGACACCCAAGGACCAGTCTGTGTTATCTGATCCTGCACATGCCGGTGCCCCCACAGGGATCCGAAGCTAGACAGCCGACTCAAGCTGAGCCAGTCAGATTCTCTCTCCATTCCCAAAGTCACACGACCAGGAGAAACAGAGGGACACAAGTAACACTAGCAAGAGTCCTACAGAGAAGTTTCCAGAAATTCTGTTACTGAGGGGCTCAAAATGGCCCTGATTTGGCCTTCCTTGCCAGGCCGTGGCTGTTTGCTGGTGGCGCAGTGGACATGTGTTAAGGAAAAGGAGAGGCAGAACACAGCGGTGTTTTTTCCTGGCCCAGCTTTAACGAGAACGTTGCTGTTAATGCAAACCAACACCACTCTGCATAATTTATGAAGACTGTTTCTTCTCCAACTTGCTGGTACACGGCAGTACGTTCTCAGCGGATTTATTAATCAAGGTACCGCCCGATTAATAACCTTTCCCAAGAAGTCATCTTGGCAAAGATAATCTAACTTCTGCTTTTCTACTTGACCTAATCTTGCATCAGAAATTGTGAACACCCTGCTAGTGAGGGAAAAAAGATCATTAGTTGCTTTTACTAATCATATGAAAACAATTCAAATATGCCTTACAAATCAGAGGGTCAAAAACACGTTATCAAGGGTAATAGTAAAATTCTATTTAACAAACCTATAACACTAACTCCCAAGTTAGCTTTTATAGCCAAACCCATAAAATTAAACATTACTTAATTAATAATTATTTGGATTTTTTAATAAATGTTATTTCAAGAGAGTGGAAATTATTTAAAGATAGTTAAAATAAATTATTAAATTGTACAAAATAGCTTTTGAAAAGCCATTACTTAAAAAGTTTAGTTAAAAAAAACTAAGGGTTCACTTCTTTAGCTTCTAAATCATCAAAACACAGTGAAAGACCAAATAGAAACTTGGTCTTCATTTTACCACTGACAGGACTGCTGATATTTTATATATCAAACTTAAAGGGAAAAAACCTCCAAAAAACGTGAAATCCATCTTCCCACCTAGTTCAAGAAAAAGTATTCATCCACAACACAGGTCATGATTCTCTCAGCCAAACATGCATTTATAAAAATTAATTCACGCAGTGAAAAAACAGGGACCAAAACCAGGCTAGTCAATACACGGACAAGACTTCAACAGACTAGGCAAATATGTTGCTAAACGAAGCTAGCTGTGTGAATAAACCATAGCTGCTGCCCCATCTATTGAGCATCTGCTGTCCGAGCAGGGGACAGGACACGTTCGATGCCACCACCCATGACTAGCTGAGAGCCCACAGCCAAGCGGGCAGAGCGGTAGAAGACAGGGCCCCCCTGGGTGTGAAGTGGGGGGTGGAGTCACTACAGGTCAGAGTGCAGACTCTACCCGTTCCAACGGGCCTAAATTCTGGCTCTATCATGCACTCTCTATGTGACCATGAGGAAACCACCAGACTTCTCTGAATCTTAGTTTCCTAAGTTATAAAGTCAGGATAATGGCAGGAATGCCTCTTTTATAGCGTTGTCAGAATGACTAATGCACATAAAGTACTTAGGACAGTGTGTAGCACATAGTAAGTGTTCAATAAATGTCACCTGTTGTTATTATTCAACTAGTACAACCACCACGACAGAGGAAGCTCTGGGCCAATTACCTTACACAATGTCGTTTAATCCTCATAACAGTCCTTGAAGTCGATAGCGTTATTTCAATCTTAAAGAAAACTGAACAGACACACAGAAGTTCAATAACTTGCCCAAAGTCACAAGACAGCAAATGACAGAACCAGATTCAAACACAGGACGTCTGACCCCCAGTGCCTTGTTTTTTGTGGGTTTTCTTTTCCTGCTTGATTTTAAGTTATTAAGACTCATAGAGTAGCTGTGTGTGGTAATTCAAATCGTGCCACAATAAAAAGAAATGTTTATTTTAAAAGCTCTCAGATACTGTGCTAGAACTTTCTCAAAAACCATTCAAAAGTCAACATTTTCACTCCCATCTTAAAGATGAGGAAACTGAGTCTCAAAGAGATGGAAATAGGTTTGCCCGTGGTCAGACGGCTTTCAAGAATCTGGATCCTATCCACAGGCAGAGATGCCCACAGGCCGGCTTCCCATTATCCAGTGCCACCTTCCTAAGATAAATTTTAATTGTCTTTTCTCAGAATAATACTATCTGTGGGAACTTCTATGTCTTAGGAACAGGAACCACTTCAAACTATTTGTTTAGATAAGATGTAAGTAAACACACCACCCATTTCAGTCACATCCACTCTGTGACTTGCCAAGATTTGTTTTTAGTCACATGCCCAAGAACAGCTATCACTTTTTCCTTGTACTCATGACTGTAATTAAAAGTCCAATTTTATTACTTCTTTTGCATTAAGAGGCTAAATGCCATCCTGGCAGAGTGGGAAAGTTCATACCAAGGCACTTCATGTAGGGTGAGGAGAAAAAAGGAAAGTTTTCTTAACATGAATGTGTACATTTATGACCCCCTCTCAACTGTACTGTTCCACTATATGAGGTATTCGGCACGATTTATGCCCCAAAACGCAACCTGTTTTAAAGTTTGGCCAACCTTGTAAATTCCTTGAACAGGGTTTCGTCAGTCTAGAAAAACCGAAAGAGCGCACGCACAGGAAAATTCCACAGATGTTTCACTGCATCAAACTGTAGATTAAATATTTACTTTACCACACCCTTTATCACACAATCTAAAATGATGAAAAAATGAAAACTCTCACATATTTCCTCCTAACTGACATCTATTATTTGAAAAAATTTTTTTCTTGGATATATCAGAAAGAAGGGAAGAAAAATCAGATGAATGCTTCTTCAATTATCATCACACTTTCAGGAAACTGGAATAATATTTAAATATAATAGTTAAGATCAAGACCAAAAAAAAACACCCTACAACTCAACTAGCCAATTAGCAGAGCTAAAGTAGGAAATGATCAGTAACACGCCAACCAATTAGGATTGATTATTGTTCTTGTGACTAGTAAATAAAAAACAATCTCTTTTCCTTTTGATTTTACCTGAAAAGATCTAACTTTAAATCAGAATTCAAAGACTTTATTTCTCAGACCTCAGAGGATGGAGTCAGAATCTTTTGGGAAATCAATGTACTTTGGGTGGCAAAGATCACGCCAGTTTAAAAGTCTCTTCCGGAATTTCCAACGGTATAGTAATTTCAAACTAAAATTATAATATGCAAAATAAAGAGTCAGTTAAAAGAAGTAACTATGCAAATTAAACCACAGAGAGATACCACTTCACACCCACTAGAATGGCTATAATCAAAAAGACAGGGAATGACAGGTGTTGGCAAGGATGTGGAGACACTAACACCCTCACGCGCCGCCTGCTCGCGGGAACGTAAATGGAGCAGTCACTGTGGACAACAGTCTGGCAGTTCTGACCCGGTAATGCCACTCCAAGTTACCCACCTAACTGAGAGAAATGAAAGCACACAGACATACAAGGATTTGTGCACGAACGTGTAACAGTTAAAAAGTGAAAACAACCCAAATGACCACCAATTATGAATGGATAAGCAAAACGTCGTACATCTATAGAATGGGATCTATTCAGCAACAAAAAGGAATGAGGTACCCCTAGAGGCCACACCATGGGTGAAACCCGGAAACATCACGTTAAGAAGCCAGAGACAAAAGATCACGTATTATTCCATTTACATGAAATGTACAGAAAAGGCAAACCTATAGAGATAAAAAGTAGATTAGCGGCTGCTTGGTGGTGGGGTGGGAATGAGAAATGAAGATAAACAAGCAAGAAGTTTCTTTTGGGGACGATGGAAATGTTCTGAAATTAGACTGTGGTGATGGTTACACCATTCCATAAATTAAGTAAGAATTCCTGAATTGTACACTTAAGTGGATTTTATAGCATGTAAGTTATACATCAATAAATCTGTTTTGTAAAAAAGAAGGCCTTGGATCCTTGGGGAACTTAGAATAAAAAAATTTTTCCATCCAGTTTTGACTCCTAGCAGGCTTTCCATCTCTATGTCCAGAAGACTGCTTCTGCTCCTTGTGTGTGTGTGTGTGTGTGTGTGTGTGTGTGCGTGCATGCTCGATTATTATGAATTAATGTTACTACTGGCCTAACAGTAACCCGCATATGTATAGGATCTACATCCCAAAGGACGTGAGATATTTAAACATTACGTACTGCAAATTATAGTTTACTGCAACTGAAAGAATAAATGTTAATATAAACAAATTGTGTACACTGTATAAACAGTTGCTAAATTTGCATTATTTGGAATTTTAGGACTTATTTGAAAATATGTATATATAACATCTGAAATTATTAAATAGATAATTTTTGCTTGGATGACTAGCTACTTGCTACAACAGTAAATAACGATGAGATTTTTTTTTTTGGTGAGGAAGATTCGCCCTGAGCTAACATCTTTTGCCAATCCTCTTTTTTTGCTTGAGGAAGACCAGCCCTGAGCTAACATCTGTGCCAGTGTTCCTCTACTTTGCATGTGGGATGCCTCCACAGCATGGCTGATGAGTAGAGCAGGTCCACACTGGCGATTCGAACTCATGAACCCCAGGCCCCCAAAGCAGAGCACATGGAACTTTAACCACTTGGCCACGGGCTGCCCGAGATTTTCGTTTTTAATGGGAAGGGCTTTAAAGACAGAAGATCTGGGCAGGCCAAGGTTCTGCCATTTACTCAGTGACCAGAGCACTTTAAACAAAACAAAACAGACAAAGCTCCGAGCCCATTTCCTCAGTGATGTTTGGGGAACTGGACAGCGACTGTAAATCATTTAGCCCAGCACCTGGTATGCAGCAGGCATTTAAGTTTTGTTTTGAACCTCAGCTATGCCTAGCATTACACACAAACATCATCATATACAATGGAAGAAAATCTGTGTAACGAGACTTCATCACAACGATCTCTGTTGAATCTTCGGGTCAATACAAATAAAGTGTAAGTTCTTGATTCCATGACATAGTATTTCAAATACAATGGAAAGCTGAGTGAATTTCTCACTTTTAGATAAATTGAACTATGATATGAACTGGTAAATAGAGATGACAAGTAATGAAATATCCATATTAAGAACAGTTTCAGCTATGAAGGAATTTAATGCTCCTACTAAATTATTAGACATAAGGCAATTCCTGAACTGAAGTATTTATTGGAAAACCTAGCTCTCTCGGCCTTCAAATTTTGATTTGGTCAAGAAATCAAAACATATCAGAGCATTTCTCCAAGCATCACAGGAACAAAATCAATTTCAGTTCAGGAAACTTCTAAAAGAGCAAAGCGTCCAGAGACAGACTCCACAAACTGAGAAACAGCGTCACTCTGAGTAAGTGGACCTGACCACTCGTCCTGTCCTCTCGGAGGTCCTCAATCCCTGTCTCCATGGGGCCTGCCTTTCTGTGCAGCCACTCCTGCTTCAGGACAAAGGAGGATTTTCCTCATTCACAGAAACTTCCAATACACACAAGTGAATGAAAAGAGTCTTACGCTAATTTGCACCTTAGACATTAACCTAGGATACTGCACATATCAGACAATATTTAACTCCATTTTGATTTGATTTCTAAAATCCAACAATATTGGACCATAGTTTGCTGACACCAGTGTCTATTTACTCTGTCCCCAGTCTGCTCGCAGGAAAAGCATCCTACTGTACTTAGAAATGGAAGCAACTTTTAAAATGGAACCGAGTCCTCTTATATGATCCGCTTAAAACATCACCCTGTTTACAAAGAGGAATTAAATCAGAAAATCTATATTCACTCTAAAATAATGTATCGTTTGTCTTTTCAAAGCAGGGAACTAAGCAGAGGAAGACACAGAACTAAACTCCTGGATTCAAACGCAGCCTCACCACCTACTAACCCCATGACTTCAGCCAAACTCCTTTGACCTCTCTGGGTTTTCTAATTTATTGTAGGAGAGAGAGATTTCTGAAGAAATTTCCCATTTTTTACAAATTTCTCCCCCAATCCTTCCACTCAGGAAATCATGTAATAACAACGTCTATATCGGGAGTTTTGTTTGAGAAATAAGAAGTATAAAAATTATGGGTAACTTGAAAGTAAAAGTAAACAAAGTGTTGGTATTGGGTAATCGTTAAAAAACACACACACACACAACAACTTTTACGTCACTCAAGATGGCAATAAGAGGTTGTCCATCTCTGAAATTACCACCTCAACACTGCAGCATGGACTGACTGGGGCCCCAGCTTGGATGCAAAGGCCCCTGCCTGGTTACTGAAAGATATTAGGGTCTCTGGTTTCTACTCCTTTGCCAGTTGAGGCAGTTAACGTTGTTAATAATAATAATAACAATAGTTAGCATTTATTATTTATCAAGTACCAGGCACACTTTCCACGTACTGTCATTTAATCCTCACAACTCTATGAAGTGGATACTACTGCTGTCCGTATTTTATCGTTTCAGAAACTGAAGTCGTCCACAGTTAAACATGAGTAGCAGAGCACAGGAATTCCAATGCAGGCGGACCAGCTCCACAGCTGAGCCCTGACCCACCGGTGATTCCACTCACACCCTTACACAGAAACCACCCATGTCCTCGTGCCTCGGCTCTGATCACCAAGAGGGGGGCGTTCAACCCCTGAGATGTCGATACCTCACCTCCACTGACTCTCCGTGGCTGCCTTGCCAGCAGGGAAGCAAAAGGCTCTGTTAAGAAAGCAAGTGAGAACATACAAAACTCTTCACGAGGTGCAACGGAGCCTAAGAAATATGTAGAATAGTTAATATTACGAGTCCTCACAGGGTCACTATAAGGACTAAATGTGCTAACGTGTCCCGAGCTACCAACAGTCTCAGACACACAACAGCTCAATACATGTCCACTATTACGCCATTTTGATGAATCACCTAATGCTTCCTTTTCCTTCATACGCAGCATGAGACGAGGAAGAAATGCACAGGCATTATTTGCATTCTTTAGTATTTATCATAGGATATACTCTGGATTATTATTCTAAAACAAAACCCTGACTAAACCATGTATACATTATAGGAATCAAGAATACAGCACCTTCCTTGTTTACAGAGTTCTAATAGACTACTATAAATAGCATGAAACGCTGTCTCATATTTTTAAAGCAATTTAAATGCCAAGAGTATTACCATATCTTACATATCTTGGTTATCTAAATACCTTTGTATTATAGAAACTACCTAACATGTTATTGCTGTTCATTCAATCATCTGAAATAAAAAATGAGACCACGAAACAGATCTAAATTACCAAAATTAAACACATTACCTTGTTTGGCTTCCTTCTACTTACATAAGTAGGGCAAAACTAAAAAGGAGAGAAAGTTAAGATAAATTGCTCCTGGATACTTAGTCCAGATTCCCCAGAATTAGAATCTAAGGGACCTGGACAACTGTCATCATTGGTCACGAAAAGCTTTGCTGTAATTGCAAAAATCCAGGTGACTACAAAATTGCTACTAAGAATGACTACAGGTATGCCTACATAAGTTATACCTTTAATCTTCACTATGTAGGGCTAGGAAAGACTGTGTGGGGAACAAATAAAATATTCACTTACAGAATTTGTTAAATTTATTATGAACTATTTATCTAGATAATAAGACTGTGCTGAAGTATTAATCTTTGTCAAGTGCTTCATAAAGGATTTGCAGTCTTGTGATGTACAGACCAGCATTAACTTCTTGTACTGATGAGACAACTGCAGCTTTAAGGTGTCAGAAGTTTCCACACCCAGTATTTGGGGCAGAAACCCAAGTTCTGACTTACAATTCCATGCCCTTTCCACTGCACCACACTTTTTTATGTAACTTGGCCAGCATTTTCCTAAGTATGTTCCATGGATACTAAGGGGAAAAAAATGAAGTCAAACAAATTGAGAAAGGACATCTTCTCTATGTGCCTCCTGGGCAGTCAGTTACACTGTACGCTATTCACACTATAAAACCCTGTAATCATAAAACTTCTTTACCTTTGTCTAACTCAGTAGTTCCCAAACGTATTTAACCAAAAATCCCTCTATTCTACTAACACCTATTAACGTCACGCAGAACACACTTTGGGAAATATTACTACAGGCTAAAGTATTATGTTGAGTACTCAGTGTCATAGATATTCAGCCTACGGAGACTATTCCACATCCCACTGCTACATAAATTAAATCAGCCCACTGGAGATAAGCACCCAGCTTAGTGCATGGCACATCGCAGGCACTCGATGGAATAACGCAGAACTACATGAACTAAAAGGTTTACGGAGGGGCTGGCCCCGTGGCCGAGTGGTTAAGTTCGCGCGCTCCGCTGCAGGCGGCCCAGTGTTTCGTTGGTTCGAATCCTGGGCGTGGACATGGCACTGCTCATCGAACCACGCTGAGGCAGCGTCCCACATGCCACAACTAGAAGGACCCACAACGAAGAATATACAACTATGTACCGGGGGGCTTTGGGGAGAAAAAGGATCTAAAGGATTTTAAAAAAAAAAAAAGGTTTACGGAAGTCCTGTCTCCTGACAGCACTGTTATCAAGGCGGGAACACTCACCAAGGACCAACTGTAAAGCATGGCGCTGAGATAAATAATGGAGCTACAAGGTAATGATTCCTACCCTTGTCGATCAGCAGGTGGGGATTAACTATCTTGCAAGTCAACCTGTGGTGAGTGCTAGAATAAACAAAATACCACTGAAACACAGAGGCAGAAGAATAACTGGATTTACAACAGAGCTTCTCCTGTGACTGCTGTCAGACGAGGCAGGATGAATTCAGTTTACAACTACACTATGCACAGCTCAGAATGTCTATCTCTAGGACGGGAAAAAGGATCACGATCTCTCTGCAGCCTTCCCTATCCCTCTGCAGAAAGGACTGCTCCCATTAGGAATGCAGTCAAATACTACGAGAGTCACGGCAAGGAGACTCAGGAGCCAGCCTGAACGAGCCTCATTGGCCAAAAGAACAAGTTGAGCGTCTATAACAGCAACCGGCTGAGACACATCAAGTGTCTCGAAAGCCAAGAGTTCACAATGATAATTAAACACAAACAACAGTGCTGACCTTCGGGGGATGCTGGACGACGGCCACATTACTGCGTCAACTTGTAGAAACAGAAAGAATCAAGAAGAATAAAGCATGACGCTACTGGCACGAACAGAGCACACGCCACTTTCCTATAGGAGCCCTGGCAGGGGGAACCTATTCTAGCCTCCACGGGATCAGGAAAGGTGTCCCTGAGGGCAAGAGATGAGCTTTGAGTTTTAAGGACCGACTTGAATTAGTTTAAAAAAAAAAAAAAAAAGAGCAGAAGTGGGCATCCCAAGCAGTAAGGTGAAAGACGGCATGGGGAGACTTCAAAACATTGTATTTGTTGGAGGAATGGAGTTGGTGAGAGAAAGTTGAAGGCTAGATGAGGCTAGAAAGTTAACTGAAATTAGGTCAGAAAAATCCTTCAAGGTCTTGTGAAGAAACTTGGAGCTTATATCATATGCGAGAGGAAGTCTTTGAAGAGTGTCATTAAATAGGTAAGTGACAAGGTCAAATCTTTCTTTAAGATAAATCACTCTGGTGGCTGTGAAGAGAAAATATTTAACTAGAACAAGAATGAAGAAACACCGATGGGAGATCAGAGCAAATGCGAGAAATATTTAGGAGATAAAAGTAGCAACAGAATGGTGCCTAGAAGAACAAATTTAGAACTTTATGTGAGTTCCCACAGAGCTTTAAAGAGAATTCTACTGCAGCACTTATAGTATAATAGTTATATTTTTGCATCGAGGTCCCTCCATGATGCAGAGTTCTTTTAAGATAAGTACTCAGTGCCTGATACATAGTACGTCCATCATAAATGTTATTTAAATGTAGATGGGCATAAATTCTACCACGATATTATTTTTTGTACAGAGAGAGTCTTGGTAATAAAAGTCTTTAATCTTAAAAGTTAAACTATCCTGGTAAAACTAAATGTACTGAATTTTGCCTATATGAAGTCAATGGAATGAGGCTTTACCTAGCAATTTTCCCTAGTTTTCTACCAGTAAATAAATATAAACCACATAACCAAGTGCTACAGTGGCCATAAAGCAGTAATTAAAAATATATCCTGCTGTCTACCATTATAAGGTCGGAGAAATAAGACTTCATCCTCTGATTCCCCAAAGCTCTAAAAGAGTTAAATTTTAGTAAGACCACCTTACTTTCTCTTTAAATCCTGTCTTCTACCTGTTTAGAGCTGTGTACCAACGCAGTCCTCCACAAATCAGGTAAACCAGAACTCTTTACCTGTAACCTTAATCCCATCACAAAGGGTGGGGGGGAAGACATCAAAAACAGAAAGCAAACTAAAGCAAGACTCCACTTCAAATGACCAGCTATAACATATCCTAATAAGGATATTGATTTTGGACAAAAATTCGAATGGGAAATTTTTAGTTTGTATACCTTCTCCAGCATTTCATTCTTGTGACTCAATCCTTGGTACTGAATTAGCTTTTATGTGAATAAACTCTAGGGGCCATTTGGCAAAGAGCAATTTAGCTTCTAAGTTGCTCTGTTAAACACATTTATAAATATCATTCTTTGTGGAACGATAAACATACAGCAGGTTAACCCCAGGTTCAGACCCTCTCTGGCCTTTTCAAAGCTGGTACATTTGCCTAATTTTAGGCTGCCAATGGCGACCTACCAACTTATTTCACCACTATGTCTGTTACCATGGCTAAGGATGGACTGACCTCAAGATATTTGGAATAGAACTGGCAAACACTGTATCCTTGACTGACATTTCTATTTTCAATCTACTCATTGGAAAACGAAAAAGGTTAGAGCCTAGTTTTCCAGCATGTCATAAAATATTTTTCTCCCCAGCTCCCAACAGGTATAAGAAGTGTTACTCACTAAGGAACTTCACCTCCATTCAAAGGACATTGTTCTTTGGATCTCCTCGCACCTACGTAAACAACTACTTTAATTTTTAGGCGCTGTACCTGGCAACTGCGGTAGGCAAATGAATGCTCCTTTTAATGGAACAACTATTCCATTTAACCAAAAAAAGAAGAAAAAAGTCATAAGCAAATAAGTAAGGAAACTGCAGCATTTCAAAGAAGTGTACTATGTGGAAATTCCTAATTCTGACGTACCACAGTATTCACAAAATAAAAACAAAAACCTTCTGTTACCAAATATTCAACTTGTAAAGAGGACAAGTATAAGACAGATACTAAGCATTTGGGTGTTAATGTATGCACATGTCTGAACACGGTGAATAGATGCCTCAAACACTTTAAAAATACAGAATTTTCTACTGGTAGTGTTTCTGTGAACCCAGTACCCTTATACTCAGGAGTACTGAATACAGGCCCCCTTGGAGCCTGTCAACATCACTGTGTAGCAGCCCAGAAGGATACTGCTGGGGCACAGTGCAAGGTATTTTTTTCTATTTTGCATTTTCTTTACCCATGGTAGTGGAATCTGTTATCTCAATTAAGTACAGATACTTCTCATTCAAAAGTGAAATTCTATAACTCATGGTACAGTTGATAAGATCTCTAGACTACATTAAAAAAAACCCAAAAAACAAAAAATAAGACCTTGCTGAGTTCCCTTATCTGTCAGTGTCTCAGTTTCCTCATCTGTAAAATAAAGATACTAGAAAGGTTAATTTCTCAGGTAGCTTTCCTGCTCTCCATTTCTGATTCCTAAAAGATGGTAGATTGCAGCACAAGGCAGCCTCCAACAGTGATGGCTTCAGGCAGAGAGAGAAAGAGACAGAGAAAGAGAGAGAGACCGAGAGAGATACAGAGAGCAGAGAGAGAGAGAGAGAGAGAGAGAGAGAGAGAGAGAGAGAGAGAGACCAGAGACAGAGAGAGAGAGAAATAGAGAAAGAAAGAAAAGGGCTTCTGGAGCACTGAAAGAGCTGTGGTAACACCAGTTCATCGGGGTCCTCGACTTTTTCCCAGGGAGAAACCCCTCTGAGCCACCCCTCTGGTTTTGCTTTGGAGCAATGTAATTAATCTACCTACAATTCTACTAACTGATTAAACAATAAATGGAGATAAGGCCACAGAAGTGAAAATTCACAGCAAAGGAGGACAGATAAATCACGTGTCATAGATGAAAGTCATAATTAATAGACAATAACCACCATGGATCAGGAAAACATCAGAAAACAGTCATTTCTATTCCATTTGCAGTTAAAGAACTTTTGGAAGGAATCAAAATTAAAAGAGAGTTTGGTCATTTAAAGAAAAATACCCAGAAAATTCACCAAACAGTATAGTGCATTCTGCAAAATTACCATGTAAAATTAGGTGGTGTTAAACTTAAGAAACTATATCTGTCCTTCTATTTATTTATTCTATTCACTTTTTACTGCATCATTTGTTTTGTTCCTTTCTAAAACACCTCTCCTACCAAGAAAAAAAGTACTTCAAATGATCCCAGATAAGGAATGACATACGCTGAGGAAAATACTCTTCGTGCTAGAAATTAAAGCAAAGGAAAAGGGAGACAGCAATTAAATGCAAGTATAGAATTCTCAAAAATACAGAAGAAACTTGACCACTTCTAATGGTGTTTTTCTATTTTAACAGATACACAGATATTCAATTTAAAAGAACTACTAACTAAAACCTTTAATTATCCAAATATATTATTAATAACAACACTTCATATTTAGCAAAAGAGAACAGAAGAAAAAGCAGAGGAACTGCTCTTTAGCAGTATTTATTGAACACCGACTGCACACTAACAAGGCACTAGTGTTTACATATGTTCTCTCATTTAATCGTCATGGCAACCGTCAAAGGATTCTCATCCCAATACTGTAGATAAACTGAGGAAAGTTAAGAAACTCACTCAAGCTTAGTAAATAAAAACAGTCAGCTAACCTAAGACCATTCAGGAAAGTTAAATATGTCCTCCAATACATAATCAGCATTGCACATAATTAGCCCCAAATACAAAATCCTATAGCATCAAAGAGATGAATGGTTGTTCAATATCCTGTAGCAATTATAGAAAAAATACATTCTCATACATTTGATTCAATAAGAGTTTGAATTTTTAGACCTTCACACTTCAACTCACGTGCTAAAATTTTATGACTTACTTTCGTATGCAATATTGTTTGGTCCTAATAGAAACAATTGGTATTTTTAGATACAGTCAAGAATTTATCAAAAAGTAGGTATGACAACCCTCCACACCTAGAACATTGAGAAATGTACATTGTGGTTTAACGTACATGAACTTTTTTAAAGGGAAAGAATGTTATTATTATCTATAATAATTAAGACACTAAACCTCATAACAGCTTAAAGAACCCAAATATCTATGTAGTATTTAATAGGAACTGGAAGCGGAAAATTGTGCTTAATTCTGCACAAACTTATTCCTTAACATTTCATATAGGAGAAGCTATGAGATCAACAATGTAAACTTCTAAGAACATGAAGACAACATTAAGGACCCCCATCTTCTTGTACTCAGTTCAATACTGATGGTGTAGAATACAGCTACACAGAAGGAAAGAGCTACACATCTCCACGCGGAATCCACCAAAACCAACGAGATGTTTAATTATGCTTCTGCAGAGAAAACAGTGTCCCACAAATATTCATGCCTGCCCAGAACCTTGGAATGTTACCTCATTTGGAAATGCATCTTTGCAGATGTAGTCAGTTAAGAATCTCAAGATGAGATCATCTGGGATTTAGGGTGGAACCTAAACCCAGCGGCTGGTGTCCTCACGCGAACAGGAGAGAACAGAGAACCAGAGTGCAGGGGCCCACGTGAAGACGGAGCAGAGACTGGAATATCTACAAGCCAAGGCCCAAGGCGAGCGCCCGGGCGGTTTCTCCCTCAGGGCCTCCCCACAGAAGGAAGCAAGCCCGCCGGCTCTCTGACTTGGGACTCCCGGCCTCCTAAACTGGGGACAAAAAATTTCCGTCGTTCTAAGCCGCCCAGTTTGCGGTCGTTTGTTACGAAAGCCCTAGGAAATGATACAACTTCTCACGTCTGGATACAACCGCTGAGTTAATCCATTTCACTATCACAGTAAAGCAAACCACAACAATACACATGCAAGCACTCTGAAAAATAAATGCTGTTTAAATGTGTGGTGGCACTGTAACAACATCATCATCATCATCATCGCTACTGTGTTAAATCAACACATTATATATAATACTAATCACATTTTTTTTAAAGGTGTATACCTCCCCCAATACTCTCACATCAGGAGTCATCTTACAAAAAAACAACTCTCAACTTACACAAATGAATTTTATAAAAGTTTCTCCAGTCCGTTTTTCAAAGCAACTTGAGTACAGAAGCCAGAGCGGCCTGCGATCAGCAGCCCCGAGCCTTGGCTGGACCACCAGCTCGAGGCTCCGATCCAGCCACGGGATCCACAGCATCAGCTTTCCCATCCACAAAGCACAAGCCCAGCAGGACTGACCATCTCTCGAGTCAACTGTCTGGACTACTGCACACACGGTGTCCTTCTTCCTCGTAAATAAAACTAAAACTCAAATTATTTACGCTGGAGATACCCAAACTGCAGAGAGGGTGAGGGTGGAAAATTAAAAATTTCATGACCAAAACGGGGGAGAAAAAATTAAGTGAAAAGGTAAATATTTCAGCAACTAAACTAACCAATCGATTTCTACCAGCAGAAGTCTTTTTGGCAGATAAGCAACATGAAAAGGAAGGGGCGGAAAACATGACCAGTGACTGAAGCAGCAAGCTGAGCTTTACAAATTACACTTAGTCATGACTTGGCTGCACGAGTGTCAGGAGACAAACAGCAACCAGCACTCGCTGTTCCAAGAGCGGATGTTAGAGTCTGAGGCTTTAGGTTTCTCCCTAACAAGTAAGAACGTTTTCAGCCTCAGGGGAATTTGCAGAATCCATGAAACAAAGCACTGTGATAAGTGTGAGGGGCAATTCCTCTGACAAGTGTGGGGAATACGAAGTAACAATAATAGAAATAACTCTCACTGAAGGTTCCCCCTGTGTGAAGCCCTTCGCGAACACTTTACATATATCATCCACTAACCTTCAAACACATACAAAAGACAGTCTTCATATACACGAAGAAAGGGAAATTCAGAGCAGGTAAGCAACTTGTCCAAAATCACACAGGATTTCAAGAACAAGCCTTCAAATCCCTGCTTTCTACTCCGAAACCTGTGTCCTCGCTCCCCGCTCACACAGCCCGCCTCGAGAGGCAGCGGCTGGGACTGCACGGGGGCAGGAAGGCCTGCAGGGCTGGCCACCCTCTCCTCAGCCTGAGGCCCGTTCTACCAGCAGACCACGAACAGCACTGAGCACAAGCAGGCGCTCAGTTTGCAGAAACTCATCAAGCTGAACGCTCGTAACCTGAGTGGCTGTCTGAGTACGTGTTACACCTCAGTAGGATCAATGCACACACATGCAGACAGGGCCTCTCGGCAGGAGGCAGGACTCTCGGACACACTAACCAACTCAAAGGTCGGGGGGAAGCGACTCCAAGGGCCAGGGCCCCATGCCGGTCGGTGGCTGTCTCTTTTTCCCCGTTCCTGACATACTTCGGTGCTGTCTCACTCTCTTCTTCGCCCACAACTTTCTCCGCGTTGTGGTAACACACCTAGAGGCTGCTCCAGACTTTCATCCTCTAGCTCCTTGAAGAAAGAAGCAAGAGAGTCTTTCCTATCGGCTCCAGTTAAAAAAAAAAAGTTTGTAGAAAGACAATTGGATTGTCAGATAAACCTGGACCAATCACGGTGGCCAAGGCAATGAGGTGCCATCCGCCTCCTCGGCCAGACGGCAGGAGGAGCATGTGCAGCAGAGCCGCAGACACGGAAGAAACTGCTGAGCACCAAAGGCACTCTAACTTCTCATCTATTGGACTCCACGTTATACGATACATTACGATTATTATTCTGAGCGAAACTTCCTATTTATTGAACAATTCATAAACCACTTTAAAAAAGCTCTTTAAAAACCATATTTAAAGTTGATTTACTTCCACAAAACCCTGTGAGGCACACAGGGGAAGCATCACCATCCTGTTTACAGAAGAAGGAACAGGCTCAGAGAGACGAAGTAATGCGTTCAACAATACAAGTTGGTAAACGTCACAAAATCAGACACAAGCGTGCTTTCAACCACACCTTACTCTAAGGCACAGTAGTTCAAAATTACAGGAAAGATTAAGCGGTACGTATGAGAGCACGGTTCAAGAAAAAAAAAAACTTAAAAGAGAAAATGGAATAAGCCCCTTTGTGGGGCTCAGTATTTCTATTTTGGTAGATCTTAATCTTCTTTCTACTACTGGAACCATCCAGAGCAAACAGGACTGTCTGGGAAACCACACCCCAGCAGAAGGCACTTCTTGTGTATCACTTAGAATGCTCGCAGCTGCAAGGAAACAAAACTCAACTTCAAGTGACTGAAAGAATAAAGGGGTTTATTATCTCCTACAGTAAGAAGTTCCAAAGTAGGACATTTCCAGAACTAATTAATTCCATAACTCACAAAGTCCCGAAAAACTCAGGTTCTTCCCATCTTTCAGCTGTGCCATCCTCCACCTGCTGGGAACCTCCCCTCCGGGAGCAAGTTCACAAGAGCTTCAGGCGTCAGGGCCGCTCCCACCAACAGCCAGAGACAGGAAAGGGACCCTCCACCTTATTTCATTCATTCACCTACATTACGTTACTTAATATATGGAAAGCCCTTACAAAATGCCTGGCACATAATAAATGTCATATAACTTTTGTTATTATTATTACCATTTTTAAATCATTAAACATTTATTTGTAAAGATTTTCTTCTATTTTAACAGATGCGTTTTTTAATTAATTTTTTATTGGGGTGACTTTGGTTTATAACATTACATGAATTTCAGGTGTACCTCATTATAGTTTGATTTCTGTATAGATTAGATTACGTTCACCACCCAAAATCTAATTGCCATCCATCACTGTACACATGCGGCCTTTTACTCCTTCTCCCCTCACCTTTCCACAGCCCTGCCTCCGCCCGCCCAGGCTTCCCCTCTGGTAACCACCAATCTATTCTGTGTCTATGCGTTTGTTTGTTGTTGTTGTTTTTATCTTCCATGAGTGAAATCATACTCTCCCTCTGACTTATTTTGCTTAGCATTAACACCCTCAAGGTCCATCCATTTTGTCCCAAATGGCAAGGTTTCATCTTTTTTTGGCTGAGTAGTATTCCCTTGTGTATACCATATCTTCTTTGTCCATTCATCCACTGATGAGCACCTGGGTTGCTTCCACGTCTTGCCTACTGTGAATAATGCTGTAATGAACGTAGGGGTGCATATATCTTTTTGAATCAGTGTTTTCATTCTTTGGATAAATATACAGAAGTGAAATAGTTAGGTCACACAGTAGTTCCAGTCCTAATTTTTTGAGAAATCTCCATACTGTTTACCTTAGTGGCTGAACCAGTTTGCATTCCCACCAGCAGTGTACGACAGGTTTCCTTTTCTCCACATCCTCTCCAACACTTGTAATTTCTTGTCTTTTTAATAATAGCCATGCTGACAGGTGCGAGGTGATGTCTCATTACAGTTCTGTTTGGCATTTCTCCAATAGTTAGTGATGGTGAGCATCTTTTCATGTGCCCGTTGCCCATCTGTACATCTTCTTCGGAAAAACGTCTGGTCAGATCTGCTGCTCATTTTTTAACTGGGTTGTTTTGTTGTTCTCGAGTTGCCTGAGTTCTATTGTTATTGTTGGGTCTCTTTTTAAGAGATGGAAGACTTTCCAGAAACCTTCATGCCTCATCAGCCAGAAGTGGAACACATGCCCCTTTCTAAGCCAACTGCCAGCAAGGGAAACAGAATTCCCCAACCGCCTGAGACTAATCAGGATTCACCCCTCTGAGACTTTAAATACATGCTCCCTGGAGGATAACGAACTCCCCGACAATGTAGAGGTTCCTCCACAGTTCTGGGTAGGAAACCCACTGTGCTCCATCCTCCGGACATCCCTTATCCCCACAGCACTAAAAGGACCGTAGTTTGGAGGTGGCTCAGGGTGTGCTCCACCACACAGAGAAAGTATTCTGCGGAAAAATAAGCAACTCTAGGAAAGGGGGGAAGGAAAAAGGCAGACAGACACATCTGACAGTGCTCTGGTCTTGGGATTCAGTCAACTCTGAGGTAAGCTCCACCCATTTGCATGGTTTAGCTTGAAAGCCAATAAATGTCCCCTGTTTTGCTACAGGCAGTCTGAGTTGGATTTGTATTACCTGCAAAAGAATCCTGCCTGATAAGGGTATAAAATCAATTTGCATAAATCAGTAGCATTTCTATATTCTAATAACGAACTAACAGAAAAAGAACTCAAGAACACAATACCATTCACAATCACAACAAAAATAATAAAATACCTCGGGATAAATTTAACTAAGGAAGTGAAGGACCTATATAATGAAAATTACAAGGCCTTTCTGAGAGAATTGGATGACGACATAAGGAGACGGAAAGACATTCCATGTACATGGATTGGAAGAATAAACATAGTTAAAATGTCCGTTCTACCTAAAGCAATCTACAGATTCAACGCTATCCCAATCAGAATCCCAATGGCATTCTTTACAGAATTAGAACAAAGAATCCTAAAATTTATATGGGGCAACAAAAGACCCCGAATTGCTAAAGCAATCCTGAGAAAAAAGAACAAAACGGGAGGCATCACAATCCCTGACTTCAAAACATACTACAAAGCTACAGTAATCAAAACAGCATGGTACTGGTACCAAAAAAGGTGCATACATCAATGGAACAGAATTGAAAGCCCAGAAATAAAACCATACATCTATGGACAGCTAATCTTCGACAAAGGAGCTGAGGGCCTACAATGGAGAAAAGAAAGTCTTTTCAACAAATGGTGCTGGGAAAACTGGAAAGCCATATGTAAAAGAATGAAAATTGACCATTCTTTTTCACCATTCACCAAAATAAACTCAAAATGGATCAAAGACCTAAAGGTGAGACCTGAAACCATAAGGCTTCTAGAAGAAAACGTAGGCGGTACACTCTCTGACATCAGTATTAAAAGGATCTTTTCGGACACCATGTCTTCTCAGACAAGGGAAACAATAGAAAGAATAAACAAATGGGACTTCATCAGACTAAAGAGCTTCTTCAAGGCAAATGAAAACAGGATTGAAACAAAAAAACAACCCACTAACTGGGAATAAATATTTGCAAGTAATACATCCATCAAAGGCTTAATATCCATAACATATGAGGAACTCTCACAACTCAACAACAAAAAATCAAACAACCTGATCAAAAAATGGGCTGGAGACATGAACAGACATTTCTCCAAAGAAGATATACAGATGGCCAATAGGCACATGAAAAGATGCTCATCATCGCTGATCATCAGGGAAATGCAAATCAAAACTACACTAAGATATCACCTTACACCCGTTAGAATGACAAAAATATCTAAAACTAATAGCAACAAATGTTGGAGAGGTTGTGGAGAAAAAGGAACCCTCATACACTGCTGGTGGGAATGCAAACTAGTGCAGCCACTATGGAAAACAGTATGCAGATTCCTCAAAAAATTAAAAATAGAACTACCATACGACCCAGCCATCCCACTACTGGGTATGTATCCAAAGAGCTTGAAGTCAGCAATTCCAAAAGTCCTGTGCACCCCAATGTTCATTGCAGCATTATTTACAATAGCCAAGACATGGAAGCAACCTAAGTGCCCATCAATAGACGAATGGATAAAGAAGATGTGGTACATATATACAATGGAATACTACTCAGCTGCAAAACAGAACAAAATCATCCCATTTGCAACAACATGGACGGACCTTGAGGGAATTACGTTAAGTGAAATAAGCCAATTAGAGAAGGACAATCTCTGTATCACTCCACTCATATGAGGAATTTAAAAATGTGGACAAAGAGGACAGATTAGTGGCTACCAGGGGAAAGGTGGGGTGGGGGGTGGGCACAAAGGGTGAAGTGGTGCACCTACAACACAAATGACAAACATTAATGTACAACTGAAATCACACAAGATTGTAACCTATCATTAACTCAATTAAAAAAAAAAAGAATCTTGCCTGATACACAAAGGAAAATCTTAAACGTGACTAACAGCACAGGTTGTTGGAGTTGAAAGGAGAAACTTCATACTTAACCATCTGTGCAACCTTGGGCAAGTTACCACTCTGGAATGCCGTACATATGTACTTAGTAACACACGCACAACCTTGGGCAAGTTACCACTCTGGAATGCCGTACACATGTACTTAGTACACACACACACACACACACACACACACGCACAACCTTGGGCAAGCTACCACTCTGGAATGCCGTATATACGTACTTAGTAACACACACACACACACGCACAAATGAATTTTACTAAAAAGGTAGAGAATTTAAAGTTCCCAACTTAAGAGCTGACAGCAGTTATCCATCAAGTTCATGCTACTCAGGCTAGTGTCTCATTTAAATTACTAAATGAATCCCACTGTTGGCTCATATTTAGAAGCCATTAAACACACTCATTCAAGTTTTCTTGCTGGATATTGACTCCATAAAGACGAGGACCAAGGTCTTGATCTATATCCTCGTTTTATAAGCTAAGTCCACTATTTTAACTCTTTCCATACAGGGTTGCTAGTGCCTCTCTTCCCTTTAAAATTTGAGGGTTATCTCTGGGCCACCCTTCTCTTACAGATTCATCTCCTGAAAATACAACCTCCTTCTCTCATAACTTGACCTGCATATTTGTAACAGAATCGTATGGGTCATTATCATTTTTTGAAAGAATACTTAGTGTGTCACTTAACTTTGAACCCATATAACTTCAGGGCCCTATTTAGGATGCCTTCCAAAAGATATACGATCCCCTTTCCTCAGGAACAAGAAACTAGAAGTAGGAAAGCAGAGTACCGTACTATAAAAAAACATTCAACAGCTCAATATTAACCAGAAATTGTTCTGGTTTCTCCCTTTACCATTCTTGAGGAATTAATTGTTCTTCAGAATTAATGACTGAAAATTACTTTGTTTCAATAGGAACTTTCAAATTATTCATGACTACGGATGGCTAAAATAGTACAAAATAAAATTTAAAATTAGATATTAAAGGACTTTAAAAATCCCAAAATAAACCATGAAGAGAATAATTTATTAAAAGGTACGTGGTATTTAATTAGGCCTTCTACACATATTTTAATACTTTAAAACAATGTGTTTTATTTATTTTCTTCCGGAAATTTAACATCTGATATTAGAGGTCACGTTCATAATAGTCCACAAATCAAGTAATCGTCTTCGGGGCTAGCGAGTACTCAATACTCAAAACAAAAATATGAAAATATCAACATTTTTAGTAGGAAGGGTGAATCTAAAGTGAGTTACCGAAGGTGAATGTTTCTTGCTTTTTATTTATAGTGACACCTCCTAGTATAAGATGGATACTACTGAATAATGGTCACAAAACCAAAGAATGTTAAAATATTAAAGTTTTTAAGTCATCTAATTCAGGAAGACTTCACCCGGGGTTCAAATCAGATGTGAAGTTTTGTGTGTTTGCACATTATATGCACTTTTCTGGAACTAAGATCCTAGAAATTTGGAAATTTCACTACAGTTTCAAAGGGATGCATGATTAAAGAGACTGAGAACCATTATCTAGTTAATGTAGAGCAGTGACGAGACTCAAAGAAATGAAATTATTTGCCCGTGGCCAAATAATCAGCAAGTATCAGCTTCAGAACTCAAGCTTTCTTTTCGCTGAAACACAAACACCTCTAAAAAGACTTTTTCAATAAACATACTTAAGAAAAAACAAATATGTATGAGCCAAGAGCAGCGAAGGGAACCCTCAGGCTGACGATAAAAGAAAACACCAAGATGGCAGCAGATGAGAGCGCGAGCTGAGAACAACCCACGCAGGATGGAGCAGAAGACAGAGTTCTAGGAGGGTCGTTCCCAAGAAAGAAAACAGCAACGGACAGAAAACCTGACGGTGCCTGACTACAGCAAAAGGAGTTGTACAGTTCTGTGAGAGGCTTCGGAGAATGAGAAAACCAAGCAAAAGGGAAAAGGCAAGCTGCACAGACAGAACAATTACCACAGTGCGTTACATGACGCAGCTCTAAAGAGCGCACACACAAACATAAACTCTGAACGCTGGTTTACCCAAAATTTGCAGTCACTGGGAGGATGGGGGAGGAGCCCAGGGGGAGCTCATTAAAAAGCTAACTTGTTCTCATAGAGTCAGAAATCAACAAGTAACATCTACAATAAAATAGTCAAAAAAAGGAAAGGTAGGTATGTTTAAAAACATAAAGTAAATGCCACAAAAATACCAAACAGTGTTATTCATCAGGGCACTGCTGCATTCTGAGCAGGCCAAGTCTTTGCTGAACGGACTGTCTTGGAGCATAGGTCAGCAAACTGAGGCTTCTGGACCAGATGGAGCCTATTGCCTATTTCAGTAAATCAAGTTTCACTGGAACACGCCATGCCCATTCATCTCTCCCTGACGCACTGTCTGCGGCCACTCTTGCGTTCTCACAGCCGAGTGCAGCGGCTGCCAGAGACCTCACGGTCGCCAGTCTGAAATATTTACTAACCGTCCTTTACACAGAAAGTTTGCCAACCTAGTCTAGCGTATTGCATGACATTTAGTATCTCTGATTCCTACCCACAAATGTCAGTACTCCCCCAAAAGTAATTATGAAAACCAAACCTTCACACCCCGCATTTGCAACCCACCCTCCCCAACTCCCTACCAGGCACGAGGAGGAGACGAACTCTGGCTTGAGAAGCACTGAACTATAAAGAATTTAAAATAATTGCCTCTGGGGAGCAGAACACAGAGGTAACGACAGGGCAAGGCAGTCCCAGGGGCTGCTATTTTTTTCTCAGTAAGCCTATTGAAACACTAATTAATATTTCAAAATATTCACATGGATTTCTTCAAGAAAATTAGATTTAAAAACGAAAAGAAAAAACAGAGGAAGTCAAATCTGGTTAATGGTTCTGGCGACTCTCTAACGTAAAATGTGTGACTGCATGTTCTGGGTATAATTTGTGGCATCCGGAGAATTTTGGGGTTGCACATATCCAAAGCCGCTCCGTGAACGGCCCTCAGATAAGAAGGGGGCCACTGTGCTAACTGAACGTGAGCACAACATTTCAAACCTTCCGACCCCGAGAAAGGAGTACAGTCCACAAATGGCCTTCAGAGAAGTTTGAAACGTTTAACCTAAAAAGCCAAATAAACAGAATGTTTAATAAACATTACTCTTATAAGTAGAAATTCAGAAAAAAGCTTTCAAAAGATCTGCGTAGGAAATATAAAAAAAAATTGTTTTAGTTTTTTTTAATTCAGTTTCCTTTTAAGTTGATCGGAAGCTTAAAAGTAAAGATGATACTGACATAGAACCACAAAAGACTGAACTAATAGTGATCAGTATCAATACTTCCAATTCAGTACCTTCTGTGAGAAGGGTGATATTGTGTATCCGTGGTATGTTCTCCCCAGAAAGGAAATAACACATCCAAAGACAGGCAGCATTCTTAGGTTTGTCTAATCTTTAAAGTGTTCTAATTACCACTTATTTCCAATTCAACTAAATTTAAAAATTGTCTAGTTTTCTCTTAAATAGGAAAAGCTTTAAATATATATTTTGTTAATAGGGACCTGAAGAATAAGGCATCAAAAATGTTTTAAAATGTGAAAACAAACATAATTCACTACATATACTAAAAATCTAAGATACTACATATAACAACATACATTTTAAAGAGAGTATAAACAACACTCTTTAGGAGTAAACAGTTTACTGTATTTTCAAAAAAGCATTTATTCTCTTCCATTTTATAAAGAAAACATTACATTGATAAAGCTTATTTTGAAATGTATAAGATGACACAGCTGGTTAAGTAGTCATGTCAACTAAAGCTAAAACATCAAAACAAACATTTTAATATTTCAGTTTAGAAAATATAGTCCCCAAAGAATTATTTTACTGAAAAGATTCAGCTGTTGAATTGTAACTTACTAGAATCAGATTAAAACTGTAGTTTCTCTTGATATAAAATAGTTATAAAATTATAAAAGGCTCTGCTAACCTAGCTTTCCTTTAAAAGGAATTAATGCAAGAAAATTTTTAATGCTTTTATAAAATGTTAATTATATTCATAATCCTGGAAATTTGGTTTATATTATAACTAAATATAATTAATCTAGCTACTTTGATAACGTGGAGTAAAAAGTGGAGAAAAAATAATTACAAGCATCAGCTTTCTGATTTATTTAGAGGCAAAATCAGCACAAGGAAAACCAAAATACTCTTCTCCTTCCACTCAAAAGATCCTGAAATCCACTTTGTCATTATTTCAGGTAAAATTTGACATAAACCCATAGCACAAAAAAGAAAAAGAAAGGAAAAGCATGCATTTTTAAAATAAAAACATCTAAAAGGTTAAAAGCTTTGACTGTCGACTTACCTTCTTTTGATACCAGACTATGGCATCTGTGACTCTGGACGCCATTTATTCCACTGAAATCACACATTTGTCATTTTAGGCTGTGCAAGAGAGAAAAACATAGAAACCACTTTACTTCCACGTTCCAACAGGAGACTGAACAACACGCACACATAACTCTCTGGTTACTTGCAGAGCAAGGGGTGTATGACTAGACTTAGATTACACTCTTCCTCATGACTATTTTAGCAACACGCTCCCTTAAGTAAACAAAAATCAGCTGCCATGAAAAAAAGGATTTTTCCACGTGAATCTAACACTTGAATTTTCTTACAAGATAGCTAAATTTTTTTAAACAAGCCTTTTAAATAAATTTGAGAACTTCCCAGGTTATACTGGAAATGTTTCCTTTATAAATTCATGTATGACAGGAATCCATTCATTCACTTAGTTACAGATCAGTTTTGCTGTGGTTTCTATCTAGGGACCAGTGTCACTTACTGTCACTAAAGGACGGCTTGATAGACATGCCAAAATTTATAATCATACATATTTAATTTTCCCTGATGCTCAGTAGACATAAAGTTGAACCAAATAACTGAAGAAACCTAAAGAATTTATGATAAATACTAAGCCAGTATCACACTTAATTACACAAGAGTAAGTAACATTAAGGACCTCCCAGATACCCCAGTTTGCTAATATTTAGAAATTTACCACAGACCATTTCACAGGCATCTTTTTTGTGTTTGTCTAAAAGTTTAACTTAACGATTCCTTGGCTCTGGAGAGATTTAATTCCAGACGGATTCCAGTTAACTCTGGAATACTTTCCTACTCGTGAGCAGGCTGGCATGGAGGGCACCCCTGGGTATGGTGTTAAGAATGAACCTACACAGGTTCTAACACAGATACGTGCCCCAGAACTCATTACACACAGGCCAGGAGCATCCGGGCCACACCGGCTGTCAGGGAGCCCCTGTGAGGACAGGAGGCTGCTGAGCTGATCCTGGCACAGGCAGGTCTGCAACCGCACACGTGCTCCCACTACACAGCGTGCCCCAAACAAACACCACAGCTTATACATCATTCTTGGAAGCATATGAGGATTCAAATATAAGGAAAATTATTACTGGCAAGTTCAAATGTTCAGATGATCAACCTCTAAAATTTAAGGCAGAATTTACTTAATGCCTGCATTTTTGACAGTGTTACATACCAGATTATTTTATTACCTTTCCCAAGATGCTGATTCCATCTTTAAATGATCAAATTCAAGCAAACTATGTTCTGAAATTCCTGACAAATGCCCTGGCATATAGTTGAAAGACCTGGATTCAGGTAGCGTCTTCCACTCTCTCAGTGAAGAAGTCTCTTAATCTCCCTGACCGAGTTTCTATCACTGTATGATAGGAATAACTATACCTATCTATCCCTTATAGGGTTTTTGTGAGTGGCAAGTAATATAATATACATAAGACGCCCACCACACTCCGGTGCATACAGTAGATGTTCAATTATAATTAATTATTAAATTTTTATGTGAAAAAGTTCTGCAGTACAGGAACTGGGAAGTATTTATATTTCCTTGTCTAAACATGGCAAACAGTTTAGAGAAGAAATACACGTCATCAGTTTTGGTTGACATTTAAAATAAAAATAGCTACCTGATTATCATAAAATCGCACAGTCAATTCAGCCCCACACAGGTGGATTATCCAGAGACCTCGAAGTTCGCCTCCACTAAAGTTTCTCGTCACGGTGCCCACCTTCATCTCTCCCACAAGGGTTTTCGCGGACACGCTCCCTCACTGACTCACAATCTCCCATTTTGGTCTTTCCATCCTGGAGGCCTCTGGGGCTGATTCGTCAGCTTGAACCATGTTTCTTCCCAGAGGTTTTCTCCCCTGCATCTGCCAGGGGACCACTGCCGGCAACACTACGCCTTCACTCTGTCTGTCTGTCAAGACAACTGTGTGTGTTTCCCAAACTGGTGAGAACTCTCCTTCTCCCCACTCCTGCTCAGCCCTCGCCAAAGGTAAACTACAACAGACGGTACAGAAGGAGGAGAATATCATCTTTTCCTTTTACCCTCCTTTCACTTCACCCAATCTTTACTGACAAAAATTCCAGATTATCTATCAGATGAAGATCCTCTCTCTTACTCCTCCAGGAGTGTAACTAATATACATTTCACATACAAAATGTAAAAGAACCTTTTATTCACCCAATCTATTAAATGTATGAAATATTTAACATAATTGGGGAATATTTAAATGGTCACATATAAATAGTAAGAATTTAAAAAATAATCTTAAATGGAAGTGAGGAAAACGTTGCCTGCTTCAAATAAAATGATCTGAAAGATAACTTTTTATATACTTGGTTTATACCAAGCTACACTTAGAAATAAATTTCAAAAATCATCTCTAATAGTACACTAGGTACAAAATATTCTAAATATTTTAATTGTAGTTATTTAGATCTACAGAAATAAAAATTCAACCAATTAAAAAGATCTGTCTTCAGTAATGGCAGGTTCGCTCCGCAAATTCATTTAATAGTTTTTCCATTGTGTCAACCACCTTTCAGAGACACCGAGTGGCTCATACCTATTTTTAAAACAGGTTTTACAGCGTCCTGAGATAGATTTCTGAATCAGACACGTGACAAAGCGCCAAGACACCCAAATTTCACACGAGTATAAACAAGAATTAATAAATCAACAAACGATTTCGTGAATAATAAAGATTATTTCTAAAGCCTTTTCAATGTCTTTGATTCCGATAGTCCAGGAACATGGGTTTATAGTCTCTATTATCATGATGGCTCATGATATATAAGTGTTTTAATGCTAAATTATGACACTAAAGTTAATTTACCAAAAAAAAGTAGCATAGGAGGTTTATTGGGTACTTTAAAAAGAGAATCTTAATCTTTTTCGATCAACTGATCTGACAGAAGGAGGGGTACTAAGATATGGAAATAATCCAATTACAAAACCACAGAACCAACTGTCAGCATAACATTCAAATCTTGCTGTAGAGGTTCTCTGAGCTAATTCTCTCCTTGATGTGCTTTAATTATCACACCTTGTCAATGTATCTGAAATTATTCTTTACCATGTCATGGTCCACACAAAATGCATGTATGATGCCAAAGACCAGGCTGCAGGGAAAAGATGACCACGGAGAGAGAGTATGTTAAGGCAGCTTTTACAGAACCTCACTGTCGAGTGTAGTACTGCCCAGGAGTATTCTTTGTGCAGAGGCGGCCAGAGAAATCCCCAGGACTTTCACCGTTGCCTAAGTTAGAAAGCATCAGCCTATACAATACATAACGTCACAAGGTACTTCTCTCTTTATTCTGAAACAAATTCCTCTGTTCCAGGGACTCTCCCTATGCTCAGAAAACACTCTACGCCCACCCTGAGGCTCGCTCGTGCTGTTCCTCCCATTCCTCTTCTCCACCCCTCCATCCGTCCAGTCAGTTCAAACGCTACTTCCTCTAAGGTGAAGCTTCCGACAAGCGTCCATCTAGACTGAAACGCTGAAGCCTGAGGTCTCTTGCAGCACTGATCTGTACCCAGAGATGTGGCAGTCAACTGAAAATGCAAAGCTGTCCAGCCACACACGTCACTCGATCATATGTAAACTCTTAAGGAAAAAAAGAGGCATTTTCCTTCCTTTGTGTCTCCCTAAGTACCCAGGACATTATAACAAACAGTGGAGGAAAGAGAGCAGAGCAAAGCAGTGACTAAGCCCCAGGAGCACCGCGTTCTACACCCAAGTTGTGACACTAAGAGCTGTCTGCTTGAGAATACGCTGCTGAGTTCTCGGGCCTCCGTTCTCACCAGGGCCAGTCAGCCAACCGCTCCACAACCGAGCAAAGGTCAAAAGAGAGGATTCCAATAGTGTACAGAGGTCCTCTGCATTCCATTACTAACACACCAAAAACATTACCTTTAGTTAAATCGGTGTTACAAATAGGGAATTCAACATAGTAGAAACTGTTAGACAAAATGGGAATCATGCTATTTTTAAAAAGTAGTTTATGTAAATCCCCTCAGACCCCGATCTCGTCATCATCCTATTCAATAACCATGTATCACACTCTCCTGCCCTTGGAACTGTATTTACACCCCGACCCTGTAGAACTGTATTCAGACCCCGACCCTGTAGAACGGTATTCAGACCCCGACCCTGTAGAACTGTATTCAGACCCAGACCCTGTACAACTGTAATCGGACCCCGACCCTGTAGAACTGTATTCAGAGCCCTATCCTTGGACTGTATTCAGACCCCTATCCTGTGGACTGTATTCAGACCCCCTATCCTGTGGACTGTATTCAGAGCCCTATCCTGTGGACTGTATTCAGACCCCTATCCTGTGGACTGTATTCAGACCCCCTATCCTGTGGACTGTATTCAGACCCCTATCCTGTGGACTGTATTCAGACCCCTATCCTGTGGACTGTATTCAGAGCCCTATCCTGTGGACTGTATTCAGACCCCTATCCTGTGGACTGTATTCAGACCCCCTATCCTGTGGACTGTATTCAGAGCCCTATCCTGTGGACTGTATTCAGACCCCTATCCTGTGGACTGTATTCAGACCCCCTATCCTGTGGACTGTATTCAGACCCCCTATCCTGTGGACTGTATTCAGACCCCTATCCTGTGGACTGTATTCAGACCCCTATCCTGTGGACTGTATTCAGACCCCTATCCTGTGGACTGTATTCAGACCCCTATCCTGTGGACTGTATTCAGATCCCCTATCCTGTGGACTGTATTCAGAGCCCTATCCTGTGGACTGTATTCAGACCCCTATCCTGTGGACTGTATTCAGACCCCCTATCCTGTGGACTGTATTCAGACCCCCTATCCTGTGGACTGTATTCAGACCCCTATCCTGTGGACTGTATTCAGACCCCTATCCTGTGGACTGTATTCAGAGCCCTATCCTTGGACTGTATTCAGACCCCTATCCTGTGGACTGTATTCAGACCCCCTATCCTGTGGACTGTATTCAGAGCCCTATCCTGTGGACTGTATTCAGACCCCCTATCCTGTGGACTGTATTCAGAGCCCTATCCTGTGGACTGTATTCAGAGCCCTATCCTGTGGACTGTATTCAGAGCCCTATCCTGTGGACTGTATTCAGAGCCCTATCCTGTGGACTGTATTCAGACCCCTATCCTGTGGACTGTATTCAGACCCCTATCCTGTGGACTGTATTCAGAGCCCTATCCTGTGGACTGTATTCAGACCCCTATCCTGTGGACTGTATTCAGCCCCCTATCCTGTAGAACTGAATTTAGAGCCTCTAAATCCTCACGCTACCCTACTCAACGAACAGTACTGCTCAGCATCAACTCATATTTCCTACGTTTCACCCACATTACATCTCCTACACTTCTGTACCTCTGTGTCAAAATTAGCACTTCTCTCTCCAAAACAAGGGGGATTTCAAGGCCTCCTACGTTCCACTTTCTCTACTAGTTTCTCCCAAACTCCTGCACTAATTCTGTCGTGTGTCCCATTACACTTAATATACTGCGTTGTACGGACTTTCGTGTACTTGTCTGTCAGTGCCCCCTTCCTATCTGTACGTTCTTTGAGAGCGGTCCCATGTCTTTACTATCTCTGAATTCCCCTTAGCTTCTTGTATAATTAAACACGATGTTGACAGATCAAATTTAAAAGTTGCCTACCAAAGCACCATCACAAATGAATGAATTAAAGGACCAGTGTTGAGAATGCTTCCGTCCAACCCTGCACGACCCCAACACGCGCAGAAACACAGAAACACACTCATTCCTAACAAGAAAAGGTCAAAAACATTGTGAAGTAGAATAAACATGGCTGGTTTATTTACTGACATGTCACTCAACCAACAGATAAACTATTTGCCGACCTAAAAAGTACAATGAAAAAGAGTTAAGCCACACCTGCCAAGTGTGGTCTAACCCCATTCCTAAATACTAAAGTTAAAAACAACTCAGCTGCCTCCTCCACAGCTTTTCCAGACTTCAGACACTGGGGACAAAGCTGTTCTGCCCTTAGAAACGTAACAAATGTTAAGGTTCAAAACGAATTCTTCATACTGACGTTGAAGTTAGGAAAAAAGTATGACTCTGCAGAGGCAACTGGTATGGGCAGAAGAAACCCTTCGAATCGTGATCTATAAATGGCGACAATTTCTTGGAAAGTTTTTAATTCTTCCTCTGGAATGAGGGTGTTATTTCATGGAAATGTCGTGAAGAATAAATAGCACACGCTATATGTTCAAAGTTGTTTTCAATCTTAGGATAGAAAAATGAAACGCAAAATGAGGTCCAATAAACAGAGGTACCCACTTTGTATTACACCAGTTCAAAAAAGGAATATTTATAATTTTTATTTTCCTTCATGAAACCAAGGCAGAGACTGCGTATTTTAGGCTCAAGGATAACACCTAACCTAAGAGAAGAAAAATTATAGGCAAGCAACTTCTCTCTAAACCTGTATCTATAAAAACATTTTGGGCCATCATGAAATCTAAAAGCATCCCTGGAGTTATAATCCTAACACTACCCACGGAGCCCTCTGCAGCACCTCCCATGGGTACAACCAGCACACCCCGTACGTCCTTTAAAGCAGCTTTTCAAATTTCAGGGTTTCTAAACTTCAGCACATATCTACAAAATCGTGACCAGTCCTTGAGCATTCTTTTGGGCTTTTTAAAAAAATATTTAAAAGGTCCTTTAAATACCTAATTGACAGTGTATTGGGCAAATGCTTCCTGTTTTATTTGTTGTGCTGCCTGGGAAAACCAACAATGAAACACGATTCATTTAAATGGCTTAACTTCATCATTTACTCTCAAGTATTTTTTACCATCAACCAATCCGGTTCCACTCAAATATGGATATGCTATTACCGGCCTCTGGTAGAAACATTCACTAAGTAAGCGTTCCAGGTACTCCCCACCAAAATAATAACGCACCAAGTGATATTTCAATGGATTAAAGGTTTAACAGATGTTCAAAATGATTTTACTTACAGATTAAAAACTGCTAACTAAGCCTCATCCAAATACTATGAGTAAAATTTGAAAAACATTACTTCAGAGATGTTTCAGCCAGTATCTGATTATTTAAGAAAATATTTATTTATAGAACACTTACTAATATTGCAGTATTCCAGGCAGTGAGGATACAACAGGGAACAAGAAACAAGGTCCCAGGGCTGCCCCGTGGCCGAGTGGTCAAGTTCGCACACTCCTCTTCGGCAGCCTGGGGCTCACCGGTTTGGATCCCAGGCATGGATCTAGGCACTGTTCATCAGGCCATGCTGTGGCGGCATCCCACACAGAAGAACTAGAATGACTTACAACTAAGATGTACGACTATGTACTGGGGCTTTGGGGAGAAAAAAAAAGAGGAAGACTGGCAACAGATGTTAGCTCAGGGTCAATCTTCAACTGAAGAAAAAAACCCAAAAAACAAGATGCCTGCTTTGATGAAACTTACACTGCAAACAGAAAAGATAGAAAATGCACAACAAACAAGGTAAGTTTGTGTCGAGGAAGTGCCATGAAAGAAATAAACAGGGAGACGTCACTGGGACGGGGTGGGGTGCTTTGGGACAGAATGGCCAAAGAGGACCCCTCCAAGATGACATGTGATTCGAGAGCTGAAGGATGAGAAGGGCCAGCTACAACAAGAAGTGAGGGGGGCTGAGCAGAGGGAGCAGTAGACGCAAAGACCTGGAGGCGGGAAGGAGCTTAGCATCTTTAAGAAACAGAAAGGAAGCTAGTGTGACGGACACAGGTGACAGTGATTAACATAAAGTATGAAAGGGAGGCAGGGCCATAGGGCCCATAGGAAATAACTTTACTAAAAAGGCAGGAAGTCACTGAAGTGATTCCAGCAGAGCAGTGATGCAAAGGCCACTCTGAGAGCTGTGTAGAGAATGGACAGACGCAGGAGCTCAGAGTGGAAGCAGTGAGGTGAATTAAGAAAGACTTGGGCCAGCCCTGGTGACCTAGTGGTTAAGTTCAGCGCACTCCACTGCAGCAGCCCCAGGATTCACAGGTTCGGATCCTGGGTGCAGACCTAGCACCACTCATCAAGCCATGCTATGGCAGCATCCCACATAAAATAGAGGAAGATGAGCACAGGTGTTAGCTCAGGGCCAATCTTCCTCACAAAAAAAGAAAGGAAGTCTTAGTCTTATGCAGAAAATGACAGCACATCAGGTTCAGGTGTAAGCAGCAGAGATGGCAATAAGTGGGCAGTTTTGAGTTGTATTTACAGGTAAAACCAACAAGATCTGAGAATGGGCTAGCATGGGGCAGGTGAGGGGAGGGATTAAGGAAGGGAATCCAGGTTTTTGGCTTGAACCATTTTCTGAGATGGACCCACATTAAAAAAAAAGATTTATGAGAGTAAATACAAAAATAGACCTGTTAAGGTGAGAATATGTACTAGACAGAGAAATAAAGAAGTCAAACAGGTCGTTAGACACATGAGACTGAAGCTCAAGATGCAGATGCGGGATGCAGACACGAGTCTGGGAGCCAGACACACAGTCCATATTTAAAATCAGAGGGGGGTTATGCAGGTCTATGCATTTGTCAAAACTGACCCAATGCATGCGTAATTAAGATGTGAGCCTCTCATAGATCACCTCAATAAAATCAAGTGACTGAGCTATATCACCTAAGAGGAGTACAACTAGACAAGACAAGGGCCCAACCCTCTGCTACTATTCAAAGGAAGTGGAATTAGAGAGGCCAGAAGAGAAAACGAGGAGAAAGACAGCAGGTGAGTGTGATGTCACAGAATCCAAGAGAGGAGGGTCTCACGAAAGACTGAGTGGGCTGCTAAGAGATCACTGGATTTAACCAAACACAGGTTAGAAATGACCTTGGGAGGAGCCATTTCAAAGGAGTGGAGGAGACGGAAGTCAGAGCAGAACGAGAAGAAGAAATGGTTGATAAAGAAGAGAATACGAGGGGCTGGCCGCATGGCCTAGTGGTTAAGTTCAGCACATTCTGCTTCGGTGGCCCGGCATTTGGTCCCCGCGTGCAGACCCACACCACTTGCTGGCAGCCACGCTGTGGCAGGCATCCCACGTATAAAACAGAGGAAAAATGGCAACAGATGTTAGCTTAGGGCAAATCTCCCTCAGCAAAAAAAAAAAAAAAAAAAAAAAAGTAGAGGAGGAGATGTTACTAGAGATTGCTAATTGATTCTCATTATTCCACCGTCCTTTTCCTTTTGCAAAAATTTTGCTGGGCATGCTGTTGCCCAAAACAAAGGTGTTTCCTAACCCTTCTTGCAGCTGGTGTAGCTGGACCATGTTCTGGTCCAGACACAAACACAAGTGTTGTGGGGAACTTACAGTTGGGCCCTTTTGAAGAATCGGACAGTTGGAGAAAGCCCTTTTGTGCTTCCCCCTTCCCATCTCCTGCCCCCTGGTGTGCTGTTACAATGGCTGGAGCTCCAGCAGCCACCATGGATGCTGGTCCTGAGAACAGAAGCCAGGCGTACTCGTAGACAGGGAGGAACCTGGGTTGACTGGTGAAGCCACCATACCAGCTCTGGACCGCCTGCCTCCACACTTCTTGTACCCAAGACTATAAATCCTTACAGTTTTAGCCACTGTTAGCAGCAGCCAAACCAAATCTAACTGATACTGCTGGGGATAAAACTTTCGGTTCACACTTTTTTCCCACCAAAACTTTGTAAGCAGTGTTCTACTGTCTTTTGGAACTGACTGGAACTGAGAAGTTCACAGCCAGCGAGACTTTTCCCCCTTACGTAAGTCATGTTCTCTTTTTGGCCGGGATGCCAAGATAATTCTCTCCTTTCTGAAGTTAGGACTACTAGGGTACAGTCAATTTTAATCATTTCATAAATTTTTCCCTGGTGTTTAGTGCCTTCAACCTGCAAATGTACTTTTTATTCAGAACTTCTCGTCTGCATTATATCTCTCAATGCTTTTTCTGCTCCATTTGTTGGAGCCTCTGTTCCAAGGATGCAAGTTATCCTCACGTAGTGTGGTCGCTTCACGGTCTTTTCTTTCCTGTATTCTTCTCCTGTGGCATAGCTGTAGAGTTGCCATGCCTTTTGTTTTTAAATCTTGATCTTGGTTAGCACGGGGGTGCTGTGCTGAGCTCCCACCTACTGTGCTACCCAGTGGGTTCTCCTCGACAGGAGCAACACCCTTCTCACCTCAGGTGGGACCATTTTTATTTCCTTGCACACATGTGCAAGCAACACGCACAAACTTCAGTTTGAGAACTGGATACTGCTTTTCATCTATTTCTCTATAACCTGAAGATCTGGGAAATGGGGAAAGTGAGAGCTAAGTTTGGACTGAGAAGAGCCACTCCGGAAATGTCACTAAGAGTCCTGCCCCAGGATCCATGCCCCGGTCAGAGGGCTATCCTGCCTTCTGGGCTTTGGCTCCTGCCCTTAATCAGAGTATGGTTCAAAGGGCAATGCTCCCTGCCTCTGGGAGGCTCAGCACTAGGATGGAGGGGCTTCTCAAGGATTCCTCCTTGACTGCTTGCTACTCAGCACTCAGATCTCCCCTGGAGAGTGTTGGCGAGAATGCTTACGGTCTTGGAGGCCTCGCCCGCCCCTAGTCTGGCTTCTGGGAGACGGGGCTGGAACTACAAGCCTTGTCCTACGTGCCCGCTATCCTCTCATTCTTCCCTTGGCCTCCACTTTTTGAAGTATCCAGCACAAGGATGCACACACCTCTTCTTTGGCCCTCTCCTTCCCTCACTCACTTTTCCCTTCTTTCATTTGGTTTTAGTCAAGAAAAATTCTGTGATCTTCATTTTCACTCATAAATCCCTAGATTTACTTTTTTTTAACATTTATTTTTTATGTACTAAACACAATCTTTTAAGTTACTGACTCAACTGAAAAGTAAAATCTAAATATTCTAAGACAGCAGTCTAAACTAACGACAGCTGCACTTCTCCTTCTGTTATTTCTAACAGAAGGAAGTAAAGAGAAGACACCCAGTTTCAGTTCTTTTTATAAGTTCCAAATACTAAGCAGAAAATACAGGGCCACAGATGAAGCTCTTCCGTGGACCCGTTACAACTACCTCCAACAAGACAAAAACTAAAACGCATTTTCCTCCCTCAAATCTACTCCTCTTTTACTCTCTACTCAATGTGCTACTCGAGCTAGGAGTCCTAGCATCGCTGTCTCTTTCCCATTTCCATTCCCACTAACGCCAATTCTATGCCCGGCACCCAGAAGCCACTCAATAAAGAGGAAGGGATGAAGTAACAGTCTATTTGTCACACTCCAAACATCTCTCACATAACCCTCCCCCCGCCCCACGCTCACAGACCTGGCACAAGCCCACGTCATCCACCACCAGACCTACTCCAACAGTCTCTCATCATTTCTTCACTTTCACCATTCTGACCTCATCAAGTTTCTTTCCCACTTAAAAATCTCTAATAAATCCCCACTGCCTAAGAAAAGAGTTCACTTAGCACAGCATACGGAAGACCCTCCGTTTACAACCTGATCACAGATTTACCGCCTCCACAACCAGCAGCGTCCACAATCTCCACCTTCTTCCACACACCAGCTCTTACCTGCGCCTCCCCAACCTGCCACCCATACACGTATCCCACAGTCTAACCATGTGGCTTCCCAAATTTCCCACACACCTTCCTCCTGGCCTTCTAGACACGGTAATATTTCCTCTGTCTAAGATAACCGTCTCCTTGTTCTGACCTATTTGACAAGTTACTCTGTCTTCTTCTAGACCCAGACTATCAAAGGAAATTGAACTGTGAGAACGCATAAGCAATGGTGTTCAAATGACTTAATTACTTACAGGGCAGTTTAAGATTTAAATATTTCAAACTACCAGAAAAAAACGGTAGACTAAACACAGGCCTTACCATACGTAACTGAAACTCCAGCAAAGGCACACACGAGGACGGGAGAACAGAGAGAAAGCCAACAAAATGAAGCTGGAGAGAAGACAGGCGACTAGAAACTGGCCTAGCAGATCTGAGAAAGCAGAGGATAACAGCGGAGAGAGGAGAATATCGACCTAACTTACAGTAGAAAAGTCAACAGAAGGTTCAAGGACTGTGACTCAGGCAGCCTTGGAAGTTGGAGTCGAGGTGGGACTAGACTAAACTTTCAGTCCCATCCCCGCCCCCCAACTTCCTGAAGGAAAGAGGGGCTGGAGACTGAGTTCAGGCTCCCACGGCCATGATTTAAGCAATCGTGCCCATGTAAGGAAGCCTCCCTCAAAAGCCACGAGGATGGAGTTGGCAGGCTTCCGGGCTGGTGCACGAGTGGGGCTGTGGGGAGAGCAGCTCAGACAGCTTGGAGCTCCAGGCCCCGTCCCACACACCTGGTCCCCTGCATCGCTTCCATCTGGCTCTTCCTGAGTTACATCCTTTATAACAAACAGGTGGTCTAGTAAAGGAGCTGTTTCTCTGCTTCTGTGAGCCGCGCCAGCACACTAATCAAGCCCAAGGAGGGGGACGTGGGGACCTCCCACCTACAGGTCAGTCAGCAGCACAGGTGCCGATCCGGGACTCGTGAAGAGCACGTGAGCGGGTGGTGGGCAGTCTTGTGGGACCCAGCCTTTAACCTGCGGGACGCGATGCTATGTCCAGGAAGACAGCGTCAGAACTGAGTTACATCGTAGGACACCCAGCTGGTGTTGGCGAATTGCTCGGCAGTGTGGAAAAAACACCTATTGGAATTAGTACCAGAACTGTACTCTTAAAATATGTATCGGTCGAACTTTGATAAAAATTACAACTTGGGGGCTGGCCCCATGGCCAAGTTCACACGCTTCACTTTGGCAGCCCAGGGTTTCGTCAGTTCGGATCCCAGGCGTGGACACGGCACCGCTCGTCAGGCCACGCTGAGGCGGCATCCCACAAAGCACAACCAGAAGGACCCACAACTAGAATACACAACTATGTACTGGGGGGCTTTGGGGAGAAGAAGGAGGAAAAAAAAAAAAGAAGATTGGCAACAGATGTTAGCTCAGGCGGCAATCTTTTAAAAAAAAATACAACTTGAACCAAGTTTTAAATTTCAATTTCCAGTTATACCATCAGTACACTGGAATCCTAATATTCATAAGTATGATTCAGTTATGTAAATCTACTCAAAAACATTCATTTAACATTGGGCAGCCGCCTCTTACCTAATGCTTTAGAGTCGATACTCATTATTTGCAGGTTCTGTTATTTGCAAGTTTGCCTGCTGGCTAAAATTTATTTAAGCTCAAAATCAATACTCACAGTACTTTCTTGGTCATTTGCAGACATGCAGAGAGTAGCAAGAAATGTGAGTTGCCTGATGTGCACGTTTCCAGCTGAGGTTGAACGAAGTGATGCTCTGTGTTCTTAAGACAGCTCCCACACTGTAAACAAGTGCCCTGTGTGTGGTCTATTTAGTGCCACTTTTTGCCTTTTTTGCTTTTTGTTGTTGATTTCTTTGTTTAAAATGGCCCACAAAAGTAGTGCTGAAGTGCTGTCTGATGTCCCTAACTATAAGACAAGGCTGCAATGTGCCTTATGGAGAAAATGTGTGTTCGATAACTTTTGTTCACATATGAGCTATAAGCCTGTTGGCCATAAGTTCAATGTTAATAAATCAACAATAAATAAAAAATGAAGTGCCTTTAAACAGAAAAACGTATAAAACATACGTATTGATCGGTTTATGAAAACGTGACGAGTGGCTCCCAGGAGGTGAGCCCGGGAGCTCGGCTTCAGCGTTCACTAATTCAGCATTTGCCGCCCCCTTATCAGACACCACGTCCAGGACTAACGGGAATCAGCTGTAACTGGGCCTGCAGCCTGGGCTGGGAGTGAGTTCTAAGAAGGTAGACGGAGGGTTAACGGTAAAGCAGAAATGAAAACCACATTGTGGGCCCCGGATCGTCTTCTCCTAGGGTCACGCGGCCAACTTAAATTAGGACATACGGCTTTAAATGCACTAGAATAATTCCTAGGGGACAAGCGCACAAGTGGAAACTAAGTCATGTTTTAAATGATGGACTTAGGACTGGTCACCAAATCTCCCCAGGTTATGTAACACCACTATCAGTATGTCCAGATCATGAATTCAGGGTCAATAAAAACGAATTCTGGGGGCTTGGCTCCATATTACTACTGACTGCCAACCCAACTGGCCCAAACTGCGGAGAAATTCAGGAACGCAACACAATTTAACAGGCACGACGCTTACACCAGTCTGCTAATCTGAGGGAATTTTCCACAAATAGGAAGCCAATACTGCGATTTCTAGCCCATTCAAATCCAGAGCACAGAGACACGTACTTTACAAACATGCTACACCTGCCACTTAAGACAGGCACGAGCTCAGCGACGCGCGGCTCACTCCTTCCACTGCCGCCCAACCTCTCCAACAACGTGGGACACAGAGCAGGCGCTCAACAAAAGCAAGCACTGCATTTCTCCTCTCCCCTCCACAGCAGAACTGTGCTCCCTCCCCCAGCTCCTCCACCTCCTCTCTTCAATGCAGTCACCTTTACCGCCCACCCTCCCCCGGAAGCTCTCTTTAAGGACCCCAATGATTCCAGCTGCAGAACCCAATGGTCAGGTCTCGGCTGCTCAACTTACTCACCCTTCCAGCAGTACACGACACAGCTGACTGTGTTCCCTCTTCCTCCAACTCTGCTCCCTCAGCTTCCAGGAAACCACTCTCTCAGGTTTGCTCCTAACTTGCTGGCTACTCCTCCTCAGTGTGGTTGCTGGTTCTCCTCTTCCCCCTGAGTTCAGTCCTTGGACCTCTTCTCTAACTTCGCTCCGCCCCTCAGTGATCCCTTCACACATCTCGGTTTAAACGTCATGACATGTAGACGACTACTCTACACGTAGACTGCGTCTGCGGCCTAACCCACACCCTAAACTACCTCAGAAAACGTCCAAGAAGCTTCCCTACTGGAGGGCTTCCCGGAGCCCTTAATATGTTTCTGTGCCTCATAAATATCCAAGAGGAGACTATCAACACATTATTTCTTACACTTATTTAGAAGAGAACCCAATCCTCATGAGGCATCTTGTGAGACAATCAACCGAGCCACTAAACAAAGCACTCAGACATCTTCCAAGTAGTTCCAACTTCCCACGGCACAAATTAATCACATAAAAATAGTCAAACTCTCCCTCTGAGTGAAGAGAAGTAATAACTGAGTTTGAGGTTTTCAAGGTAGCTCATCCCATTAGCAGGGAGCTGGCCTCCAAATTCTCCTCCTGCAGAGACAACTTTATGTCTCCTAAGTTCCACTCACCTGTATTTGTCACCTACTCCAAAGGAGCGCAGAATAAATTCACCGTATCCTCTGCCTTCAAATTAAATAGTAAGTATATGCTGTTGTTAATCCTTCTTTTTCCAGACTAAACGTCCCTAGCTCCTTCAACTGTTCTTCACGTAACATGATTTGCGGGCCTCTCATCATCCAGGTTAAGATAAGATCTAAATAATTCACAGAATCTAGTTGGTCAGGAAAATAATCTATTTGTCTGAAATGCAAAACACAATGGACTTATAACCTTTACTAAGAGGAACATGATCACTTGGTCACGTAGCCTAAGAATATATTCACTCTTTTATCTTTGGCAGCTGTGACGATAGTTAACTCCATAGTTTTTCTGAAAATAAAGGTGTATCTCACACACATACACACACCCCCATACGTACACAATACACTTAGCTACGTCCACTGCGACGGCCTAGAAGCAATAATTCCCCAGTAGCAATAAGCACATCTAGCAACCCAACCTCTAAAGATCATTCTATAGTAAAAGAAACAAAAGCTTCTTGCAGAAATGGCTGGTCCCAGGGCTGGCACAGACGCAGCACAAGGTGATCCCGGAACATCTTTTCGGGTCAGAAATCAAGAAAGTGCTTAAAGAATGATATGGACATTGACAAAAGGATAAAATAAGATCAAAGGGTCTATACTGATATGAATGCATGAATGAATGAATAAGAGAAAGATGGTTTTCTTTATGGCAGGAAGCCAGCTAATAAACATAGAAGAAAATAGAGAATTGGAAAAAAAAAAAAATCACCATTTGGCAACTATCTTTTTGCCCCTGTTCTACTGGGATATAACTGACATACAACATCAGTAAGTTCCAATTGTACAAAATAATGCTTTGATATATGTATATATTGCAAAATACCACAATAAGTTAACATCCATCACTTCATACGGTTAGAGCTTTTCTTGTGATGGGAACTTTTAAGCAACCACCTTGATAACTGATCTGTGCAAGAATCATCAATAGATATTAAAGTTAATGGGTAAGTCTGAGAGTGATCAGATATTCACATAATCAAAGTCTCTGTCCACAACGTACTTAGTAGTTATGAAGAGGAAGACGGTGACTTTACCGTGGAGAAAGCTGCCAGATGCCACCTTAACTAAATGATCAAAGTCACCACCACCAGCAACAGGAGACATCGCAGCATTTGCTTCTTGAGAAAACGCACTGGAAAGAACACAACATTATGTCTGTGGTATACAACTTGAATCTAATTTTGAGGGGAAAAAATCAACCAAACTAACACTGAAGAAACATTCCACAGAATAACTGGCCTCAACACTTAAAAAAAAGTCAGCGTCATGAACTAGACACAGGCTCAAGAACTGTTCCAGCTTAAAGGAAACTGGAGACACGGCCACTAATCTCAGTACGCGACCCGGGGTTTCCTATCGCTATGATGGACAGCAGTGCGACAAGTGGTAAAATGTGAATAATATCTGCAGACTAGATAACAGCATTGTATCAGTGTACATCTCCTGATTTTGATCATTGTGCCTATGGAGGAGAATGACTGTTTTTAGGAAACAAAACTGAGGTATGAAGAGGTAAAAGAGTATCATGACTCAAACGAGTCAGGAAAAAAGTAATGTATATCAATTCGTTTGTAGACAAAAATAAGCATAAAGCAAATGCAGTAAAACGTTAACATCTGGTTAATCTTGGTGAAGTTATATTGAAATTCTTTATACTGTTCTTGCAACTTTGCTTTGAAGACTGAAATTACGTCAAAAGAAAGAAGAAAATAACTGTAATAAGCTTTAGATCGGTTTTAAAATACCTCCTTTCTCATGTTAATTTCCTAGACACAAATTACCAACCTAATATACATAAAGTCTTCCTCTTATAATTGAGTTTATTTTCTCCTTTAGTGTGGCTGCCGTGGAAGAGATGCCCAGGGCAAGCACAAGAAAACTAGCCGTAGGTTCTGATTTTACCAATTCACAGAATCCACCTCCATCAAAAGGAAAAGGCCGTTCCAGTCGCCTATGATCAATGGGAAGACAGGTTTTTAGGCTACTCTTCCAACATCTTAAGCCCATTCCTTAAAACCTATTACTTCCAAGGTTAAGTTAAACTGACCACTCAAAATATAAAAGGCATTTTTGGATCATAGCAGTATTTTTAGTCACGGTTGCAAATATTTTCCAACGATGATAAAAACTAAACTATTACACTAAAACTAAATTATTAGAGAAACAAACACTTCCCATGAATTTCCTTTAGTAAAAATCTAGTCATGTTTTCCATACTCACACATTTTTTGTCAATGAGAATTTGGTTTCTAAAAAAAGGAAATGCAATTAGTTTTTGCCTTTTAACTCATCATATATTCCTTACATTTGTTTCAGGTGAAACAGGAATGTGAGGAAGATGAACACAGACACATTCATCCAGTGAAAACACATGGTACACTTTGTTTCTGGCTATGCAAAACTAACACGTTCTAAAATCATGGGATTTGATTAAAACAATACTAAAAATGGTACTTTATGTATTTCCACTTATATTATTTCTTTAAAACCTAAAATACAGGGGGCTCAACTTCCAGCCATGGTGGAATATTATGGACCAGATTAATCCTCCCACCTTAAAAACTAAAAAAAATGGACAAAATACGTGAAACATTTTCAGACACTGGGCAGCAGGCAGCACAGGACAGCCACCCCTGAAAGAGGGAGCAAGTGAGCCCATGGTGTCCGGAGCGCACCGCCTGCAGAGCGTCCCGGACTCAGCGTGAGGAGAGCAACCAGGCCCGACAGTCTCCCCCCCCGAGCTGAGGAGGCAGACTTGAGTTCAGGGACACCACTGCGCCTGGAGTTCCCAGGGCAAAGCACCAGAGAGGACAGAGAGGCACAGAGCGCTCTGGAGCGCGGCAGAGCATCCCCGTGTGCAGGGAAACCACCTGAAGCCAGGGACAGAACCGCCAGAAAGCGGCAGGCAGCACAATTACCCAAGCTCACAGCCAGAGTGGAGAAACCCTGGAATAATGGCAACAGCCAGAATATTCAGAAGGGTACTGCCCCACTAGTGGGTTCAATCAGCCTTGAACTAAGGGATGCTTGGCTCTCACCTAACAAAGCTTAAAACGCAGGCCTTGAAAGACTAAACTGTTTCCAACTAACTTAACCGTGTTCCAGAACAAAGCCCAAAATATTTAAAAGAATGCAAAGAAAAGCCAGCTCCCAACAACAAAATTCACAATGCCTGGCACCATGCATTCAAACTCATGCAAAGAAACACGACCCACAGTGAGGAGAAAAATGAGCTACTAGAAATGGACCCAGAGATGACAAAGCTGTTAGGATTAGTGAGCAAGAATATTAAAATAGCTATTATACACAAAACACTGCTGAACGAAATTAATGGAGACAAATACAAATGGAAAGAAATCCTGTGTTCATGGCCTAGAAAATTCAATATTACTAAGATGTCCACACTACTCAAAGCTACCTACAGATTCACCGTGCTCTCTATCAAAATGCCAATGGTACTTTTTGTAGAAATAGGAAAATCCAACTGGGAATTCATATGGAATCTTGAGGGACCCCAAATAGCCAAAATAATTTTGAAAAAGAAGAACAAAGTTGAAAGACTCACATTTTCTGATTTTAAAATATATTATAATAAATACTATCACATAAAGCTATAGTCATCAAAACAGTGTAGTACTGGCATAAAGACAAATAGACCAATGGAGTAGAAGAGTCCAGAAATAAACTCTCACATATATGGTCAAATAATCTTTGACAAGAATGCCGAACTCTCTCAATGGGGAAAAGACAGCCTCTTCAACAAATGGTGGTGGGAAAGCTGGACGGCCACATGCAGAAGAATGAAAGTAGACCATTATCTTTCACCACACACGAAAGTTAACTCAACACGGGTTAAAGATTTGAAGGTAAGATGTGAAACCATAAAACTCCTAGAAGAAAATATAGGCAGTACACACTTCAACATCAGTTTTAAACGGATCTTTTCAAATATCATGTCTACACAGGCAAGAGAAACAAAAGTAAAAATAAGCAAGTAGGACCACATCAAACTAAAGGGCTTCAGCAAGGCAAAGGAAACCAAGAACAAAATGAAAAGACAATCCACCAAATGGGAGGAAATATGTGCAAACCATCTATCTGACAAGGGGTTAATCTCCAAAAACAAAAAGGACTCGTACAACTCAACAACAAAAAAACAAACAACTGGATCAAACAATGGGCAGAGGATATGAACAGACATTTTTCCGAGGAAGATATACAGATGGCCAATAGGCACATGAATCATTGGGGAAATGCAAATCAAAACTACAATGATTTATCACCTTACACCAGTGAGAATGGCTATAATTACCAAGACAAAAAGTAACAAATGTTGGAGAGGGTGTGGAGAAAAAGGGAACGCTCATACACCGCTAGTGGGAATGCAAACTGGTACAGCCACTATGGAAAATAATATGGAAGTTTCTCAAAAAATTAAAAATAGAAATACCATTATGACCCAGCTATCCCACTAGTGCGTATTTATCCAAAGAACTTGAAACCAACAATTCAAAGAGACTTATGCACCCCTGTGTTCACTGCAGCATTATTCACAATAGCCAAGACATGGAAGCAACCCAAGTGCCCACTGACTGATGAATGGATAAAGAAGTTGTAGTATATATATACAATGGAGTACTACTCAGTCATAAAAAAGGACATTATCGTCCCATTTGCAACAACACAGATGGACCCTGAGAGTATTATGTTAAGGAAAACAAGCCAGAGACAGAAAGACAAACACTGCAGGATTTCACTCATATGTGGAAGATAAACAGACAGACAAAGAGAACAGATTAGTGGTTATCAGGGGGAAACGGGCTGGGGGGTGGGCATAGGGGAAAAGGGGCACAGATATATGGTGACTTACAAATAAAGTACAACTGAAATTTCACAATGTTATAAAGTATTACAAGCTCAAAAAAGAAAACTTAACCTGAGAAAAAAGATACTGTGGGTATAAAAAATAAGGATAACAGGTGCCAGCCCAGTGGTGCAGTGGTTAACTTCACGTGCTCTGCTTCGGCAGCCCAGGGTTTGCAGATTCAGATGCTGGGTGTGGACCTACACACTGCTCTTCAAGCCATAGTGTGGTGGAGTCCCACATACAAAAAACAGAGAAGGATTGGCACAGATGTTAGCTCAGGGACAATCTTCCTCAAGAAAAGAGAGGAAGACTGGCAACAGATGTTTGCTCAGGGCTAATCTTCCTCACCAAACAAACAAACAAACAAAGAAGAATAACCATAGATTTCATGCTGGGAAAATGCAGATGAGAAGACAGTGGAGAAATGTCATTAAAGTTCTGAAAGAAAAAGACTGTCAATCTAGAATTCTATACCCAACAAAAATATATTTCAAAAATAACATGAAAAAACAATTTTTTCAGATATGCAAAAGGTGAAAGAAATCCTCAGCAGCAGCCCAGCACTACAATAAATGCTAAAGGAAGTCCTCAGGCAGAGAGAAAATGGTATCAGATGGAAAAGGAATTCCAAAGGAATGGAGAGCCTTGAAAATGGCAAACGTGGGTAAATTTAAGAGCCTTCTGTTCTAAAAATAATTTTCAAATCCCTTTAAAAGAGAACTGACCATTGACCACTGACCAGGGGGTGACAGGGCACAGTGTACAGTGTTGGAAGGTAATTAGTCATTTGGTGGTGAACATGATGTAGTCTACAGAGAAATCAAAACAATGATGTACACCTGAAATTTAGATAATGTTATAAACTTCTCTTACCTCAACAAAGAAAAAGAAAGAACGTTGGGGGAAAAAAGAGAACTCACCATTTAAAACTAAAAAGCTAAAAATACACTGTGTGATTTATAACATAATTAGAATGAAAAATGTATGAGAACAGCCCAAAGGCTGAGAGGGGTAAATGGAAGCATACTGTTACAAGGTTCTTACTGATATGTGAAGTGGTGTTTTACTCAAAAGCAGGCTGCGATAAGTTACAGATGTACATAGCCACTACAAACAAACCAAAGAAAAGAAAAAAGAGCTATGGATAATAAACAACCCTGTAAAAGACATAATAGAGCCACAAAAAATACTCAAATAATACAAAAGAAGGCAAAAAGCAAAAAGGAACAAAGAACAGACGGGACAAATAAAAAACAAATAGCAAGATGGGAGATTTAAATCCAACAATATCAACAATCACATTAAATATAAATGGCCTAAATTAAACAGCAGAGATTAGAAAACTGGATTAAAAAAAGCAAGACTCAACTATATGCTACTACCAGAAATTCACTTTAAAAATAAACACACAAACAGGTAAAAAGTAAAAGGACAGGAAAAGATATACCACGCTAATACTATCAAGAGACGGCTGGTGTGGCAATACTGAGGAAGCAGATTTCAGAGCAAAGCATATTCCCAGATATAAAGAGGGCCATTTCACAATAGCACAGCATATTCCAGATATAAAGAGGGCCATTTCACAATAGCACAGCATATTCCAGATATAAAGAGGGCCATTTCACAATAGCACAGCATATTCCAGATATAAAGACGGCCATTTCACAATAGCAAAGGGATGCAGCTCATCAGACCATAACCATCCCACATACACATGCATCCAGTACAGAACTTCAAAATACATGAAGCCAAATTGACAGATCTGCAAAGAGAAACTGGCGAGTCCACAACCACAGTCAGAGATTTCAACACCCTTCTCTCAAAAACTGATAGAACGAGTAGACATAAAATCAGTAAGGACAAAGACGACTTGAGCAATTCCATCCATCGACTTGATCTGACTGACATTTACAGAACACTCCACCCAACACCCTTCTCAAGGACAATGAATCATTTACCAAGACAGGCCATATTCTGGGACATAAAACAAGTCCCAACAAATTTTAAATGACTACAATCACACAATGTATGCTCTCTGACCACAGGGAAATTAACCCAGAGATCAGTATCTGAAAAGCCCCCAAATATTTGGAAATTCATGTACATACTTCTAAGTAACCAATGGGGTCAAAGAAGAAATCACAAATCATCAAGGGTTTTTGAACTGAATAAAAATGAAAACACAACATATCAAAATTTGTGGGATGCAGCCAAAGCAGTACTGAGGGGAATTTTGTATCATTAAACATTTATATGAGAAGACAATAAATTAATGAGTTAAATTTCCATTTCAAGATTCTAGCAAATCAAGAGCAAATAACATGCAAAGTAAACAGCAGAAAGGAAAAAACAAAGAATAGAAATCAACAAAACTGAGAACAGAAAACCAACAAAGAAAACCAAAAGCTGGTTCTTTGATAACATCAATAAAACAGACAAAGCTCTAGCCAGATTGAACAGGAAAAAATGAGAAAATACACAAATTAACAGCTAAGAATGAGAGGGGACATCACTACAGATCTTATAGACATTAAAAACATAACAAGAGAATATTGTGAACAATTTTATGCCAATGAATTTAACAACTTGGATTAAATCAACAAATTCCTTAAAAAATACAAACTATCAACGCTAACTTGAAAGAAAGAAACCAACTAGCTCTTTACCTATTAAAGAAATTTAATTCGTAGTTAGAATCTTTCCCACAAAGAAAATTCAGGCATAGCTATGCAAGTTATTTAGTACTGTCTTAAGTTTAAGAAATATGGACGGATCAAACGTTCATCAACCATCCCATGCGGGTACTACGGATAAGATTACATTAGTGTTTCAGCACAATAATTCCGAAAGGAAGCTGTGTGGAGAACTGACTAGTATGAGACTAAAGTAACAGTAAGGAGATGAACGACAATAATCCAGGAAAGAAATGACAAGGGTCTGAAATAAGTCAGTGGCAAGGAATTTTTTTTAATCAGGGGTGAGTGTTGGGACAGGGCATGACTAAAACACAGACAACCAGTAGAGAGAATGACCAGATGTAGTGACCGACAACATAAAAGGTTTGGGGAGTAGAAGAGTAAGGATGCTCCACGATTCCTGACTTGAACACTGGAAGAACCATCCATTAGGATAGGGAATACAAGAGAAGAAACAGGTTTGGGAACGAGAAGATATGCTTATTTCTCAACATATGCTACATGTAGACGTTCAGTGACCAAAACATATATAGCAGGTAATGGGATACACGGAATCAGCACTTGGGAAATCTGTGTAGTTAAATTAAACGGCTCTATCTCCCAGGATTACTTGCAATTAAAGCCTTCTGTCCAACTGTACACTTAACAGCTTTTCACTGTTAAAAACGTTTTAGGGATAAGTAAGAAGGTGGTTAAGAGATTTGAGAAAATAAGTTCCCTTCCTTGATATACTTAAATCACAGTACAAGAGACCCAGTTTCAGTGGTCTCTTTATTGTCGCTGAGAATAGTAAAACCCCATTTATTTACTCTATCTGGTTTAATGAGTTCGACCTAGTTTCCTCAGGAAAAAATGTGAGAATGTGAGGCTCTCTCCCCATCTTTTCCCTTCTTTTGTATGTGGTTGCAGTGATTCGATTCTTTAGTCAACTGTGCCTGTTACCTATATAACATGCTACTGCCTCCTTTTAAGGTTTTATTGGTTTGCCGTTTTCTGGCTTTCTTACTCTATTTGAGCATTGTATTTTGAAAAAATACACCTGTTCAACTTAGTCAAATAATTGCTGCAACCATTTTTTGAGCAAGTCCAATGAGCCAGGCAATGTGTCAAGTGCTTTACCTACATTAGCCCATTTAATTTTCAAAATCTTTCAAAATAGAGCTCTTCATTTTATGATTAAGTAAAACTGCACCTCAAAAAGATTACGTAATGAGCCCAAAGATGCACCACCGGTGGACTACAGAAGTCAGACATGAACCCAGGTCTACAGAGGACCAACAGTTGTGCCACAGAACGTTCCTAAGCTTTTGCTCTCTGTGGCAGACCTTTCTCTGCTCAGTGTCTTACTAAGTGCTTTTCGTCTTGCAACAAGTAAGAGGGCCCCCTACACGTCTTCAAGATTTCCGTAGATACACTTTGAACGGCCTTTCCCCTACTGTTTCTGAAATTGTAAAGCTGCACACAGTGCACTTTTATTCCCTTTACTTCCTCTCATTAAATGTCAAATTTAATCATGTTATGATTATTATCAGGCAGAGGTTCAGCCACAGCCACTTCCTGCCCCAGTTCCTGTGCACTACTGAGAATCCAGTCCAGCATATTTTCTTTCCTGGTGCTCTAAACCCACCTGTTCTAGGAAGCAGTCGGTTTTTTCTCATCTGAAAACTCACCTCTCCATTTTGTGTCATTTTAGCAATTTACATGAGGCTAACAAGTCGGACGTAAAATGCAGCTTTCCCAAATGTCTTTTACTATTTTCAACTCAGCGATGACTCTGGACATCAAAGGATCCACATTTATAAACCCAATGTGAGTATTTACGGTCCTGTGCTAATCCAAGGGGAAGATGTAAGCATGGGACTTTTTCTTGGATTTTCAAGAACAGTCTCAGCTCAAAACACTCTGGCCAACTGTCACGTCTGAAGTTTTGGTTCAGAAAAGACAGTCATCACATATGCAAAGGGTGGTGTGCAATCCTGACGCTATGTGGCTACAGGCTAGGTAAAAGGGTTAAAGGAAGGCAACAGTCACCTCAAGATCCTTATTTTTTAATTAATCCCAAAATACAGCCCACGAATCAAGTGCAACTGGCCCTAGCAGTGCTAGTCTCCTTCCACACCCTTGAATGAAATATTTCAATGAGACACTGAATGCTTGCTTTTCGCTGGACACGTTCGGAAATGAAGTTTTTGTTTTTGCTGTTTTTTTTTTAAAGATTGGCACCTGAGCTAACAACTGTTGCCAATCATTTTTTTTTTTAATTGTTTTTTTCTCCCCAAGTCCCCCCAGTACATAGTTGCATATTCTAGTTGTGGGTCCTTCTAGTTGTGGCACTGGGACTCTGTCTCAGCATGGCCTGATGAGCGGTGCCATGGTGGCACCCCGGATACCGAACCAGCGAAACCCTGGGCCCCCGAAGTGGCCCACAAGAACTTAACCACTCGGCCTCGGCCCGGCCCCCTGGAAATGAAGTTTTAATTGACACTGGGGAAATTAAGTATTAAAAGGTAAATATTAAATAAAAATGTAACAATGCACAAACTGTTGAGGTTTTCTTATAATTTTAGTACTAAGTACCTAATTTCCAAGCACCAAAATAGGTACTCACTTTGCCCAGCCACATTTATATACAATTACCATTTAAATTTGACCTTCCCAAATACTTTTGGGGGGAGGGCAAGGATTGGCCCTGAGCTAACATCTGTTGCCAATCTTCCTCTTTTTGCTTGAGGAAGATTGTTGCTGAGCTAACATCTGTGCCAACCTTCCTCTATTTTATGGGACGCCACCACAGCATGACTTGAAGAGTGGCCAAGGTCCACACCCAGGATTCGAACCTGTGAACCCCAGGCAGCCAAGGCGGAGTGTGCGAACTTAATCACTACGCCACTGGGCTGGCCTGAACAAATACATTTTAAAAAATATTTGATTGAGGTCACCTTGGTTTATAACATTCTATAAATTTCAGGTGTACATCATCATATTTCAACTTCTGCATCGTTTCCACCACCAAAAGTGCAGCTGCCACCCATCGCCATACACACGTTTCCTTTTGCCCTCCCTTACCCACTTCCCCTTTGGTCATCACCAATCTATTCCCATCTATGTGAGTTTGTTTATCTTCCACATACGAGTAAAATCATACGGTGTTTGTCTTTCTCTGACTTATTTCCACAAATACTTTTTATACCAAGCCAAAATTATTTGCCATTCCTTCAACAATCCAGACACCTGTTCTGAGACCCTGCCTCCTGTTCTCTGTGTGCAATGCCTTCCCCTCCCTGCCAATAAAAACCACCACTCACCCTTTCAGGCTCCAGGGACAGCTCCCTGCAAAACCTCCAACCCCTTCTCTACCCTGTCTCTTAAAACTACTCATTCTTTCTTCTTTACTCAGGGCTTACCAGTGGGCGACTACTTTACATATTTGGTTTAATGCTTAATACTCTCTTTGAAGTATTATCCTCTCCACTTAACAAACAAGGAAACTGAAGCTGAAAAAGGTTTGGTATCATAATCAAGGTCACAAAGCCAAAGAGGAATTCAAATGCTGGTCTGTCTAAACTTTAATTGAATTCTCTTTCCACAAAACCACAGACTCCACGGCACTCTCTTACAGCATATATTGTATGGTGTTATCATTATTCATTCAAATATCTCTCTCTCCCACGACAGGAATGTTCCTCCAAGACAGGGAGGGTGAGTCCATCCTCACATCCTCGGCAACACTCACCAGAGTCTATTATACAATGATCTCAAAGTGTTACTGAATATGGACAATACTCTTATTCAGTTTATGGTTTCCCAGCATCATTTTCCACTGATGAGCATCCTTCTACCATGCCTCTAAGAAGCCACTTTTACTGTGGCGTTAAAGCATAAGGGCTTGGATCAGACTGCTTGGATGTGAATCCTACCTGCCCCCAACTTACAAGCTGAGAAATCTTGAACAAATAAGTTAACCGAAGCTTTGGTTAACCAACCTATAAAAGAGGGCGGACAGTAATCACGGTAGCTACCTCACAGGATTGTAAGGATTAAATGAGATAATATATAAGCAATCCAACTATTTTTTGATCCTCAGTTTTTCCACATGCCACCCTAAATTTTCTTTGGCTCAGCCCAGTAAAGCCTTTTTCATTACAAATTCCTTACGGTCTTGCAATAAATGAACTAGCCAAAAAGGTTCAGGTTTAAAAACCGCTCAGGCTACCAACTTGATTTTTAGGACCAAGTGTTCGGAGCCAGTTGGGACTCAAACAAAGTCTACTCTTAGAGACTTGACTACACAAGAGTGCCCCCACTGTACGCTATACTTGATTTGCTTACCATATTTTCACACCCTACGAGAAAGTGGTGACACTCCCTACCTTACTAACAGCTAACAATACCAACCAATGCACGCAGACAACCAACCTGTGTGAGGAGCAGGCTATTTCCCCAGCAAGAAATTTTCCTGGAACCACCTTTTTCTGGTCTCAGGCGTGGCCCATTCTCCCCAGACCTCAAGATCCCTTGCATCCAGAACCTGAACCATGGCAACTGACACGGAGCATGTCTTTCCTTCTCCTACACTTCGCAACCTTTACTCCAAAAAGTGAGGATTTCCAATTGTTATGCTGTTTTAAGGCTCTTTAGGCTAAAGTGCATAATGTCCCAATTCTCAGAATTCCCCCTTCCAACTTTAAAGACGTTATGAAAAAGTTCAGTTTTGGAGAAAACAAATTTTGAAAAAATAGTCTCCCAAAACAAGAGCAAATACAAAGGCTATAGCCAAAGTCTCAGACGGCAAAAAAAAAAAAAAAAACAGAAAAACCTCAAAATGTCCAGCTGGTTAAAGCAAACCAAAAAGTAGAAAAATCAAACTACCACAAACAACAAAATAATTTCTAGCCAAGCAGGATCTACCATTAACAAAGAGAGCAAGCGTACATCACAAAGCATTGAATACATTCACCGCGAATTTAAAAGTTACTCGGTAGGCAGATACTGAGATTGATAAATTGCTCCAGATTCTGCACTTTCCTAGTCAGTATATGCTGATATAAAGCAGTTCCTTTTTTTTTTTTTTTTCCTTTTTGGCCAGGCTAAAAATAAAAAGGGTGATAGATGAGTGACCGAATGAGCCCCAAAGTTAAACAGGGTGGGTGTCGAGTCAGAAAGCCAGGAGTCCGAGGGACAATGCCAGGCTCGGGCTGTCACTCCGGGTGGATGAGACGGGAGGCGGTGGGCGCCCCGGGCGGGCGGCATTGTCCCCAGACGGGACCCCGCGAGGCCCGCTCGGCGGCCGCGGACGGCGCCCCCCGCAGCCCCCTCCTCGCCGCCCGAGCCCGCCCCTCCGGCCGCCCGCTGACCCCCTCGCCGGCCCCCGCGCGCCCTCCCGGACCGACGCCCCCCCAGCGCGGCGCCAGGGGAGGCGGCGCAGGAAGGGGCGGCGGCGGCGGCGGGCTCCGGAGCCCGGCCCCATCCCGGCGCGGGGACCGCCGGCCGGAGGATGGCAGGTGCCGGGGAAGGCACCGTCCGCGCCGGGCCCGCGCCTCCATCCCGCCCGCCGGCTCCTCCCTGGTCCTGCCGCATCCTCGGGATGCCGGCCGAAGCCGGCGACCGCACGCGGCTCTTACCGCAGGGCGCGCGCCACGCGCGGGGAGGCGGCCCGAGGGCGCGCGAGCCACGCCGGAGCCCGGGAGCCACGCCGAGCGGCCGCGAGCTCTCCTGCGGGGCCCACGCCCGGCCCCTCTCCGGCCCGAGTTTGCGCCGGAGCCGCAGTCTCCGCGCGGCGGGCGGGCGGGCGGCCGCGGGGGGCGGGGCGCGGGGGCGCGGCCTGACTGATTGGCAGCCGTGCGCCCAATGGGCGGCGGCCGCTCCGGGCTGAGCTTAGACTGACTTTCCGCCTGGCCTATAGCCGCTGGGAGGCGGGCCCAGGGGCGGTCTTTATCGCCGCACTTTGACAAACCCGAGCCCGAGCCAAGGTCGGTTGGTTTGCACCGCCGACCGAATGGCCCAATCACCGCAGGGAACGGGGCGTCGGAGCCCAGATTGGCGTCCGCTCCGCCTATGGGGCAGCCCTGAGGGCGGGAGGCCCTGCCCCGGATGTGGGCGCGGCCGGAGGGGAACCGGGGGGCTCTGCTCGGCCGTTCGGAGAGGCGGGACCGGGCGCGTCTTGGGGATCATGTGACGGCCTCTGGGTTTGATGGGTGAGAAGCGCGGAGGAGGCCGAGGCCCCGGACCGGCGGATGCCCTGATCGCCGCGCCCGCCGCTCCCCGGCCGGCGGCGCTGCAGGTGAGTCGGGCCCGGCGCCCCCGAGCGCCCCGCGCAGCCGCGCACGGTCGGCCCGGGGCGCACGGCTGCTCCCGGCCCCGCTCCTGTGCGCACGGGGGGCCGGGCCGTGCCCGCCTCGCGTCCTGGGGCCGCGGCGCCGGAGGGCGAAGGGGAGGACCGCTCGGGGACGTCCTGAAGTTGTAGGGACGAGCAGGCCCGCGAGCTGGGGACGCTGCCCGCGGGACGCCGGTCCTTCGAAGGATGCCCAGTTGGCCGAGCCGGTGCGGAGGCGCCTTGGGAAGGTGGCTGGCTCTCTAGAGGGGCTCGGTGCTGCGGGTGAGGGGACTGCACGCGCAGGTCCTGGCGGGAGCGGGAGAGGGGACATGGGGGTGGCCTGGGGAGCCCCAGGGACAGGTGCATGAGCCCGCACACGGCCGGTGCCGGGACGCTGGCGCTGGGGGGCAGGACCCTTAGATTTCCACCTGGGGACACCGCAGAAGGTTGTGATGGATGGGCTAGGAAGCGTATGAACTAATGTCTGTCTGTCATCCAGGTACCAGAAATAACCACCTCGAATGGCAAACGTTTTAGCTGAGCAGATTTCTGCTTTGCAGACTGCAAACCCCTCCCTTGAGGGGGAAGGAAGAGTAGCAGTAGGAGACGAATACGATTGCTTCAGTTAGCTGAGGTTTATTAAGAAATTGATAAAATTGGGGTCGTCTGTCATCATTGTAGCCTGGCATCCGCAGTCCTTCAAGTGTCATTTCGATACCAGAAGAGTGCTTCCTGGTGGAGAGCATTCTAGAACAGGCGCATACAGACAGTGTTGCGTCCCACGTGATAAAACTTGTAACCACAGACTGTGTTCTTTGCACCCTTTCCACCTGCAGTCCTAAAGTGCCTGTGTTGAGTGCAGCTGCCTTTCCTATGACCAGTTGCTACTCAGTCCCCTGTGAGAAAAAATGAAGCTTGACATCCAACGGCTGGTGGCAAAGTTACGTATAAGCGAATGTATTATCGTAAACTTTATTTAAAGGTTCACCACTATGACCAGATTGGAGATGGGGATTGAGCAAACTTAATTTATATGAGGAAATCCATCCGTAGTGATTAATCAGCACAAACCCCTCACTTCTTCCAAAGTCAGTCCTACATCCCGCTATGGCGGCTTCTGGCCCAGAAAGGAGACCAGCGCAGGAAACGCTTTCCTGGGAGCAAAAGCATTTGCTTTTCCGGCTGCGGTAGGAAGCACCTGCCAGCTAGGTAACCCATTGCGTGTGCAAGCAGATAGGAATAAGGGGAAAGACCGGAGTTAGAAGACTCCTCCATCACTCTTGCTGTAGAAGAGGTATTTACTCTTGCACCATGATAGCCACCCACTGTGGAAAGTAGTAGAGACATACCAGAGAACATCAAGGTTAGTTCTAAAATATGATTAAACACGCTAGTCTGGGCCATTTGATTCATCCAGCCAGTTTCTGTACCACGTCCTTAATCTTACCTTCCTGCGTTTTTGCTCTGCCATCCCTGCTTTTGTCACCATCCACATCACCTTCTGATCTTCTCCTGCTCTCAAGTGTCCTCTCTCGTCTTCAGTCTGTCGTTCTCCAGTGGCTTATTTCCCTCAGTTTATAATCATACTTAGATTCCTCCTTCACTGAAAATTTCTTCTTGACCCTTTCTCAGTCCCATTGTATATGTTATCTTTCGTCTTCTCCAGATGTTTCAAGGGAATAAAATGTTGTCAGCTGTTTAGATTTATTATCGTCTATTAACTCCTCATTCAACTCCATACAGTCTGGCTTCCACTTTCCCATTCTGCTTACCCTTTTTCAAATGGTCACAAGGTTGATACAAAAAACTTGGATGAGTATAGCACATACTGTAAACTTATTGTGAAGATTAAATAAATGCTTATACCTGAGTATAATTAATGCACTCCGAATCCAAATCCTAAGTTTTTTTTTTTAAGATTTTTAAAATTTTTCCTTTTTCTCCCCAAAGTGCCCCAGTACATAGTTGTGTATTTTTAGTTGTGGGCCCTTCTAGTTGTGGCATGTGGGACACTGCCTCAGCGTGGCCTGATGAGCAGTGCCGTGTTGGCACCCAGGATCGGAACCGCGAAACCCTGGGCCTCGGAAGCCGAGCACGGGAACCTAACCACTTGGCCCCGGGGCCGGCCCCAAAATTCCACGTTTTCAAGAATTAGAGATTTTAGGGGCCAGCCTGGTGGCGCAGCGGTTAAGTGCGCATGTTCTGCTTTGGTGGCCCAGGATCCTGGGTGTGGACATGGCACTGCTTGGCAAGCCATGCTATGGTAGGCGTCCCACATGTAAAGTAGAGGAAGATGGGCATGGATGTTAGCTCAGGGCCAGTCTTCCTCAGCAAAAAAAGGAGGATTGGCAGCAGATGTTAGCTCAGGGCTAATCTTCCTCAAAAAAAAAAAAAAAGTGATTTTAGCATTGAAAAAATGAAAGTGGAAAATATTATGGAAAAGAAAACAGTGGGTAGGTACTAGGCCTTGCAGATATGAGAACATATCCAGTAATAGTCATATAGTACTAATGCAAAACAGAAATATAGATCAGTAAGACAGAATAGGGATATAAGAAATAACCCAATTATTGACTAATTTGGCATCTAATAATGACAAAACATCAAAAGTTTATTAAGTGGTCTTGATTATTGGATACCAAGCAGTAAAAAAATCAAGATGTATACCACAAACCAAAAAAATATGAGTATTACTAATAAGAAAAAAATCTTAGACTAAGAAAACAGGTATTCATTAGAATTTTTATGAGAAAATTTAAAAATAAAAGACCCATAGATTAAACTATGTGAAAATCTAGTGTTATCAATGTGTTCTGTATCATTTAGCCCAATGATATCTTTACAAACTTAATTATACTTAATTTTGTTTTTAGATTCACACCTGAGCTAACATCTGTTGCCAATCTCCTTTTTTTCTTCTTCTTTTCCCCAAAGCCCCCCATTATATAGTTGTATATTCTAGTTGTAGTATTCTGGTTGTGCTGTGTGGGATGCCGTCTCAGCATGGCTTGATGAGCAGTGTTAGGTCTGCGCCCAGGATCTGAACCAGCAAAACTGTGGGCCACCAAAGCACAGCGAGGGAATGTAACCACTGGGCCACAGGGCAAGCCCCTACTTAATGTCTTAGCCATTTTTACTAACCATTCCCTCTTTATTGAAACTCTCCTCTCTTGGCTTAATACCACCTCCTCCTTTTTCACCACTTTGAATTTGAATGCTTTTTCTCAGTACTCCTTGAAATTGAATGAAAATTTATAGATGTGCAAATGTTCAGAAGAGGTCAAGAACATCTCTGAGGTGCAGGAATAAAGTCACGAGTGCCTGGACCTGAATTATGGCAATGAGGAGGAACCCCGTTCTTAGCCATTCCGAATAGAGCTAGACCCAGAGGATATACTAACAGTTTTACTTGTTTTGTCATGGGCTGTAAGGAATGATGGATATAACGTTGTCAAAGATGGCTACACATTTAAAGGTTTTGGCAGAATGGTAGAATGTTTTCAAAATTAGGAAATCTGTGAGTGGGAAAGAGCCAGCTTTGTTCACCAGGAATGGAAGTGATAATTTTTTTTTTCTGGTATCAAAACAATCTTGACTTTTTTTCCTTCTCTTAGGGTCTATTTCCCTTTTTTCGACTCTGCAGCAGCCTCTCTAAACTGTTTAAATGAGAATGTCCTTGGCTCAGAGAGTCCTGCTCACCTGGCTTTTCACATTGCTCTTCTTGATCATGCTGGTGTTGAAGCTGGATGAGAAGGCGCCCTGGAACTGGTTCCTCATATTTATCCCAGTCTGGATATTTGACACGATACTGCTTGTCATGCTGATTGTGAAGATGGCTGGGCGATGTAAGTCTGGCTTTGACCCTCGACATGGATCACACAATATTAAAAAAAAAGCCTGGTACCTCATTGCGATGTTACTGAAATTAGCCTTCTGCCTCGCACTCTGTGCTAAACTGGAGCAGTTTACTACCATGAACCTTTCCTATGTCTTCATTCCTCTCTGGGCCTTACTGGCTGGGGCCTTGATAGAGCTTGGCTATAATGTCTTTTTTGTGAGAGACTGACTTCTAAGGACATTGTCGCATTTTATTGCTGTTCAACAAGCTATCGTTAAAGTGTTCCAAATCTTTGCAAGCTTGAAGAATACCAGAGAATTAAGAAAAATACCAAATGGAGTTTTATACTGCTGCCGTAACACAGTCTCGGTCAATCACGGACTTCTAGTCAACCCAAAGCTTAATTATTCAATATTTGAGTTATTAGTATCTTTGTTATCCCTATATAAATAAAGTTTGTTTCAGATCTTATTTTTCTACTTGATTCTTGAATAATCTGTTGTAAATAATGTGGCCAATATTTAAAGTAAGTACGAAGCCTTTAATCTACATGTTTGGGTAGAAATTTGACATATCATGGCCCCATTACGAGCAAAGTAAATGATCATTTGTGCTTCTAAATTATGAAGGAAAAACCCTAGTTACTGAAATATTTAGGGGTGCCATTTCACGTTTACATCCAGAAAGAATCTGAGAGTTTGACAGATTTTTATCTAGGCTGAGTTCATTGTTGCTTCTGTCTCCTGTTTGTGACAAATGAACTAGAAGTGTCAGCATAGAGCAGAAGTTTGCCTCTTCCTAAAGTGAGGGGAACCCTACATCCTGGTGAGGTCAGGACAGGCCCAGTTCATGCCCGTTGTCCTAGGGTCTCAGGCAGTCAATGTCCCTTTCACTCCTGGCAGCGTCCTGGCTTGAGAAATTACAGATCACCCTACGAAGGTACTTGCCCACTTCCAGTGAAGCACAGATGGTGCGACGTAGGAGAATCCCAAGGAGACTTAGGTGTCTCACAACCCAAAAACAGAGTGACCGTCCTCGCCCTATACGGCTCCAACAGCTTTGGGAGGAACATAAAGTGGTATTTGTTTGTTTTAAAAATATCTAACAAACAAGAAAGAGATTCCTGGCTGCTAACACTTGAGAGGATTGCTGGAGTATAGCATTTCGGTCTAGTTCTCCATTGTAAAGATAAATATGATAAAGTTTCAGCCACACCACCACCAGTTAATCCAGCATTTACTCCTTGTTTGAAACTGCAGAGCTAGGGTAAATAAATAAAAATTGGTCAATTACAAATGTTTTCCTGTCTTTTAATTGGTATATATTAGTATTTTGGGTATCTAAAAATAGGATTGAGAAGGACAGTTACCATGGGGAACATAATGTCCCAGACTTAATCAGATATTCTTAATTTGATTGAGACTATGTGGTCTCTGGAATCTGTCATTAAATAGATTCAAAGTAAAGGAAAGCTTTCATCTCTATGGGGAACCAGGCGGGAGGATTTTGTGGTTCGGGAATGCAAGTATTATCTAAGTATAATCTCTCACAGGGAAAAGGAAAAGGGACGGCACCACGTGCAAACTATCCGCTAGGCTAGGAGTCAGCAGAATTTTTCGGTAAAAGGCTATACAGCAAATATTTTAAGCTGTGTGGGCCATATGGTTTCTGTCACAACTACTCAGCTCACTTTGTGTGGCTAGAAAACAGCCATAGGTGAGGGCAATGTTCCAATAAAACTATTTATGGACCATGAAATTTAGATTTCATATAATTTCCATATACCACAAAATGTCATTCTTTTGATTTTTGTTTCAACCATTTAAAACTATTAAAAACCATTCTTGCCTCACAGGCCACACAACAAACAGGCCGCGGTCTCCATATGCCCCGTGGGCAGCAGTTTGCTGACCCCTGAGCTAGGCCATAAAATGCGCAAGAGCAGAATTTCTGTGGGAGATTGCTAAGAGGAGAGGTGGGACAGGTCTCCAAGGAAAGGAGAGAGAAATTGGGTAGGAACTCTATGTAAAAGGCCACAGTAAGCAAGCTGTTTCTACATGAGGATCAATCAGTTGTAATAGTATCTGAAAGTTTCCCAGAAAGTAGAATTCTGACTCAATTTGGGGTCCTGCCACGCTAAGTAAACAACTTGAAACAGCACAGTAAGTTATTAGCCTGTGCCTCCCCAGCTCTGCTACTAATTCAGATGTGGGGTTTTTCCGTCACACCACCAAAGAATTCACTCAGTTCTGACACTCATTACCTGGAGATAGCACCAGATCCCACAGGTCGAGTTCAGTCCCAGAAGACTGCCCCCAGCTCAACTTCAGACACCAATCGAAGAGCCAGACGATCACCTGTGCTTCTGACCAACCGGCTATAGATGGGAGGTCCCCGCAGCCCCGTCTTGGGTGTGATTAATTTACTAGAGCAGCTCACAGAACACAGAAACATTTTACTTACTAGATTACAGGTTCATTATAAAAGGACGGAACCCAGGAACATCCAGAGGGGAGAAATGCCCAGGGCGAGGTATGGGGAAGGGGTGCGGAGCTTCCACGCTCTCTGGGCACACCGCTCTTCCCCCGTCCCTTTGGTCCTCACCCTGGAAGCTCTAAGAACCGTGTCCTTTGGGATCTTATGGAGGCTTGATTACTTAGGCATGATTAACTAAATCACTGGCCACGGGTGACTGAACTCAGTCCCCAGCCCCTCTCCTCTGGGGACGGGTGGGGAGGTGCTGAAAGCACCAACCCTTTAATCATGTGGTTGCCTCCTCTGGTTACCTAGGAGCTTTCCAAAAGTCATCTCATTAACATAGACCCTAAAGATAGCTTTATCACACTTACCACTTAGGAAATTCCAAGGGTGTTAAGTTCCTGTGCCAGGAACAGGACGAAGACCAGGTATGTATTTCTTATTATAAATCACAGTATCACAGCCTCAGTAGTTGGGATACATTTAAAACATTAAGTAATGAAGGACAGAAAAGACAGAAATCGTGCTCACAGCTGGAAAAAGCAAAACTAATGGAACAATGCATAAACAATGAGTGTGGCAGTAATGTACCTTCCTAGGTTTGTTTTTAGTTATAGGATACTTCCTTTATAATACAGAGATGTTTACTAATGGTGCTTACAAAAAGAACTAATAGACTCTGTCTTAATAAAAAAACTTAAAACATGAACAGTTCTTAGTGAAGCCACTATTTTCCAGGTCAGCATGAACAAGAAGTAACTTAATCTGGTCTGAGCAAAGGATTTATCAAAAACTCTGAATAAAAGCAACTTGTGAACAAAATAACTTTTATAAGACTTGCAAATGTGAAAAGTAGAAAATAGAAATTCAAAGGATCCACGACTTCATCAGCAACATTTCATGAACATGGAGGCCTGATACGGCAGCACCATCCATCCACCACATGAAACATGAACACAAATCCACCACCAGAAAGCTTTCAAGCACCAAGAAAAATAGTTGCACAGAGCTTCAAGAAGTAGAGATCCATCCTTGGGCTAAAGCTTACTGTAATTTTAAAAGTTATCAACCTTATATATTTGGTCATCTGGTTTCCACTTTGTGTGTGTGTGTGTGTGTGTAAGATTAGCCTTGAACTAACATCCACTGCCAATCCTCCTCTTTTTTTGTTGAGGAAGACTGGCCCTGAGCTAACATCCACTGCCAATCCTCCTCTTTTTTTGTTGGGGAAGACTGGCCCTGAGCTAACATCTGTGCCCATCTTCCTCTACTGTACATGTGGGATACCTGCCACAGCATGGCTTGATGAACGGTGCTAGGTCCACGCCCAGGATCTGAACCAGTGAATTCTGGGCTGCTAAAACAAGTGCGTGAACTTAACTGCTACGCCACTGGGCCGACCCCTCCACTTTGCTTTTTGACAGTGCCACAAATAAGTAAAGAAACTGATGTTAACTAATGAACAGAAGTGATGGCCAAAAAAGGAGAGGAAACCATAGAACCATTTTCCTATAGGGGCAGGCATTTTACTATGCACCTGCATCACCATGAAAAGTGTAGTTATTTCTCTTTATTGAGATGAAAATTATCAGTCTTTTAAGCATTAAGAAACAAGCCACAAACCACTAAAGGAGTTTCCTTTAATCTTAACTGTCATGTTTGCACATAAACATCACTCCTCAATTATCAGTGTCCTTATAACTCATGACATAGATAGTGAGGGTACACAGCAATCACAGAATCTTAGACCCAGGAGAAAACAAGGAACAAAAAAACTCATAGTGATGGAGAGACTAAAGCTCAGACAAATGAAATGAAATGAGGGCTTGGTCTTTGATAAATGGAGAAGTTTAACTCCAAATACTATTTCTACAAACAGCTTTTATATCGAAGAAAAAACAAAAATAGAAAGCATCAGTGGAAGCTACCAGTTATCAAAGGCTAAATAAAGTCAGCACTGGGTTAAAGCTTTTTTGAAGGATCTCTCTTGCACTTTAAGGTTTCTCTCATTTGGCTTGCCCTGTCTTCAAGTCAGCCAAACACACGTAGTCATCCTGGTAATCTCGGACCACAAAGCAAGTTTACGTCCACTCTCATCTATACACTATAAACACAAATTTCTAATTCGCTTCTATCAGGAAAAGGCTGTCTGTGACAAGACGTGATTTTGAATTGCCAGCCTTGGGCAAAATAGTGAACCAGGAGGAAGTTTGTTTTTGATGTCCACCTTCTCCACCATACCTCCCCTTGGCCGCTGGAGGACACGGACACTTCTTCCTCATCCCAGATGCCTATCCTCTGCCCCAAATTAGACAGAGGAACACAGGAGAGAGAGGAAGATGGAAAGTGCTCAGGGTGACCCAGCACAGAGCTCTTCTAACTATTCTTTTTGCTGTTAATTCCAGGATCAGAAGCTAACATTTGTGGTGTCTACGATAAACCAAGTAATGTGCTAAGTGAGCATTTGGCATGTTCTGCCATTTAATTTTCACCACTAATTAACAGAATAAGTATTACTGCCCATTTTACAGATGAGAAATAGGTGAAGCAATTTCTCACCGTTATACAAGTATATTATCCCCCTTAATGACCCACAGCTGTGCTGCCACAAGTGCTCTCAGCATAACCCACTGGAGTGGCTTTCCAGAAGGATGTCTGAAAATGTGCCTTCCTTGTCCCACTCCTGCAACAAAATGGACGTAGACTAAAAAACTAGTGCGTTATCATCTTGCTTCAATATTTTCAACTTTTGAATGTTTGTTTATAATATGAATAGGGAAAACCACACAAGCTTAAGCTGAATGCCTCTCTGATAACCAGATAACCACTTCATCTTGCTACGTAAGACTTAGAAATAGTTAAATTCTGCTTCAGACTATGGGATATTTAAGGTCCTTCTTATAGAGTTGCCATTTTAATCATTTGAAAAACAGTTAAAATTTAACCTTAATCTGTAATAATTTTCAGTGTATCTCTAGTGGAAGGAAAAAAAGTTGGGCAAGTTTTACAGGTTTAATTAGCTTCACAATACGTAGCTCTCCACATTGCCCAATGGGCCTAAATATCTAATAGGCAGCTTCTTAAACTTTATCCATAGGCCGCAGTAAGTACAAAATAGAAACTCGGTCTCTTGATAGTGCCTGCTGATCTCATTTCCTCCACTTTTCTTTCTGTTGCAACTTTAGAATTACATTATGAATTAAAGTCAAAGATAGACTTTTATTATAGAAACTTACATAATTTGTTTTTCCCGCCCCCAATAAAGCGTCAACTTTTCTTCCTTCAAATATTTATTGAATACCAAGTGTACTATAAATTAGGTGTTAGGAATACAAAGGGATAAAGAAAATTCATGGGGCTGGCCCCGTGGCCAAGTGGTTAAGTCCACGCACTCCGCTGCAGGTGGCCCAGTGTTTCGTTGGTTCGAATCCTGGGCGCGGACATGGCACTGCTCACATACCACGCTGAGGCAGCGTCCAACATGCCACAACTAGAAGGACCCACAACGAAGAATATACAACTATGTACCGGAGGGGCTTTGGGGAGAAAAAGGAAAAAATAAAATCTTTAAAAAAGAAAAAGAAAGAAAATCCCTAACTTTTAGCTCATGGTTTAGCTATAGCCCAAGAAGTACTTAACTAATATATATATATGTTAAATGATGCGAACAAAGGGACAGAAGAAACAGAAGGAAGAATTGTTTTTACACTAGCTGCAGGGTAGGGAGACAGCTGGAGCAGATGAGATCACTAAAAGATACACAGAAGTGATGAGCTTTTTTTTTTTTTTGAGGAAGATTAGCCCTGAGCTAACATCTGCTGCCAATCCTTTTTTTTTTTGCTGAGGAAGACTGGCCCTGAGATAACATCTGTGCCCATCTTCCTCTACTTTATATGAGTGATGCCACCACAGCATGGCTTGACAAGTGGTGCATAGGTCCACACCCAGGATCTGAACCAGTGAACCCCAGGCTGCTGAAGCAGAGCGTGCAAACTTAATCTCTGTGCCACTAGGTCGGCCCTGAGATGATGTTTAACTGGAGTTTTGAAGAGAAGTAAGATTTCACTATATTGTATTCCAGGCAGAGACTTCCCCAGAAAAGGCAAAGAATTTTAAAAGTACACAAAGGAAACGGCAAGTACTGCCATCTGGTAAGCTGAAAATTTGGCACATGAAACGGAAGAGATTGTGGTAGATGAGACTGCAATGGAAGGGCCATGTCATGAAGGCTCTGAGCATTTGGCTTTTATTCTTTAGGATGGAGCCACAGACTATTTCTAAACAGAATAGTAACAATCGTATCTGTCTTGGAGAGGTTAATCCAGTGGTCACATAGAGAACGGGTCGGAATGGGGGTAGAGGCAGAGGACCGCAGGCAGCCTAGAACATTTTAGGCTCCTGAAGAGTCCAGGGAGATGAACATCTGCTATGACAAGAGCAGCAGACACATCATCATTTCTGGGGTCGATTCCAGAAAATCACATGACACACTGTATACACAGGGGAAAAGACAGAGCAATCAGATTACCATGAGATGATGGGGACAGTCGTGCCAATAAGCAAATTAGGAGGGAAAGGAACAGTTAACGTTTGCGGGCAAGGAAGAAGAGAACAACTCAGATTTGATTACATGGATCATTAGAGGTTAAATGAGAAAACAAGGATGACTGAAGTCATGGGGTCATGAAGATAGTTCAGGGACACTCTGTAGAGACCTAAAGAAAAGAGCCATGGAGACTGTCTCAAATAGTGGGGAAGAGGCAAAAGCAGCCATCCAAAGAACAGAAAGACAACAAAAACCAACAGGTGGGTCATGTAATTATGCTAAGTGCTGCAAGGGTTAAACAGAAGTATGAAGAAACGTAGCCATGGGGTTTGGCAGTCAAAAGGTGACCTCTGAGAGAACCAGTTCAGCTGAGTGATTAAGTTTGAGGATTAAAATGAAATTGTAGTGACATGAGGAAGTGAAGGCAGATGGAGATTTCCAAGAACTTAGGAAGAAAGACGGAACAAGACGATGAACAAAAGCCAGACTCAAGGGTTTTTTCAAAAGAAGACACACGAGATTTTTCACATAAAAATCTGGCTCGGTTGGAAAAACAAAGTTTCAAGAAAAGGAGAAACTTGGGGCAGAGGAGATCTAACTGTCCAAATAAAATTTTAAACACTGTATTATGCAAAAAATTTGCAACTATATTGACTTGCCGCTGAGTTTGCACACTTAATAGTCTTTAGTTATACAACAATGAACTTTATAGGAAAGTGTAAAGATTTAACATTTTTAAAACACACATGCATAAATTCTAAATTTCAAAATGTGTACAAGGATCCAGAGTTCTCATATTTTTAATAGTGCAGTTCTTGGAAGGCAGATAATAGTACTAAAGTCATACAATTAGTAAACTGTACTTTAAATTTTTAGTTAACATAAATTCTGTTTGCCCACCTTTTGTTCTCAGCTCATTCACACTCCCTGTTTGGGTCTCAAGTCCTGGAAGGGAAGATAAGCTGAAATGCAAGGGGTCCCCCTCTCCACCCCCGTGCTCTCCAGTAGAGATACGATATACAACGTCAGTAAACTGAGAAAGTAAAGACATCTCTGCTTTTCGGTTCTTGTGCTTGACATTCTAAAGAGCGATCATTTCCATCTGCAATATGCTGTGGAACAGAAGAGCCAGGACAGAGACAAAGGGATTCAGACCTCTCCTGAGTTGTCCTCGTCACAATCTTACCTGAGGTACACTGTCAGTGCCAAACATACCAAACCTAACTCCTCCATGAAACAGACAACGCATTCTAAAACTAGCAACACTCTGTTTACATAGCAAAGTGGTTACATCAGGTGGGAGAAAGATTAAGCAAGAGCTATTCTATGACCCTGAAGACCTAAAACACATCATGTCATTTTTTACCAGCTTAAAAGTATTTTGAAAACAGTAGCACCTTTGTCCTCCCCTTCGGGGACAGAAATAGTCAAGTCTAGAGGGAAAGGAGGTGATTTACCAGGCTATCCCAGCACCCACAACTAACTAGCTTAGCAACCTTAAGGTAATCTTCAATATTCTGTTGGCATAAATCAACTTTTGATAATTAGTTTTTAAGAGGAAAAAAAGATTCTCAGATTGGAATCATTTTCAAGATCTTATGGTTTCTGTTGAAGACAGAGAAATATGAACTTTTAAAGATGACGAGATGAAAATAAAATCACTGTAAGAAAATAATTACAAAACAAAGGTAAAAAGATTATGGTTATCAACTTTAGTATTTATTGAAAGGTGGAAGACAAGGAAAATGCCTCTCAAACTCCAAAAACAAATCTTGCACCTTTGCTAAATGTTAAAATGAATTTTGAGATATTTGCTTTACATGACAATGAACTTGTCCAAAAAATAACTGAATGCAAATTTACCAAAACAGTGCTAATCTATTATTTACAAAAATGATCTTACCTGCCGTATGCATTTGGGAAAAAACTCTTTTACAGTCAGGAACACTAATGAAATCCCTTGAACCCTAACTCAAGAAATAAAATCTTTCCTACCCTCCATGACCCCCCCCCCCAAAGTCACAGAATGGATTAAAAATGAATATATATGGAAATAAACATATTTCCAATAATCGTACACACATGCACACACACACACACACACACACGGAGTGTTGTACTAGATCAACCTAATCTTTATTTAAGGTCAACAGCCTTAGTGACAAGGAAGATAATGAATATGGCTTTAGTAAAATTTTCAACTAAATATCACAAATGCTTAATTCCTTTGCTAGCTACCAGCTAACCTGAGTATGGAATATATATTACTTAGATAGCAAAACGGGTATGAAGAAAAGTAACTAAAAAAAAAAAAAAAAAGCACTATAGCAGACACCACCGAGGTACCTTAGTTTTTCTGTAAAGGTCTGTGTATCAATTTAATAATTTACATAAGAACTGTTTAGTCTATAAGATCATACAGAAACTATATATTAAGTGCTTTATTGTTCTGGTCCAATAAATTGGAAATAACAGCAAAAACCGTGTTCAGATAAAGAACTGGAATGCACTACTAGGAAACCATTAATATAATGCAATATTGAAATAGAAATTATCCGTGTGTAACAAAGGTAGTCAGCAAGTTCTCAGATTGCATCTGAAGATTTTAAAATGATAACCCGTAAGACAACATATGCATTATTCAAGGTGACAAGGCTGTATCTTGAAATTGGAGCCCACTGATTTATATTTCACCTGCATGGAGATGGATGCATTTTACAAAACAGTCAAATTTTCAAAATATGGAGAAGTCTGACTATAGGTTATATAGTAAACGATACCTAAAAGCAACCACCATGGTTGTTTTAGATAGGTCTTTAAGTTAAAAGTTTAAGGCTCATATATTTTGAAGGGATACCCTAAAGACATTTACAATATGATCTCATGCATCTACGTGTATGCTACTGGAAAACTGGAACTAAAACAAACCTTGTTAAATACTTCACCCTTCAACTAAAAAAAGAAAAACAGAACATTTTAACCACATCCCCTCCTATTTCTCAATACTGGTTTGTTATGAACTTTCATCTCCCAAAAAGAAAGGTGCAAATATATAAATTTAGCTTAAAAGAGAAGACTAAAGTGGTGAGAGACAGGATAAAACTGTAACATATAAAACAAAATCCCTATTTACATTATCATGATTTATATCTTCCTCATCCCATGAAAATTCCTATGTTGCAAATACATATATTGATTTCCTACAAACCATCGAAATTTCCTACAATATTTAACTGTCCTTTTAAACCGGGGTCCAGAAATGACATCACTGCTGCAGTTTACTTTTTCTGATGAAATGCCTCTTTCTAAGTGGCTTCTCCCTAACCAGAAAGATAAACAGTTTTATGGGTACCATAAATGAGGCTGGGTCAGAAACCAATGAAATGGGAATAGCAACACCAGCCTAAAAGGTAGCACAAAGAACCCCTGCTGAAAGTCATCAACCAAAATATTAGCCCAGAAAAATACCAAAAACAAATAAAATAGATTTGCAATGAGCAGAGTTCCTCACATCAAAGCTTTCATTAAAGACATCTGTTTGACTTTTAATGACAGCAGTGGAAGCAGTCCATCATTGCAGAGATGTGTCTGAATCGTCTTCAGCGAGGCACCGGCAATCCTGTTTCCTCCTCCGATTGCCCCTCTAGAGCTTCTTTTGAAGAAGGGCTCTAAGTTGTTTACCTTGCCAGGGCAGAGAGAGGGATCCTTAGAAAGACGAGGTAACACATCTTATTGTGTTAGTTATCTCTCTGTATATGGCAGCTGAGTCATTGCCCTTATTTTAAGATTTTGTATTTGCCATATTTTCCTCCTGTTCCACAAGAAAATTGTAAAAGAGGATTATAACTGCTCACAATTAAACTTTCTGTAACTAAAGATATTTACTCAGCTAGTACTAAGTATAGTATAGGTGCTTTACAGTAAGAAAATCTCCTCCACTTCTTACTCCATACATTACAAAGAAAATTTGTTAGGGCTATGTAATCTGGCCACACAACTTGATTAGTTAGAAGGAATAGATAGCACTAACAGACCTTGTTTCTCCCAACTTTATAAAATTGTTTCTCTTACCTAAACTGCTTTCTTAATGTTGAATATAAATATTTTAAAATGTTTTCCAGGGAGTAGGGCTAGAAAGTTTCACATACTCATCTTATTCAGCAATTTAAGAAGTTATGCAAAATATGATATACATATATATATTCCCATACATACACACATATATAAATATGTTTTCATAACTGAATCTTGGTTTTACAAAATGCTTGCACAGTGTGGGGAATTTAAATATTCACTAGATTTGAACACAGACATTTGCACTCCATTACCACTTGAAATGGATATACCAGCAGAAACATAATAGATCAAATAAATGATTTAACTGAATTGTCAGTTTGTCTTTTTGCAGACCCAACAGAAAACATATTTATTACTATGAACCTTTATTAAGTGGCTCACATTTCAGTATAAATCACACTAAAAAGATTTTTTAAAAGCTATTTACACTACAGTGCTGACACATTTAAAATGAAAAAAAAAATCGGTATAAATAAGCTCTATGGAAAAGCCTTAAATTGTCGAAAAAGAATTCTGGCTCATATTACAAAAAATATATATATATGTTAATGTCAGCTCTATTCTAAAACCTACAACTCCATCAAATGACGTTTCAAAGCCGCCTTCTGCTTACGCCTGCAGGTTTACAGTGCGTCTGGCCCTACGCGCTTCAATGCTTCACAGTTGAGGACAGGCACTGAGGAATGTTACAAAGCTACAGGAACTAGATTTCGTAACAGACTTAGGGGCAAGTCCTTGGCTTGCTTTCAGAATTCATGAATCTTTATTACATTATTAAGTTTAAAAAAAAAAAAGAATAGTAAATGGTATGTACAAACTTAGCACAAAACATCGTCCTCTTTCCTCTCCTGCTCTGAGCGTGCGGAGCTGTGCTGCCTGGCATCAACCAGACTTAGGAGGCTTCCCGGGCACAAGCCTTCCTGCAAATCTTTGTTGCTATTTTCAAATTGAGAGTCCACGTCAATCTTCAATTCTGTAAATTGAACATGATCCAATTTTGCTTTAACATTCCTGCCATCCATGTTACTCGGTGCTCTAGTCTTTTCAGGAATATACACATTCACAGGTTCTTCCTTGATTCTTACAGATGCAAGAGGTTCATGTTTAATCTGCTGTAATCCATATTTAGAATGAAGTTTGTCTGAAAAAACAGAATCCAAGGAGGTTCTGCTTACAGCACAAATCACATTGTCAGCGTGAGGTCCAAGAACTGATGATGTGGAACCTGGTGATGTGCCTGTTTCATGAGTCGCTGTATTCTGAGCAGGGTCCTCCTCTGAGTGATACAGCTTGAGCCGAACGTGCCATGCTAAACTGCACACAGCTGAAACTGTCTTGAATTGATGAACAACATTTCTTGGGATAAAATAAATGTCATTATCATACAGCTGAATCCTGGCATAGCGAATGCCTTCCCTCCTCAGTTGATTAAGTTTTGCATCATCAACCCACTGGACACACTAAAAGAAGAAAACAAGGAACATCAATAAGTCTTTTCCACAATACAAATGAAACTGAAGACCATCATGGTTTAAAATATACCTGAGACAGTGGAGGTTCATGTAAATCTAACTGCATTCGTTGAACTACTTCTAAGAAATCTTCAGCATGAAAACAAATCACATCTTTGGTTATTCGGGGTTGATCAGGCCTAAAAAAGAATATGAGATAATAAAGAATCTGCCATTACTGTTTCACTCTGTTAATCCTTATTAAAGTCAAAGCAAAATTGGCTTAAGGTCAAAACCCAAGTACTGTCTTAGAAATAAAGTTAAATTATTAGAATACCACTTTACATATTTCAACAAAGGGGTTTCAACCTAAACACAGATAAAAACAACGAATTTCATTTTATTATAGCTATGTGTAACTATATTTTGAAAAATTAAAATGATTTGAATAGGTTATGCAAATCAAAGAAATGAGTGTTTTGTCTTAAAGTTAAGATCAATACTTCAATAAATTAAGTATTAAAATTGAAAATACCACCTAAAACTTAGAGGTAACTATGAGGGAAAGGGAATACTTTCTTCAATAGACACACACATAACCGCAACGGTACCTAACCCCCTAAATAACTCTTAATAAGTTAAGAGGCATTCATTAGAAAAGTAGTAATAAAAACTGTTACTGCTCTTTCTGCTGGAGTTAACAGTGTCTTTAAATAGAATTCTAAAAAATTCCCAATTTCTTCAATTAATTAGGAATACACAAATACATTTTTACAGAAGATGCTCAAAAATGGATTTTGGAATGAAATTCCAAGCAACGTAAATACCAAAAAGAAAATTATACCAAGGCAAATCATAACCAGATTTTTACGAACAGTGATAAAGAGAAAATCTAAAACTCACGCATTACGTAAATACTCAGGGAAAGAAGAATAAGAATGACTGCGGGCTTCTCATCAGAGACAATGCAAGCAGAAGAGAACAGACCATCTTTAAAGCATTGAAAGAAAACTCCAATCTAGAATTCTATATCCACCAAAAATATCCTTCAAAAATGTGAAATAAAACATTTTCAGACAAACAAAAGCTGAGAGAAACTGTCACCAGATGACCAGCACAACAAAGAATGTTACAGGAACTTCTTCAGGCTGAAGGAAGACGATACTTAAGATGAAAATGTAGATCTCTTTAAAAGGAAAGTAGAGCACAAGTAACAGTAAATATCAAAGATATTTTATTGTCATTTTTTAAATCTCGTTAGAAATAACTCCTTAAAGTCAAAGTAAGTAACATATCAGGCAGTTTATAGCATATGTAAAATAAAATGAATGATGATAATTAACACAAAGGCCAGAAACAGGGGTGGGGTGGAGGTGGATAAATGGCAGTATACTATTAAAAGGTTCTTACACTTTACATGAAGAGGTCTAATCCTTGAAGGTAGACTGATAACTTTAAAGCAACTACTAGTAAGCAAAAAGTGGAGGTATAATGGAACACTAAAAAAGACAAGAAAGAAAAGGGGGAAAAAGTAATGAAGGATAGAAGAGGCAAATGGGAAAATGATGATAAATTTAAATCCAAATTTACTCATATTATATGTAAATGGTCTAAATACTCCAATTAAAAGACAGAGATTATCATCAGATTAAAAAAAAGAGCAAGACTCAACTATATGATGTCTACATGAAACAGTAATATAGACACACAGGTTAAAAGACAAAGAATGGAAAAAATAAAACATGCAAACACTAATCACAAGAAAGCTAGAGTGGCAATACTGACATAAGACAAAGTAGATCTCAGGACAAGGAACATTACCAAGGATAAAAAGGGCATTTCATAATGATAAACAGGTCAATTCATCGAGAAGGAATAATTCTAAATGTGTAGCCACCTTAACAGAACTTCAAAATACATAACACTAAGAACATTATGCTAAATGAAAAAGCTAATCGCAGAAAACCACATATTCTATGATGCACTTATACGAAACATCTAACAGACAGAAAGAGAGAAAGTAGATTAGTGGCTGCATATAGCTGGAGAGGAGGCAGGAATGGGGAGTAATAGTTAAGGAGCACAGGGTTTCTTTTTGAGGTGATGAAAATATTCTATAATTGTGGTGATGGTTGCACAACTCTATGAATATACTAAAAACTACCGAATTACACAGTTTAAATTAATGAATTGCGTGGTATGTGAATTATATCTCAATAAAGCTATTACAAAATAAAAAATACACGGAGAAAAACTAGCAAAACTGAAAGGAGAAACAGTCAAATCCAATGTTACAGATGGAGATTACCAAGGAGACAAAAATTAGTAAGGATGTAGAGGACACGAAGCACTCTCTCAACAAAGCTGACCTAACTGACATTTACAGAGCGGGGTCCTCCCAACAAAAGCAAAACAGAGGGCCGGCCCCTGGCTGAGTGCTTCTGTTTGCGCGCTCCGCTGCGGAGGCCCAGGGTTTCCCCGGTTCGGATCCTGGGCGTGGACACGGCACCGCTCATCAGGCCACATTGAGGCGGCATTCCACATGCCACAACTAGAAGGACCTACAACTAAGATATACAACTACGTACCAGGGGGATTTGAGGAGAAAAAGCAGGGGGAAAAAAAAGGCAAAATAGACCTTCTTTTAAGTGTACATATAACATTCATCAAGATCGTCCACAGAACAAACCCCAGGAAATTAAGAAAGACTGAAGTTATACAGACTATGTTCTCTGACCACAAGGGAATTACACTGGAAATCAAACCACGCCCCAAAGAAGTCTGGAAAAAATCCTCAAATATTGGAAAGTAAACAATACTCTTCTTCTCAATAATCCATGGGTTAAAAAAAGACACCAAATGGGAAATTAGAAAAATTCTGAACTGTATAATAATAAAAACACAGTATCAAAATTTGTGAAATATAGCTAAAATAGTGCTTAGAAATTTAGTTTTAAATACTTATACTGGCACACCTCATTTTATTGTGATTCGTATATACTGCATTTTTTTTTTTTTCACAAATTGAAGGCTTGTGGCAACCCTGTAACAAATGTCTATCGATGCCATTTTTCCAAGAACACTTGCTCACCTCGTGTGTCTGTGTCACATTTTGGTAATTCTCACAATATTTCAAACTTTTTCATTATTATTATCTTGTTATGGTGATCTTTGACGTTACTACTGTAATTGTTTGGGGCACCATGAACCACACCCATATAAGACAGTGAACTTAATAGATAAATGTTGTGTGTGCTGACTCCTCCACTGACTGGCCATTTCCCCATCTCTCTCCCTCTCCTCTGCCCTCCCTATTCCCTGAGACACAACAATATTGAAATTAGGCCAATTAACAATCCTACAATGGCCTCTAAGTGTTCAAGTAACAGGAAGAGTCACACGTCTCTCACTTTAAATCAAAAGCTGGAAATGATTAAGTTTAGTGAGGAAGGCATGTGGAAAACTGTTAGGCCTCTTGGGCCAAATAGTTAGGCAAACTGTGAACGCAAAGGAAAAGTTCTTGAAGGAAATTAAAAGTGCTACTCCCATGAACACACGAATGATAAGAAAGTGAAACAGCCTTACTGCTGATGTGGAGAAAGTTTTAGTGGTCCACACAGAAGATCAAAGCAGTCACATTTCCAGAAGCCAAAGCCTAGTCCAGAGCAAGGCCCTAACTTCAATTCTGTGAAGGCTGAGGGGGTGTGGAAACTGCAGAAGGAAAGTGTGAGGCTAGGAGAGGTTGGTTCCTGAGGTTTAAAGTCGTCTCCATAACATAAAAGTGCAAGGTGAAGCAGCAGGTGCTGATGTAGAAGCTGCAGGAAGTTCTCCAGAAGATCTAGCTGAGATAATGAAGGAAGCTACAGTAAACAACAGACTTTCATGTAGATTGATTTTTCCTTCCTTACGTTGGAAGAAGATGCCATCTAGGACTAGCCATCATAGCTAAAGAGAAGTCAATGCCCGGCTTCAAAGCTTCAAAGGACAGCCTGACTCTCGTTAGGGGCTAATACAGCTGGTGACTTTAAGTTGAAGCCACTGCTCATTTACCATTCTGAAAACCCTAGGGCCCTTAAGAATTATGCTAAACTACTCTACCTGTGCTTAATAAATGGAACAACGAAGCCTGGATAACAGCACATCTCTTTACAACACGGTTTTCTGAATATTTTAAGCCCACTATTGAGACCTACTGCTGAGAAAAACAGATTCCTTTCAAAATATTACTGCTCAATGATAATGCACCTGGTCACCCAAGAGCTCTGATGGAGATGTACAAGGAAATTAATAATGTTTTCATGACTGCTAACACACATTCATTCTGCAGCCCATGGATCAAGGAATAATTTTGATTTTCAAGTCTTATTACGAAACATATTTTGTAAAGTTATAGCTGCTATAGATAGTGATTCCTTTAATGGATCTGGGCAAAGTAAACTGAAAGTCTTCTTGAAAGGATTCACCATTCCAAATGCCATTAAGAACATTCATAATTCATGAGAAGAGGTCAAAATATCAAGATTAACAGGAGTCTGGAAGAAGTTCATTGCAACCCTCATGGATGACTTTGAGGGGTTCAAAACTTCAGTGGAGGAAGTCACTGCTGATGTGGTGGGAAAACCATGAGAATCAGAATTAGAAATGGAGCCTGAAGATGTGACATGATTGCTGCAATCTCATGATAAAACTTTAATGGGTGAGGGGTTGCTTCTTATATAGATGAACAAGGAAAGAGGTTTCTTGAGATGAAATCCACTGGAGAACACACTGTGAAGATTACTGAAAAGACAACAAAAGATTTAAAATATTACCTAAACTTAGTTGGCAAGGCAGTATTAGAGTTTGAGAGGACTGACTCCAATTCTGAAAGAAGTTCTACTGTGGGTAAAATGCTATTAAATAGCATCGCATGCCTCAGAGAAATCATCTGTGAAAGGAAGAGTCAACTGATGCTGCAGACAGCATCCGTGTACTATTTTAAGAAACTGCCACAGCCACGCCAACCTTCAGCTACCACCACCCTCATCAGCCAGCAGCCATCAACATCGAGACAAGACCCTCCACCAACAAAGATTACAACTTGCTGAAGGCTCAGATGATGGTTAGTATTTTTTAGCAATATTTTTCAATTAAGATACGTGCATTGTTTTTTTAGACATAATGCTATTGCACACTTAATACACTATAGTATAGTGCACACCTAACTTTTATATGCACTGAGAAACCAAAAAATTCATGTGATTCGCTTTATTGTGGTGGTCTGGAACCCAACCCACAATAACTCCCAGGTATGCCTCTATTAGAAAAGAAGAGAGGTTTCAAATCAATCATCTATGCTTCTAACTTAAGCTGGAAAAAGAATAGTAAATTCTTCCTTAAAAGAAAAAAAAGAAGAGCAGAGACAATGAAATAGAAAACAGAAAAACAATAGAAAAGAAATCAATGAAATAAATGGCTGATTCACTGAAAAGATCAATAAAATAAATTCTGCCAATATATTAATATAAACACAAAAATTATTAACAATATTAGCAAATTGAATCCAGCACTATTTAATGTATCATAAATATTATCAAATGTGTTATATCATATATATGTCATATAATCATGTATATATCAGATATATACACATAAACAAACATTTCTGTATAATACAGAATAACCAAGAGAAGTTCTTAATCCCAAGAACAGAAATGAAATCTTGGAACTACAGGACCTTAGGGTAAATCTATGTTTAATTTTATAAGAAACTGCCAAACTTCTACAGTTCCCAGAGAAGTGTATGAAAGTTCTGGTTAATCCACATCCTCACTAGCTTTTGGCACTTTCTGTTTTTTTTTTTCCTTTTAGCAATTTTAGTGGGTGTGTAGTGTTATCTCCTTGTGGTTTTAACTTGCACTTCCCTTACGGTACAATTATATAGAACAACTTTTAATGTGCTTATTGGCCATTTGTGTACCTTTTATAAAATGTCTGTTCTAATCTTTTGCCCAGTTTTAACTGGGTTGTTTGTTTTCTTATTCTTGAATTGTGAGAGTTCTTTATATATGTGGACACAAGTCATACATACATGCACACACCTCAGACATTTTCTCCCAGCCTGTACCTGCCTTTCCATTAGCTTAATGTATCGTTTTCTTTTATGGTTCATCAACTCTTTGCCTACTGCAAAATTTTCTCTCATGTTTTCTTCTAGAAGTTTTATAGTTTTAAGGGTTACATTTAGTTCTATATCCTATCAATTTTTTTGTATGGTGTGAGAGAAGAGTCAAGGTTTTTTGGGGTTTTTTTTCCTGCCTTTTTCTCCCCAAATCTCCCCAGTATATAGTTGTATATTTTAGTTGTGGGTCCTTCTAGTTGTGGCATATGGGATGCCACCTCAGCATGGCCTGATGAGCAGTGCCAGGTCCACACCCAGGATCTGAACCAGCAAAAACCCTGGGCCACTGAAGCGGAGTGCGCAAACTTAACCACTTGGCCACGGGGCGGGCCCTTAAGGTTTGTTTTTAATTTTTCTTTTGGGATATGGTTACCCTGTTGTTCCAGCAGTGTTTCTTTAAAGACTCCCCACTGAATTATCTTGGTATCTTCATTGAAAATCAATGATAGGTCTATTTCTAGACACTGTTCTGTTCCATTGATCTTCACGTCTATCTTCATACCAATACCCCACTCTGTTAATGACTATAGCTTCATAGTAAGTTTTAAAATGACAGGTAGTGTAGTGTAAATCCTCCAACACTGTTCTTTCTTTTTCAAGACTCTTTTGCCTATACTAGGTTCTTTGTGTTTCTATAAGAAAACCTAGTGGGATTTTCATTAGGACTGAGATGATTTCTAGATCATTTGGCAAAGAACTGACACATTAATAATCTTGAGTCTTCCACTCCATAAACAAGGTATATCTCTACATTTACGTAAATTTTGTTTAGTATTTCACAGTTTTTTAATGCTAATCTAAGTGGCATTATTTTTTTATTTTTCAGTTTCCAAATGTTTATTGCCAACATACAGAAACACAATTGACTTTTCAATACTGTCTTATCCTGTGACTTTGATAAGTTTGCTTATTTATTCTAGTACTTCTTTTGTAGACTTAGAATTTTCTCTGTACACAACTATTTTGCCTTACTCTAAGACCCTGTAATTCCATTTCTACGTATTTACTGAAATGAAGTGAAATTATATGTGCACACAAAGGCTTGAAAGTGAATGCTCATGACAGCTTTATTCATAAAAACCCAAAACTGGAAACAAGTCAAATGTCTATCATCAGGTGAATGGATAAATCAGTTGCAATATATCCATACGATACACCAACTCAGCAACAAGAAGGAATGAACTACTAATACACGTAACAACATAGATGAATCTCAATAATATTACACTAAGTGAAGTAAGTCAGGCAACATATATGATTCTATTCACAAGAGATCCTGTACTAGGCACGGTTAACCTACAAAGACAGAAAACAGATTAATAGATGTCTAGAACTTGGCTAAGGATGGGGAAGATTATCTGCCAGGGGATATGAAGGAAACAAAATGTTCTCTGTTTGAGTTGTGGTAGTACTAACAGAGCTGTAGACATTTGTCAGAATACAGCAAACTGTACACGTATAATGAGTGTTGTGTTATTAGATGTAAACTATACTTCAGTAGTTGATTTTTTTTACAAACTAGACTCAAAGAAGGAACCTCAAATACATAAATCTATGTGAATCCTTTCTTTATAATACCTAGAGTGCTATAATTTGATCAATACTTCACAAGCCTATCTAGCTGAAGATTTCTTTGTAGTCTAAATCAATCCCAGTCTTTTATTTCAAATTGGTGTTAAACCCGGCTCTACGATAAAGTCAAGAATCTAATATTCTAATACCAAATGTCTTCTTGAGAAAAAGAGAACTCAAAACACCAAGATAAGTAAAAAGAGAAAGCACTAACTTTTAGTATTGCTTAATTTAACAGCAAGGAATAATAATAAAAGGATCACAGACTGCATCAGAGCCATGAAGCCCTCTTATAGCACTAACAAAATTATTTTCTTGCCATCTTTAGTTGTAAGAGATTAAAGCAGCATTGCTATAGGACCCAAATTGTATTTCACAATAGTGAGAAAACTCATAGCTAGCAATATCTCATTCCAAATCTTTCACAAACATATTCTTAAATCTGGCCAGCTAATATATTAGTAGTTTGACGACAGTCTTTTTTACTGTGAAATTCCTAGCCACAAAGGTGCTTTTCTATTCAATAAATATTTACTGGGAACTGTGGTGGGCCTGCGAAGGCCAGGACACAATCTCTGACCTCAAATCACATATAAAGGGGAGGAGAGCACATACACCAACAGTAAGTTAAAGCACCTAGGGGAGATTTATACCAAGTGCTCAGGCCATGAAGCAGAAACATTTATTTCCGAAAGAAAGCATAAATATGTGGCTAACTTTACTGAATACTATCTAGAAATCAGATTTCACCTTAAGTAAATCTTGATGCCACTCTTAAATCCTTTATAACTAACATTAAAAAAAAAATCTCATCAATTTGAAACAGGAGTTTATAAAGCTTTCCACAGAGATAAATTTGCCTTTACTCTTTGACAAAATTAATATTTTAAACCAGATTATAGGAAGAGCACAGAAACTACATGAGAACTAGAGATATTTGAAAATTACCATTTAACTTACAAAATTAATATTTTAAACCAGATTATAGGAAGAGCACAGAAACTACATGAGAACTAGAGATATTTGAAAATTACCATTTAACTTACAATTCAATTATAAAGCATTACTGAATTACAGACTCCTAATACAGTTTTGCTAAGGACCTCTCAGGGTTAGTTCAGCGGCACTGGCTGCTCTGTATACCTGAAACTGACAGCGCTCCATTTACGTTAAGAAAGGAGGTCAGTTTACACTGGCCTTCCCACTCAGTATTAATTTATAAAATATTACTATAAATTTTCTCTTCTGAACAAAGGGTCAATCCTTTATCAGTAGCCCTTGAAAATAAAATTCCCTCATGTAGAAAATACAGATTATATTTGTCATAAAGTCTTAGACAAATTTTGCAATACTGACTTTTATTTTCAGAATTAAACATTTTTTTACTTAGAAAAATTTCTTACATATTTAGTATCTAATTCAACTGCTTTAATAAGCAAAATAGCATATTCCAACTTAAATTCCATACCCAACTACAAAATTTGAAAACAAAAACCTAACTGAGCAAATTTATCTTACAGTATAAATATAGCTTTGCTATGTGTGGTTTTTCAATAAATGGAAAGTTTCTTAATATATGAGATGACACCTTAAGTATATTAAAGAATTACCCATTTTTTTAATCTATCAAAAGACTCAAAGTGAGACTTGCAAGCAAAGTCAGGAAAAATTAATACAGTAAGTAAACAGATCCTTAGTAGACTCAGAAAGGGAGCAGCCAGGTAGAACAGCATAAAGAGAAACAGAGGAGTGGGGAGTCAGACAGACCTGAGATCAGATCAGCTCCACCACTTATTAAGGGGACGACTATGAGAACATTATTTGACAGCACTGAGCCTCAGGGTCTTTGTGTAATGAACACGAGCTTAAAAGTAGTTGAGCGAATTAAATGAACATGTGCAAATGGGCATAGAGTAAGTACCAACCAAACTTTAGTTTTTCTTTTACCTCGGATAAGACAATTATTTTCACCTCTAGTCACTTAGAAAATGAAATTATTTCAGTCAAACCCAAAAGACTAAATCTAGGTTCTAGCAACGGAAAATCATTTTCAGTGCAATTATATAATTAGGATATCCAAACACAGGGAGAAATGAAACTTTTTTCCCCCCACAGTAAGAATTACTGAGAAACTTCCCCAGAAAAACTTTAGAAGCCAAGAAAATTTTTCATTAAAATAGCAGTAGTTAATATATACCACTCTCCACAGTGCACAGCCTTCAACACTCCAACAGCAGCTGTAGTCTGTCGTTCAAAACCTTGTCCTATGTGATCTGCATGGGCTCTTGTCCTGTCTTCAAAGAGCATCTCACGGGGCTCACTAGTTCGAGGTAGGTACTGCAAGTTTTTTATTTCATTGGTAGTCCTGTTAAAAAAAAATACACACACACACACACACACACACATATATATATATATGTGTGCCAGAGGGAGGGAGGGAGACAGGGATGGACAGGCTTATGTATTACGGCTTAAATGCCTTCAAACACTTGTATTGATGTACTGAGGCTTAACTGCCATCAAGCATTTATTAACCGCATAACTCAGACAAAAGGTAATTTTAAATCACCTGCACCCAAATCAAGTTCTATTTTTAAAATGAACAAGTACAAACAAAACACATATAATCCTCTCCTTTTTCTAAAACATACTTCCCAAAAGCGGCAGTTGTAAGGCAATACGTACTTGGATCAAAAACTAAATTACAGATGATGTGGTTTACCCAGGTTTCCCTGTACCCAAAATCTTTACCTTCAGATGTGGGGCTAATCGGTGGAACCATGCCCTAACTCAGGTCACATGGCTAACACAAGGTATATATCCAGAACAAAAAGGTAACTTTTTAAAATGCTTCAATTTAATATTTATAGAACACCTACTATATGCCAGATACTATCAAGGCATTGGAGCTAGTGAATAAGACAGGCAAGTTCCCTACTCTCATGAGAGTTTATACTCTAGGGAGAGAAAGACAAAAAAATAAATAGCAAGAAAACACTAGGCAATAAGTGCTTCCAGAAAACATGCATGGTTTACGGGAGGTAAAAGGAAAACCTCAGCCCCACCCTGGAGGACAGCCATCTCCCCTGGCTCTCCCCCACTGCTCCCCTTCTAGAACCATACGCATAGAGAAGCTGCTGACTACTTAGCCTCACTCATTGCAGAAACCCTCTCCAACTTTGCTGCAGAAGGGGAAAAGGTGGTCATTTCCATGGGAGTCGTCATCTTAGGAAGATAAATACACGGTTTTCGCATTGCTTCCAGAGATAAACTGGGATCGCCCTCACAGTTTTCTCCTCTCGTCCCAGTCTATCCTCTAGGGTCACTCTTCCTATGAGTGTCTCCCACCCTCAATCTCCTCTACTTACTGCTCTTTGTGCACTCCCATGTCACAGTCTGAGTACACACTTACACACACACAGATGATGCTATCACACACTCTTTCACGCTTTGTGATTAATGTTCCACACGTTAAGGTTCCACAGAAAGTTAGACACTGCTGCTGCTTCCTGTGGAAAGCTAACAGGCTTTCAAGCCCACAAGTCTGGTTGAATTAACACCACATTCTACGAATTAAGACTTCATTTAGCACAGTGCCTGGCGCAGTGCTGTTATCAGTTGGTCAGACTATAATGAGATGTGAAATCACCCCAGAGACCATGGGTCGTCATCCCTGAGGTGCAGGCAAGTTCCTCAAGGGGCTGGTGCACTCTCTCAAATTACGAGAACAAGTTTGTGCATGGTTCTCGGGAGAGGCTTTCAGAGTCTCAAAATGATTTATAAACCCAAGTTAAGAGCCACTGAGAAACACACCAATTTTACCATTTACTACTAATAAATTAGCTTGTAAAGACGTCATTCAACTAATAACTATTTACTAAGGACCAGGCACTCTGTTTAGGTGCTAGAGACACATTCGCAACAAGAACACAGAGTCCCTGCCCTCACGCAACCTATAGTTTACTCAACGACCATTTTTTCCCGGTCTTTTTCTCTTTTTTAATTAATAATCACTATAATGAGTGAAAGCATCTTTAGGTATCTAAAAAAAAAACCACATTATCTCCCCTAGCATCACCCACTCCATTCCCACCAATGTTAACCTAGCGTGCATTCTTCCACACTCTTTTGGGCTCACAGAATGTGTTATCATTTATACATGTGTATTTCTTTTCATAATAATAGAATCATCCTGGACACATTACTCTATGTTTTGTTCTTTTTAAGTGTCATGGATATCTTCCAGATCAACAGACATAAATAATTCATTTATTTTAACTATTTCACCATATTCTTTAATAGAAATGTACCAAAATGTATTCAACCATTCCCGTTTATGTGCATTCAGACCATTTAAAATCTTTTTCTCACTACAAATAATGCTGCAGTTAACATTCTTATATTTTTTAATAAACATTGATGATATAGCGGTTTATTTTTTTGTTTACTTGGTAAGGAAGATTGGCCCTAGCTAACATCTGTTGCCAATCTTCCTCCTTTTGCTTGAGGAAGAGTGGCCCAAGCTAACATCTGTGCCAATCCACCTCTATTCTGTATAGGGGTCACTGCCTCAGCATGGCTTGCTGAGTGGTGTAGGTCCACGCCCAGGATCTGAACCCTCAAACCCGGGCCACTGAAGCAGAGCGTGCCAAACTTAACCACTACGTCACCAGGTCAGCCCACAATTAACATTCTTATACATTTACTTTTAATATTTTTATTTCTTGGGACAGATTTCCAAAAGCAGAGGTGCTGGATCAAAGAACAAATATATGTTGAAATTTATGAGCTATTGTAGATTACTTTCACAAAATGATTATAGCAGCAATATACAAACGACCCTGTTTCCTCACATACCTACCAGCCTGTAATATTACTGCTCTATTAATAATTTTTGCCAATGTAATGGGTACAAATAATATCTCACAATTCTTTTAATATACACGTGACTGCCTGAGGTCTATTTTTCTATTGGGTTGTTTTACATTTTCCTTGTCAATTAGGGAATGCTATTTGACATTAACTTTGTCAAATGTTACAAATGTTTCAGTCCAATCTATCATAGTTTTGAACTGTGTTGTTGGTCTTTTCTCTCACAAATAATATTGCCATTATATTTTTTTATCTTGCTTACTAGGAAGGTCACTCCTAGGCTTAAAATTTGTATTCTGACATTTTTATCTTTTGTCTCTTATGTTTAAATCTATAACTTACTTCTTGTATGAAACAGGTGCTATGGCTTTCTCTTCTTTCAGATGGACTGTGGATTATGCCCGCAGTGTTCACGGAATAACTCTTCTTTGTCCCACCTATCTCCAATATTAAGTTCCCAATATACTTAGATCTACTTGTGCACTCTATCCTATCCCAAAGGACTTCTTGAGCTCTACAGTCATTTTTAGTATCTAGTAACACAGGTCCCCCTCACTTACCTTCTCCTTCACAGTTCTCCCGGCTATTTGCTGACTTTATTTTTCTTCCTTGTGAACTTGAAAATCATTTTATCTGGTGCTGGAAGTTTAAGTCTAATAGGAATGCTAAAAATTTCAAAAGACTATCATTTTTTCCAATCCAGAACATAGTAGGGCTTTCCTATTTGTTTAGATCTTATTTTATATCTTCCATAAAATGTTTTAGTTTTCTTAATATGCGTTCTTAATATTTCTTACTAAACTGATTTCAAAATAGTTTACAATGTCTGTTGTGAACGACATTTTTTCCATTCCTAATTACAATCTATTGTCATTTGCCTACATATTCTCATCTTATTTATATTTGATATTTTATAAAAAATTATATCAGCATACGTAGCCATTTTTGAATTTATATTCCAATTATGCTCTAAACTTTCCTTTCCTTCTTCCTCTAATTTTCAACACACACACACACACACACACACACACACACACACACACACACACACCTCAAGATACAAACACCTATTCCCGGCAACAAAAATGTGTATCCAACATACCTTTTCCTTTTGAAAGGTGACTTTGGCATATCAGCCACAGGGATCATTTGTTCTCCTGGGCGTACCCACATGATGGGACCATCATCACTATCTTTTCGACTCTCTAATTTTAGACTAGATAGTGTCCCCCATGGCAGTGTACACTAGAGGCAAATAATTACACAGAAATCAATTATTTTCAAAATGTAACTTCAAATATACATTAAAGAATACTGCCCCCTAGACAAAATTTCATATATACCTTTATACTTATACATTTGAAATATCTATCTATATTGAACATATTCCTATATATTAATATATTTTCCTTCAAAAAATTCTATTTCAAATACAACAAGAGATTAATTATTCTTGGATGGCTCCCTCCTGCAACCCTGCCAGAGATATGATTCACTGTATTCATCATTTGTTATTCTTCCTTCTACCAAATGTATGAGTCATATGATGTTAATAAGTTGGCCAAATAAGCAAGTGTTCTCCACGAGAATCTATAAAAATGAACAATTAATTGAGTTAAAAAAATGGATACCTCAAAAAAAATGGATATCACTTTGATTAGCTATAATCAAAACCTAACAAAACAAAAAGGTAAACCAAAGCAAAATCAAAATTTGTTTAGTAGTTTCTTGAAAAGGCTGGTAGTCTCAAAGCAGAGACTAAAATCTTTGAAAAGAAAAGAGAAAGAAATAAATTTTTAAAAAAGAGAAAGATTCTCCATTTTCCAAAAGGGAAGGATTGTCAAACTAAAATTCTCCAGAAAGAATGCATTTAACTCATTTCCTTTTAAAATTAAAATATGCAACCAAATTCCATGATGTCACTGGGAGAAACAGAAAAGGAAGAAAAGGTTTAAAAGGAATAAAAAAGGAAATGAGGGGCCGGCCCCAGGGCGCAGTGGTTAAGTTTGTGCGCTCTGCTTCAGTGGCCCAGGGTTTTGCTGGTTCGGATCCTGGGCACAGACATGGCACTGCTCATCAAGCCGTGCTGAGGCGGCGTCCCACATGCCACCACTAGAGGCACACACAACTAGAATATATGACTACATACTGGGGGGCTTTGAGGAGAAGAAGGGAAAAAAAAAAAGACTGGCAACAGATGTCAGCTCAGGTGCCAACCCTTAAAAAAAAGAAAAAGGAAAGGAAAGGAGAATGGAATGGGGTAAAAAAAAAAAAAAAAAGGGGGGAAGAAAAAGATATATATACACAGAGATTAGAAAACTGAGCAAGCAGAAGTGAAAAAACAGATTATGTGGCAAATACTGGAGATAAACTGATATTATCAGATTCTGACCTTTAAATTATTGATTAAATAGTTAATCTAATTACATAGCTCACAGATTTCTCTCTCAATAGGACAGACTCAGCGGCCGACAGGAAGAAATATTTTCTGGAATGCAGAGACTGTTGGGGAAAAAATGAATCTGGCTAGAGACCATGTAAAGAATTTAAAGGGGCCTTAAAGCTACACAGTCTAAATGCCTTATTTTATGGATGAGGAAACTAAAGCCCAGCAAGTTTAAATGGCTTGCCCAACACAGCTAGTGTAGCCATGACTGAAATACAGCTGGACAGTTTCCCATGCCAGTTTTCCACAATGCCAAAGTGCCATTCCTTTGTCATAAACACTTTAATTTAGTAAGCATTCTTCCTGTACTTTTTTTTTTTAAAGATTGGCACCTGAGCTACCATCTGTTGCCAATCTTTTTTTTTTCTTTTTCCTTCTTCTTCTTCTCCCCCAAGCTCCCCCATACATAGCTGTATATTCTAGTAGTGAGTGCCTCTGGTTGTGCCCTGGACTTCTTAAACCTTCTAGTACTCAGTTTATAAAAAGCTGACAAACAGATGTAACAATTTCCTAAAGAGGCAGCAACGGGCAAGTGTTATTTTCTGGTCCACCACTTAGCTTTGTCCTTATAACTAGCACCTGAGGAGTCACACACACACACACACACACACACTACACAAGAATTACTTTTAGTTTCTCATCTCTTCCTTTCCTTCCCTCCAATTCAAATGAAATCAAAATTTTTATAATGCAGAAAGAGCCATGATTTGTATCATCTGTAGTGTGAAAGTAAGACCCACAATTTAGATGCTGGATACTGTTTTCTCTTACTTTTAAAAATGGTGAATCTTCCAACATGTCAAGGAACTCAGGGAAGTAATCTCCCACTTCTTCATCAACTGCTCCCACCAAGCTGATCTGTCGCATTGGGCCAGCTCTGTAAGTACCGTGAGAATACGTTCTTTTTACCTAAAGGATATGGATTTAATTAAAAGTTATATATAAGATAACGCTTACTACCATTGCATAACACTAAATTATATTGTCTAAGAATGTCAGAACATAACATGAGGCAAGCAAAACAAAACAAAAAAGCCTTTACTAACAATAAAAAAACAAGGCATTAAAAAAACAACCATCTGCCTTAAATCAAGCTATTTTACCTTCTCTAGCTATTCCTACATACTACTCATGCAAACAGAGTTGAAATAAACAGCATAATTTTAGACACTGACTATGACTTCTAATAATACAGGTGTTCATTATTTAATGTATAATGCCACTGAAATTATATTCAAAAGTTCGTATAACTACATTTTCCTAAATGATTCATACCTTTTCATCAGAATTTTGAAAGCAGACCCTCTAAAAATATTACATTTAACCATCACCAGTGGTTTGTATGTCTAAAAGGCCAGCAGGAATGATCTTCCCTTCTAGATCTTGCCATATTAATGAAGATCTACTTTACATTTCTATGATTAATTCTGATGAAAAACTACTAGAGATTGAGAGCCAGGAGTCCTAGGTCCCAAATCTACCTTTGGTATCTACCAGCTATGTGACCTCCAGAAATCACTTAAATTCCTTGAGTTTTAGTCTCCTTAACTGGAATAATTTACCACAGATTGCTGAAGAAAACTTAATAGTTATATAAAGCCACCTGCATAGTGGTAGCAAATGGGTATCACTCAAATGTCAACCAAAATAAAACAGCCTACACCTCAAGAACCATTGGTACCAGAATTTTCATAAGTACATTCAAATCCTTCAAAGAAACCTATGCCTTTTCATACACTAACACTAGTAAACAAGAGTCTTTTTTAAGCAAAACAACTTCCTCATAAACAAACTTTAAAACAAATCCTAATTATATCTGCTGATTAGCCTATGTGGCCACTAAATTTCGGCAGATCACATTATCACAGTTTGCCTGGGTCTATTTTAAAATTGAAAGTCCTGTATTAAAATTGAAAGTCCTGTATCCCAGACAAACCCAGATGGTTAAAAGTATTCACATCACAAGCTGAATCCCCACGATCACAGCTGGCGGAGAGTATCATGTACCAAAGTACCTAAGCCCTCACCCATATAGTTCCAAAAACATGACTATAAAATTCTATCATAATAGAATAATTTGACTAAGACATTAGAGAATTTTATTATCAAAATCAGCAAAGCAGTATAACAATGATCCATTAATTCTTTAATAAGTTTATTGACCAAAATTCCAAGCTTAACTTTTCATGAACTGTCAGAAATTTACTTCTTAGAACCATAAACATTCCTCCAATCTCCAAGTTACAAAAAAAAATTGAGGTTCTGTGTCCCCATTTTCTACTCATGGTCTCATTTTTTTTTTCCTCTCTCAAAAGTTCCTAACACCTCCTATACCGAGAGAACTAAAAGTTAAAACCTGACTGGACAAGTCTTTAGTAAGCTCAAGTTTAGATGAACTAACAGCACCATGATAGGAAAATTAGCCCTAAGTATGCATTTCTGTAACGCATTCTAACAAAGATAAGGGTATCAACTTGAAATTTAGCAAATTTACCAGAACTGATATAACACCTCGATTCTGTTAGGTGATTCTGAGTTTGTGGCCTCAGTTTGGATCTGCAAATGAGCATATGAGTTTTGAGAGACCTCATGGCCATTCAGTGAAATCAAATAACTTACATTGTAAAACACACCAATTTTCCAAGTGCTCTGAAATATTTCATTAGACTTTTAAAAGTCACATTTGGAAGGTAATATTTCCATTTCACACACATAAATAAATTTTCTGTGCCTCAAATTTCCTTATCTTGTTTAATTCATCTAAAGCGTCTAAATCATTAACTAGGTCTAGCAAAGCCAAAATCAAATAAGTCCTTACCACTCAGCTGGTTCATTCTACTACATTACAGTATCAACAATGATCAACTGAATAATTCAGGTAGTGACTCAATGGTCAACAAAATAATTTGGGCAGAGAGGAATATTCAGTGAGAGAAATCTTCTAAAACACTAAGCACAACCCAATTCATGAGTGCTCTCAAAGAAATGGGAACTTTGAACATACTTATAAAGCGAAAGTCAAATGGATAGATGGTCCACTGGCCTTTTTTCCAAGAGAGTATACTCAAAAATTAAATACATGCATACAACAGATACACCAATAAAGAATGCTCTTTGATGTGAGTGTTAGGAGACATTTAGGAGTCAGAGATAATCTTCCATGAGGAAATATAAGTCTGAAATTTTAACAGTGAATTTATCTAGTAGGTAAAAACAAGTCATACTATACACGTAATAATTCATTTCTCAAATAATTGAAATAGTTTTTGAATTCTACCTAGCAGTGGCCAAGCAATCAACCACTTCCATTCTACAAAAATGATCCAAAACCCTACTATAACACTATTAAGCTATAGAGAAGAAAGGATAAACACAACTAATAATCAGAAAACCAAAACTAATTGTTAACAAATTTAACATTCAGCTCTCTTAGAGTAAAATTTCTTTGTTTAAATGTTAAGTAAAACATGTAGCATTTAGTAACAGAAGAAAATGGGTCGAGCTTCTTGGGTGGTAATATTAAAGACAAACGATGTTTTACATTATAACTTAAGTGCTTTACTAACTTTGATTTAACCGGATGTTGCTATCTTAGCTTAGAATGATCATTTCATTGATTGAAGAGGACATTACTGACCAAGCCATCTTATTTCATTCAAATTACACCTTTACATTAATTTCCAAGTTTACAAATGTAGTTCTCTGTTTAAAAATAAAATAAAATGAAATATGTCTAAATTAGTACAGACCTAAATATTAAAAATTTTAACATAACAGATTAAATTAAACCAAACTTGATTTTCTTTCCCTCTCCAATGTCTCTTCTGAGGCTACCTAAAAAGAAGCTGTATCTTTTTTTTTCTTTTCTTTTTTGGAAAGGATGACTGTCCCTGAGCTAAATTCTGTACCTATTTTGTATACGTGACGCTGCCATAGCATGGCTTGATGAGTGTTGTATAGGTCCACGCCCAGGATCCAAACCCACGAAGCCCAGACCGCTGAAGCGAAACATGTGAACTTAACACTACACCACCAGGCTGGCCCCAAGAAGCTATATCTTTTGATGATTTTTTTTAAAGTATGGTCCTACTAAAACTCATAAATATTTCACAGAATATTTAGAAGAAACTGAATTTTAAAAACTAATGTAATAGACTTTACTTGTTGGATTATAATCTTAAACATTGCATTTGAATCTTCATAGTTCTTGTCTCCTCATGGCAAAATACATATATATTACATGTAAAATTCACTGACACACATAATTTACTATAATAAAAGTACAATTCTCTCTCCCTCTTCACCAAAATGTGCTGAAACTGCAAAGTACATCCTGTTTCTCTACTATTAAAACCACCAGTAAATTCTACTAGAAAGTATGGTCTTTATAAAAACTATACATACTTAGCTATCATGTTTAAAATGAAACAGAAATTTTCTTCAAAAACATTTATTCTCCAAATATTAAAGATAATACTATGATAATCCAAGAGGATGGATACAAATATATTTAAATTTAAAATTAAATTTTAAAAAGTAAATTGAAGTCATCAAAATATCTTAGGTTGTGAAAGTAATTTGAATTTTAAAATACATTGTGATATAACTCAATTATACACCATTTGATACAACTTTCTAGTGTAATAACTCAATACTTCAAATATACACTAAATCAGTTGCATCCATTAATTTAATGTTTTAAACATGGTAAATTACACATAACAATGTATTCAGATTCAAAAAGTATATACCTCGATGAAATATATAGATAGCACTTAAGCTGTTAAAACAAAATACAAGAATATAATCCACACACTTTTCACAAAAAAGTAAATACTTCTTGATTGAGGTGACACCCGTTTTACTGCAAGCACTACATAGCAAATATCCAGTTTTCCCGATTACATGGAATAAAAGTAAAACTACAGTATCATTTTTAAAAAAGCCTCAATTCTCTTAAAATCATCTATCCAACAATCACAACTCAATGACAGTGGGGTGGGGGGAGGAAACAGGTGAGGGTTGAAGGAATCTCTAAATAGCCAAATAAACGCCACAAAGACCGCGATTCATAAAAGGGCACTCTCCTTATATATATTTTCTACATTAGGTCTAATTCTAACTAATCTCTAAACCATAAAGGATAAGAAACCACATATGGAAGGGGGAGGAGGGGCAAGAGGCAAGCACAAGTGTGGCTCCCCCAGGACATCAGCATTACAACAGCATAATGACAAACCTACACAGAAAAAAGGAGCTAAATTATGCTGCATATGCTCAGTAAAAAGTGCATCTTCATCAAAATCTCAGTACTTAAAACTACATGCTTCCATTATAGAGAAAAATCATCTATCAGGAAAAGCTCACATCCTGACAACACTGGACACGAGATCACTGTATCTGCTTCTATTCAGTTCCGTAAACATCAATCAAACCATCAGTTTCCTAATGCAGTTAAAAAATTAACCCGAAAATATCAAAACATGTCACTCCTTTAAAACGTATCTTATATGATTCCTAAAAGAAATGCAGAGCCACAAAGAGTACACATATCGTTCCTTCCCATTAGGTATCGCTCTCTCAAAAAACACCACAATAAAAGATGGAAATACCTTTTTATATATTTGCAAAAGCTTATATTTAAATACTAAGTTTATATTTAAATAGCGCCTTTTAGAACAGACGTAACATTTTAAACCTAAATCTCCTCCCTACAGTCCCTCTACCCCACAAAAAAACCTATCACCAACATTGGTCAAAAGTGACTGCATTTTCTCTTTTCCCCTCTCATATTCCCTATAAACTTTACAAAGGGAAAGAAAAAAGCAAGAAATAGGTGACTTCTTGTATTCACTGCCAGTAAATTGTCAAGAACAAAATCTCAGAAGTTTTGGTTAATGGGAAATGAATTGTTTAAACTAAAATTCTGTTCATTCTTCGTGTAAAGTAATCTTTAAAAACATACAAACAAAAAACCTTATGATCCTGAGGTCAGCTGGCTACAAAAAGAAAAAAAGTAGCCTTCCTGACAGGAAATACACTGCCAAAAATAAATCCATAAGATTTATCTTAATCTATAATCTTAATACTGCTTTCTCTTATTTTACTTATAAAAACTGCTGCAACAAGGGAAGAAGCAAGGATGGTAATACGCAAGTCAAAAACCATGAAGCATTTGAAACAACCTGCTGGTTCCCACAATGCGCCCCCTGCTCTGTCAGTCCCTGCAGAGGAGACTGCAGCCCACTGAGCCTGGAAAACTCTTCCTGCTGGGGAGGCTCACCACACACTGGCTGTTATAGTTTCTGATAAGTGCACAGTAAACAAATAACTTATTTGGCCAGCATTACACAAACTATTTTGACTTCAAAACCTGTTTTTCTTGCAACTCCTCAGTTGAGGGAAACAATAGAAAGAATAAACAAATGGGACTTCATCAGACTAAAGAGCTTCTTCAAGGCAAGGGAAAACAGAATTGAAACAAAAAAACAGCTCACTAATTGGGAAAAAATATTTACAAGCCACTTATCCGACAAAGGGTTAATCTCCATAATATACAAAGAACTCACACTGCTTAACAACAAAAAAACAAACAACCCGATCAAAAAATGGGCAGAGGACATGAACAGACATTTCTCAAAAGAAGATATGAATATGGCCAATAGACACATGAAAAGATGTTCATCATCGCTAATCATCAGGGAAATGCAAATCAAAACTACACTAAGATATCACCTTACCCCCTTTAGATTGGCAAAAACATCCAAAACCAAGAACGACAAATGTTGGAGAGGTTGTGGAGAAAGAGGAACCCTCATACACTGTTGGTGGGAATGCAAACTGGTACAGCCACTATGGAAAACAGTATGGAGATTTCTCAAAAAGTTAAAAATAGAAATACCCTATGACCCAGCCATCCCATTACTGGGTATCTATCCTAAGAACCTGATAACAGATATCTCAAGAGTCCGTTGCACCCCTATGTTCATCGCAGCATTATTTACAATAGCCAAGACGTGGAACCAGCCTACATGCCCAGAAACTGATGACTGGATAAAGAAGATGTGGTATATATACACAATGGAATACTACTCAGCCATAAAAAAAGACGAAATTGGCCCATTCACAACAACGTGGATGGACCTCGAGGGCATTATGTTAAGTGAAATAAGTCAGTCAGAGAAAGACGATCTCTATATGACTCCACTCATAGGTGGAAATTAGTATATTGAGAAGGAGATCTGATCGGTGGTTACCAGGGAAAAGGGGGGGTGGGGGGAGGGTACGGAGGGGGAAGTGGTGTACCCACAACATGACTAACAAAAATGTACAACTGAAATCTCACAAGCTTGTAATCTATCATAACATTAATAAAAAATGTACAACTGAAATCTACAAGCTTGAATCTATATAAATAAAAAAAATAAAAAATAAAAAAAAAATAAAATAAAAAAAAACCTGTTTTTCTTATTAGTATACCTATCAACATCCCAAGATAATAAAAGTTCCACAAAATACTTTAATAGTGATCCATAATAAATAGAGAAGATATTATAAATGTTTCTAGCTAAGTATCAGCATCAATGTCAAGAAAATACAAAAACAGGATAGTTATTAGAGCCAAAAATTGAGGAGGTGAGGGGAGAAGAGGCTGTTGGTTCAATTCTGCTGGTTTGCGGAGGGAGTGGAAGAGGAAAGAGGAGAGTCTCGAATTTTAAAAAATAAGGCCAGCTCATCATCTTCCGACAGAGGCAATCTAAACATCACACATAAATAAACGTGCCACACGGGGGAGCCATACCCCATCACATCTGGCATATCCTTTCAAATCAAAATAATGACATTGTTAATCAACATTTTATTTAAAAAATATCCATATAACTTCAACTAAAATAAGAACGAAAGTGTTATTCATTTTAAAATTACTACAATAAAGAAAAAAGGCTCCATTCTCAATTAGAGCATCTGGTACCTGCCATAATAATATCTTGTATATATTAGTTTATAAGCATTCAAGGAAGATGTGACAGGTACAATTGGTCAAAATGAAAATTTAGTACAAAGGCAGGCAATGGTTCAAAGATGACATATCAAATCGTCTTTATTGACCTAGCACAGTGAATGACCCCAGCATGAACTCAACAAATGTTAGTTTTCTCCCCTCATTCTGCAGACGCAAGGCTAACAAATCAGATTGTTTCACTATTAATATATTAGCCATTTAATCATAAATTAACACCTGACATAGGTTTTTTGGTTTTTTTGTGTGTGAGGAAGATTGTTGCTGAGCCAACATCTGTGCCAATGTTCCTCTATTTTATGTGGGACACCGCCACAGCCCAGCCTGAAGAGTGGTGCCAGGTTTTCACCTGGGATCTGAACCCACAAACCCAACCACTAAGCCACCAGGCCAGCCCCCTGACACAGGTTATTTGATACAAACAACTCAGAACCAGAATAAAATAAAAAAACAAGATTTAGGGTCTGGGGATGGGGAACGAGTGATTAGAAGACAGTTGCTCCAGTTTTCATATTCTCAGAGCTCTTACTACAGGGTTCAGAGTGCGTGCTAATTAAATACTGAGTGACAAGATAGAACTCTCATTTATTCCTTGACAGAAATATTTACTCTAAGACAGAAATGTCATTTATTCCTGTCTTACTCGCCTTTTTGCTTCCCTAACATCAAAGACACAGGAGAACAATAAATGTCCAGATGACTATTTGAACAAAACATAGATGGCAGAAAAACTAGGACAGATGTGAAAGACTGGCAAAAATTCTTCCAAACATGTATGCTCACTTTGAACAAGTGACTGTGCCACTCCTATTGTCAACAAGTGAATCTGGGTTTGGTCACGTGACGTGCTTTGGCCAACGGGACATTAGCAAACACAACACAGGCAGAGGCTTGTGCACTGGGGACTGCCCTCTTTCTGCTCGATGGAATCCTGCAACTCTCGCTATGCCTATCAGCCCAGGCTAACCTGCCAGATGATGAGACAAATATGAGCATCACCCCACCGACCCTGCACCACCTGCCAGACATATAAGCAAAGCCTGCTAAGACCACCTGACATGTCCACCACCAGAAATGGGAATTAGGCCATCCAGCTCCAGCCAAGCTGACAGAAACCAAAAGAACTGTCCAGAGAGCCCAAAAGAACTAGAAGAAACAACTTTAAGCCACTAAGTTTTGAGGGTGTGTGTTTGTTTACCGCAGCAAAAGAAATGATATAGATGAGTTACAAACTTTCAACAAAAATCCGTGTATATGTTTCCATTCTCAAATAGACCCATATCACACAGTTTGATTGTTATTATACCACTAACCTCAGAGCCACATCATCAGAGAAATGACATGACCTATTAAAACAACATATAATTCCACATGATCTTCAACATTTTCAGACAACCTGCAAGGATACAGATGAAGATGGAAAACAGAACTATACAAGTAAAAAGAATTCCAAAACCAAAGACCAAACAATAGCACGTCTTGATCCTTTGTCAGTGTCGTGTATGTGTATGTGTATATGTGTGTGTGTGTGTCTGTGTTTACACACACATATATATACACATACACTCAAAGAAATCTCAAATTAACATGTTCCAAGGAGAAAGGCTGAACAGGTGCAAAAAGGAGTTTCTGTGAAAACTGCAGAGCAGTATCACAGATACAAACACTATCACTATATAAAGACCATAGAAATGGCCACATTAATTTGTCAGCTTTTAGTTTCTACAGAACTTAGGGCAAATTACTTTGATTGCTCTGATTTTAATTTAAAAAAAAAAAAAAAAGAAAACTAGTTTCATGAGGATGAACACAGAGCATGGACTTGGTTTGGGTTCCACAAGCCACGGGCAGTCGGAGCCATGAGGTGGCACGATATGGGGTCACCATTCACACTATTGTAATCACTGCAGCAACAAGTGACGGTATTAGCGGCCCTGCTGGTATTGCTTCTTTGAGTCAGACCTAAACTTGGACATATGAGCACCTGTCTTAAAATTCAAACCAATGGGTTTTTATTTACAAGATTCTAAGCTTCACTATTTGCACAGGTTACAATAACATAATACAAGAAAACACAAAATACATATTTTAACATTATTATATATTCTATTTTATCCACTAAAAAACAGTACTAATTAATTACATAGACACTCATTATCACTATCATGAATTTCTTTAATGCTGCTAAACGTATTCTCCAAAGTAAGATCAAACAAAAAGAGTAAAGGTCAGATCCGCATCCTTCTTTTTCAACTCACTCTATTATCTCTTATGTTTCTGGATCTTTTGGATACTGCTTTTTTTAACTGGTTTTGACTGGATTAAAGGTTTTCAGAATATAAAAAGTAGAAAAGGGAATTAAAGAATAGTTACTGCATTACAAAATTTTGAAACTTTTCTTTACAAGTCTGCTCTCCTCCGCTCTGTAAAAAGCACTACCTCACACCTAAACAGGTTCTACTGAATCTAACCTACTGAACTGAGTTAATCAGAAGCCATCAGGACCAAATTATCAAATATTATTCCTGAGCAACCGCCAGAATGTGAATTTGGCTTTACTACCCACAACTTGTCTTTGTTATGGTTGATATTAAGTGAAACCACATTCCAATATGGATACCTCCCTTCCTTTCCCTGGAATACTAACAGGCATTAGCTCAATTAATATTATCATCTCAACTAATTCTTTTGGTGAAGACAAATTCACACAGTAGTCTGTAGGCTAATTCATTTGAATCAGCCACCAAATATATAGAGCTTCACTATGTCTCTCCTAACAAGCATGCATGGTAATGCCATAGATAAGGGGAAGGCAGATGCTGCAAGAGAAATGAGGTACATGATCCATTTTCAATTTCTCAAGACAAGTGTTAATGTCATACTCTAACAGGTGCCCAGAGTGTCCAAGTTCCCAAAGGAGTGATGAACAAAACGAAGTCCTCAAATACCTAGAAATAAATCTAACAAAAAATGTGTTAAGATCTGTAGGCTAAAAACTAAAAAAACATTATTGGGAGAAAATAAAATGACAAATGAAGGGAAATACCATGATCACAGACTGGAAGATTCAATATTGTAAAGACATCAATTCTACTGCCTACAGACTCAATGTAATCCCAATCAATACCCCAGCAGATTTTTCTGTAGAATCTGATAAGCTAACTATAAAGTTTATGTGGAAATATAAAGAGCCAGGGAAATCTTAAAGAACACAAAATAGATAAACTTATTCCACTAGATATCAAGATTTATTAGAAAGCCATAGCAATTAAGACAAATAGAATAATAGAATTAAAGAGAGCCCAGAAACCCACATATATGATCAACTGATTTATGACTACGGCAACACTCCAATGTAACAGGGAAATGGGTGTCTTTTCAATAAATGACTGTGTCCGCTGAATGCCTATAGGAAAAATGTGAACCTTGATCTTTATCTCATACCATATATACAAATCAATTCCAGAAGAACTATAGATTTAAATGTGAAAGATGAAACAATAAAAGTTTCCAGAAGAAAACTTCAGAGAATGTATTAATGATCTTTGGGGTAGATGAAGATTTCATAAAGAGGACACAAAAAGCAGTATCCGTAAGTAGGGGAAAAAACCTTATAAGTCAGATTACATTAAACTTAAGAACTTCTAGCCATCAAAGACACTCAATAATGAAAAGGCAAGCCACTGAGTGAAAGAAAGTATTTGCAATACTTATAGCTAACAAGATTCTTATCTACAATATACAAAGAACTCCAACAAATCAATTAGAAACAAAGTCCAACAGGGCAAGAGTAGACCAGGTACTTTTACAAAAGAGGATATACAACTGGACAATAATTATATTAAAAGGTGCTTGACCTCCTTAGTCATCAGAGAAATGCAATTTAAACCCACTAATTGATACAGTAATACAGCCACCAGAATGGCTAAAATGGAAAAGAGAGACACTATTAAGTGTGCCCAAGAACATGGAACACTGCTGGTGGGAATGTAAATTGGGACAATAACTTTGGAAAAACTGCAGTATCTAGTGAAGCTAACATTTGCATACCTTTTGATCCTGAAATTCCAATCCTATGTATAGTATATAGCCAACAGAAACAAATACATATGCTCACCAAAACACATGCACAAAAATATTCATAGCATCTCTGTTGTAACAGCCCCAAAGTGGAAACAACTCAAATATCCATCAATAGTAAACAGAATAAATAAATTGTGGTATATTCATACAATAGAGTAAGATACAGCAATGAGAAAACAAACTTACTAAACACAAGATGGATGAATCTGACAAACACAATGCTAAAGGAAAGAAGCCACACATACCAATGTACATACTATTTGATTCCATTATATAAAAGTTCAAAAACAGGTAAAATTTATCTGTGGTGTTCGAAGTCAGGAGAGTAGTTACCTAGGTGTTTGTGTATGTATGGGGGGTCAGGGTACTGAGAAAGAGAGGCTTGGGGAGGGCTCTGGCTACTAGTAATATTAGTTTTAAAATCATGGGTTTGTTCACTTGGTAAAGATTCATCAAGCTACACATTTATAATATGTGCATTCTGTGTACATATTATACTTCGGTAAAAAGCTTAATTTTAAAAATCAGTTTTAAAAAAGCTTTAAAAAAGTTTATCTTTAAAAAATTTAAAAATTAAAATAGAACTAACATATGGTCCAGTATGTCCACTTTTGGGTATTTATCCAAAGGAAACGAAATCGCTCTCGAAAAGATATCCGCACGCTACGTTCACTGCATTATTTACAATAGCCAAGACATAGAGACGGAAAAACTGAAGTGCTCCTTAATGGATGAATGGATAAAAGAACTGTGGTGTGTGTCTGAGGAATACTATTCAGCCACAAAAAAGGAAGGAAATCCTATCATTTGAGACATCAGGGATGGACCCTGAGGGTATTAGCTAAGTGAAATAAATCACACAAATACTGTATGCCTCACTTGCACGTGGAATCTTAAAAACAAACAAACAAAACCTGAATTCATAGATACAGAGAACAGACTGGTGGTTGTTGGGGGCAGGAGGGATGGGGGGCAAAATGGGTGAAGGTGGTCAAAAAGTACAAACTTCCAGTTAATAGGGTAAATGAGTCTTTGGGATGTAATGTACGTCACAGTGACTACAGTTAATTCTGGATTTGTATATTTGAAATTTGCTCAGGGTAGAGCTTAAAAGTTCTCATCACAAGAAAAAAACTGTACTGTGTGCAGTGATGGATGTTAACTAAACTTATTGTGGAAATCATTTCACAATATATACATATATCAAAGCATTATGTGCACATCAAAACTAATACAATGTCATGTCAATTATCTCAATAAAAAAACATTAGTTAAAAAAAAAAGAAAGGAAATCCCATACCCATTAAGCAGTTACTCCCCATTTTCCTCTTCCTCCAGTCCCTGGCAGCCACCAATCTACTTTCTATTTCTATGCATTTACCCACTCTGGATATTTACTATACATGGAATCACACAACATGTGACCTTTTGTGACTGGCTCCTTCCACCCAGCAGAACGTTTTCAGGTTCATTCACACTGCAGCACACATCAGTACTGTACTCCTTTTCATTGCTGGATAATACTCCATTGTGTGCATATACCACAATTTAGTCAACTCCTGGTCCATACGCAAAGCAGCTGCAGTGATTTCTGATCTTCCGTCCTTGCTGAACTCCCTACCATCAATTAACACACTCTTAAGAGGCCTCACTCAGAAGGCAGGCAGCGCTGGTCAACAAATGGAAAGCTGTTGTAAGACTGCACTAAGTCGGTATAACAATTATCTCTGTATAACCTGTTATATTCTATGAAGCATCTCTAACAACCCTGTGAATAGAGTACTATTATTATCTTTATTTTGTAGGTGAGGGCACTGAGACATAAAGAGCCTAAGTAGGGGCCAGCCCCGTGGCCAAGTGGTTAAGTTCGTGCACTCTGCTTCAGTGACCCAGGGTTTTGCTGTTATGGATCCCGGGCGTGGATACGGCACTGCTCATCAAGCCATGCTGAGGCGGCGTCCCACACAGCAGAACAAGGACCTACAACTAGAATACACTACTATGTACTGGGGGGCTTTGGGCAGGAGAAGAAGAAGAAGAAGACTGGCAACAGATCTTAGCTCAGGCGCCAATCTTAAAAAAAAAGAGCTTACACAGCCATCCAGTGTCACTGGTGAACAGGAGGAGGAGGATCTGACCCCTTCCCTTTCCACTCGCCCCATATCAGAGGTCATCCAGCCACGCTCAGTAAGCCAGCCACAACCCACTACCTTAAAATACTACTATCAAATATTTCTACAAATTAAATTTGGAAGACTGGTTCTCACATTCAGGACAATAAAAGTCTCGAGGTTTAGCTCTAAATATATGTTTGTAAGTCAGTCCCTGTGTAATTCATAAAGCATTTTCCCAAATAAAAAGCCGTATAAACGGTTTTAAAAGATCATTTCCTGAAGGGATACCACCAGTTAGGTTGAGAGAGCTTTTACTGGGGAAAGTCAAGAAATTAGAAATAAAACTAAGCTACAGTAAGCATGCTCATTTTTCTTCTACCACTCTCTCTGGTATCCCATGCGGGTTCATGAAGCCAGCACGTAAGGACCAACCCAAGGCTCCCTTCCACTCTGCAGAAAACAACTCCTCAGTCTCCTAGGCTCTTAAATACACAAGCAGCGTAAGAATCCAGTGTGGAGGACATACCAAATGAGCAGCTCAGGGCAGCGTTTTACCAGCTATCCTTCCCCACACCACAGAACGAGTGGGTCTGGAGGATCCTAGGTTAAAGGAACACAGACCCTGCACGGGTATCTTCCTGCTATTAACTCTACAGCGAAAGAGGTAAAAGCAGTCCTTGCAGCTGACAGATCACATAGATGGGGCCAGAACGACAGCTGCTAACAAAGATGATGCATCTGCCTAGAGCCTCCACTGTGCCATACAGATTACCCAAGAACCCTGAGCAGGTGGTGGCAACCAGGGTAGGCGGCTCTTCAAGGACTTGAGACCCACAACCTAGTCACACAGTGGCATGATTAACAAGTCCCAGCATTTCATTTTATTTAATAACAAAAGCACAGTATTCATGTTATACTTATTACATAGTTAAGATGAAAATTATTATTTAATAAAATATTAATAATTCCTAACCTTAAAAGCTATTTGAAAAGCAAGTGTTAAGTATTATGACATTTAAAAAATTACTGAAATAAACTTGCATAGTATGGCAGTAAGAAAGTTTGTGATATGTAGAAATAAAAGGTATTGGAAGTCAAGAGGCCTAGCATAAAACCTGGCATGTAGTAGATAGATAATAAACGACAAACAAATGATCTAGTACTGAAGGACTTTAGGTAAGTAATTTCTTCTACACTGTAATGTTTCCTTGTTGCTAAAATACATTTTAATGAGGATTAAAAGAGTTATTACATATAAAGAGCTTAGAGCAGCTCTTGGCACAGTTGGTACTCAATAAGTAGCAGACACTATTACTACATACCAGTCTGGTTCTATCACTAAACTCGTGTAATCTCAGACAAGTTACAACCATTCTGGAATTCTATAAAATGACAGGGCTAGTAATGGATTGCTGTCCAGCTCCCTTTCAGCTCTGAAAACTATTTAAATTCCGATTCTCAAACATGTTACTTTAGGGAATAATTCCACACACATTAAAACTTTAAATACTACCTTATTTTCCAGACTACACTATATTACAGAATATACACCAAACATACTGTGGGGGCAGGGGATTGGTACGTGTAGTTGTGACTGGACGTCCAGATATCACTTCAGGTGGAGACTATAAGTTGAATACACAGCAAAAAGGTGTACTCAGAATAAGGAAAAGAGTCCTGGAAGAGGATTAAAGAGATTTCATTCTACGCCTGGCACTGCTGCCAACCTTAAATGTATTTACCAGCCAACACTTATTCAGCACCTCCTATGCGATGCAATCACAGTCAAGCCCTTTTAAGGCATTATCACATAAAGCAAGAAGACAATTTTAGGTGATTTTCAGTAAGAGAACTGTTGTAAGGACTGGAAAATACATGGTTAAATTCATTTCATTCGTTTCATTTCCAAGATAAATCTGTGCAAAAAAGGATAACAAAATCTTAATTATTTCATTAATTATCTCTAAGAACAAACAGCTAAGTAGAAACTGAAATTTAAACTGATGTTCACATAAAGAAAGTAATTTATTCTTAATATTCCCGAGAGATTTAACTATATTCTTACCTTTTTATTCAAACCTATAGCAAAATGAAAAGAAAAAAACACAGAAACTTGTCTAAAACATAATTAAAGGTTTTTTAGAAAATATAAAAAATCTCTTACCTGAGCATGAAAATTGGACATAGTCGTTGTCTCTATATCCTTCTTTCCCAATATCTCCATTTTCACTGGCGAATTGGGAAAATTAAATGAAAAGTAGTCTAAAAAGTCAGGTAAGTAAGTAGCTGCCCCATGAACAATACCCATTACATAGAAAGCTGCAGAGTTTTCATTTTCACTGAACACCAGACCCACAAACTCTTCCGCGAACCTCTCCATCTCCACAGGAGACAGGTGGGAGAGCTCGCCACTGTAGGCGTGGATAACAGACGCGCCCCCGTTGGGCTGGTGCTCAATGTGAATGAGCTGCTTGAACTCCAGAGTGTCCAACCTTCTCAGGTTGTTCTGAACCCGTGGCTCCTTTAATGAGACAAAGGGAAACTCACTGTTCTCTGGAATCTTGGAATCATAGTTCTTGGTGTCCCAATTCTTTCCACTGTAATCCTTTATGTTATCACTTAGGATGCCTTTGGCTTCTTGACCTTCAACATCGGAGAGCAATCCTGAGCAAATGGTTTGAATAGATTTGCTATACATTTTTGGACGCTTCCGTTTTTCATTCTCTTTGTGTTTCTTTTTCTTTTTCTTCTTTACCTTTTTAATTTGTAAGTCTTCTACATTTGTTTTTGGTTTCTCCTTCCCACCTGTTGGGAAAAGTTATTTTTTTGAAACTCCATATTTTAGTTACTTAAAAATCATGCTTTAGGAACTATCTTATAACAAATAAGCAAAGTTTATACTCAGAATTAGGTTTCTACTTGGGACTCGTTTCACACAGTACTGATAATCATAATTTAGTCAGTCTCTTTCCCTCTCTCCACACACACAAAAATGCACACAGGAAAGCTTACAGCAAAGTTACATCTATAGTGCACAGCGCCATTCTGACATGGAGCAGATGCTCAGTGTTTACTAAAGCAACAAAAGGAATGAATGTCTGAGAAAGCATAATCTTCAAGCTTTAAATGTATAACATAAAAAATGGGAAGTTGAACAAAGGTGAACACGAACAATGTGCTCTAGGTGTTTCCCACTGATTTATATCATCAGTTTTACTTTATCTAAGTTCTTAAAAATTGCAAATAGGTGTTCAAGTTTATAAACCACAAAGGGAGAAAAATACTTGTATAGCATAATAGGATTATAGTAATATATAATAGTAATTCCTTAGCTTTTTACCATATTTCCTCCTTTAGATGCAGACTACTCTTGCATCTAAAATGGGCTATTTTTGGTCCACCAGAGTTCACAAAGTTCCCCATAAAGATCCAATAAGGTACAATAAGGGAGTGACACAATTAGAATCATTTCTCATATCCTAAGCACAAATGATACCCATATACTGGTAAAAAGATAAATAAAAAAGTATAAGTAAAAGACATGGGGTATCAGGAAGCTTACATATTAATGAGCTTCTGTAACCAAAGGCAAGTAGACTCTGGGCAGAAATTTATAACTCCAAAGAATAAACCATTAGGGGGCCGGCCCTGTGGCCAAGTGGTTAAGTTCACGCACTCTGCTTCAGTGGCCCAGGGTTTCGCCAGTTCGAATCCTGGGCGCAGACATGGCACTGCTCATCAGGCCATGGTGAGACGGCATCCCACATGCCACAACTAGAAGGACCCACAACTAAAAATACACAACTATGTACCAGGGGGTTTTGGGAGGAAAAAAAAAAGAATAAACCATTAATCCACTATAGAATCTAAGTGTACATATAAATGCTTAACAATATCAGTGTACATTTATTTCTACACAAGAAAAACAGGAAAAAGTAAACATCCTAAGAAAATATTATACCTCCTAAGATAATACGAAAAAGCCATTAAGCTAACAGTTGAGAAAAGAAGGCCTTCACTGTTTCCACCTGTTATTTCACATTTACAGATAACCTGTCATGAATTAAATCTTCCCAACCCGCTTCTTTACCTAAAATTTTCCGTTTTCACATATCTCTTTTATTCCTTTCTGTCTCCGGTAAGTAAGATGTCCTCCTACTTTCCAAAAATAAGTCCCTCTCACCAACTCCAAAAACTCTGGCTCAAAAGTTCTCTCTCCTCTTCTTTCGACAATCAAAGTTCTTGTGAAGAACCATCTACCCCCAGTGCTCTCCCTGTATTACCTTACTATTCTTATTCCTTAAATTCTGGCTCTGCTTCCAGTCTACTCAAATTTACTTTCCCAGAAAAGTCAAATATCAAATCCAATGATATTCTCTCAAATCATTTTTCTTGATTTCTCCAAGGTTTGACAGAATTATCCAGCTCACCCTTGATTATTTTTCACTTCCACAACACTACTGCCTTAATTTTTGGTCTAACAGCCTCATGACTGCCTTTCATCCTGAATGCTGGAGCCATATTACTCTTTCTCTAAGTTTATATACTGTTTGGATCATATTCACCCCTTGACTCAACTGCTTCCAAGGGTTCTCAATGCGTACCAAATAAAATATAAACTCCTCAGTCTGGAATCAGTACTTCATGCTCTGGTCACTGTGCACCATTACAATTTCTTAAAAAACATACCTAGTCCTACCTTATTTTACTACTACTGGCAAAGGCATTTCCTCTCCCTAAAATACCCTTGCCCTGCCTAGTACTTACTACTGAACTCTTGTTTACCCATCCTTTAAAGATAATTCTTACGTCATTTCCTTCATTTTCCTTCCCCTCTTCTCTCTAGTTGGAACTGAAATCACTCAAAATTCATATAAAGTTATTATATATATGATATAGTCATATAAAGTTATTATTTTTCCACTCATGGATCCCTATATATCATATGTCCTTCAGGACACTTGTATGAGTGAAACAAATAACTTTTATATGCATTGAGGTGAAATGATACTTTTTGTGTCCCAATCATTGTATCCCTCATGAAATCTAGTACACTGTTACAGGTGAACAGTTAATGAATCTATGAATGAAAAGACTTCTCTCACCAACAGACTACCAGAAGTTTACAGGTTTTTCCCTTCTCTTCCTTTCAGTCACAGGTAAAGTGTATTCCTAACATTTAAACCAAACCGAAGCATTAGCATTCACTAGATAGATTTTTAAAGTTTTATATAATCTCTCCCTCATTTCCTGTCTTGGAATGACACATGAAATGCAGTAGATGTATACATAAGAAATTTTAAAATGCCTTAAGGAAATAAGACCATTTTGAATATTAATGCTCTTTCTTATACTAAAAAGTATTTCAAGTGCACATTACTCTAAATCTATGATTCTTCAGAGACCAATAAATCAGACCTGTAGTTTTTTTAAAGGATCCTGATAAGTACCCAAAACAGAAAGAATAGAATTGCTGTCAAAGTTATTTGGACCCTCAAAGAGTATAAGTGTCTAAGGTTGACGGGAAACCCTCACCCCACAGATCCACAGACACAGACACACACACACACACACACAGAGCCAGAGAGAATCAGACACAGAAAAAGATGCAGACACTCACAGAGAGAAAAACACACACAAAAACAGATACAAAAACAGCATATGCTGTTAATGGCTAATTATATTTTAAAAAACACTTTAAAAATCACAAATTTGCTGGCATTAATTTCCACCACTAACCTTTATGTATATACTTTTAGTATTAATAAAGGAAAAAATAAAGGTTGCCCAGCAAAATTGGATCTGATTTAATATCTAATACAGAAATTAATATATATAACTCCAGTATTATACACAGAAAAAAGTAGTAATTAGCTTAGTTATTTTCAACCTTTGGTCTTTGAGGAGTGATGCTGCTTTTGTCACACGGCAATATTTTCACTCTTCCTGCCATGCATTACCTGTCTTTGACGTTTAGTGGACTACCAATACTACCAATAATCTTGGACACTGGCTTCCTTTAACCCCCATTCCACCTACTTATCAGTAAGCTTCTTTGACATGCTATGATAAAATTTAGTTTCAAAAATAGTATAATCATAACATCTATGTTCTTACAACTTATCAATAAACACACAAAAATGGCCGGAACATTTAAGTGTGTTCAGAAAAACTTGGTAGACATTAGCTATAAAAGGATGAGGTAAATAAGCTTATGTTTCAAATTTATTTGTTCCCTTAATGTATTTATAATAAAGCAAACAATCCTATTTTATCAGTGAAAAACATTTACAAGATTTCTGCATTAATAAAAACTTTTTAGCAAGTATATAATTGTGGATATATCTCTATTATATTCAACTTGACACAGTGCTTAATGAAAACCTGGAGGCAATGAGACTGGTGTGAAGTAAGAGTTAGCATCTATCATCAAACAATCAAGGCCCAAGTGAGTGCCAAAGCTCGCAACATTAGCATTATCAGGAGAAAACTGCAAGGAGAGAATAGAAGGTGAAGGCCATAAAGAAAAAACGGGCACAGAGCAGTAATTAATAGTATACTCTCCCCAACAAATTGATTCTGTTGTTGCTCCAAGACACCAATAACAATGGATGCCCTTCCCTGATCACAGGCTCACCTGGGAAATGGCCACACAAGCACAGCAAATTGTTTTTGCTGGATAATACCAATAGTTAACACTTAGTACTACAAAGGGACAGGCACTGTTTCCCAAATGACTCTCATGTTTTTATTCATTTAATTATCTATATACTACCCATTGAGGAAAGGAGATAGATTTGTTGTTTTTTAATCACAAGAATTAACCTTTCCTACATGTTTACAGGAAAGATTCATATCCGCTTACTGAATACCTGTGGACCAGTCACTGTACGTGGCACTTCACCCATAATTTACCTCCTTTAATTTTCACAACCTTGTCAGGCAGTAATTAAATTATTATTTACCTCTATTAGGCAGTAAATACATTTTCCATGGTCATCCCAGAGGTCACCAATTCATTTCCAAATCTATCTCATTTTTTTCCCTTTATCATTACTAGATTTCAGTTTAGCTCAGTTGAAATTTTTCATTTACTTCAAAGTCAAGGTTACTATTGCATATTACTAGAAAATATTTATTTATTAGGCTATTTTAAATTTTGTTTGCATAATCTCTAGATTCACATATTTCACATTAAGGGCATGTTAGAAATGCAACATTCAACCAAGTGACAGGAATTTACATTATTGTTCAATCAAATGGATAAGAAAACGACTATCTAACGAAACCATTAAAAAATAACTATTTGACTAAACCAATTGGGTTAAGCTAAGCAAACATTTCAAACATTAATCACTAGCTGCTGTACAGCACTAGTGTGTTAGATTTGATTCCTGCCTCAAAAGGCTTACAATCTAATTAGACAACACAGATAAAACACACTAGCAAAAGAAACAGAACCAAAGGACCACGAGCATTAACTAAGTAAGCATCAACTTAAGCTCTGACATGTTTCTTCAAGGTCAAAAGAATTTCATGGAAAATAAACTTCTGACAAGTAGAAAATACAGCTTACATAAAGTACTCCCAAAGAACATCTGGAAACATGACAATGAATGAAATGAAAATACACAATCTAGTGCTGTTTATCTTAAATAATATAAATTAACCTCTTAGTTCGTTGCACACGCAGTGCTATGGCCTCTTCTCCCTTATGCAGACATAAAGGCTTACCATCACATAAATGCAACATGAAATTAACTGAAGTCAACGCGCTCTCATCTGTAAACTGTCAACTTGACAGGGCAGCTAATGATTCGCTATCCGTCTAACAAACAAATGCCACTGATTCTTCCTATCTTGCTATCTGACTGAATTTAAGACTGTCCATATTTCTATTCTACCACAAATTTTCTCTGACAAAGTTCAGGTTTATTGATAGGATTTGTCTTATTACCCAACTACCCAGCCCCATGCATAAACAGCAACTGAAAACAATCGTAACAATAGAGAAAAAGGATATAAAAAGAGGATATTCTTAAGCATGCAAGAAACACAGAGTAAAATAGTACATGTTCTAATTTAGCTCACAGTAAAATGTTCCCTCTAAATCCAGAATATGATACGGTAATTACTGTCAAATATTTATAAGATCACTTCCTCCACCATTCCTATCATGCTAAAAATTGCTCTAGCTTTTTATTTTAGATTATCTAAATATGGATAAAGACTAATAATGCAAAGATAGAATTAGATAACATATTTTAAAATAACTTAAGGAGCTTAATAGTTTAATGAAACTTAACTTTTACTACTTTTTCATGACTCATTAAATAAATATACTAAAGACATGACATTTTTTGTATTCTGACCATTTAATGTTTATTCTCAGCAAAATTCAGCACCAAATAACATTTCTTACTTTCGTCACTAAGCCAATAAGTATACTAAGCAATATAATACAATTAAAATCACTGAATATAAACTTACTTTTCAGCAAAATCTTTACTTCTCCATTTTCTTTCTTGATCTCATTCATTACTTTATGCTTCTTTTTTTCTCTCTCTTTTTCTTTCTCTCTCTCTCTAATTTTGTCTTTGATTTTATCTGAAAGACAAAGTAAAGGAAATATTTAAAACTACTTACCATTTTATTTTTTTCCATGAACTACAGTGCAATTTCTAGCATTACAATACACCAAGAAATCAAAATGAAAAACAAACATGCAGTTTTTTCTTCCACTCAGGTTCTGGAAAATATTTCTAAATTTCCTTTCATATATTGAACGTGGAATACATAATACACACATCATAAACTCAAAATTTATCATCATACATTTCACTCTAAAGATTATTCTTCACTTATTTCACGTCAACCACAACAGTAGACTAACTTCAAATAACTTAATTGGCTAACTTTAATTGAGACGGTAAAATACAGTGGAAAAAGTGCTAAGTTTGAAGTTGGGTATATCTGAATTAGTAAAATAATATTAGAAAAATTACTCATCTCAGTTTCCTAATCTGTAAAATGGTGGTTGATATCTTTCTCATAGGTTACTATAAAGACTAAATGAAGAAACATAAAATGACTACCCAGAGCCTGTACATATAAGACTAGATGTTAGTTCCCTTACCCTTGTACCTTTTACAAAGGATCTAGCTAGTGATATTATATTAAAATAAATGGTATAAGAACTCTAGGAATCATTGATCTGCATTCTAAAAATTGAATTTATAAAATTATGTGATGTCATGTTCTTATTTGTTCAATCAAGCTTCTATGCACCCAGCAAAAGACAAAATGTAGAGGAGAATTTAAAAGTAGTGACACAGTCCTTGCCCTCAAAAAGCTTACTGGTGATTACAAAGCCATGAGGCAAGCACACAAAACTGTAAAATACCCCATAATGTAACAAAGATTATAAAGTGTATATGCATACTGCATACTTTCTTAAAATCCCTTATTTTCCTTTCTATAAATACTACCCTAATTCAGGTCCTAATCTCTTAATGATTAGATTACTGTCTCAATGAGCACTGTCCCATAAAAACATAGTGCTTACCATATATGTAAATTTAAATTTTCTAGTAGTCACATTAGAAACAAAAGGAAAGAGTGAAATTAATTTTATAATATATTTTATCTAACCAATATATCTAAAACATCATTTCAAAATGAAACCAATACTAAACAATTATTAGAGATATTTTATATTTTTTTCATAATAAGATTTCAAAATCCAGTGTATATTTTACACTTACAGCATATCTTAACTCAAAGTAGCTCCATTTTAACTGTTGACAGCCAGATGAGACTACTGGCCACCATACTGAACTCAGGTCTAGACTACTTCAATAGCCAATTCTCAAAGAATTAAATCCATGTACTTATTAAACATCTAAAAACTTACACTCACTAATAAATACAAATTCAAACAAGATATTTTCACCTATCAAGCTGACAAAAGTGCTTTTCTTAAAAGTGCTAATACCCAAAGCGAATGAGAGAACAGTTGATGGTAGAGCAAAGCAAAACAGGGGTTCACTGACTTGACACATACGCACCGCTGAGTACAAGCAAAAGGTTAGGGACACAGAGGTGAAGAAGGTGGATACGGTCCTCATCTGCTCACATATGGCTGAAATTCTAGACTAGAAAAGCTGCTCTCACTCTTCACATTAGTTTGGTACTCTTACTTTTTGAGGTTTAAAGTCCTTGAATCCTGTCATAGACTGTCACTGAGGCATAAAACGTTACTCCAAATAGCTAGAGCTTAACATATATGTAAGTTAATATTTCCTAATAACCACACATTTTATAAAATGAACTATTTACATATCATTTAAAATAACAACTGAAGAACAGTCATCTGAAATGTCTCCACATTTCTTTTTTCTAATTATCCTATTAATCTTACTAACCTCAAAGTGCTGTTTCAGTAACTATTTTTTCAAAAGATTTTTATTTCCTTTTTCTCCCCAAAGCCCCCTAGTACATAGTTGTATATTCTTAGTTATGGGTCCTTCTAGTTGTGGCATGTGGGATGCCGCCTCAGCGTGGCCTCATGAGCAGTGCCATGTCCGCACCCAGGATCCAACCTGGCGAAACCCTGGGCCGTGGAGGCAGAGCGCACCAACTTAACCACTTGGCCACAGGGCCAGCCCCACAATAACTACTAAACATTTTAAAGTTTATTAAAGTATAATATACATACGGGAAAAAGCATGTACATATACAACTAAATTTTCACAAAAATAAACAGCACCTCACAACCCCTCCTGCGTTCCCTTCCAGTCTTTATGCAGCACCCCAAAGGATAACCACAATCCTGACTTCTAACCACAGAGATTAAAATATCTATACAATTTTGAGGTCAGCCCCATGGCCAAGTGGTTAAGTTCACACGCTCTGCTTCAGCGGCCCAGGGTTTTGCTGATCTGGATCCTGGGCACAGACCTAGCACCACTCATCAAGCCATGCTGAGGCGGCATCCCACATAGCACAACCAGAAAGACCTACAACCAGAATATACAACTACGTACTGGGGGACTTTGGGGAGGAGGACGAGAAGAAGGAGGAAAAAAATAACTATAGAATTTTAATGGCATATATAAAGAATATGATATACTATAAACCTACCACAGTCACAAATATAACTTTTTCAGAATAAAATTAAACCAGCTTCTCAGGAAATAAAACTATAATAGAGTATGACCCAATTTTTTATAGATTTCATTTAAAAATATATTTATTTATTGACTTTACTTTTTAGAGCAGTTTTAGGTTGACAGCAAAATTGAACAGAAGGCAGAGAGATTTCCCATCTACACCTCCTGCCCCTACACATCCCCATCTTAAAAAAACTATAAGTAATATACACACACATTACCCCCAAAACGGTAAAAGAGTACATTTGTATGCTGACAAATGGCAATTAGACTTTGGTGGTGAACACAATGTAGTCTACACAGAAGTCAAAATATAATGATGTACACCTGAAATTTACATAATGTTATAAACCAATGTTATCTCAATAAAAAAATTAATCAGACAAAAAAATATATACATACAGACATTCAGAAAACAGACAAAGACAACAGTGCAAAAAACGGTCTTGGAACATGCCTTCAAGTATGATACTAAACGGTTCAGGTGAAGATTAGTTGAAAGTGTGAAGTCACTATAGGAAAAATATCTATAGAAACAAAGCCAAGACAGGAAGAGTGACTGACAACATAACTTCAGTTACCTCCTCCCACACCCAAAACCTTCTATGCGAACCAGCAAACACAAATCAGTCTAGACACACCTAGGAGAAAAGCGTAATTTTGTGGCACAACTGCTGTCCCAACCTACACACCTGTCTCAGCCTTTCAACTTTCCTTTCATCCTTCCTAGAATTTTTTGCGTCTTGTCAGAGCACATTCTTTTTCAAAATCCAACGTTAAATGCCTCCATTAAATTTTCTGTAATCATATTACAGATAACATAAAGATGTTATTTACATGTCACAGGTAAACAGGTTACTGCTAAGAGAAAGTGGGAAGCCTACAAGCTCAGAAGACCGAGGTTCAAGTTTAAGCTCTGCAACCTTGATCTTGGGGCCAGCCTCGTGGCCGAGTGGTTACGTTTGCACGCTCCGCTTTGGCGGCCCAGGGTTTCGCTGGTTCAAATCCTGGGCGCAGACATGACACCGCTCATCAGGCCACGCTGAGGTGGTGTCGCACCGCCACAACTAGAAGCACCTACAACTAAAATACACAACTATGTACCAGGTGGCTTTGGGGAGAAAAAGGAAAAATAAAATCTTTAAAAAAAAATTTTTTTAATTACATTTTAAGCTCCACAACCTTGATCTAACAAACTGCCAGATCTTAAGTTTCAGCTGTAAAATGGAGTTTATGTAAAAATTTAATAGGAAATACATACAAAAGTATTTTATAAAGATATAAGGCTTATGAATGTAGAATATTATCATCTGTCTATCTATCTGTTCATAATACTGGGCCATGATAAACATTTTTGGCTGTAACAATTCAGAACGCCACTGTCTATAAAATCTGCTACCACACTGTAATGTTTTCATATTTATAAAAGACACTTCTAAATCTTTTCACAAGGGAAACGGCTCCCTGGCAGCGTATTTACTGTAATACATTGTTCTTTAAAAAATTGTCATTCTTCATTCTTTACAGAATTAGAACAAAGAATCCTAAAATTCATATGGGGCAACAAAAGACCCCAAATTGGTAAAGCAATCCTGAGAAAAAAGAACAAAACGGGAGGCATCACAATCCCTGACTTCAAAACATACTACAAAGCTACAGTAATCAAAACAGCATGGTACTGGTACAAAAACAGGTGCACAGATCAATGGAACAAAATTGAAAGCCCAGAAATAAAACCACACATCTATGGACAGCTTATCTTCGACAAAGGAGCTGAGGGCATACAATGGAGAAAAGAAAGTCTTTTCAACAAATGGTGCTGGGAAAACTGGAAAGCCACATGTAAAAGAATGAAAATTGACCATTCTTTTCCACCATTCACCAAAATAAACTCAAAATGGATTAAAGACCTAAAGGTGAGACCTGAAACCATAAGGCTTCTGGAAGAAAACGTAGGCAGTACACTCTTTGACATCAGTATTAAAAGGATCTTTTCGGACACCATGCCTTCTCAGAGAAGGGAAACAATAGAAAGAATAAACAAATGGGACTTCATCAGATTAAAGAGCTTTTTCAAGGCAAATGAAAACAGGATTGAAACAAAAAAACAACCCACTAACTGGGAATAAATATTTGCAAGTCATATATCTGACAAAGGCTTAATATCCTTAATATATAAAGAACTCTCGCAACTCAATCACAAAACATCAAACAACCCAATCAAAAAATGGGCTGGAGACATGAACAGACATTTCTCCAAAGAAGCTATACGGATGGCCAATAGGCACATGAAAAGATGCTCATCATTGCTGATCATCAGGGAAATGCAAATCAAAACTACACTAAGATATCACCTTACACCCGTTAGAATGACAAAAATATCTAAAACTAATAGCAACAAATGTTGGAGAGGTTGCGGAGAAAAAGGAACCCTCATACACTGTTGGTGGGAATGCAAACTGGTGCAGCCACTATGGAAAACAGTATGGAGATTCCTCAAAAAACTAAAAATAGAACTACCATACGATCCAGCCATCCCACTACTGGGTATTGATCCAAAGAGCCTGACGTCAGCAATCCCAAAAGTCCTGTGCACCCCAATGTTTATTGCAGCACTGTTTACAATCGCCAAGATGTGGAAGCAACCTAAGTGCCCATCAACAGACGAATGGATAAAGAAGATGTGGTATGGTACATATATACAATGGAATACTACTCAGCTGCAAAACAGAACAAAATCATTCCATTTGCAATAACATGGATGGACCTTGAGAGAATTATGTTAAGTGAAATAAGCCAGCAAGAGAAAGATAATCTGTGTATGACTCCATTCATATGAGTAATTTAAAACTATGGACCAAGAACAGTTTAGTGGATACCAGGGGAAAGGTGGGGTGGGGGGTGGGGGGTGGGCACAAAGGGTGAAGTGGTGCACCTACAACATGACTGACAAACATTAATGTACAAGTGAAATTTCACAAGATTGTAACCTATCAATAACTCAATAAAAAAAATGCAATAAAAAAAATTGTCATTCTTAGTTTTTATTCATTTCTTTTCATGACCAAGCCTTCAAATAGTTTTATCCTTCATGGTCTAATCTAAGGCTTGGAAAGAATTTCCAGCTCACCTTCCCATCACAATTCTTAGAATAAAAGTAAGAATTACTGCACCATAAGATTTTATTTTTTCCTTTTTCTCCCCAAAGCCCCCCGGTACATAGTTGTATATTCTTCATTGTGGGTTCTTCTAGTTGTGGCATGTGGGACGCTGCCTCAGCGTGGTTTGATGAGCAGTGCCATGTCCGCGCCCAGGATTCGAACCAACGAAACACTGGGCCACCTGCAGCAGAGCGTGCAAACTTAACCACTTGGCCACGGGGCCAGCCCCCATTGCACCATAAGAACAAGAAAATTTCTGTTTTGAAAAATCCAACTTAACAATAAGGACAAGTTTTATTTAAAAACAAAAAGGAGGAAAAGGGGAGTAGGAGATAGAAGGAAACAGATGCAAAGAGACCCATGATATAGTTTAAACCTAAAGAGGCAAAAGGAATATAAGAACAGAGGAAAGGAGAAGGAATAAAGGACTAAGTCATTATCAACCCAGAACATACTACAAATTACATATGTGAAAAAATACACAGGGGCTAAAGACATACTTTATAAATAAAAGTTAAGATATAATATAGAAAGCTGATTAAAATAATTTCAAATAAAATACAAATGGGATTTTCAAACATGCAGTCAACTTACGATTCAGCAGTATATGCCACATACACCTCAGGGTAACATATATTTCATTTACCTGATATATTTCTATTGAGCAAATTAATAATAGTGTTGCACTAAAGAATCTTACAATCGACAAGATATCAGTTGATTCTTCCTGTAAGTACCACTTTGGAAAACCAGTTCCTAAATGACAAAATCATTTTTTTTTATTTGGTTATAATAAAATTCACTAGTCTCCACCAGCATTAATGTCATTATAATAATGTATGGATAAAAATACACACATACACACACACACACACACACACAAGTATTAATCACTCCAATAAGAAGAAAATAAAACTTAAGAAAAACTTTGTTAGAGAATACTTTTAAGAGATTTATTAAATAATATATCAACAATCCATTTATTTGGAATCTTCAGAATTAATTCATAGATTTCCAGACAACAGAAGGTTGCCATTTATTTTTTAATCATTCTAATAATTTTCAAAAGTGTACTACATACTTCTCTGCTTTCACAAATACAAGAAATATAATTTAGTCTTTTCATTATGACAAAAATTTTAACTCTCATTATTATACTCATATTGATGACCTCAAAAACAGAAAAAGAAAATTAACTGCTCAAAACTAAAAAGCAGCAGTTGAGTATCATTTTATTTTTACTGTCTCAGCTGTCATTTGTCACTCCAGGTAAGAGAGGCGACAGCTCTAACTTCCAGCAGCCACCAAAAGGCTCTCATCTGTCCTGGACTAAGAAACTAGACCAGTCCATTTGTACTACACTGTCCAAAACAAGAAGCAGGTTCCCTATCTCCAGCTCTATTACAGCAATTTCCACAGTGCATTCTAGTTAGTTACAAACATATCTTTGTCTTATCAACATTCCTGCCCCCATCACTGTACACTCCTTGAGGGAAGAAAAAGCTCTCCCTCAATAAGCACTTGTTCAATGCATCAACAGGTCCTGGGATAAAGTGAGAAATTATTGTGTTATTTTCCACAGTACTTCATGACTTTCTCTCCTATAAGGTGCTCTAGGTTGATCTTTATTCATCCTTCCTTCCTTTTCCTCTGCCACGCCACAGCAAGGAAAGGAATTTTTAGTCCTTAAAGCCTCCAGTAGTTCCTCAAATTTACTGCTCTTTTCTATTAGTTTATTAATTCTATTAATCTATTATTCACATTAAAAGAAGAATAACCGGTGCTGATGAAGGTAAGTGAAATAGGCACTTCTTTACAATGATAATGAGTATGAACTGAGAGTCTTACTAGAGGGCGATTTAACAATGTGTTGAAAAGGCATTAAACCTGATCATTCCTTTGATCCCACAAACCCACTGCTGGGATTAATAAAAAGGAAATAACCAAGCCTGCACAAACACACATGTACAGGGGTCCTCATTCCATATTATCTATGATAGTGAAAAACTGTAAGTAACTTAAATGCTTAATAATGGAGATTGGGTAAATAAATTTGGGTATATTCATAAATGGAAAATTATGAAGCCACTAAAAACCATGTCTGGGTAATAGTTAACATCATGGGGAAAATGTTCACAATGTATTAGAAGAAAACAGCAAGTTGATATATATAAATTTCAATCTATAAAAGGATCCCAAGTCTGTCATATCTATGTGTGTGTATTTAAACCTAGGTGTATACATGCAAACGTACAGACATATAAACACACATATTTATGTGCACACATCTGTGTCTATATAGAGATCTATATTAATTAAAAGTCTGGAGGATAAAGTTGAGATAACCTGCCAAAATCAGAGCAACAAGACAAAAGTGGAAATAGAAAAAAAAAGTGACCCAAGGATCTGTTCAGGAGATCAATAGCAAATTAACTGAAATTTCAAAAAAGAAAACAATTTTAAAGGGAAGAAAAATATCAAAAAAAAAAAACCACAATGGAAGAAATTTTCCCAGAAAAGATCAGTCTCCAAAATGAGATTCCATCAAGGGATGAGTACACAGAACAGAATTCACTACTGCAGCCCCTTCCCACACACACGGCTCACCATCGTGAAATTTCAGTACACCAGGTATAAAGATCCTAAAAGCCTCCAGAGGAGAAAAACCACATGGCATAGAAAAGATCAGTTAACAGTGTGGAACTGGACTCTTCAACACACCACCAGATGCTAGAAAGCAACGTAGCAGTGCCTTTAAACTTCTGAATGAAAACAATTTTTAGGGGCTGGCCCCGTGGCCTAGTGGTTAAGTTCAGCACACTCCACTTTAGGCCAACAGGTTCACGGGTTCGGTTGCTGGGCATGGACCTACACCACTCTGGAGCCATGCTGTGGCAATGACCCACATACAAAATAGAGGAAGACTGGCAACAGATGTTAGCTTAGGGCAAATATTCCTCAGCCAAAAAAAAAAAAAAAGAATTTTTAACCTAGAATTCTAGAATCTGCCAAACTATCAAGTATGAAGAAAGAAGACATCTTCAGACAAGCAAAAGTTCAAACATTTCTACTGCACACACATCCCTTCTTAGGAAGTTATGTGAGAGTGTGCCCAAGTAAATTAAGGAGCTAAACAAAGAAGGAAGAAGAGATGTGATCCAGGAAACAGGGGACCCAGCACAGGAGAGCACACAAGAACTTATCAGCATGAAAGCTGTGCACCTGGCTCAAAGGGCAACCAGTTCAGGTCGAAGTACCAGAATGCAGAACTGCAGAAGCAAGACCTCCGGGAATAAAAGAGAATTGCCAGATTATTTCTCATTACAAAACACAGAGCACAGGGCTAAAAATGAAGCAATTGGCATATACGTAAATGAAAAAGAAGGGAAATTTTTAACTACGTGAACACCAAGAAAGCCATACAGAAAAGGATCTCTGACTTGCATTGAACAGTATTTGCAGTCATAGTAAGCAGTGATTATTGCTTTAACTAAGGTTTATGAAACATTAGAGAGGAAAGAAGCTCACTTATAAAAGTACTAAACTCTTAACAAGAATGCAACATATGTTTAAAACTGATCAATCAAAAAATAGAAGGTGGGGGGGGGGTGTGGGGAGGGCACAAAGGGTGAAATGGTGTGCCCACAACATTACTAACAATAATGTACAACTGAAATCTCACAAGGTTGTAATCTATCATAATCTTAAAAAAAAAAAACAATATGTATATGTATCAAGTAGACCTACTATAATCTAAAAAAAAAAAAATAGAAGGTAGTATGATCATTTCCCTCAGAACTTTGGAATAAAAAGAAGATGAGAACAGAAAGAGTTACAGCTGGGGGTGGGTAGGGAATGGAGAGAGTCAGGGCCATTTCTCATAATAAATCTTTCAGTATTGCTTGATTTTTTAAATTAAATTTTATTTTTAAAATTCGCAAAGTCATGCTCTTCCTCCCAAAAACCCGTAACCTCAGTCTAATCACGAGAAAAACATCAGACAAATTCCAGTTGAGGGACATTTGACGTTTTACAAAATACCTGACTAGTACGCCTCAAACTGCTGAGGTCATCAAAAGCAAGAAAAGTATGAGAAAGCACCACAGCCATGAAGTCTCCGTAGACAATCATTAAATGTAATGTGGTATCCTAGATGGGATCCTTGAATTAAGAAAGGACAACACGTAAAAACCAAGGAAACCTGAATAAAGTATGGACTTTACTTAACGATAATGTAGCAATACTGGTTCATTAATTGTAATAAACATACTATACAAATATAAGATTTTAATTATATGAGAAAGTGAGTATAGAGTATATGGGAATTCTGTACTATCTCTGTAACTTTCCTGTAAATCTAAAACTACTCTAAAATTAATAAAGGCTTACTAAAATTTATATGCATACAAATTTATAAAGGCAAAACTTAGAAAAAAACACATATACACGGGTTGTATATGTGTGTGTATAAATTTAACACTACGTAATGGTCAGAGCTCCAAGACACACTGTAAAGTAAAAAGAACAAGTTATAGAAAAACGCATTTAGTATACTCAGGTTTTGTAAAACAAGCTACATATTCTTTTCTGTGAGTGTGTGTGTATACATACGTATACATATGAATGCACAGAAAGTGGTCCAGAAGGACGAACACAAACACCTAACAGAATTTACTCCAGGGAAAGAACAAAGAGAACTCTTGGTTTTTATTTCACGTACTTCTAAATTATCTGAAATTTATACAACAGAAAGGGATTCACATTTATGTATTACTTGTGTAATTAAGTTGTTAGCCTAAATCTCCTTCCTGACAGAATTGATAATTATGTTCAAATATTTTTTTTTAAAAAAAAGATTTAGAATCACTTAAGATATTGGTAGGCAATGAGGTATAGTGCCTAATGCGGGGAGAAAGAGAAAAAAACACTTCAAAACAAAACACTGAATTAATATATAAGCTAATACACACACACAAAATAATCGTACTTTTTTCAAAGTCCTTCCTTCATTAAGACTGTTCAAATGTATTTCTACCTCAAAAGAACAAAAGAAAAGGAGAAAATATTATACAATTATTTATGTATTCTGAATATGTATACATAATTTGTTAGATTTAATAGCTTTTAAGAAAAAGACAGAAATCCCATGCTACATTATGACTCATTAAACCACAGATTTTGGTATAAAGAAGGATCTTCACATAGGTTCATCGGATTATTTTTTTAAATAGAAGTATCATAAAAATCTGGCGGTTCTTAAGATATGTTGGTAGAATTTAATGCTCAAGCTTTCAGCCACAACACATTCTTGTAGCACAAACCTCAAACAGGCTTGATGCTATCAGTCGCCTGCTTCAGATTCGTGCTGTAAGTTTTAAGGTGACAGTGCACTCCATGAAACTGGTTAGCTGAGCAACGACACTGATCTCCTCCCCCAGCCAGGAATAAGTGTGGCTGGAAATAGATCTGACAACAAGCAGGAAGCAGGAGAAAAAGAAACAATACAGAATTTAAGTAGGGAGGCAGAAGAAAAAGTAACATTACAAAAATGGTCAGAACATAAACAGAAAGAAAAAGATGAAGGATCCAGTAAAAAGAAGATAAAGGACTGCACATATAGTGACTAGGGACAGAAGACTCCCAGCCCTCCCCAAAGCAGCTACTCCAGGGCCTTCTAGTCCTCACTGCAACAGACGCTAGTGCCCTCCACTTCACGCTCCTCCCTGAGTTTCAGTGAAACTGCACCATCCTAGCCAACTACCGCACAGCTCAGGATCCTATCACCCAGACCCGCACTCCCCCAGGATCTACCCCAGGCATGCCTCTCTCCTTTCTCTCTACTTCCTCTAAAAACACACTCCTATGATTTAAACTACAACCGTTAGGCAAATGAACCCCCAAACTAATCTCCCAACCCAACCTCTCTGCCAAGCTCCACATCCTCACTTCCACCAAAATTATCATCCTTCTCGTATATAAGTAAGATTCGAGCTCTCCTTCCAATTCCTTATTTATGTGAATGGCACAACATCCTCCAACAGCCAAACTCAAAAAATTCTCAGTAACCTTTATAATACTTCCTTCTTCAGTTTCCCCCTGACATTAAATCACTTGCTCAGTTCAGTCTATTTCTCCATTGAAATAGGTCCATCTGTCTCCCTTTCCCTTTCCGTAGCCACTGTCATGAACGATTCATTACCTTTTCAAAGTGGTCTTCCCATAGTTTCTTTCCTTTCCACCAATACACTAAGCACAGAGTGACCAAAAAATATTCCTTGAAAGCACAGTTTATCATGTCATTTTCTTCTGCTTTAAACAATGAATAAACAAACCCTATCTAAAAAAAGAAAATTCCCACAGTATGCCATTTGAGAATCTTCAAAGTCAAGACTCACCTTGCCTTTTAAATCATTTTTTCTACTACTCAACCACATGTGTATATACACAAGATTCCAGGTTCTTTGATTCATTAATTACTCAAATGTCTTACTCCAATATTTTTGCTAATACCACTTAGCTAGAATGCTCTCGTCCATCCCAACTCTGCCAACCCAAATCCTATACAACCTGCAAGATCTAGCTGAAATTCAGCTTTTTTCATCAAGCACGCTTTGAGCCCTGCAACTGAAAATGATCACTGTCTCCTCCTCTCTCTCTTATAATTTGAAATCTGATTCTTTGTGTAGCTGCTCTATTTGCACGACGGGATTATAAACTCTTTTGCAGTTATCGTATCTTCCTCATCTTTGTTATATTCTATAGAATCTAGAATAGTGTTTTGCATATAATTGATGCTCAATATGAATGAAGTTTCCAGGGGTAAGAAGAAGAAAAGGGTTAGAGTAAATAGAAACAAATTACTAGTGATAAGCATCTGAAGGGTCAGCAGTCACAGAAGACAAAAAAAAAGCAATATACAGGAAAAAATAAGAGAGGATGAGTAACAATACGGAGTGTCTCTTACATTGCAGGTAACTGTCTCTCCAATTAAATTATAAATTCTCTAAAGGCAAGAAACATAGATAGCTTTCCTCTTGCATTCCTCCCATAGCGCCAAACACACAGCAGGCAGTAAATAAATGTTTGCTGAATCCACATAAGAAAGAAGCAGAGGACAAATTAGAGAAATCGTGATGTAATATAAAAAAGTAAATGCTTTTATAAGACTCTAGAAATAACCAGGATATAATGGAGGTATGGGAAGAAAAGAACAGACAAGAATGTGTTTAGTGGGGCAGTTGCCAGAAAAGTTTCCACAGCATTAGTTTCTCATAGGACTAACAGAGATCTCTCTACTCTCCTCATTTTACAGAGGAAAAACTTGGGGCACAGAGCATTTAAAAGATTTCCCCAGGGACAGAGACTGAGCAAGTGGCAGAACTATGGCAACTCCTAACCAGGTTTCCTAGTTTCTAGTTAAAAGCTCTTATACGTGCTTTAGGGGAAAAAAAATCAACAAATAGAATGAGAATTATTTGGATCACAAACGTTTTATGGTATTTAGTTAATAACAGATAGTTTCTAAATTATAACCCACACACACAAGCCATACTTGTAGCTCTTCTGCTCCAAGTCTTCCCCAGCAGATACAGTGACATAACAAGGGAAGGGATAATGTAGAAATGGGTTCCAGAAACTTGGAAGGAAAAGAAGAAACCGTTCCTTCCTAATCAAGGGACGGCTGACAGCTGACAGGATGAGCAGATGGTATTTAAAACACCTGACTCCTCCTCCTCTACAGCTGTTTGCCCATACATATCAGGGAAAATGCTAAAAGGGTGAATGGTCCTTATGGACATAACTGTAAAAACTGATACATGTTAAGAACCCTGAGATTTGAAAGACTTGTACTGATCCATTAAGGACTTGTGACCTGCTGAATTGAGGGAGAGTTGTGGAGCTTCTTATAAAATCAGGGGCTTATACTAACTGATCTCTGAAGACCCCTTCTTTTCTGGTTTTCTGGATTCTATGTTGCTTTTTTTTTTTTTTTTTTTTTTGCTTGAGGAAGATTAGCCCTGAGCTAACATCTGTGCCAATCTCGCTCCACTGTATACACAGGTCACCACCACAGCATGGCTGATGAGTGGTATGGGTCTGCACCTGGGATCCAAACCTGCGAACCTGGGCGGCCAAAGTGGAGTGCACCGAACTTAACCACTATGCCACGGGGCCAGCCCCTCTATTTTTTTTTATAAAGGGGAAAAATTTAGTACAATAACTCATACAGTAACAACATCCTACATCTTGCAAAAAATGTTTCTGCCTGAAGATACTATGAGCAAGTTCAAATTGTACAATACTTATCTCTTTTACTATTCAGGAATAGGCAGGTTGCTTTGGCTAACACATTCAAGACCAAAACATACCAAAAAAGGAACAGGATGTTGAAAGTGGGACAGTTTAAGACAGCTGGAGATTAAGAAAGCCCAAATACATTCTAATACAGTGGAAACAACTCAGGCTTTGTAGCCAGACATATTTAAGTTCGAATTCCAGCTCTGCCACTAGCTGACCAACTGACACAATACAAGTCATTTAACTGTTAAGCCTCAGTATTCTCATCTGTCAAAGATAATAGCACTGATCTTTCAGATTTTTTTATGAGGATTAAAGGCAACACATGCATTATTTCCAACATTATGGCCAGTATATTATAGGCACTTGACAAATGTAGCTATTACTATTAAATACAAATAGAATTTTTACTAGGAAAGCATCTAGTAACATGCGTAGAATGACAAAACAGTATAGCAATGGTAGTCACAAGAACACACAAAGAAGAGTAACAGGAAAACAAAAAATAAATACACATATACCTACATGAGAGCCAGCCCAGGCATAACATGAACAACTGGTCTGGGCTCCCCCTCCTGCCGTAACAAAAAACTTCAGGTTAGTTGTCCTCACTGATCTACCAGGAAAGATTTGCTTCCAAAACAGAAGTACACTTACTTCTTGTCTTCTCAACATATTGTAAAACCAAGATATGAAGTAGTGAGACATGATACTTGGTATCTAGGTTACAGAATTAAATCACTCTAGTCACTGAATCTTACACTACAGCTGTCATAAAATGTGACACACACAACCCGAGGCATTCTAGAACACTAAGTCAACATTATACAATTATATTATTTAGTTAAAATTATACTCGACAATGCAAACAGTAAATCATACAGTTCTTTCTGGTTAACGACAACACATGTGGGAACCCATGCTTTTGTAATATATTCCTAATTATTTTTTTCATACAACCAATTAAAGTTCTAAATAAAAAAAAGTTACGTATTTAGCTAATATCACTAAACAACTCTCCTACAGGTGCTTTATTTTAGCTTAATTTAGAATGTGCTCTATATGAAATTTCAAAAATTGAATATATCTGTTCAGACTCTAATATGTATACAGGGAGGAACTGGTTCAGACTTCCAAAGCTAGGCTATAAGAAGCCGTGCTGTTTCCACTCTTGGAGTCCTGAGCTGCCCTGTGAGAAATCCAACTATCCTGATGAGGAGATCATGTGCAAAGGCCCCAAGACACCATGGAGAGAGGAGCTCAGCTCACCATCTAGTCATCCCCGACAAGGCAATAGGCATGTAACTGAAGTCACCCTGGACCCAAGAGACAAGACCAGCCACCAACTGAACACCACGGAGCAACCCCAGCCAACTCCACATGAAGCACAATCACCTAGCCAATCCTGCTGGCATTTCTGACACACAAAATCATCAGATAGAAGAAAATGGTTGCTGTTTTAAGCTACCAAGTTTTAGGTTAGTTTGTTACACAGCAATAAATAATGCAGCCTTTACAAAGTCTTCTTACAGTCAATGAAAAAATTATTTTGGGTAAATTATGTATGTATGAGACATGCACTGACTTCAGAGAAACATTAAAATAGAATTCGTCTTATAAAACACACTGATATTTTAAACTCTAAGAGTGAATGGCTAGAATAAAGATGCTTAGCAATATATAATGTCAGAGTTATAAAGAAAATCAAACACCTCAAAATTATTTCCTCCCTTAGCTTCTGTGATACTGCATAGCTCAGTTTTCCTTTCTAATTCCCATGAATGCTACACTTCAAACAATGCTCTCTCCCCAGAACTCTTTTATCTCTTTATTGAAATCCTACTACACTGATCTTCAAAGTTGCTCTCAAACATCCCCTCCTCTCTCCTGCAACCTTTCTTTCTTTCTTTTTTTTTTAGTGAGGAAGATTGGCCCGGAACTAACATCTATCGCTAATCCTCCTCTTTTTGCTGAGGAAGATTGTCCCTGAGCTAATGTCTGTGCCCATCTTCCTCTATTTTCTATGTGGGACGCCACCACAGCATGGCTTGATGAGCAGTACATAAGTCCACACCTGGGATCCAAACCCATGAGCCGTGGGCCACAGAAGCAGAGCACATGAACTTACCCACTACACTACCAGGCCAGCCCTTTTCTCCCTTAATATCTGCCTGCCTCCACTACCACTAGTACCACCACTACTCTCTATTTGTCTTGTGGCATTTAACTTACTGCACTAAATATTATAATTACTTTTTCTAATATCCTGATTGTTTAAGTTACTTGAAGACAAAATACTGTATATTATTGATTCTGTCACTTTTAACACCTACCACAGCATCAAAGTATTAAAAATGTTTGTCAAGGTCAGCCCCAAGGCATAGTGGTTAAGTTTGGCATGCTCTGCTTCAGCATCCTGCATTCACAGATTAGGATCCCAGGCGCAAATCTACACCACTTGTCAGCCATGCTGTGGCAGCAACCCACATACAAAGTACAGGAAAATTGGCACAGATGTTACCTCAGGGCTAAACTTCCTCAGAAAAAATAAAAGTAAAAATATTTGTTGAGTTGAATAGTTATACTTTGCTAATAGAGATCCTGGATTTCAAAGAAAAACAGTGCTTGAAGTACCACACAGAAATCACTTCCTGAATATTACAAAGTATCTTACTGTAATTCAGTCTGTTCCTGATTACAAGTAATTGATAACCTTTCACTGCTATAAAGTTATATACCCAATTATCAAGTATATGTAGAAAAACAAAAAGCTTTCTTATATACCAGTAACAATCAGGAAAAAAAACTCCCCCAAATAAAACAAACACCAGAGGAAAACTCATAAGCTGTATTAAATATCAATAAATTTTATGGAGACAGAATATAAGAATAGGTAAAGATACACATGCAGCTTTTAAGTATAAAGATAACTGTAATGATTAGAATTTGCTCCTAAGTTAACCAATAAATTTAATGACAATCCCTAGGGGATTGTGGAGGGTGAGGGAACTTTACAAAATAATTCTCAAGTTAATCAAAAAGGAAAACTAAGGGGCTGGCCCCGTGGCCAAGTGGTTAAGTCTGTGTGCTCCACTTTGGTGGCCCAGGGTTTCGCCAGTTCGAATCCTGGGTGCAGACATGGCACCGCTCATCAAGCCATGCTGAGGCGGCATCCCACATGCCACAACTAGAAGGACCCCCAACTAAAAATATACAACTATGTACCAGGGGGCTTTGGGGAGAAAAAGGAAAAATAAAAAAATCTTTTAAAAAACAAAAGGAAAAATAAGAGTAAGGAAACTCTGATCCAAAGCTTATAAACCAAAATTTTCAAAATGTACCATAAACCTAAATGTAAAACCTAAAACCATAAAGTTTCTAAAAGAAAACCTGTGTGACCTTATGTGACAAAGCTCTCTTATTTAAGACACAAAAAGTACGAACCATAAATGAAAGAAATTATACAGTGGACTTCATCAAAATTAAATTTTTCTGCTGTGAAAAAGCATAAAGGACAACATTCAGAGAATGTAAAGCCACCGAATGGGGGAATACACTTGCAAAATACTTATCTGATAAAGAATCTGTACACAGAATATGTGAAGAACTTGTACATACAATATGTAAAGAACTTTCACAATTTAATAATAAGAAAACACCCAGTAAGAGACAATCTGAACAGAAACTTCACCAAAGAAGAGATAGGGATGAAAAACTAGCACATAAAAAGATACTCAACATCACTAGTCATTAGAGAATTGCAAATAAAAACTACAATGAAATACTACTACTTATCCACTAGGATGGCTCAAATTTTGTAAACTGACAATATCAAGGGCTGATGGGAATGCAAAACAGTACAGCCACTTTAGAAAAGTGTGTCAGTTTCTTATGAAGTCAAACATACACTTACCATACAACCCAGCAATTCCACTTCTAGGTATTTACTCAAGAGAAATGAAAACACACATGCACCCCGAGATGTGTATGTGAATGCAGCAGGAGTGTTCATAATCATCAAAACTAGAAACAATGCAAACTCCCACCAACTAGCAAGTGGAAAACAAACTGCGGTGTCTCCATACGACGAGCTACTCAGAGATAAAAGCAACGAGCTGATGAATGCAAACACTGACAAATCTCAAAAGCAACGTGTTAAGTCAAAGAAGCCAAACACCAAACAGTTAGACGTTGTATGATTCAACTCATATGACAGTTTGGAAAAGACAAAACTCTCGGAACAGAAACAGATCACCCCTGGGACCAGAGGCAGTGGGACAGCACTGAGTGGCAGGTGACAGCAATCTGCATCAAGACTGTGCTAGTGGTTACTACGTACACTTACCAAAACTCATAGGACTGTATACCCAAAAAGAGCAAATTTTATGTAAATTATACCTCAATAAGCCTGATATTTTAAAAAGCCAGGAAAATTCTGAAAACAAATATGGATGCAGGGGAGCCTTCCCCTCGAGATACCAAAATCTCCTCTAAAGATACAGCAATGACAAGAGTGTTACTTGAGCAGAAATGACCTGAGACAGATAAATGTAAAGAACTGAGAATCTAAAAACAGGCCCAAGCACACGTGATTTTTGGTATATGATAAAAGCTGGTGTTCTACATCTGTATGGAAAGAAGAACTATTCAATAAATAGTGTGAAAAACTATCAAGGGGCCGGCCCCGTGGCCGAGTGGTTAAGTTTGCACACTCTGCTTCGGTGGCCGAGGGTTTCGCCGATTTGAATCCTGGGCGAGGACATGGCACCACTCATCGGGCCATGCTGAGGCAGCATCCCACATACCACAACTAGAAGGACCCGCAACTAAAAAATACACGACTATGTACCAGGGGTCTTTGGGGAGAAAAAGGAAAAATAAAATCTTTAAAAAAAAAAAAAAACCTATCTAACTATTGGAACAAAATTAATTTGGATAGGGGCCAGACCGGTGGCTAGTGGTTAAGTTCACACACTCTGCTTCGGTGGCCGAGGTTTGCAGGTTTGGATCCCAGGCACACATCTATACATCACTCATCAAGCCAAGCTGAGGTGGCATCCCACATACAAGATAGAGGAAGACTGACATAGATGTTAGTTCAGGGCCAATCTTCCTCACCAAAAAAAATTTAAAAAAAATTTAATTTGGATTTCTACCTAATTTTAAGTCTAAATAAATGCCAAATAGAGCAAAGATTTCCATTTACAGTGCCATTACAGATTCTGTAAACAAACTTGGATTAAAAACATAATGTACTGATAAGCTTCCTCAAAAAAGCTTATAACCTCAAAAAACAAACCTTATTGATAACCTCAAAAAAATGAGGTTAGAGTATACAAAATGGCAATTCTGATAACTCAGTGTTAGTGAAACACAGTTCAATTAGTATTACCCACACAGTTCACCTGCCTCTTGCGCTCACTTGACAACATGCCCAATGTCTGCAAGCTGCTGGTCAACTTCTCCTCCCATTATCACCTTTCTGGTGTTCTCACTTTGAAATACCTGCCAACATTTTCTTGAGTGACACCAGACCTCTCTTCTGAGCAGGCAAAAAGGGCTGGAATATAGTGCAACTCATTCATTTCCCAAACAGTTATCGAGTACCCAGAGGCTGAGGGCCTCACCGGAAACAAGATCATCACAGGCCCAGATTCCACAGAGCTTACAGTCTAGTGAAGAAGATGACAAACAAGTGATTCAAATGAAGTGAAGAGGGGCCGGCCTGGTGACACAGCGGTTAAGTGCGCACGTTCTGCTTCGGCAGCCCAGGGTTCACCAGTATGGATCCCGGGTGCAGACATGGCACCTCTTGCCAAGCTATGGTGTGGTAGGCGTCCCACATAGAAAGCAGAGGAAGATGGGCACGGATGTTAGCTCAGGGCCAGGCTTCCTCAGCAAAAAGAGAAGGATTGGCAGCAGTTAGCTCAGGGCTAATCTTCCCCAAAAAAAAAAAAAAAAGTGAAGAAAGTCAGGACAGAAGTGCAAAGGGATGTGGGAAGAGACAGCAAGCAGACCTCACCTGCTCCAGGGAGTGGCAGAGGCCTCCCTTCAAGCTGAGTCTTCACGGATGCTAGCTGTGAGCAGGGTGGAGTAGAAGCGTGGAACTAGGCAGGAAAGGATAATGGGTGCAGCAAGCGCCAGGCAGCAGGAGCACTGAGAAGCCCAAGCGCTAACCAAGGATAGGCCCAGCCAGAGCCTGGGAGGGCATTTTAAGGAATGTGAATATCATTTCATAATCAAATGGGACATGATCAAATATGCACTTAGATCCCTAGTTAGCACTTAGGCTGAAGCATGAAGAATGAGTTGAAAGATCACAGATCTGGAAGGAGGGAGCCCAATAACGAGGCAGTTATACAGTAATCCAGGCTAGAGATAAAAGTAATTCGAACTAAGACTAGTGGAAAGGACAGAGTGAAAGCAGAGAGATATGAAAGACAGTGGCTACAAGTGATAAGACTTGGCTACAGGCTGGATGAAGGTCAAGTGTAGAATCCAGTTTTCAAGCTTGAGCCTCCAGACATATGATGGCACTGAGATACGGAACATATACAGCAAGACAAATTTGGGTAAGGAAAACTATGAGTTTTGAACACAATAATTTTACAGTTCTATGGGACATCTAATAGTGGTTACAGTCAAAGGAGGCAGTTGAATATATGGATCTAAAACTCTGGACTGAGCAAAGATTTGGGGAATGCTAACAACAGACACTAGAAAACTAAGAGTGAATAGCAAAGCTGGAAAGAAGAGTAACGTAAAAGGGTCCAAAACTAAACCAAAAGCTAAAATAGCAGCAGCAGAGATAAGGAAAATGGCGGGGAGGCCAGAAGTGGGAGGACAAATGGAAAGTAACTTGTTAAACCAGAGTAAAGGTTAACAGACCTGCCTAATCTTGGTTTTTTAGACGCCTTTTAAAGGTTGTGAACAGCTGGTTACCTAAGAACTAAGAGAGGACCTGAGATTATCTGCAACTCACAGAAAAAGCAACTGTTGCAGTCTGCCACTGTAAAGAGACTTTTAAAAGGGTCCCCTCCACACACATATACTGCAGCACACACACTAAATGAACAGAATCGCCCATATATAGTACAACATTTTTAAAGATTTTATTTTTTCCTTTTTCTCCCCAAAGCCCCCTGGTACACAGTTGAACACTTTTAGTTGTGGATTCTTCTAGCTGTGGCACGTGGGATGCTGCCCCAGCATGGCCTGATGAGCGGTGCCATGTCCGCGCCCAGGATCCAAACCAGTGAAACCCTGGGCCACCGCAGTGGAACATGTGCACTTAACCACTCGGCCGGCCCCTAGAACAACATTTTTAAATCTTACCCACTGACTCACCACTGAGTGGAGTTGCATCTGATAACAGAACTCTAGTATAAGGTACTTGCCTACATCTCACACACACATCCATCTTTTCAAACCAGTTCTCCTACATGCCTACCCACATTTTTCAATGATATGCTTATTCTCTCCATCTGAAACCATAAAATTATATATAAATCTCCCTTTCTTGCAACATATTTGATAATCATGATGCCATAATATATATTCCCTCCCAAAATCTTTTCCTTTCCGTGTCCAGGAGTACCAATGGTTTCATCACTATTTGCCTACCATATTTCTATATCCATCCAATATCCCTGTCTCTAACACTTCTCTCAACCAATCCATCCTACACAATGCCAGCAAATTAGTCTGAACTCCTTATCCTGGCAAATAGAGGGCAGACTGCGGCAGACTTTCAACTGCCATGCCGTCCTATCTCCCAACTTTGCACAAAATCACCAAGCCCAGCCAAATGGTTCTGTTCACAGACCAGTGAAGGTGCCAGGCATACTCCTGTCTCTACAACCTTGTTCACACCATTCCCCCTGCCTAAGAAGCCTGTCTCCATCACCTCCATTTACCTAAGTCCTACTCTTCCATGAAAGCCCAGTTCCTTTATTTGGGAAACTCTCACAACGCAAGGTACAATTCTAGAGGAAGGCAATCTAAAACATTAACACAGTCAGCACAGTGGTTTAGAGCCGGAGCTCTGAAGTCAAACCATCTAAAGATCTAAAACCCAGATTTACTACTCATTTTATATCCTTGCATCTGCTTTCCAGAATATTGCTCCACGTCAAACCAGTCAAAGTGGCTCTGAATTAGTTAATATCTGAAGAAAATGTATACCCTCTCTATAAAAAAGCTAAAAAGAGGAGATACTTAAATTTGCAATGCCAAGAGGATAAATAAAATTAATTTCTTAATAAAAAAGCAGTATTTTTCACTTCAAACCAATCACTGAGTGCCAGGCAAGATCATAAAATGATGCCTGCACTGAAGGAACTGATATAATCTAGTAGAATGGGAATTCATATAGGTATACAGTTAATTTATATTAACCAATAGAGAACGTTATGGAATAGAGATGATAATTTTGAAATATATATAGTATTTAACACACTATACTCATGTATACAGTTGGCCCTCCATATCCACAGTTCACGTCCATGAATCAAGAGGCCTAGGATGGTTGCGTCTGTACTGAAGTGTGTGTACAGATTTTTTTTTGTCATGATTCCCTAAACAATATGACAACTATTTACATAGCACTTATATGGTATTAGGTATTACAAATAATCTAGAGATGATTTAAAGTGTATGGGAGGATGTGCACAGGTTATATGCAAACACTACACCATTTTATATAAGGGACTTGAGCATCTGCAGATTTTGGTACGGGGGGGGGGTAGGATCCTGGAACCAACCCCCCCCAGGTACCAAGGGGGATACCAAAAAAATCTACAAGATAACAGGTATGTTGAACTGGTATTTTCAAAAAGTTAATGTCATATGAAAAAAAAAGTGAGGACAGTTCTAGATTAAAATAGACCAAACAGATGTAGTGTGTTTGGGGCACAATGGGGGAACTGGGAGTAACCAGAAGAATTTTTACACGGACTGGCTATATGATTATTTTAAGTGTTTTAATGTTATTGTGATTATGTAGTTACCTTTAGGAAATGAAGCTGAAATATTTAAGAATGAAGTATCATGATGTCCAAAATTTACTTTCAAATGATTGAGTGCACATATATGATAAAATATTAACAGATGTTGAATCTACGAGGAAAATCTACAAGAGCTCATTGTGTTGTTCTTTCAAGTTTTCTATATGCTTAAATTTTTTATAATAAAGTTACGAAAAAAGAAATAACTTGGAAAATTTTTTAAAGTTCCTCTCTACTTTCTACTTTCCTATTGACTGCAGTCTAAAAGGAAAAAATTTAATTAACTGTCACGCTGTGTAGTTAGGCTCAGACCCTGGCAGGGACGGGGTTGATTCAAATTCTTTACACATTAGCTATGCAACTCTGAGCACGCTAGGAAAAACTCTGGGCTTTAATCTAAAAATACTGAGATAATACCATGGCATATGGCACTCAATAAAGGCCTTTTCTTTCCCCTACGAAACCCCAATACTTTACTTCCTATGCTTAAGTGGCTGATGAACACTGACTTCACAAGTATCTGCTTCAATTAGTTATCATGGGGGAGTTTGCTTACTCAGATTACTTACTTTTCTGATACTAAAGAGTTAACCTAACCCTTAGGCACTACTGGTGGGAATGCAAAATGGTGGAACCACTATGGAAAATAGTCATGGAAAACAGTTCCTCAAAAAAATTAAAAATAGAATTACCATATGATCCAGCAATTCTACTTCTGGGTATATACCCAAATGAATTGAAAGCAGGGACTCAAACAGGTATCTGTAAACCTATGTTCATAGCAGCATTATTCACAATAGCCAAAAGGTAGAAGAACACAAGTGTCCATCAGGGGATGGATGGATAAACAAAATGCGGTATATACCTAAAACAGAATATTATTCAGCCTCAAAGAGGAAATTCTGACACGTGCTGCAACACGGATGAACCTTGAAGACACTATATTAAATGAAATAAACCTGTCACAAAGGACAAATACTTTATGATTCCACTCATATGAAGTACTCAGAGTAGTCAAATTCATAGAGACAGTAGAATGGTGGTTGCCAGGGGCTGGGGGAGAGGAGGAAGAGAAAAAGGGGGTTATTCTTTAATGGGAATGGACTTTGAGAAGATGCAAAAGGTTCTGGAGATGGATGGTGGTGATGGTTGCACAACAATGTGAATGCGCTTAATGCCACTAAACTACACGCTTTAAAAATAGCTATAATGGCATATTTTATGTTATGTGTATTTTACCATAATTTTAAAAAATAATTTTTTTTTAAAGTTAACCTAAAAAATACATAAGTAGGGCCAGCCCAGTGGTGTAGCAGTTAAGTTCTTGCATCCTGCTTTGGCAGCTTAGGGTTCATGTGTTCAGATTCCAGAACGGACGTAGCACTGCTTGTCAAGCCACAATGTGGCAGCATCCACATTAAATAGAAGATGATTGGCACAGATGTTAGCTCAGCAACAATCTTCCTCACACACACAAAAATTTATACACACACACACACACACATATAAGCATATCTATTCCAGAAGAAGATATATTAAATTGTTAATGATAGCTTGAGAGTGGGGGAGAATTTCAATCCTTAAAATATACACATGCATTGTTGAAATTTCATAAGCATTATTAGTTCAGTAATGGAAAAAATTTCAATCCTAGTTATTTTTGTGGTGAAATGATATATGTTGGGAATATGCTTTAAAATGGTAGAGCAAAAAATATAAAACTAAGTGGAGGAGTGGAAATGAAACATGAATTGTAAAATGTTGATAGTTGAAGTAGGGTGATGGGTAGACCCAGAATTCATACTACTATTCTGGTTTCTTTTGTATTAATTAAAATTTTTCATGATAAAAAGCTAAATATTTTCAATCTACAATCCAAAAAAAATAATATGTACAATGTAACGTTTAATGTACCTTCAAAAATGAAAATGAAGTCATAAAAATATTAGTTTAGTTGGTAAGAATGCACTTTTATTACTGATTCTCCTTAATCACACAAATGCAGAAAGATTTTATGTAAGCCACAATATTTCATCATAATTCTTTTTACTCTAACACAAATTAAGTATCATTATTTTTTCAATATCCTAAAGTAGTTTACCAGAGGTTCAAGTCCTGGGCACAGACCTACACCACTCATCAGCCATGCTGTGGTGGCAACCCACATATAAAGTGGAGGATGACTGGCACAGATGTTAGCTCTGGGTTAATCTTTCTCAGCTAAAAAACACAAAACGTATGCTTCATACTAATACACACCACAAATTCCTAGAAACAAAGATACCAATGGAAAAACTGTACAAGTTATACCTATCCATGAATTCAGTGAAAATAAATGTCTTCAATGTATTGGGTAGGAAAGAAGGGTTAGGAACTAATATCCCTTACAAATGCCTACAATATGCTAGGTTCATATAATTCTAATAACCATGGCATGAAAAGGTATCCTTATATAATAGCTAAGTAAGGGCTCAAAAAGATTAAGCGGCTTGACCAATGTCACCCAAAGAGGAACAAATCAAAAAAGGCTAAAATTTAAGATCTCTTCTTGAAAAATATAACTAAGCAACAGGAAGAAAAAGAAATGGAAACATAAATTCCATCCTTGATGTAACTAGGAGATATATATAGTAACTGAAACCTGAAATACAATGTATCAAGATAGAAAGCTCATGGTGGAACAGTAAATGACTTAGCATAAGAGAAGACAGTTAATCCAAGTCCCTACAGAAAGAGATAATGACAATCCTATTCACTCTGTAGTATCCCAGAAAGGCTTAGAAATTAGAGACACTGGAAGAGGCAAGAGGGCAGAACCAACCTCCTCCTCCCCACCCCACCCCCCACATTCCTAAGGGAATCAGAAGTATGGTCTCCATCCAAACTAAATCAGAGTGGCTCCAGGCTCAGGGGTGTCCCTCACAGAAAAAAGAAGTGAAATGCTGATACGAAAACAGGGAGAATAAGTGAAAATTTATAAACTGAATGGTGAGACTTGCAAGCTTTCTCTCCCCGCTCAGTACTAGAACCTTGCCATCTAAACTCACTACCTCTGCCAATCCCCTCCCCTTTCTCCATTATTCCACTGAGACAGACAGACAAATGAAGGACCTTTATCTGAAGAAGCTGAAAGTCTTCTTACCACGATCCAGAGAAAAGAAATAAAGATGAACATGTGAGAGTTCATGAGTCACTAAGCCATGCTCATGCACGCCCAGGGAGCTTTCAATCAGTTGTGGAATTTTCTCCTGAATATGAAGGAACTGCTAAGGATCACACAGATCTGAAGAAAGCCTCCAACGAAAAGAAAGAGACCAAAACAAACAGGAAAAAAGTTAGAGGAACCAAAACAGCGCAAGAAACAGAAGAACATGTCAAAGAAATTATAATTAATATCCTTGAAGAGATAACAGAAGATGCCGTACCCATGAAAAAGGAACAAGATGCTGTAATACAGGAACAAAGAACAGGAGCTCATAAAACATTTTTTCAGGGGATAGCTGAAATTTTAAAATTCAGTGAAAGGGTTGAAATCTCGCAGATAGTAGAACAAAAGACAACATTTGGAGGTCAAATTTTTCAACATCAACATTGGAAGGCAGGCAGCAAGGGAACACCTCCAAACTTTTGAGCGAAAATGAGTTCCAATATAGCGATCTCTCAACAGCTAGTCAAGTCTGAGGATAAAAATAAAATCCCCCAAAACTGATTTCCCATGCACTCTTTCAGAGTAATATTAGGGGAAATCAAAATGAAGGAATAAACCAAAAGGAAGGCATGGGATCCAGAAAAAGGAACTCAACAAAAGTGAAAGAAATTCCCAGAACAAGAGCTGAGGGCAGTCCCAAGATGACAGCTCTGCAACAGGCCTGGAGAGAGAACAATCCAGACAAAAGCAGGAAGGCTGGCAGCTACGGAAGGGACGACTGCAGGGGCCATGGACGCCTAAGTTTATCGGACAGACCTGACCACGCGGAAAACTGCACTGAGAAGCATTTTATGGAGCTGCTGGAGGGTATAAAAGACTTTGCCGGACAAAACTAAGCAAATGAAAAACGGAGGCACGAAAAACACAAGGTTACACAAGAAAATGAAATCACTATAAACGACAAGCTCAGTAGTGACAAATATTTGTTCATAATGGTAAAAATAATATCAATTTAACCTAAAGTTGTGGAATAATATTAGAAAGATGGGGGAAAGTCTAGTTTGAAAAATCTTCGAACATCTATCCCTTTAAAATCACTGACATCTACATACCTCAAATTATTCAGTTCTAAGAAAAGCCTCTATTTTCATTAGAGTTAAATTCTGTAACTAGACTTTCAAGGCAAAAATTCAGTGACATGCTCTGGCTTCGTCTTGGGATACTTCACAGGGTCATTCTAAGGGAAAAACGTTGAATGCAAAGCAAAAACACTAACAAAAATCAGAAGATCTACACAATTTATTGGTTACTGGCATCAGTTAAGGCACTGTCATCTAATAATAACACGTCTGTTCTGCTGTTTACTATATAACCCTAATGCTGGACGCCTTCAGTACATGTCACCTTCACCTTCCACGTTTACTAACTCATCAATTTCTTCAGTCTTACAAGAAAATGGGCTGTGAACCCTTCAGTTGATTACATAAGCACCAAAACCTAGTTATTTTCTAGTTTTAAAAATCTAAAATGTTCTGCACTTTTTCTTTTTCTAAGAAATAAATGTAACTTTTATTTGATGACTCAGGCTATAATGGAAGTCAGCCACAGCACTCTGCCCAGACGGCCCCAGAGTTTTCAGTGTGTAAGACATCAGCCCCTGTGTTAAACCAGCCTAGACTGGTACGCTTCTATAATTCTCCTGTTCATCACTTTTAACTTTCCAATCTACTGTCAATGATCTTCCCTCTATCTGGACTGACCCACCCTTGGGTTGACACTGAAAAGCAACCCTTCTCTTTGATTTTTCGTTTTCCTTCAATAAAATATCAGCATTTCCATCAGAAAAATGTCAATTTTACAATAGTGTTAATACGGAGTCACTACTCAAAGAAACCTACATAGGTCACGGAAAAACACCTTTCTCGAATCTTAATGTAAAAGCTATCACTGCTTATATTCAGTCTTAATAATAAGCTGTAGTCTTCAAAAAGAGGATTCTAAATGTAACCGAAAAGACTAGAAAAATCTCTCTTTAACAGCCAACTCATTTTAGGGGCTATGTATGTGCTCCATATTTTATGTTACAATTGTTAAAGAAAGCTTACTTATCTTCGGCCATTCCAACACACCGACAATGTGAGACCCATATTCACTGACGCGCTCAAAGAACTTAGAAGAGCGAATACACTGTTTACACATCACAAAGAAAGCTGATACCGAGCTACAAATGCACAGACGCTCGGGCATTTACAACTTTTAAATGTAACCATTAAAACTAAACAGCTTTAAAATACTGACCACCTAGAATTCCAAGCGAAAAGTCACACAAATTCCATCCTCAACACCCCTTTCCTAGAAGCCACGGCCTCCCGAGCTGAGGTCTCCACCTCGTGCAGCAGTCCCTGACGGCCACGCTTCGATGTCAAGCTGTGCTGCAGGCAAACATCCGGGAACAGGTAACACTGTTGCCACAGACTCTTGCGCAGCGTTTGCAAAAACTGTGAACACAGCCACTCTGATTCCGACAGACAGGAATGTTTCACGATTTTATCTACCATTCGATTAGCAAGGCTAAACCTGCTTGACATCTCATTTTTCCTAAAAAGCAGAAAAAATACTTTGTACTGTGGGTCAGTGTACATTTATGATCAAGATCATCGGGGGCTTTAAGCTTTGGATCAGAGATCGAGTTTGCAGCCGGTCTCTATGCTGAACCACTGTCAGATCACTGTGTACCAGTTCTTAAATAGGCAGGACCATCTACTGCAAACAAACACTTGCAGACAATCAACACGACCAGCCTACGTTTTCAAAGAACACTGTCTGGCCGCGTCTGAAAAGGACGTTTAAGGCTTTGCCTTCTCGTGATGCTAAAACACCTCGCAGCCACTAGACCTGGCCCCAAACACGTCAACGCTCCTGCCTCCATCATTTGCTGCAGGAAAAAAAAAAGAATATGGCTGAAAACCGCTTCCGAAGAGCGGCGTCTCGCCCGGGACCACTGCGAACACACGGACGCGGGGCGGTCCCGCACAGCCCGCGTTCCCTAATAGGGACGGGAAGCCGCGTCCCCGGCAGCTCCGGGGCTCTCCACACCCCTTTTCGGACAGCGTCTCCCAGCGCGGGAGCCGGGGGCACGGGAGCGCATTCGCGATCGCACCTCCGCGGTCCACCGCTCCCCTGAGCATCGCCCGCCGCCAGGCCGGACCCTCCCACGCCCCGGGCCCGGCCCCGCAGGGCGCGCGCGCGAGCAGGAACCGCGCGCAAAGCAAGAGGCGCGGCCATGGCCCCCGCGGCGACCGCGACGACAAGCTCCATTTCCTGTCCCCACGGGGGCACCCCGGAGCCGCCGAGCCCCGCCCCCCGCGCCCCCTCCCCGCGGCGCCCGACCCACCTCGCGGCGGCGGCGGCCCCTCGCCGTTCTCCTCGCGGGCGGCGCCGCGCTCGCCCGGGCCGTGCCGCCGGCGCTCGCGCTCGCGCCGCTCCTTGGGTCTGCGCGGCCTGGCGCGCGCGGCGGCGGCGGCGGCGGCGGCGGCCGGCAGCAGCAGGCGGGGCGGCGGCGCGGGCGGCAGCGCGGGGGGCCCCGGCGGCTTGCGCGGCGGCGGCGCCGAGGCCGCGGAGGCCGCGCCAGCGGGGAAGGCGCAGCCGCTCCGCGCGGGGGCCGGGGCCGAGGCGGCCGGCAGCGCGGCGAGGCTCCAGGGCGCCGGGCCGCCGCAGCCCTGAGGCGAGGGCGCCGCGGGCGGCTGCCGGCCGTGCCCGCCGCTGCCGCCCTCGCCGTTCAGCCTGCGCGGCGCCTTCTTCTCCTCAGCGCGGCCCTTCTTGGCGGACACAGGGCCCGGCGCGTCCCGGGAGGCGGGCTGCAGCTTGCCGCACGGCTCCCTCTCCGCGGCCGCGGCGGCGGCGCCGTGCGCGGGGCCCGGCGGCTCCGCCATCTTGCGCTCCCGTTGTATTTACTCGCTCGGCTCCGGGCGCGGGCCGGGGCGGGGCGCGGTGGGGCGGGGCGGGGCGTCGTCCGGCCTCCGCGGGCCGCCGCGCTGAGGGACCCTTCCAGCAGCCAATCGGAGCGCGCGTCTCAAGCCCAGGGGGCGGGGCTGCCCGGCGCCCCCGCGCTGGAGGTCACGGCGCGGCGGGGCGCGGCCATGGCCCGGCGCGCCGCGGGGGAGGGTCTCCGCGTGTCGCCCGAGAGGCTCGGGAAGATCTCCCCCGACGCCCCGCGGCCGGCCCCAGAGGCGGCCCCGGCCCGGGAGGCGCTCATCTCCGCCTGGACCGCTTCGTCCTGCATCCCTTTCTCTTCCTGTCTCCCTGGGGTCCCCTGGGTCCCTGCCTGCCTCTTCGCGCTCCGAAAAGCCGAGTTTCGCAGATACTCAGCTCGGAGGAGGACGTTTTGCCGGGAAGTAGGTGCTTTCTTGTTAAGCGGCGGTCGATCGATGGGAGGGGCCAGAAGTCGCTAGGTGTCCGGACAAGATTGTCACTGTCGCTGAGATCGTCAGCTCTAGTGCTTGGAGGCGGGTGACCTCCTGCAAGCCTAGAACTTTGGGATTACTTCCGAGCTTGAAGGTAAGCCTCTCCCTGGAGAATTCTTAACTTTGGGGATTGGACCCTTAAAGGTTTTCATTTTGTTATAATTATAACTCAGACTCGCCGAGAAAAATCCATCAGCGATATTTCTAGATGTTTGAAAAGCAGGGATTTTATTTTTTTAAGTGTCAGTATTGTAGCACCCTGGAAATGTGCGCTTTGATTTGTGGCTGAGAAGGTAAGGAATTTGGGGAGATGGGTCACGGTAATACGGTTGCAACCAAAGTAAGGAGCTCGGTTTTAATTTAGCTCTGAGGTCCTCCCGTGAGACCGAAAAAGTCAAATGAGTAGATGTAAAAATTACAGTAGTCAAATCAGGAGAGGACTAGTCGGAGCATATTTTGAGTCCTAAAAGGAGCCCTAAATTGTCCGTCACTTTCTGGAAAACAGTTAAAAGTAACTTTCCAGGATTACCAATTCTTGTAACCTCGTGAAGTTGGATTTCTTTATTTCGTTCCCTCCCCATTCTTTTGGTTTTTTTTTTTTTTTAAGAATATTTTGGAGTCAAAATTTAACATTGGTTTTATAAACTTGTTTTTTTTTTAATACCTCAAATTTGTAAAGTAATCAAAGTATTTACATTCTATTAATACATGACAGTGAACGCTTTGTGGTTGGAATTGACTGGCAGCAGATATCTTCATGAAAGGTGGCACTGGGGGAAGAGTGGACAGAGAGGAAGGGACTGAAAATCATCTGCTACTGACTGGCTCTGACCTCGTCAGCGTGCTCCATCTGTCAGAACGCTGTGTTATTTGAGTACATTTGATTACATGATCACTAAGCTCCCTTCCCAGCTCTGATTTCTACCGGATTCAGGAAGCTTTTTAAAATCACAGTGAAACCGTTGCAATTGAAATAGCTTCTTAATTGTTGGCCCTGCAGATATAGGAAAGTGTCTCTTGTATACATTACTGTAGTGCCTGGAAACTTGCAGCACTTATTCCCTCATCTCCCACACACAAGTCTGGAAAATCTGACTTTGTAAGGGCCCCACGGAAGTGTGCCCTCACTTGGGTTAATTGGTCACTCCTTGCACTATACTCTTTTGTACTGTTATTTGCAGAGCCTGGGCAAGAGTTGGGCTATGGAGGCTCACATACCATGCATCTAAGTATTTAAGTTATAAATCAAGATAGCAAACTATCATAAAAAAATGTATTCTTCTCTACTACCTTGACAAATTTACTTACATAATGATCTGGAAGGCCAGGTTTAAACTTAGAATTCTCAGACTTCTGGAGTCCTCAGCATGACCCCGTTCTCTTCCCATTCCCAGCTTCCTCAGCCGTGACACCGAAAGGGACCATGCATTTGTGCACCCAACGTGTCCAAGCTTATGTCCACATCTCTCACCCCTGCAAATCGTGATGTGTAGTCAGCAGTTCTGTCTGCCCTCAGATCTAGCCATTGTAAACGAGGAGGACAGGCTCTGGGCAGGCACGGCCCCTTCACCTCATGGCCTCCTTGCAGCAGGAGGAGGGTCCTTAGCCAGGTCTAAGGGCAGTACTGTTATCAAAAATGCTCAATTATCTGTTTTCTCTCCCGTGAAATCAGCCATTCCCTTTCAGCTAGATCCTTCCTAACCACACTGAACTAGGAGAGAATTCCTGCCACTGTCACCAGTTCCTATCTGATCGTGTCACTGTCCTTGCTTCAGAACTGTCAGTGGCTTCCATTGCTCTTAGGATAAAGAACAGAATCTTTAATCTGGCCTACAAGACCGTGATGCTCTAGCCCCTTCCTCTTCTGTAGCAAGGTAAAAGGTCTTTAATACCCAGAATGCACCATGCTGTCTTTCAACATGGGATTGTTACATAGGTTGTCCCCCTTGCCTGGATGCTTTCTGCCTGATGCTTAGGTGATAGTTTGGATAATGGGCATAACGGAGGCAGGTGTCACGAATGCCTCCTATGTTTCTAACCTGCATGACTTGATGGGCAGTGGTACCATCACTGAGTTAGGAAACACTGAAGAGTGACAAGTTTGGGATGCTCTTTGACCTTAGACCTGGTGAACATGAGGTGCCTGTGAGACATCGAACCCTTTGGATCTCAGCTCAAGCCAAGCCTCACTTCCCTGGAGAGCCTGCCTTCTCTGCCCTGTCAAGATGAGATTCTTTCCTTGTTTGTTGGTTTTCTTCTCATCTCCATTTCTTTTTGCTTTTGTTGTTGTTGTTGCTGACTCACTGATAATGTCTCCCACCCGCTTCCATTCCCTCCTCTGTAACGGCAGCTCTGTTGAAAACGTACTGCCCTCTACCCTGCTTCTCCACCTTCTCGTCTGAAACCTGGCTGCCCTCTGAGGACGCAGTCTGTACTTTTGAAAGTTGCACATTCTCTCTGAGCTGGGGATCACCTCCCCAGTTCTGTATCACACAGTTTCAGGTTATTATTACTCTTTCCATGTCATGCAAAAAGTCCTTCCTCCCATGGGATTTTGTGGCATGGCTATACCATCCTTCACTGACTTCCCGGTCATCTTACCACAGTTACTGAAGACTTTGATCCTTGCTCATGTTCATCCCTTCTACCTTCCAGCCATCATTTTAACTGACCCCAGTGTCCGTGCTAATGACCTCTCTAGGATTCTTGCCTCAGTATTTCTTCATGGTCCCCAATTTTCATTCTGTTTCAGCCACAAACTCCAGTGGGCCCCTCCTTAATCCTTTTCGTCCCCCTTCCGTCTCTGAAATCTTCAGCTATGGCTTTCTCACTCCTCTACACTAGGCCCCTGCCATTTGACCTCAGGAGAACTCCCAGACTCTAGATCTTCCTTTTTCACATGATTAAGATTCCCAGTGGATCTGGCAACCCTGCACTGATCCATCCTTTCTATACGTTCTTCCCCGTCCAACCCAGAGCCTGTGGTGTATAGTCTGTCCCTAACACTTGCCAGCACCTCAGTTCCTTGCACCCTTAGTCTCTCCTCTCTTCTGCTGACTCCCAGCCTCAGGTCGTCACCTCCACCGCTCTTCTGCGTCCAGGCTGCTGAGCATTCCGCCCTCTCCCGTTGGCGTGTTGGGGATTCTTGGGCATATGTCGTCAGTCTCTGTCTCACGCTGCACACTTCTATGTGATATTATACCTCACGCCGTCTCCTGATGGATCATAAATGCTGACAGTTCCCAAGTCTTCCTCTCCTGCCTCGACCTTCCATCTGATTCCTGATTCTGTCCAGATGCCAAGTGGATGTCTCCACCTGTGTAGCCACAGACGCCTCAGACTTCATACCGCCCTTACCCATCCCATGGCTCATTCTCCTGCATTCCTTATCCACCTGTCATTCAGGCTACAAACCTGGAGTCTTCTTTGACTTCTTTTGTTCCCTCACCCTCCACGTTCAGTCAGTCACTATCTCTAGTCAGTTTCTCTTGTCTGTTCCCACTGATGCTCCTTGCCTTCGGGCCTCGAGTCGGCTTGGACTTTGTCAATGAGTTCCACCCTAACTGGGCTCTCAGCCTCCAGTCTCCCATCTTCTAAACTATCCATGCTGCTATCAAAATTACATTTCTGCAATTCAAACCTGATTATGCTTCAGCCCCTCCAGTAATTCCCTTTTGTATGTGGAGTAAAAGTCACACTTTTTCATGTAGATAGAAGCCATTCTTTTTGTGTGTGTGAGGAAGATTTGTCCTGAGCTCACAGTCCTGTGCCAGTCGTCCCCCATCTTCTATGTGGGACACCACCACAGCGTGGCCTGATGAGCGATGTGCAGGTCTGTGCCTGGGATCCAAACCTCCACTTCCCAGGCCACTGAAGCAGAGTCCACCGAGCTGGCTCGAGCCATTCTTTTTTTTTTTTTTTGAGGAAGATTAGCCCTGAGCTAACATCTGCCGCCAATCCTCCTCTTTTTTGCTGAGGAATACTGGCCCTGAGCTAACATTCGTGCCCGTGTTCCTCTAATTTATATGTGAGACGCCTGCCATGGCATGGCTTGCCAAGCAGTGCCGTGTCCGCACCCGGGATCCAAACCTACGAACCCCAGCCCGCCAAAGCAGAATGTGCGAGCTTAACTGCTGTGCCACTAGGCCAGCCCCCCAAGCCATTCTTGTTATAACCCCAGCACTCCTCTCTTGGCCTCCTGTAGCTTCCCTCTACTTCATCTATTTGGCACCATGTGTAATTGTCAAAAGAGTTGCACTCCCTGCCCTCTGTGCATTCTGTTTCCTCTGCCCGTAATACCCTAGCAGAGCTCTCCTTATCCTTCAAAGTTTGGTTCAGGCATCTCCCTAGTACCGTGCTTCCTGACCTGCCAGATCAGTTGATTGTTCCTTTGCGCCATCATTCCTTCTACTTGGGGCCATTGAACCCATAGGTCTCTGCTTCTGGCCTGTGAACTCCCCAAAGACGTTGTTTACATTCGTATTTACACGAGTTATTTACATTTGTATGCGTGGTGTCTGGGACATGGTCAGTGCTCAATAAACATAGAGGAAAAGAAGTAAATAAAATGCAGGTTTGTGATCTTTATGGTAAGATGAGGACCTGGGGTTGCAAACTTAAATGCCAAATGGTCTTGGTAGGTTGAGAAATCATAAGGCAGGTTGAATGTAATGTAACAGGAAGTGGTGAGGACTGTGCCTTATCTACGAGATACTTTGTTTCTTGGCTCTAACTGGTTGTTCCCATATCGAAATGAAGTGGGCCTACTTGCTAAATATCTGGATTTTTTAATGTGAAGGTTCCTGAGAAACTGTGCAAGCCGAACAAAACATATCTGTGGGTCAAATAACCCAGTCTGAGTTCTGATCTAGAGAAGAGTGGCTTTGTTTGGTTAAGGTAGCTGTTATTTTTGATGAGGAAGATTGGCCCTGAGCTAACATCTGTACCAGTCTTCCTCTGTTTTTTGTATGCCGAATGCTGCCACAGTGTGACTTGATGAACAACGTGTCGGTCTGCACCCAGGATCCAAACCTGCAAACCCTGGGCCACCGAAGCAGAGTGCACAAACTTAACCACTATGCCACTGGGCTGGCCCCCAAGGTAGCTCTTGAGAGTTTTGTTTGTTTGTTTGTTAATCAGTAGCTCTTCCTTTGTCAGTTGCTGGAATACATGCTAAGCAAATATTCTCAAACTTCCAGGTGTAATGAAGATGTGTTAGCGGTTCCTAGAGTGTCCTCTGTCCCTCTTAGAGTCTGGTTTCTCTGTCCGTGATGTCTCCCAGTGCTCCTTAGCCACACTGCATTTTCTCTCTGCAGGTGTATACTCTCCTCTAGCCTCGTTGAGGTTCCTGACCCCCCAGGATGAAGGCCCTTGTGCTTTATGAAACCCTGTATTAACCTTAAAGACCTCTCTCTCACCCTTCTGGAATGGACATCTCAGAGTCCTGCCTCTGCCACGTTGATCTGCTCATCTTTATGTGTCTTTCTCATTTGAATCATCACTGGCTGGTTGTGAAGGGTGGTTCTGTGCTTCAGGAAACCTGACCTTTTCAGCTTTCGTGTTGTCACTTCTAATTTAGGACACATATAATACAGGGGCCAGCAAACTTGTTCTGTAAAGAGCTAGGTAGTAAATAATTTAGGCTTTGCAGACCACATGGTCTCTGTGGCAACTTCTGCTTGTAGCACGAAAGCAGCCGCAGCCAATATGTAAGTGAATGGGCGTGGCTGCGTTCCAGCAGAACCACAAAGATAGGAGGCAGGATAGATTTGGCCCGCACGACACAGTCTGCTGACTCTTGCTTAGGATTTTGGTTTCTACCTTTATAAGATGGGAAAAGGTAGTTGAACACCTCATGCCGCACTTCTCTTTGCTCATGCTGCATCAGCCACACTAGCTTTCCCTGTGTTCCTTGATCATGCCATTCCTGCCTCAGACCCTCTGCCCAGGCTGTTTCCCCTGCCTGGATGCTTGCCCTCTCCCACCCCCAACTCTCTTTTTTCAGATGTCATCAAGGGCCATCCTTGACCGTTCGGTTTAAGGTGGCACTCTTTTCCTTATTCTCTATCACAGCATTCTTTCTTTCAGAGCACCTATCACAGTTTATAATAATTTTACAATTGTTTCTTTTCTTGTAATCATGCCTTCCTCAGTAAACAACTCCATGGGGACAGGGACCATATCTTATTCACTCTTATTCACCAATGTTTCTTGATAATCTAGCAAAATGCCTTGTACACGTTAAAAACATTCACCAAATGTTTATTGAATGGATAAATCAATCAATCTGACTCAGCCTGAATTCTGATTAACCAATTTAATTGTTTTCACCAGAAACTGACAGAATAGTTCTATAGTAGTCCAAAGATACATCTACCAAAAAAGTCAAAATTTTAGCTTTCTGATGAATCAAGTTATACCCACATATGCATTTCAGTTGTAGTGACTTTTTTGAATTTATTAGTTTTCCTCTTTCTTAATGTATTAGTACCCTGATACACTGAAAATTCATACAACTCGGAATGCCTTTCTGTAATTCTTTTCCAAAGGTGCAGAATAGCTCTAGCTGCAGATCCGAACAGGTGAAACACCACCAGGTTTATAGCATGAAAGTTTATGTGGTATTATGCCTCATATAGGGCTGGTCAGGGCTATCAGAAAAACACTGACAGACCTGTCCTTTAGGAAGAAAGGTGTATTGGATGATAGATAAAGTGGCAGGAGCAAGAGGGTCAATTTTGTTTCTTCAGTAGCTGTCTTCAGAAACTTGGAATTAAGAAACTCTCAATAAACTTCAAAAAGAACTCTGTTAAACCAGAACAAAACACAGTATCCAAGGCTAATCTCTATTCGTCTGAACCTTCTGTTGTGCTCTTACTGCGTCCCGCCACACCTAAGCTGTTAAAGGAGCTGTTGGAATTAACCACAGAAAAGGAAACTTAGGAAGCTGCATAACGTTACGTTATGGCCCTTTCTATTGACAAGTAGGACTCCTGTCGAGTTGAAAGTCCGCGTATGCGTGTCTGACAAGAGAACCCACTGAGCTATAGATTCATCCTTCTTTTCTCTGGCATCAGCCAACGCTGGGCTCTGTAAGGATTATGTAAATGATTTCTCTCACTCTCATTGTAATCATTATTAAATTTAGGAAGAAGGAGGGAACCTATTGGAGATCCCAGGGTTGAGACATACTGTGTGTTGTAAATGGAGGTGTTGCATACCGAAGTAATTAAAGCAACTCTGGTTAAAAAAATAAAAGGCAATTAATTTTTATGAGATTGAGTTACAAGAAAAAAATTATCTAAATAGCATTGGTTTAGCCTTGTAGTATCCAAAAATAATGTCTTTTTAATAAATAAAAGATGGATGTGGGGACGCTGGAAGAGACTTCTCTGTTGAATTCATTTGCCACAGTCAGTTCACTTGGCTATCTCAGAAACATTTCAGACTCAGCTTCTCGCGGTATTTTAAAGGCTCCTCCTCTTCTCAGACATTATTAAATGGTGGAGGTCCTCAAGTTTCAATTCAAGGGCCTTTTTGCCCTCGCATTATTCTCTTTTCTGGCCAGTCTCTAAAATGCCTATAATTTCAGTAAATTGTTTTAGTAGTGACAGCTAAAGCTGACCACCGCTCTGTGTCTGTGACCTGGCCGCGCAGTGTCTTCCACAACGTGTCAGAAGCACCTAAAATGCAAATGTGTGTGGCAGAGATGCTGGTGTCTGTTTTCCCCCTTCTTCTTTACGACCCAAACCTTTATTCCACGCAGGTTGCAATGTGCCTAGCTAAAAATAAAAACTGAGTGGCCTGCCCGCCCTCCCTTCCTGTAGGCATCGCAGTGATGTCATGGAAGTCCTTGGGGGGCTTTCAGGACAGCTCCTGTAAGGGGTCAGGGGGCACTTGGCCCTTTGTCCCTCCCCCTTCCTCTCCTGCCTGTAACTTGGATGAGGGGAAAGAAAGGGCAGTAGCCATCAAGATTGAAAGCCTTCAGCCTGTATTCTTATTCAACGTTTCAGGTGAGTTGAAGTCTTGCCTCTTAACTAGCAATATCGTTTTACAAGTCAGGCCTGACGACTTGCTTAGCCACAGTCTTTCCAGCGAGTGTACACTCAGCTTTAGGGGAAGGAGAGCAGAGTAGGGGAAAGTGAAGTTGACAGTAGGAGGTGAGGGAGCGCCTGCTGTTCGAGGCTTCATGGAGAGCAGTAGCAACCACAAAGCAGGAAGAAGGTAAAAAGAGCAAAAGGGGCCAGATAGAGAAAATAAATGCCATCCATAAATCTCTCTTCTGGGGTTAATTTGGCTGCCAGAATTTCTTTTTCTTTTTTGCTGAGGAATATTTTCCCTGAGCTAACACCTGTACCAGGCTTCCTCTATTTTGTGTGTGCATCACTGGCACAACATGGCTGCCAACAAGGGGTGTAGGTCTGCTCCCGGGAACCGAACCCCAGCTGCTGAAGTGGAGCACGTTGAACTCAACCACTAGGCCACGGGGCTGACCCCAGAATTTGTATATGGAAGGACGTGAGATCATTTGATACTTATCTTAAGGAAGGGATAGGAAGCCTGTAAAATGTGTGACAGGAGACTTATTTAGTGTTGTAAATCTCTAAAAAGAAAAGCATACAGTTTGTAGTTCTAGTCAGTTCTCTGGGAAGAGGGAACTATTTTAGCTAAGAACTGGTGGGCGGAGGGTAAAGTATGTTATAACTTCAAAATCTAGGTGTGGCAAAGAGGTGTAAAGGAAAATGATAAATGCATAGAATGTCTGGGTTGAAAACCCAACCCTGTACTCAATTTGCGAGTTTCTTTACCACACACCCTTCACTATTTTCTCAAACAGGAAAACTTCACCTCCAGAATAGGTGTTCTCTGTTTCATAGTTCCAGCTGCACTCTCAGACCATCACTGTGGGCAGGAGGATCATGTTTACTGGGTGCCTTGGATAAGCCTCCTGTTCGTGGATGGTTGACTCTGCCCCATGCTTTGAAAAATCTTCCAAAGCATTTTTCAAAACTGAGCTAGAATTCCCTGTTCATTCTGACTCTAGCCCAGTTTCCTTTCTAATGCGTCCTGTCTTGCAGGGGGAAGCAGAAGTCCAAAGCATCAAAATGTTAAATCCAAGCATTGCTCAGGCCTTCTTAGAAGTTTTAGTCAATTAAATTATGTTCAGAAAATACACATTCAGAAAAGATGCACTGTTCCTTAGGGCTGGAAGACACGAGTGCTTTTATCTCATGGGAAGAGTAGGCCTGGAGTGTGAAGGAGTGGGAGTGGGGAAGGGTGGGGACAGACAGACCTGTGCACAGTGGCTTCGCCTCCCAGAGGCACTGTCATCGGCTGCCAGAGAGAGTCTGCGACCTGAGCATCCCGAAGCACTCTAGCAGCTCCTTGGGGGCATTTGTGCAAACACTGCACGTGTCAGTAGAGCCAGGAAATGGCAGAGCTGTGACTGTCACAATAATTATTTCATCATTTTAGGTTCGTAGATTCTCCTTTGAAAAGTTTGTATAATTTATGTGCATTGCCGTGAAGTAACGTGTATCTTGCCTCCAGTTCAAGCACCAGCTTTTCTTGATCCCCCTCAGATGACTTAACTGCTTTTCTACCATTGGGTTGAAAAACAGATGTGTGATTAAAACAGCTTAACTAAAGAACCATCAAATAAAGAACCACTTTTTGAGTTAACTTTTAAATCTAACCCAAGCTATGATTAAATCAGTTTACATCGTAATTCCTATTCTTAGGATTTTAATCCTAGTCTTTTTCCCTATTTATTCTCTACATTTGATTTCAGTGAGTGGAAAATACTAAGTTCTAGAATAATGTCACTGGGCATTTTACATCTTTTAGTGAAAGAGGACAGAAAAATTAGGTGTAAATCAGGTACCTGGAAAGTTGAACACCAGGGCGTGAGATGCAGGGTCAGGTTTGTCACATCCAAGCTTGCCAGCCTGGATGGGCAAGTCCAAGTGCCAAGCAAAGAGAATAAGCTTTCTGTTTGTGAAGTTCTTGTGACTTTGGGTGGAATTTGTCCTGAAGTATTAATCTTACCATCTGAGTTTACAGAGACTGCCAGGGACCCTTGTCCATCACCTTGATCTGGGTCAAAAGGGTGAGCAGTGTGGACATTCAGTCTCCACTGTCTTCACAGTGAGCGGTCAGTACCTAGGCAGAGGTGTTAGAGGCACCCGGGTCCTCTCAAATATGGTTTGATGCTCCTGCCAAGTGAAGTGCTGCAGTGACGATCACAGGAAAACACGCCTAAAACAGTGCAGCACCAGTCTACACTGCCGTCTGCAGTCGCAGCGTGCTGTGCTTGTAAGTGAGTAAATCACTCAGTTTGGGGATTAAGTACCACTTCTGATGCCCCAGTTAGAGGCATTAAACAGAAAAACACAAATACATAAGTGGCAAATGATAGAGACTTTTTTGCAGGTGTGAAGACATCGTTATTTATATTTCTGTCAGCAGACTAAAGGCTGTGGCCACTCTATGACTAATCGAAAGCACAAATCGTATTTACATCACCTTATATTGCCTCTTCCCCCCTCAAGTAATCCTTCATGTTTATTATATGTTTAGTAATTTTTAAAAGTTTTTGCTAATCAATGATGATATTTTCTACAGTTTCTTTATTCTTTGATATACTACCACTTATGCTAGATTTGCTTCTCTTACTACCTATTTATGGATTCCTTTCTTCATTTTATCTTCAAGTAACTATTAGATAGTCTGCTTTTTCTTCTTTTCCATGTACAGGAAGTATTTAGTTAGTAAAGACTTACTAACACCCACATGGCTCCAGGCAGTAGGCTGAGTGCTAGGAACGCAGCAATAGACAAGGCAGACGTGGCCCCTGGCCTCCTGGAGCAGGCCTTACTCCACAGGCACGATTTCTGTCTGCAAACAAGCTTTCATTGGTGCTTGGTTGTGCAAGACTGTTATCTCATTTCTTACTCATTTATTCATATGACAAACGGTGTTGAATATCTGTAGTGCCCCTAGCACTGTGTGATGCTGTAATTGAGAAGATGGACATCAAGAAATAAATTACAGCACTGTGGTTGAAATAGTGGTATGGTGGCATAAACTGTGTACAATGAAAACACAAAAGGCAGATCAACAGCTCTAGCTAGAGACATGAGGAAAAGCATCTGAGACGATGATATTTGAGCTGAGTTTTTAAAGATTAGTAGGCAAAGAAGATGGAGAAGGACTTTGAAGGCTCAGGGGAGAGCGTTTGGAAAAATGTTCTTCTCTGTGAGAAGTTCATCGTAGTTCAAGTGTAAAGGACACAACATGCTTTGATAGGAGAGAAGTCTTTCACGTGGCCCAGCGCCACATTGTGGAGGGGGTTGCTCGTGAGTGCCCTGGCGCACTCAAGAACCAGTGAACACATGCTGTTCACTGAAGGGCTTTCAGGAGGGAGAGCGAAAGATGTTCCCATGACCATATTTCACTTCCTGCTCATGGCTCCAGGCTTCACCAGGTGTTGCTTCCCAGCTTCAGCAGAATACTTCTGCACGCCACGCCTGTTTGCCTTTGAACTATCCATGTAATACCTGACCACGATTTCAGTTATCACAGCTCTTCCACAAACAATAAATAGGAAAACTTGAAATTCTGAAATTAGGTTTACCTTTGCTCTGACTAAAAGATTATTGGAATTTAAAATGTCTTATTCATTTTACACAAATGATCTCTTTGTTTAGCTCTCCTATTTATAATTACTTTTTATTTGAAAGCATTAAAATATTTTGAAAGTAAAAATAAAATTGTGAAATATTTTTATATTAGTTAAACACTACTTATGTAGCTTCTTCCTGCTTTTTCTCTATTTTTTTATTTTATTTTATTTTTTTCGAGGAAGGTTAGCCCTGAGCTAACATCTGCTCCCAATCCTCCTCTTTTTGCTGAGGAAGACTGGCCCTGAGCTAACATCCGTGCCCATCTTCCTCTACTTTATATGTGGGACGTCTACCACAGCATGGCTTGCCAGGTGGTGCCATGTCTGCACCCGGGATCCGAACCGGCGAACCCCAGGCTGCCAAAGGGGAATGTGCACACTTAACTGCTGCGCCACCGGGCCGGCCCCTATTTTTAAAAATTGAGTGTCTTTTGAAAAGATTTTACCACACGTAAAGATGCAAAAGCAAGGAAAAGTAGTTTAAAATACTGTTGAACTAAGTAAAGCCAGGGGAGCTTAAGCCAGTGGTTGTTCTCACAGGAGCGATCAAGTCCACACTTAGCCCATTCTTGAGAAGGGAAATCCGAAAGTGGAAGATTGGCACAAGCCTTACCTTAGTTTCAAGAAGCATACATTAAGGACTTACGTTATGCCAAACTCCATTTTAGTCACTGGAAATACAAAAATGAATGAAACACAGCCCCTGCTCTTAATGGACTTGCTGTCTAGTGAAGTATTAAGTTGAACCACTTGAAATTGCATCTTTTTTGGGGTCAAAAATGGTCAACTATCAATTCAGCCTAAATATACATGTAAACAGAAATTTGCAGTAACAGAGATATGAACAAGGTGCTCCGTGACCTAAGACAGGGCCTCGTGCTGCCCAGAGCAGTCCATGAAGGCCTTCCAGACGGGGCGATGCTGGAACTGAGTCTCAGAGGATGATCAGGAGCTCACCATGTGTTTACAGTAAGCAGAGAGAACGAGGACGTTCCAGAAATAGGAAACAGCGTGTGCAGAGTCGTGGAACCAACAAAGAGCCCAGCACATGTCAGCAACCGCAGATAGTTCATTGGAATGGCAGACGGGCTGAGGGTGACAGGAGACAAGGCAGTGAAGCAAGCAGAGGGCAGGCCATGGAAGGTCGGATGCACCAAGCCAAAGAGCTTGATTTTACCCTTGAAAGTGGGGAGGTGTGCATGATCCAGGGAGTGTGCAAGGCAATCTTTCGGGATACAGAAAGAAAATAGTACTTCTGTGTATATTTGCCTTTTCTTCTCTTCTTAAAATTTCTAATTGTGTAGGGGTTACAGTGTATATAGTTCTTATTGCAGTACTGGATGTTAATAATTTATTAATAAATAAATAGACATGTATTATGGTGTGTTTGGGGTTGAATTGTGTTCCTCAAAATTCATGTTGAAGTCCTAACCCCTAGTATCTCAAAATGTGACCTTATTTGGAAATACGGTCATTGCAGATATAGTTAGTTAAGATGAGGTCGGAGCCAGCCCTGATGGCGTAGTGGTTAAAGTTCAGCTCTCACCACTTTGGCAGCCTGGGTTCGGTTCCCAGTTGCAGAACCACACCATCTGTCTGTCAGTAGCCATGCTGTGGCGGTGGCTCACAGAGAAGAACTAGAAGGACTTACGACTAGGATATACAACCATGCACTGGGGCTTTGGGGAGGAAAATTAAATAAATAAATAAATTAGAGATGAGGTCATGCTGGAGTCGAGTGGGCTCCAGTCCAGCGTGACTGGTGTCCTTGTAAAGAGGGGAACCCCGTGTGAAGATGAAGGCAGAGGTTGAGGCAATGCCTCTACAAGCCGAGGAGCTCTGAGATTGCCAGGGTGCCCGCAGAAGCCGGGGCGAGGCATGGAACAGATCCCTCCCTCACAGCCCTCGGAAGGAACCAACCCTGCACATGCCTTGATCTCAGACGCATAGTCTCCAAAACTGAAATAGAGTCTTAAGCCACAGGTTTGTGGTCCTTGTGACAGCAGCCCGGGGCACTAACGCATGTGCACGGTCAGAAAGTTGGGGAGGCATGGGAGGGTTGGTTTGTGTTTGACTCCAAATTATTTTTGTCCTGTCTTTATTCAGTCTCCATATTCAATAATTTGCTTTAACTGGAAGTGATTTCTTGACTTCTCAGTACTTTACTTCTTAAAGCCATTCTAGTGGGAAACAATTTGTTCCCATTTGTGTTTGGTATAGCTTATGTTACAGGAAGAAGGAATTAGGAAATATTTGACCTTTAGCTCAAAACAGACAGGTGACAGTATGCAGCAGTCTTAGGGAAAATATTTACGTTCAAGAAAAAAAGGGACATTTAACCCCATTAGGCAGAAGTGGAGGCAAAATCAGAAACAGGATCCTGGCGACAGAAGTCCCAGCTGTGAGGAGTTTATAGTGTATCGTCAGCACGGGAAGGACTGTAGGCAAAGCGCGCATCATTCTAGCTACGTAAGCCTCAAGCTACGTACGTTCAGGATGTCTAGTTCTGTTTATACAAGTCGGACGTTAGTCATCTGCCTGAGCTTCCGAAACGGAGTGGTTGACAGAGTTTCCAAGGCCGGGACAACACCCTGAACTCACATCTACCTGTTTGGAGCCTGTTTGTAGGTCAGCAAAATCCAGGCGTCAGCAATACAGTAATTAATATATTAAAACCAAAAATATTTTTGTGTATTTGAGGCATTTTCGATCTTTGTGGGCCTTTGAATATTTGGGAATTTTTGGCCTTATTTATGCAAGCCAACTAACTACTACTTTATGCAAGCCAACTAAAGCATTTTGAAATACTACTTGTAAAATAAAAAAGCCTGTATGTATTTTTAATATTCTGCCATCCTTTAGTCAAGTAGTTTTCAGACGTTTTAGGGTGATAGAGCCCTTTCTTCCCCTGAATTGTTATCTGGAAGCCCGGTGTGCATCAGCTGTGCTAGGTGGTGTGCCCCGTCTCAGAGCGCTGTGTCCTGGAGGGTTTAAATCTTCGTTCTTTATGTCTAGTCTGCAAGTTCCGTACTTTGTGAGTATGTATTCTGTATTCATTATGTAATCTGTTAGCAGGACGAAAAGGAATTTACATGGATGGGATAATGTGCTACTGACCTATGATCGTAGGGCCTGTGCTTGAAGTCGCTGTCCGCCCACTGTCTCTAGGTTGGTTCCCTTTGTGACCAGCGCGGCAGTCTGACCTGCAGCTGCTTGGTCAAGAATGTGATGTCTGCCGCTCCACAGAAACACGTTTGTCTTGGAGGGACCTCCGTTTCTCTGCTTTCACCACTGTTCTTTTAGAAGTTTTTGTTTTCACCCTATTCATTTAACTACACTTTTGTCACCTTTGGACTCTCATAAACTCAGAAACCTGTTTGCCCAGTTTAGTACATGGTTATTTTTTCCTTCGCCCTTGACTTGTAATCATATTGCTGTGAGCTGATAAATACTTGGAACTATATGTACTTTTTACATGCTTAAATTGTTACAGAAAGTAGCACCATACAGAGAGGTTGGGGTGGCAGTGCAGCCTGTCAGAGCTTTTGGGTTCATGGTGTGTTGATACATATCATGGTAGGTTGATACATACCTGATCGTGGCTCATTTGTCTAAGATCAAGACAGGTCAGGTGGCCAATCTGACAGGCCATAAATTACAATTCAGAAACTTTTCTACCATCTTCTGAAGTGCACATATAAAAGGATATAAATAACAGACTATTAAGATAATTTGGTCATCAGTGAATCTTTTTAGTAAAAATATACCCAGAGTCTGTATCCTTTTAGCAAATGTTTACTGAGCCCTTACCATGTGCTAACAGTCATAATGCTAAGTTTTAAGTATACAGTGGCAATCTAAATGAACATGATCCCGGCCTCATGGAATAGATTATATTACATTCTCTGTCTCTCCCTCTCTCTCTCTCTATATATATATTCAGTCTCTGATATGAGTTATGAAGGAAATAAAGAGCTCTACAGCAGAAGTGGAAGCAGCTACTTTAAATAGAATAGTCAGAAAAGGAATGAGAAGTGAAAAGAAAAGCATTCTAGCCAGAATAGCTTGTGCAAAGGCCCTGAGGCAGGAAAGAGCCACGCTTATTCAAGGAATAAGAAGGACATCAAGTTCCTTGAGGAAAAGATTGTTCTGTTTTGTCTAGAACAATGTGTGTTATGTAATAGGCACTACAGAAGTATTTGCATATGGCTGGATGAATGTATACCTAGGATTTATTTAGCAAGTACAAGTTGAGGTTGGAGAAGTAGGCAAGGACTGGACCATGCCACGCTGTGTTAAAAACGAGGGGATCTAATTACGTTTTATAAAGATCACTCACAACAGTGTGGGGAATTGTTTAGTGAGGAGCAAAAACAGAAGGAGGAAAACCCAGGTACGTGGCGCAGTGGAGGTGGAGAAAAGTGGACCAAAGAAATCCCTAAATAACTGCATGTTAGAGCCGAGGCCAGTGGGTTTAACTTCTTGCCCGTTTCACCTCTTAGCAGCTCAGCAAAGTGACTGTCCCACTTATCTTCCTACCCCTAGGACTGGCGCAGCCCCGCCCCCAGACCAAGCCTGGAAGGAAGTTCGCCTTTGGCTAAGAATGCAGTCAAGCCCTTGAAGACAGTGATTTCCGAGTTCCTCATGGGTCTTACTGTAATTAAGGGAGTGGCCATCTTAAATGGAGTCACAGGGAGAGGAAGAGTGTGGGATCTTCTACCAGAGAAATGACTTGGTCTTGAAAGGAAGTCCATGCGGTGGGGACAGTCAAGGCAGAGACCTTCTGGCATGCGCAGCAGTGTGCCTGCCGCCTGAGACTTGCCCACACGCAGAAGCAAAAGCAAGGGCAACTCGTGCACAAGGCATGTGAAGCCGACTGAAGCTGCGAAGCTTGAACTCTGGTTCTTGTGGCAGGCCTGCCCCTGCACCTGCCACCTGCTCGGGCGTGGGTGGGGACAGCTGCTTCCTGGAGCTGCCGTGCCCTACGGGATGGAGCTGGGCCAGGAGCTGAGAAGCCACGCGCAGGGGTCAGTCAGGGACGCCGGGACCGAGCTCTCTCTAGCGTGTACCAGAAATCCGCTTAGCGGAGCCCAGGCTGCCCGTGTCTACACAGTGAGGAACCCAGGCTCCGCGCAGGGGCGCTACTCCCCCTCAGGGCAGCCCGCGCCCTGTTTGTGCTGCCCTGGCTGTGACCAGGTTCTTTCTTTCGCTGAGCCGCACATTTTCCTCTCTTACCTGGCCCGTTCGTCCTACGTCCTCTTACTCTAGAATCTCAGAAATAAGGCTAATCCCTTTTGTTGGGATTTTAAAGTTTAATTTACTTGGGAATGGCTGCCTGGGTTACTTCTAATCTTTTAAGCTGTTGCAAGAAAGCATGAAGCAGTGGCAAGAGATCCACTTAGTAGATGCAGTGGACAGAGTGCCCGCTGTGGAGGCAAGTTTTGTCTTAAGATTTGCGGGTCCCTGCGGCCTGCCAGTGAGGCAGCTCGGCCTGCGCCTGCAGAACGACCACCGTTACTCTCTCGGGTCTTAAAGGAAGCCGGGCCTCCAGGTGGGCAGGCGTCTGCTGTAATAACAACAACCACCAGAATAATGAAAAGCCAGCTCGCTGCCCTGCTCCCTGCACCTCCCCACTCCGGAGCGTTTACCTGACTGGTGGAATGGGACCAGGACCTGCCTTTGAGGTCTCGGGTGTGACCTGGTGCTTCCAGCCCCGAGATGCGCCGCTGGGTCCGCAGAAGGGAGTGGCTGTCCCCGCGGCCACACTGTCCCTCCGCGTGCTCCATCCTGCGCGGCCCCTGCCCGTGTTCTTCAGCAGCCGTGCCTCCCCCGGTTTTCCCTCTTCCTGCAATGTCATCCCTCAGCCATGGGTGGCCGCTCCACCATTCTCTTCATGTTTTTACAGCTTTCTAAAACATGCCTTTATTATCATTGTAATGGGGTCTCTTGGGGAGAAAGAGAGAAATAGGCACTGTCAGCCAGCCAACTCGAACCAGAAACAGTACATAACGTGTATAGTCAGTTGTACAAACTTAAAGAAATTTGAAAAACAGAGAACAATAAAAATCTGTAATTGTATTACACTCACAGAAATCTGTGCCTCCATTTATTTATACATTCATTCCAGTCACCAGATATTAACTAAATATCTGTTATGCTCTAATCACCATGCCTTCTAGGGAATTGAAGTGTAGTAAGGGAATCGTGGCCAGGTAGAATAACCACTAATAATATTTTGGTATATTTTCATTGAAGCCTAATGTTATAGTATTTTTTTTTTTGATATATTGCAGTTATACTGTTTATTCCGTCTGATGTCCTTTCTTTTTCTTTTTTTAACTTACAGCACAGTGGGTGTGACAGGAGAGGGCAGAGCTGTTTATTCCGGGCTCCTGCCCGTCAGGAGTAAGGTTCTGTCTAGCCTGAGTCTGGAGTGTACGCTGTTCCATAGTTCACGTAGAGGCCGTTCCCTTTCCGCGTCACAGAGCCTGCCTCTGGCTCACCTGTCCCACCTGACAGCTGGCCATCGGTGCAGTGCAGGTGGGGGTACCACTCCCCGCCCAGCAGGCCTCAGGAAGGTGCTGGTGGAGCTCGCTCTCACCAGGACGGAGGCCAGGCAGGACGGGTGTCAGTGGGGAGAGGATTCGCTCTGCCCTGGTCTGGAGCCTGCACAGTGCACAACAGAGGGCTCATGACCAGGGCCACGGGAGAGTCCCCTGTGGGTGTTTTCTCACCTCCTAGCTCTTCCTCCTGCGTTGTCCACGGTCCTCTTCTTCTACCCCTTCTCCTCCCAGAGTCCTGATTTTCACAGAAGACGGCTTGTTTTTTTCTGGAACGCCACCTCTCCCTACAGAAAGAGAGGAGGCCTGGTGCGCTTGGTCCCTCTGTGTCTGCCGATTCTGTAGGCTCAGACAGCCGTTCGGGGTCTAGCTGTAGCCCTCGCCTGGTTCCTGCTCTCCTTGTAGGTATAATCATATTTTCATATAACTAAACTATGCGCCAGTAATTTTTTTACTGCAGTGGTTTTTAGTGTATTCACGAAGTTCTACAACCATCACCACAATCTAATTTTAGAACGTTTCATCACCCCAGAAAGAAACCACATACCCACCAGCAGTCACTCCCTATTTCCCCTCTCCGCTCCAGCCCCCGGCAGCCCCTCAGCCGCTTTCTGTCTCTGTAGAGGGGGCAGGTGCCACGGGGAGGAAGGCGAGCCCCAGGCGGGAGCTGAGCTGCTGCTTCTGATCTCTGCGTGTCTGCCTTCCCCAGAGTTGGAAGTTACAACTCCTTGCCCCTTTGAAGATTGATTTTCTTCCAAAAATTCCCTTCAGCTCTCCAAAAGATATTCACATGGAGTATCTATAAACTTACATATACAGCTAAGTTTGATCTTATTTTGTACCTTTAAGCTTACTTCTTGTGAGGAAGTAACCATAGTGCCCAGACGTGCACACACGCGCACACACACCCACCGTGCCCTGAGATGTTTCAGAGCCTTGTTGTCTGAACTGACGATGAAGGACACCATACCTCAAACACTGTCTCCTAATTCCCCGATTCCTAGGATTTTCAGATCAGGCTGCCAAACCTGTGTCTTGCTGCTTTTAGGTAAGATATACAAAATCCTAGGTAGCAGTGACGAGTGGGAGACAGCAGAATGAACCGTGGGGAATGGCGTGGAGGAGACACCCCTCTCTGCCGTGTGCACAGCCAGAACTGAACACCGGGGGACGAGGTGGGTGGCAGCTCAGTGTGGGAGGCTCTTACCAGGGACTTTTTCCAACCAGAGCGTCTTGGCCTCCCCAGCATCCCACCCCTCAGGAGTGGTCCTTTGTGATGGCCGAGCGCCCCTTAGCCACCAGTGGCTGTGGGGACTGCCCTGCTGACCAGACAAAGCTGGAGGGGTGTGACTCCTCGTTGTCCTGGGGAGGTATATACACGGAGGACAGGACTCCCAAGGTAGACAGTTGAGAGGCTTCAGCATGGCAAAAGTGCCCGACAAGTCGTGGGAGCCACAAACCACAAGCACCAAGTGGTGGGGAAAGAGGACTGCCTCTCACCACAGATCCAGAGGAGTAGCAAGGTCAGATGACCCTACCCACGCTCCTCTCCTTCCCATGTATGTCTCTACCCGGCCCCGCCCCCCACCCCTCAGGATAATCCTGCCTCTCCTGGTGCGGACCTCCTCCTCAGCTCCCCGCTTCCACTCAGCCGCCATCCTCTTCTCCCGACCCAGGGCCCTCTGGGCTCACCTTGTTGCCTTGCCAGGTGCTGAAGTTACACAGGAAGGTAACAAGACGACTTCACACGAGTTCAAGAAAAAAATGCTCTCCTAAAGTTACAGCTCCTTCCAGAAGGCGAAAGAGCAAAAAGGGCCAGCAAGTTTGAGCCATTGCTGTAGACTGAGCCAAAAGCAGCAGGCCAGGCCCAGCGAAGCCACAGAACGACACCACTCCAAGATAAGAGCCACGCCAACAGTACCAGCCAAGCAAGCGTCACACCTCCACAGCCCGTTGCACCCGGAGTCCTGGCTGCCGAGAAGGCGCCAGCATGGGGACTGACTCGGACGCTAACGTGGAACATGGGACACAAACGGTGGTTATGAAAATAAAATCAGCACAATGCGAGAAGTCCCTCCGAAAAGTGAAATAAAATTAGGCACTCTGCACAGAAACGAATTGGTGTATTATTGTTTGAGATGGTCCCTCAAAAGGAGAGAGTGAAATGATAGAGAGAAGCTCTGCATCTTTGCGGCAAAGAAGTCCCCGGTCCCCCCACATCCACCTGAGAAGAAAATGTAGACACAGCTTACCGAGGGTGGATAAGTATCCTTGCCTCCGGATTCCCCAGCCATGGCAGACCAAGGTAACAGCTTTTTTGCTTGGTAGTGAGCACTCATTTTAAACGTGAGAGAAATCAGCAGAGCACAGCAATGCCCGTGTACACTCTGATAGGCTTAGAGGCAATGGGGAAGGGAAAGGAAGAGAGAAAAAGGAGACCACAAAGTTGTCCCCAGGACGCTCTGACTTTCTCTGTCATGATGCAGACTGAGCTGCTCTCTCACTTGGGAATAATGAAGTTGGAAGCTGAAGGCCCCTGAGCTTCATGGCTCCCTCATCCTCTCTTGGCCTCATTCTGAGTTGTAACAAGGACAGAGCAGCGCCAGGCCCAGCCGCCAGGAGAGGGTAGTCATGTGGCCACATCAAGCAGAGGCCTCCCCGGGTGCTCCTCTCTGGTCTGGTTCTACCTGGGTCCCCAGTGTCACCCTCCCCATCAATTGTTCTCCCCTTTACAGCCCATAATGGAGCCCGCAGTCTCCCACAGAGGTGGAAATGGCTGGAACTCCAACCTCTATAGGTTAGAACAGTGATGCTCGAAAAATGAGTTTTGTGTCTTGAAGAGAATTTGAAAAATTATGCACCTCCTTACACAATTTTAAGTTGACATCCAAAATTTTTCATCATGAGCTTCAGTATTTACTGAGGATATAATTTCTAATTTATTATGAACATTGATATTTAAGATAAAACTATTGCATCAGTCTTTCTTTTTTAATTTACAGTCTGATGTATCTTTTTGTCCAGATAAATTCCACTCCACTTTGCTATGAGATGAGAGGGGTGCCACCAGACAGGGGTACCATTTGACCTGTATTTTTCTTGCGAAGCTTTGAATCTGCTCAAGTATTTAACAAGCACGTGGTTGAGTTTCAGTTCTTTGCTGTGTGAGTGAGATTTCTGTATACTTTTAAAGGCTGTTAATTATCTGACAGTGGCCTGAACCATCATGACAAATGCCCATCTGACCCGTGTGGCCTTTATGCCTGTGGGACGGCTTCTCTGTGCACCGCACCCCAGCAGCGGAGCGAACAAACTGACATCATGCTGTCGCTTCACAGTGTTCACTTTGAAGACCGCACGTCCAGTGTTGTATGGCATCTTTTGTGAACAGGAATGTCCTGACCATGTCTTGCTAGCGAAAAATACGACTCAGGTGTATTTATAGAGATTTGCTGAAATTTAAAATCCTTGTGGCGTAACACTGAAAACAGTCTCTCCTGTGTTACTTTTGGGGTCCTTCCATGTCTTTTTGCTAAATTTAAAACAAGTCCCTTTGTCACTGGAAAGATGGATACACAGGAAACTGATGGCATTAGTTGCTTCTGGTAAGAGGAACTGAGTGGCTGGGACAGGTGCAGGAGAGAAACTTCTGTTGTCTATCCTCTGCTATCGAATTTTAAGCCATGTGAATGCACTGCTTATTCAAATTTAAAATGTAATTTAAAAGACAGCATTAACTAGTTAATTATGTAATAACTTTAAAAAAGACTCTGCTTGCCGGAATTGTAATAAGATGTATTTATTTTGGTTTTCGATCATTAAAATGTCTCTGTAGTTCTTGAAGCTTTGTCTAATTTATCCAACAAGCATACACAGTAAAAACATAATGACAACAAGAAAATTAGCAACAAGAAGACATCAAAACGATGCAATGAAGCCAGATTAGCAAAAACGGGCCCAAACAACAATCTAAGACTCAGAATATCCCAACTTTTTATGTTAGAAAACCAGAAGATTGGTACAGTGAACACCCATATTGACACTTCACCCAGATTTCACCAGTTGTCAAATGTGACAAGTACCAAATTCGCTTGATCACTCATCTGTATTGGTCTTCAGCAGGCTGTCTGGGACTTTGTTCGATCCTGTTCACAGCTTCATCAGAATGTCCTGTGAGCGCTTTGCCCTGTGAAACCCTGGAGCATATTATCCTCCTCTCCCACAGCTGCCAGGGTGGTACCCTCACAGATACTGCAGACCCTAGGCAGCTCCCCACTTTTACAGCTTTTCCTGGCCCTTTTATGGGGTGTGAAATCAGGATAACTCAGCATTGACTGGATTGATCATTAACTTTGTCAGGTGTGTTGTAAGGAGGTGCTATGGAACTGGCACACGGAAAGGAAAGCGTTAGGGCTCCTCGGAGGAGTTATATCCATTTATAATAAAATCATAACCTAGTAAGTAAAATGTTTCTCCAAGTTCTGTGAACCCCTCTAGCAAATTAATTTCACCCAAGGAGGGGTTGTGGGAACCTTCAGTTTTTAGCCAGTCAGTCAGAAGCACAGGTGACAACCTGGACCTGTGACTGGGTCTGAAGGGGATGCCCTTTGTCAGGACTGAGCCCTTCACTTGTGGGATCTGATGCCATCTCCAAGAAGGCAGTGTCAGAATGGACTTAAATTGTAGGACACCCCGCTGGTGTCTGAGAATTGCTTGGTGTGGGGAGAAAACTTACACGTTATAATTGGTGTCAGAATTGCAATAAACAAGCAAATGGATGCAAGTTTCAGGCGCCAAACGTAAAGAGGAAACTAGAACACTTAGATGAGATTACTGTTAGAATATCTACATCTAAGTTAAAAACAAATTATCATCAGGCTGATGGAACAGCTTTAAAGTAACAAAGTGGTGCGAACTTTGTGATTTCATCTCCTTCTGCATTTAAGTAAAGAGTATAAACTGGAGAATGAATATTTATCTGCGTGCTTTGCCCAAAAAGATTTCCAAAAAGAAGAAAATACTTGAGAGAGGGAACTATTTCCACTCGACAAAGGGAAAGAATAATTAACAGTTCAGGACCGTTCTGGAGAGAATCATGTATTTTATGGTGGGGATTCCTGATGAACCCCAAGAGGCCAGAAAAGCTGCTCGCCACACCGCCTCGCCCCAAACACACGGGAATTACACTTATTTAGGAGCTCAAAGACTTAACATCAGAGCTCCTTTCTGTTCCCACTAGCCTGGGTCCCGAAGAAGGCCCCCAAATACACCATTTTTTCTTAAAAACATTCTTCATACTTGATCTGATGATTTTTACTTTTTAAATCCAATCTATCAAAGGCTTTTTCTACTTGTTATTTCCTATAATCACTTGTATTTAACTAAGTACAGAATTGAATTTAATTGTTTTGATAATCATATATGCAGAATTCCAAATTACAGATAGCTCCGTTCATCAGTGTCTTAAAAGCTTTTTAGCTTAAGGTTTTCCCAGTATTTAGTTTCCACTCCTATTGTTCTCTTTTTTTAATTTCGTGTTCTTAATCCCATGATTTAACTTTCTGTTTAACCTGAACGTCTCAGACTTGAACCCTCTCTTCACATACTTGTAGTTAATCATCCATCCTGCCTGAACGTCTCGCATTTGACTGAACATGCCCAGTTCTTTTAACAATTTCTCATAGGTCTAATTTCACAAACCTTTAGTCAGTTGCTGTTCTCGTCTGAACACTCTCCAAGTTTCTTCTCTTTATCCAGCATGGCATGTGGAATTAAATATAGTTTGTTCCAACTGAAGCCTGCCCAATGCCAAATAAAGCAGAAATAATTGCTTCTCTCCTTTTTCACACGTGACTCAATGCAATCCTGTAAGGATTTGTCTCTTATTTCAACATGGACAGGACTCGTCCAGCTTAAACCAGCCATAATTGTTGCCTCTCACCTGGCTGTGTTTCATCTATGACTGTCTCGCCAGTATTTCCACATTTGTTGCAATTCAGTAGCTTATTAAAAGTTGAATGGTAAATCCGTGGAAGGATTTCCTCCACATATTTTTCCTTCAAAGATTGTTCTGTGAACACTTGGTATACATGCGAATTTAGTGTTTGGGGTCTCAAGAAGGAGGACTCGGAGGTCTCCGGGCACAGTGTTTCCTGATAGGAACCAGAAGGATTCAGATGGCTGGGCACCAGGGGAGACTGCAGGAGCGGGCTGCTTTGTTCTCTCCTGCCAGAGAGTGGTTGTAAGCAACAGAGACCAACTTCAGCTAACCGAAGCGAAGGGGAATTTTTGGAAAGATACCAGAGGATTTTCGGTAGGCTGGAGAAGCATGCTTAGGAACTAGCAAACGCCGAGAATGCTCCAGGAAGCAGGGATCTCAGCCGTGGCCTGAAGAAGAGTGTGAACATTAGCATCCCTGGTGGGACCGCTGTCGGGTTCTTCCAGTCATGCAGAGATCTAGAACCTGGGCACTGATCTGGGGAACTGTGGGAATCCTAAAGCGCTGATACAACCAGTGGGCTTAGGACATCGCAGTCCAGGAGGGAGAGAAGCGTACACAAGTAAGGAAATAGTAAACCGAGTGCTGATTATGCTGGAAGTAAAATGTGCCGAAGCTGACTTCCCAGTTGTCTCCTATTTACAGAGAAAATAGAGAAAATTCTTAATAGCTCTCAGTATAAATATGGTTGCTAGTAAAGTGCGTTTAGCCCATCCTTCACAGCTTCTCATTTGTCTTCTCGCTCTGCCTCTCCTCCACCCCGATTCCATGATATTTCCCATCTGGTAAATGACGAAATGAAAACACCAATCCTTAAAGACGCAATGCAGCTTTATAAACCCTTTGGGCTTTATAAAAGTGCTCGTGTTCTGGGGCCAGCAGTGGTTGAGTGCACACCTTCCGCTTCTTGGTGGCCTGGGTTTCGCCAGTTCAGTTCCCAGGTGTGGACTTGGCACCATTTGGCAAGCCATGGTGTGGTAGGCGTCCCACATATAAACTAGAGGAAGATGGGCACAGATGTTTAGATCAGGGCCAGTCTTCCTCAGCAAAAAGAGGAGGATTGGCAGCAAATGTTAGCTCAGGGCTGATCTTCCTCAAAAAACAAAAAAAGTTCTAGTGTTTTCTCCTCGCTCTAGGAAATGCTCACTTTCAGGGAAGAAGTCATCCACCTCATGTTGTTGGCCGTCTTCTCGTGCAGCACTGGGAACCCCCATGAAGGCACACCTTCGTGTGTCACATTCTGGTAGGAGGTGACCACAAACAACTTACTTACAATAAGGTACCAAAGTTTTGAATTACTTATGCATGTACCTGTATGTGTACACACACACACATTTGTGAGAGATTTAAAAATCTTTCTCAGTTGCATTCCCATACGATTTCCTGAGAGAGAAAGGGTCAAATTACAGCTGGCATGCAGGGAGTTATTTATACATAACCGCAGCTCATCTTTGTGGCCACTTGGAATTATTTTCATATTTTCTAGTTCGCTTTTTAAAATTTTGCCCATGACCAAAAATAGACAAGAACATTACGAGTGAGTGCATCAGCATCTACATTACACAAATACAAGATGTCTGTGCGCGGTCTCATCAGTGGAGACCTAACGGTTACGACAGCCAGATGGAGGTTCTCAAAGTCATGTGCAGTGTTCCTTACGCTGGTAACACAGGGAGGGAAAACCTACCAATTTTATGTTTCTATTTTAGCCATAACATAAATCTGCCTTTTTCAATAGTGTGAACTTGTTTTAATAATGTTCCTAGTGGAGTAGAGGTCAGGGGAAAAATTAGGACATTTTAAAAAACAGGTGAGCTGTATTTTGGTGACTCTTACATGACCAATTTCATTATTCTGGAATTCATAACATTACTAGATGAACATTTAACGAAATATTTTTGTAATGCTCTTTTCTTCATTTACATGCAAAATTGCTTTGAGTTTTTCCCCTTTTTTTGAAATCTGGGTACATCCATGGAAGTGTGTCAGAGGTAAACATCATCCACCCTTTGTGTGGAATAACGATTAAGAAATGGTGCCCCTTAATACTCAGGGTCTTTGGAAATAGTTCAGAAATCACTGAATGTTGATGGAACTTTATCATTTAAAATTTCTTAGGAACGTCAAACCCAGGGCAATGTTGGAATACACAGCATCCACGGTACCTCATTGTGGTCACTGGGAGGCGTCTTCCATCCTCCTCCTCTTCTGGGCAGGCTGCTGTGGTCATGTTTGTGTGACACGGCACTGCCTCTCTTGGTGCCAGTCAAACCCATCAGCTCTGCCAGAGAAACTGGTACCCGTGCCAGTGGTTCCTTGCACTCTCGATGACTCGACGAGATTTCAGTGGAACAGTCTCTTTCATCGCAGCCCCTTGCATTAGAACCCTGGCATGAATCTCTGGGAACTGGGGTGAGGGAGAGGTCACCGTCACGGATGTTCAGAGGTACCCTCTGCCCCAGACACCAGCCCAGCTCCCTGTCTGGAGACAGTTCTGCATGGATTTTGCGTTTCTGCACATCTGGTGGGTGAGGCACTGACTGTTCTTCGTTCTGGGCTATCTCTTCAAGGATGTTTGTATAGCAAACAACCTTAGAAGATAGAAGTAGTGTCTGCTGGAGCGAAGAGCAAGCAAGCACATGGTCCGCTGTAAAAGATTCAGGGTCCCCAAGCTGAAGGTCCCTTCTGTAATGCAACCCAGCCTCCTCTGTGTCTCCCTGTGGGAACTGGGACTCTGCACACCAGTGCCAAAAACAAAAAAAGCGCTGATCCTCTGGCCACTGCTGTTCTCTGACTCAGGGGTCTCATATCTTCTACCAGCATCCATGTGGCAGGCTAACTTTTTAGCTTGCAAGTCGGGTAAAAATCTCAGCTTGTTCACAGTTCCTGGCATCGCCTTAAACCAAATGCATGAGCTTTGACTCCAGAAAGGCTTTTTAGTCCCTCGTGTAAATACATCCTCCTGTGGGTTGGCTCCGTCCGTGCTCCAGATATGTCTGTCTGTGACTGAATCCTGGAGTGCACAGCGCTTAGACTCCGTACAGGACCCTCACTCAACTGTACAGATGTACACTGTTACCGTCAGTCAGGCTTTGTCCTTTTCACTCTGCACATTATTATGCTCCTGTCATAACTCAGAAGGGCTCCTCCTTGCAATACGCTTCTGCCTTTATTCTCACACTTTGTGTTCCGTGTCTTGCGCGCAGCTGTCTCCGAGTACCCCAGCTGTGCTAAGCCTTTTCCAGTCGCATGCAACAGAAACTCAGCTCCTAATTAAAGATTAAGCATTGGTCAAGGACCAGCAGCTAAAGCAATGAGCACGTTCATTACCTGGTCTGCTTATATTCTCAAAGCTAACTTCCTTGATCCAAAAATAATGAATACATAAAAGTGCTGACTGAGTTTATTTCCTGTCTTGAAGTGGAAGCTTATGAAGTGCAGGCGCAAATGTAAAATGAAAGCACCTATTTACTTATAACCCTAATGGCATTCTTATTGTTAGGATTCTAAAGAACTTCAGCCCATAGCAGAAGGAACCTAAGAAAGCATTTACATTTCTGAGGCAGTGCCTAAACAATTCACCTGAGGGCCGTTGGACCCCTTCCTATTTCCTCTCCACCCTTTATCTTAGAAACGACTCAGGATCTTTGCTCTTACACATTCCTGGGCGTTTTCCTCGCCCTTCTTTTTCCAAAAGATCGTTTCCCCCTTCTCTAACCCCATGTTATGGACTCAATTGTTTCCCCTCAGGAATTCACATGTTCAAGTTCTAATCTCCAGAATCTGTCTGTGGGGTCTTCAGAGAGGTAACTAAGTTAAAATAAGGTCATTAGGATGGGCCCTGATCCAACATGACTGGTGTCCTGGTCAGCGAGGAAGTTCAGACAGACACGCATAGCGGGAGGACGCCAAGTGAACGTGAAGATGGCCATCTCTGAGCCACAGAGAGGCTCACGAGAAATACACCTGCCAGCGCCCTGGTCTCGCACCTGCGGCCCCAGAACTGTGGGAGAACAGGTTTCTGTCGTTTAAGCACACCAGTCAATGGCGTTTTGTTAGGGCGGCCCTAGCAAAGTGATAGCCCCACTAGCTATGCCCTCTGTCTTGCTGCCCACTCCCCACCCGCTCTGGGACTTCTGCTCCCTCTGAGCCCCCATTTCAGCATTCAGTTCAGCAGAACCTTTAAATTACAAAACAGTTCTCGAGGGCTGCAGGCGAAGCAGTTTTCTCGCCGATTCCGTCTGCAGCAGATTACCGTCATGCCACTTAAAGTTGGTCACCAGCCAAATCTTGAGATTGATCTTGTTTTCCTGGTTACAAAGATCCGTAACACTATTTCACTTTTCCTCATCCTGCTGTTCTCTTGTGTAATTTCAGTCCCAGAGATCTGCAGGATAAACAGGCAAAGCACAAACAGGTAGTTCTGAGGCTCAGGGATGGCCTCCTACAGCCCTGGGCCGGGTTCCTGCTGGAGCAGGAGCTCCCGGACTCCCCGTTCACTCGGTCAGTTACAGGAGGGCGTCAAGCAGGCGGCTGCACAGCCAGGACCCTTAGAAGAGGCCGGAGGGTCAGAGGGCAGGGAGACCCTCGCAAATGGGAGGGCGTGAGCTTTGCGGGACCAGATGGGAACTGCGCCGCAGTCAGCCAGCGGCATAGCGGGCGCCAGAGAGTCAGGAGTGCACCGTGTTGTCTGTCCCCTTTCTTGGGGACAAACGTGAGTACAAGTGAGTTTCTCTGCGCTTTGTCGTGAAAGAAACTCTATATCCTTTAATGGTGATTATTGGCATCTTTCTGCCCACCATGTTATCATTCCATTGTGACACTCGTGAGGTGAAGAAATTACTGAATATTATATACAACTGAAAATAAGAAACTCGGGATGAAAAGTCCTTTTGACTTCCATCGGATTGCTTTCTGTAAGCCCACCCCACTGTCACATCGCCTCATCTCAAAGTCACATAGGTTAGGCGAGTTTTTCAGCATCACTGGGGGCCAGTTGGATCCCTTTGTAATCAGTTGTTTTTGCTTGTCCCATGTCTGCTAAATATCCACCTGACCAGAGCCAGCTTCTAGAGGGTGTGGGTCAGCCCACGTCCAGCATTTCTACCAGGAAGGAAGAAACTCCCAGCGCACCCTTCATGTCATCATCAACAGCAGCACTAAAAAAAGGACAGCACAAAATCATGATATAATTGGGTCTCTGGAAAAAATTAACATTTAATATTTTTGCAGCAACTACGATGGGGCAACCTTGCCATTCCTTTTTTTTATTATTTATTTATTTTTAAAATTCACTTTTTTTTTTTTTTTTTTTTTTGCTGAGGAAGATTGGCCCTGAGCTAACATCTGTTACCAATCTTCCCCTTTTTTTCTTTCTTTTTAAAAATTTTTCTCCCCAAAGCCCCAGCACATAGTTGTATGTCCTACTGGTAGGTCCTTCTAGTTCTGCTATTTTGGATGCCTCCACAGCATGGCCTCATGAGCGGTGTGTAGGTCCACGCCCAGGATCTGAACCAGCCAACCCTGGGCACCGAGGTGGAGTGTGTGAACTTAACCACTCAACCAGCGGGCCAGGCTACCATTCCTTTTAAATAAAGTAAAAGGCAAATGCCATTTATAGATATGTAACTGGATGAGATTTCAATGATGTGAAAAAGGCTTTTATGTGGGTGTGTTTTTGTTTTTCATCTATCAGTAAAGGTAGAATGGCAGAGCCATTGGCCCCATTATTTACATTAAGACACTTTCTTCAAAATGATATAAATTGTCAATTCCTATTTTGGGGGAAAAGTTTTTGTTTCCAAACAACCTTTGTTTCCACTGATTTGAAAAATAATAATGGGAGGAGGGGGAATTGGAGGAAGAGGTCAAAGATACAAATTTCCAGTGATAATATAAGTAAGCATTAAGGATGTGATAACTATAGTTAATTCTGATGTACGGTATACGGGAAAGTTCTTAAGAGAGTAGATCCTAAGAGTTCTCATCACAAGATTTTTTTTTTCTTTTCATTGTATCTATATGACATGATGGGTGTTAACTAACCCTATTGTGGGAATCATTTTACAATATCTGTAACTCAAACCATCATGCTGTACACCTTACATTTAGACAGTGATGTCTATCAATTATTTCTCATTAAAACTGGAAAACAGTAAAAAAAATAAAATAAGAGGACAGAGTGAAATAAATAATAATAAATTTTTACTTTATATGAAGAGTGTATTCTAACACCAACTGGTTGTCCGGCAGTCCAGTTCTGGCACTGACCACACTGACCGCACAGAGCTTGCACAGAGCCTGCAAGTTAAGGGCTCAGCCTCCACAAGGCCACCCTTGCTGCAGGTGCAGCCACAGTGTTACAAGTTTGGGGACTCCTATGACCCTCCTGGGTTCAGTAATTCATTAGAACAACTCACAACTCAGGGAAGTGCTGTACTTGCAACTGTAGTTTTATTAGAAAGAATCTGGATCAGGACCAGTCAGATGAAGAGACGCACAGGGCGAGGTGTGGGAGGGTCCCCACAGGGAGCCTCCATGCCCGCCACCTGTGGAGTCAGGGTGTGCACCCTCCCAGCACATCCGTGTGTCCACCAGCCGGGAAACTCCACCGCACCTCGGTCTCCAGAGTGTTTCCTGGGGTTTCGTTACATGGAACAGGGACCACAGACTCCACTCCATCTCCAGCCCCCACAGAAGTCCTGCTGGCTCCAAGCCCAGCCCTCTGATCACAGGGTTGGCCTTTCTGGTAACCAGGCCCATCCTGAGCCATCACATTAGCATAAACTCAGGCGTGAGCCAAGGAACTCATGAATAGCAAGATACTCCTGTCATTCAGAAAATGCCCAGGGTTTTGAGAGGCCAGGTGCCAGGAACCCAGAACAAAGACCAGAGAAACTCTTTATTTTACAACAGAGTAGAATGAGAAAACTAAGAGATTTTTTTATAATGAGTTAGCCAGTGACAGGTTAAATAACAATGATGTGGGCTCTCACTTAATCCCCAAGGAGTTATGTAATGGTCAAGTTACTTTCCCTTTGAACTTCCTGCTGTCGCTCTGCCCCTTGTGATAATTGATAATTACATCTGGATGAACTCCTGCCTCCCTCTGCAGACGTGGGGAATTGAATGCTCTCTTGCGCATTTAGCTGCGTATTGCTTTCCACAACAACGTAGAACTGTGTGAGATTCCTTTTCTCACACTAGGACTGTTTCAACATTTTTAGGACACTGCTTCATCCATCCTTTAGCTCCTGCCATTCTTCCAAAAAAGAGAATTTGGGGTAATGTACACATTTGGCACCATATGAATACATATTCTAAAAATCGCATTCTTAACATTTTTCCAAAACCTGTTTTTTTCCTTTTCCCCCTTTCCATGGTCCCCTCTATCCAACTTCAGTATTCCAGAAATCAGAGTCTAGTATGAGAATTCTCTTTGGAAGTTAAGATTGATCTGTGTCAATTAAGATGCTTTCAGCTTCAAGTAAAATGAATAAAGAAACATGCCAATGGGCTTAAACCATCAGGAATTGTAATGGCTCATGTAACTGAAAATGCAGACATAGGGTGAGTTCCAGGCAGCCGGGAGTCTGGCACAGTTTCTTAATAATCCTTCTCAGCTTTACCACAGAAATGAGGGCAGTGTGCTTCCTGGTTTGTGTCTAGCAAGAGAGACTGGTTTTCTGTCACTGTCTTTAAAAATAAGGAGAATCTTTTCCAGAAGTCTCTAGCAGCCGTCCCCTGGAATTGAACTGACCAAGATTGCATTATCTGCCTCTTCCTAGCTGGAGAGATGGGATTAATGTTAGTCTGTTTAGAGCCCATCCCTGGAACTGGGAATCCGGTATCATCTGTGAGTCTCATCGGCTGCAAGGGTGAGGGGTGGGTATCTCATCAGAAGATCTGTTAGGAGGGTGGGAGGAGGAAAATGGACATCGAGTGGGCAACCACGGTTGTTCACTGTACCTGGAAAAGTGACCTGGCAGGTTGATGATGACAAAACAACATTTATCCAGCACTTACTGTATTCTAGGTGCTGCGTGTGCGTTTTCTCCTAACAGCCCTTTCAGGCAGGTACCGCTCTTCTTCTCGTTCTACGAATGATGACACCGAGAGAGATTAAGGGACTTGCATTGATGCTGCACAAAGACGGATCACTGACGTGCCACCGTGATTTGATTACACAGTCCACGTGTTGAGAGGTGGTGAGATGTGAAACTCAGAGTCACTCCCTGTTTGATTTTGTAGCTTGCATACAAGATCCTCCTAAAAGTAATAAATTATAATTTAAAAAGTAACTCAAGTAATTTAATTCTATTAAGGATATGTAATGTGACCATAAGCAAAAGATGGAGACAACCCAAATTTCCATTGACAGGTGAATGGATTAGACAAAGTGTGGTCTACCCAGACAGTGGGATCTAAGCAGCCTTATAAAGGGGTGCAGTCCTGACACCTGCCGCAACACGGGTAAAGCCTGAAGACTTCATTCCAAGTGAAACGAAGGGCCAGTATTTTATGACTTCACTTAAATGAGGTACGTGGAGTAGTCAAGTCCATAGAGACAAAGAGTAGCATGGTGGTTGCCAGGGCTGGGGGAGGGGGAATGTGGTTATTGTTTAATGGGTGCAGAGCTTCAGTGTGGGATGATGGAAAGTTCTGGAGATGGATGGTGGTGATGGTTGCACAGCAATGTGAATACTTAATGTCACTGCTTGAAATGGTAAATTTTGTGTTACAGAAATTTTATCACAATAAAGAAAGTATGTAATGTGGCATAGACTCTTGTGATCTCTGAGTGTCCACTCTTCCTTTTCCCCTTTGAATAGTAGACCCCTCTCCACTCTGAGCCGTGGGTGGGCGCAGCTGGAGACCTTTCCCAGCTTCCCTTGCAGCCATGTGGCCATGGAAGCCAGGTCTGGACTGATAAAATATGAGTAGAAGTCATCAGGGTAATTTCTGCTTCAATGTCCTTAAAAAGGAAATGGCTTACTCCGTAAACTCTCCTTCCTCGTGGGCTGGAATGGGGACACGCTCCTGGCGAGCTGCCTCACCCTGCGCAGATCGCCAAAGCAGGGGCCTTGTGCTCAGATATGGGATCCACGTGCTGAGGCTGGTAGAGACTCATTGCCAGCTGCGTCCCTGCATGGACTCGTGGAGCAGTCTGCCGTCTTTGCCAATTGTTACAAGAGGGAGAAATAAACTTCTGTCTTGTTTACAACAGTGTATTTTGGAGTCTTTTGTTACGGCAGCTTAGCCTAAACGTCTATGCAGCTAACAGTCAACTTGCACTTAGGTGTCAGGCAGTGTATAAACTCCTTATGTGCATTACCTGATTTAATCCTCACAACAACCCTGTGAGCTGGATCTATTGTTGTTTCCTTCTTCTCCGCAAAGCACCCCAGTACATAATTGTATATTTTAGTTGTGGGTCCCTCTAGCTGTGGCATGTGAGACGCCGCCCTGGCATGGCTTGACGAGTGGTGCCAGGTTGGCGCCCAGGATCCAAACTGGTGAAACCCTGGGCCAGCAAAGCACACGAACTTAACCACTCAGCCACGGGGCCAGCCCCTCTAGATACTATTATTGTCTGCATTCTATGACTAAGGAAATTGAGGCACAGAATGGGTTAAGTAATTTGACCAAGATAATGCAGCTAGTAAATGGTAGAGCTAGGAATTCAACTTAGGCAGTTGACTTCAGAAGCTGTCTTTTATCAGTTAATTTTATTACATCCCTTGAGAGATTCTGAGATGCTTCCTGGGGGCTGAAAATGGGGAATTTCTGTTCTGCCAGTGGATAGTTTTTGATTTCTTAGTTTCCTGTCTAATATCTGTATAGGAAATTGAATTATTTTATTTATTTTTTGCATTATAGAATCTTAATTTGGGAGACACATTTTAGACTTTGCAGGCATTGTACTTTTATATGCACTAACATTCCCCAGAATTATTTTGGAGACTCACGTGGAGTGTTTTACTTTTATTTTTGCCAAGGTGAGTACAGTGAAAAAAAGAAACAACCTATCATTCCTCACCGCTATTCACAAAAAGGACATCTTAACACCAAAATAAATAGGAAAGTCACAAAGAAAGAAAAAAAGGAAATTTCATTAAACTGGATACATTTGCCTTTATGAAAATGTCGCTCACTGCATGTTTCTCCTTTTTCTGAATGTGCCAGTGACTGGCAGAGACCTTGACAGAGACAGCAGATGTTCTGAGAAAGAACAAATGGGTTTGTGGCCTCAGCCCTCACCTTCCACTGACATTCACGCCTGGCTGGCGTCACGTTCCACCCGGGACGGGGCCTTGCTGGCTCACCTGGAGGAGCGAGTTTCCTCCCGGGGCTTTGACAGCAGGCGTGGTGGCCATCTGACCCTCCTGGGGGCCTACAGACCGTGCATCTCCTCAGAGAGAAGGCAGCGTTCACTGTAGCACAAGATTGCTTTGCACAGGACCTTTTATAGCTGATGTCATAAATTTCTCCAAACACCAATTTTGCATATAAAATGCAAGGTGATTTTATGGTTTTTAAATGTCTCTACTCTCCCTGTCTCTTGAGTCCCTCCCAGGTAGGCTGCCATACGATCTCTAACAGGAAAACAGGTGGATTTGAAATTGTTGTCTACGTTGCTCTCCATGTGAGCACCATCAAATCATTTGTCTCTCATTCTATAGAGACAAAAGTATGTATTTTTAAAATCTCACAGTAGTTCTTGTGGTGTGTGCTCGCTTGATGAACTTGTGCTGAATACGAAAATGCCCTTCCAGGCCAGAGAAGTATCAAAGGAAAGTATCACCTTAAAAAGGTAATTTAAAAATGGCACCGTGCTTGAATTTCCGCAGGTAGTGCCGGTCTGCAGGTACAAAATGGGAGTAACCTTAGCAGGAATGATTCACATGCCGCTGACTCTCGCCCAGACCGATGCACAGAGGACATCAAGTCAGCCCCACTGCAAAGCCTCATGCTATGCTCTTATTTTTTTTATTTTTTATTTTTTTGAGGAAGATTAGCCCTGAGCTAACTACTGCCCGTCCTCCTCTTTTTGCTGAGGAAGACTGGCCCTGAGCTAACATCCGTGCCCATCTTCCTCTACTTTATATGTGGGATGCCTACCACAGCATGGCGTGCCAAGTGGTGCCATATCCGCAACTGGGATCTGAACAGGCAAACCCCGGGCCACCAAAGCGGAACATGTGCACTTAACCGCTGTACCACCGGGCCAGCCCCTATGCTCTTATTTTTATGTTAAGGCTTACTTTTGCTTTTTGTTTTTTGTTTTTTTAAAAAAAGAAACCTTCTTTGATTAGTAGTGACATTAAATGTGTGAAGATTGTATTTGGAACCAAGCCCATGAATTTCCTCCAGCAAATCCTTCCTGAGCACGTGTGCGCCAGGCAGCGCTCCACACTCGGGGACACGAGGAAGCCTGGAGCCCCGCCCTTGGGGAGAGCGACAGTGACAAATTCACATCCAGCCTAGACACTGGCTCGTTTCTGCAAATTCGACATCGGGGTTTCCACCAAGCTTGGTGGAACTCTGGTCTAAAGAAGTGCCGTCTTCAACAGCACAAACCATTTTCGAGGAAGAGGGGCCGGTTATGCATTTTCTCTTTTAGAACTGAAGTAGGTGTAGAAAGAGAGGGGCAGCTCCGGGGGTAAAGGTAAGGAGCGTCGCGTCTTGCTAGGTTTCAGCGTGAGTCTCTCACTCCCAGTGAGGCCTTTCCACTCCGTGCCACTCCCCTGGGCCTTCCCCAGGCAGTGACAAGAGAGACTAATTTACCTTCTGACGCATGTTATGGCATTTGGAAGCCCTCCAGTGGCCAAATACTGTACCTGAAACAAAAGCGTTTTGCTACGCTGAAGTGTTGAGGCGTGAACTGTGCTCATGTTTGCAGCTTACTTAGAAATGTATCAAAACATAAGATGGATTAATGTATGAACAGAGGGATGCATGGATGGTTAGACATGTGATAGAGCACATATAACAATGTTAATTGTAGAATCCAGATGACAGGTATGTGGATAATTATCTCACTGGATGGGTCACTGTGTAATTCTTTCAACTACTCTGTGTTTGAACATTTCTATAATAAATATTGAAGAAAAATCTCTATGCTAGACTCTGAAGATTTATACCTTGTAGTTCACATTATTGAACTAAGATTTTGTTTAGACCATATTTAAATTATCTTTCAATAAAATTGTCTTCATAAATGTACGTGGATTCATTTCTCTTCACACGGATTAATTTTTAAATGTTTTAAAAACACTTCTGTATTTCTTTTAGAAAATTTATACATTGGAATGTGAAATAGCTAAATGACTTCTTTGTTTTAAAAAAGCCTGCTCTTCCTAGAATATCTATTTTACATGCTTAGGAAATTGTTAACAAGTTGATCACTTAAAAAAAAATCAGAGAGGCAACTGTTTGACAATTGCTTACAATCCTTTTTCTTAGAGGAGATGCATTGGTTAGGGCTCAATGCAGACGACAAAACCCACTGAAGTAATTTAAGGCAAAAGGGATTTATGACGTGGCACATTACAGGTGGCTGGCAGGGCAATCAGCCTGTGGTGGAGCTTCAGGAGGGGCTCACAGATCCAGCAGCAGGACCGAGCTGTCCCGGAGGGCCGCTCGGCCGTGGTCAGGAAGCCACCCCTGCAGCCACTGGTTCCGCAGCCACATCACCTTCACCCTGTACACCCGTCAAGAAGGACGCCTCGAAACCTGCCCCTCCCGCCTCAGTCCTGGATCCTTCACTACACGCCAGCACCTCTAGTTGGAATTCCAATCCCGCCCACCAGCCTAGCTGCAGGGGAGTTGGGGAAAGACATTTCCAGCCTTCCAGACACAAGGCCCAAGGAGGCGTGTCAAGAGGAGGGTGGCATTAGATGAAAGGCTGTGGCTGACAGCACCCGGGCACTGATCAGCGTTACCACTGACACTGCTGGGCGTTCCGACCCGTCTGGGGCTGTAATAAGGCGTCGACGGCAGCCCTGATGAGCACTCATGCCCAAGACCTCAAAGCTGAACCTGGGAGGGAGGGCCTCCAGCTCCACCTGCCGAGTTCACCGGAAAGAGAGGGCTAGAGGCGCGTGTGGACCCACCTCAGGGAGGCAAGCAGCAACACCCAGGGCGCAGGCAGCGCACAGGGCAAAGGGCAGGGGTTCCTCAGCACACAAGCGGCGGGTAAAGAAGGGAGCGCAACCTCAGGTTACAAGATTTAAGAGGTGTATCCAGTAAATGCAGCAGGTGAGTCTTGTGTGGAAATCTGGACACGTATTAGGATAATCGATTACATTCAAGAATTACTGTTAATCTTTTTAAATGTGATAATAGTACTGTGGTTCTGTGACAGTCCCTTCAATCACTTCCACAGTAAGCCCTTTGCTTTTTCCTTCGTGATCAATTTATGGCTCTGTGTTTTGTCCTGGAGAGAAAGTTTACTTTGCTAGGCGTTTTACATGTGAAACACCTTGATCCTTGTAAGACTCCTGCCATAAAGGTGGATTAGAGCGTTCTTTAGGGGAAACACCGATCACAGCCTTTCTGGAAGTGGAGAGAAACAAACGTCTATTTTGAAGGACACTTAGTGTGTCTGGGAAGGAACGAGGAGGCGGGCAGCCATTCAGGGAAGGGACACTGTCAGGCATCTTAGCTAATTAGGAGGTAAGGCAGACTGTCAGATAATATCTCCTTGCGAGAAAACAGATTTGCTCAATTCCATAAAGTAAACGTTAGATTCAATGTTCTAAGTGTTTTCAAAATAATCCTTTTTGTCCCTGACACTCTGAGAGGGCGGGTGTTGTCTTCATTGTAAAGATGACCTAAAATCGAGAGCTCACCCCCAGCCAGCGTGAGACGAGTGTGAGGCACACTGAGAGTCGTGGTGTAACCAGACACACCAGGGGATGACGCCTGGACCATCGGCGCCCCCAGAACCCGCTGGCGGCCGTCTTGAACCTGCCGTTCTCTGTTAATGGGCTTAGGCCATGCATTCTGAAATTCTGTTCTTGGGGGCCAAAAAAACTTACCACAGTGGTTTGTGCCCCTTCAAAGCTCAACCCTACCCAACAAAATCTTATTCCTTATCCCTCTCACTAGGGAGAATTTAAATTTAATTTCAACTTTCTCTGTGGTCAGGTTGGGGGCGGCAGGTGATAATGAAAAAAAAAAGTCTCAGAAACTCTAGCTTAGGCCAAAAGATGTTTTATTTGGAACACAGCAAATTTTAAATCATGTTTTCACATTCTTGGAAATGCAGGTCATTACATTTACTTTGTAAATTGATTTTTAAAACAAATACTTTTTTCCTAAGCACTTTTTCTTAGGTCCTTTTTTTTACAGATTTCAAATGACTTGAAATCAAAACGCCACCTTGTTTTTTCCTAAGATCCACCAAATGCCACTTTTTTCAAGGAAAATTGTGGCATCTCTGCCTAGTGGACAATCGTGAGTCGTTGATTGAAGGGAGGGCTAGCTGCCTTGGGGAACTCAGCTGGAGTAGACCTGTGAGCTTATTAAGCTACAATTAATTAGCTACAAGCTATTAATCAGCTGCAATGAGCTTGTTACCTGGTCATGGCCAGTCTCCCCTAAACTCTGTGCTTTGTGAACACTCTTAAACGCAGTGGTGGGTAACCGTTTAGTCAGTGTCCTAGGCTTCTAGCTTGCCACCCTGCTCTCGCTTATATGAAACTGCTGTAGAACTTTCTGGCTTGAACTGAAGATGCGAGATTGCTGTTATATAAACTTTTCACCCTGACTGAATGCCACCTCTGTTCAGACGATTTCATTGCAACTAATGTGCCCCCGGGATCCACACCCAAGCAGAAACGTGAGGCGCTCCGGAAGCTTGCAAGCAAATGTGGGAGAAAATTGCTTAGAACACCAGAGCTAAGAGACTTGATGGAAGGAGCCACAGAGTCTGCCAGAAGCAAGGCAGGGACACACCGAGAAGTGGGGAGGCTGCAGGAAGACAGTAGAGCCGGCAAACTCTGAAAGCTGCGGAACTCGGCCTGTGCATCTGAAGGTGGGGAGGGCGTTCAAGGCAGGCGGGGCAGTTGGGTGGGACCAAAGGAGCACAGGGCAGAGAGGTGAATCACTCCAAGGTGTACTTGGGGGCAAAGTTTCTGTAGCTGAAGGTTGGGGTGCAGGGACCAGTGGTGGCAGATGAAGCTAGAAAGGTTGGACTCACATCATGGATCTCAGATGATGCGCAAAGGCCCCCTGCTGTCCTGGTTACTGCCCTGGGAAGAACTCGTTAAACGCAGCTATCTGAATACATACCCCCACCTAACTCCACTTCTGCCTCCTCCCCGACCTCCTTCATCCAGCAGAGCGGGATCAAAATTCCCCTGCATCGTAACCTTGGACAAGTCACTTAACCTCTCTGTGCCCTGATTTCTTCCTCTCGAAAATGGAGATTAAAGAGAGTCCCGGCTGCATTAAATGAGTCACGACAGTCTGTGGACTGTCATATGAACGTTTGTTATACATATAAGTAGATATAGCTCTATCTACCAGAAATTCTCAGACAATTGTTTTGAAACATAGAAAAGGGAGGATTTTAGATCTGGACTAACTCCCAACCATGGGCTTATGACTTTTCACATGAAAAATTACTATGTATATCATTATAGCCTTGAAGAACCCAACTGCGAAAAGGGTTATGCTTTTATTTTAGAGATCAGGTAAATGCTTTTCCAGCCCTAGGAGCTGCCTAGAGTGTTAAAGAAGTGGGTACATGTCTAATTATTTAAGCCTTCATTTAAGACCTTGGAGGCTCCTTGCTTTTAGCTACAGCCTTTTGACATCTTCACGGTTCATTACTCTATGGTAGTGAAAAGGAAAAGAGATGGGACCGACAGGGCCATTTTATAAACCTGTGAACAGTGCAAAAGCGATAGTAGACATGAAAAAAGTGGAATCTACATTAAATACTTGAGGTTTAACATATGACAGTTTCTGTTCCCCATTATGCTAATTTTTTGTTGTATATTGCAGCATAATAAACATAATGGCTTTAAAACACCACTTTATTATTTCTTACGGTTCTGGTAAACATTTTTTTGTTGTTGAGTTCTATGAGTTTATATATTTCGGAAATTATCCCCCTTGTTGGATCTATGATTTGCAACTATTTTCTCCCAGTTGGTGGGTTGTCTTTTTGTTTTGTTCGTGGTTTCCTTTGCCTTGCAGCTCTTTAGTCTGATGTAGTCCCATTTATTTATTCTTTTGTTTCCCTTGCCTGAGTAGACATGGTATCCAAAAAGATACTGCTACACAAATATCAAAGAGTGTACTGCCCATATTTTCTTCTAAGAGTTTTATAGTTTCAGATCTTAAAGCTTTAATCGATTTTGAGTTAATTTTGTCTACTTTCATTCTTTTCCACATGGCTGTTCAGTTTTCCCAAGACCATTTATTGTGGAGACTTTCCTTTCTCCATTTTATGTTCTTAGCTCTTTTGTCAAAGATCAGCTGTCCACAGATGTGTGGTTTTATTTCTGGGCTCTCGATTCTGTTCTATTGATCATGTATCTGTTTTTATGCCAGTACCAAGCTGTTTTGGTTACTGTAGCTCTGTAGTATATTTTGAAGCCAGGGATTGTGATACCTCCAGCTTTGTTCTTTTTTCTCAGGAATCCTTTGGCTATTTGGGGTCTTTTGTTGTTCTATATAAATTTTAGGGTTCTTTGTTCTATTCTTCTGTAGAATGTCATTGGGATTCTGATTGGGATTGCATCGAATCTGTAGATTGCTTTAGGTAATTTGGACATTTTAACTATGTTTCTTCTTCCAATCCATGAGTATGGAATATCTTTCCATTTTTTATGTCTTCAACTTCTTTCAATGTCTTATATCAAGCTGTTTTTTTTAAAGCCTGTGAGTGTCATTTGACTTAAGTAAATAGCTCCTTTTCTAGTCCGTTAACTGGCACACACACATTCCTTGCCTGCTCAAGCCTACATTCCTAGCTTCTCTGAAATCTAGAGGCATATAGTGGGGTCAGTTTTTAAAAGCAAGCATTTTGGAATAGGAGCTAGGTTTAAATTCTGGCTTTGCTACTTTGTGTGACTTTAAATTGCCTGAAGTCTGTAGGCCTCAGGTTCATCCATTCGGCAGGGACATCTGCCTGGCAAGGTTTTCGTGAAGATTAAGAAAGGTGTGTTCAGAGATTGGCAGAGCGCCTGGCACACAGTGAGCGCTCAGCAAGGCCCGCACTTTTTATTAGATAGGCCTGAGTCTGCATGAAGGTGCCCTGATACCTTAGGACTTGCTCATGCCTCCTGCAAAGCAAGGCCCTTGGCCTTAGTCTTCATAAACACTCTCACACTGTGAAGCCACCCGAACAAGCTTCTGAGCTATTAGCTTCTGAATTTTCTTGAGTGCCTTGCCTGATTTTTTCCACCCTCTGGGTTTGCTTTGCTGCCCTCTTCTGGTAGAATGGGGAAGAGTTCGATGAGGTTCCAGTTCCTACAGCTACAGAAATAGAAGCTGTCAGTATCTGGAACCGCTCCCTAGTCAAAGAACCAAATTCCCCAACACCTTGGTCCTAAGTCCAAGTGAATCCACATGAGAGTAAAGTCTAAAAGTGAAACTTCTGTATATAAATTTCAATTTATTTCTCCTACACAGAAATCAATATTGACATGTGAGATGATTAACATTAAAATGGATAGCTCACTTCAGGTTGAAAAGATGCTAAGAATAAATACTTCGTTATTCCGAATGGCAATAGGGAATCACCTGCATTTGACCTTTCTGAAAAAGTGAAATGTGTATATATAGAATTTTAATTTAAAAACAAGTTTTTCTAATGTTAATCTCAACATCTTTCAAATCCTAAGACATATGTAGTATTTAGGTTGGTATTTTAAGTGTTTTGCACAGAAGCCGCATGAAAATATTACCATGTACTTCAAATACAATGAGAAATGCTAAATACTTAGATTTTATATTTAATACAGTAAGTTATTTAAATGCTTCTTCACATTTTAGTTTTAGAAGGTATTGGAAATATTTCTTTTTTTTAAAGATTGGCACCTGAGCTAACATCTGTTGCCATTCTTTTTTCTTCTTCTTCTTCTTCTCCCCAAACCCCGCCCCCCCAGTACATAGTTGTATATTCTAGTTGTAGGTCCTTCTGGTTGAGCTATGTTGCCTCAGCACGGCTTCATGAGCGGTGCCATGTCCAGGCTGCCAAAGCGGAGTGCACGAACTTAACCACTCGACCACAGGGCTGGCCCCCAGAAATATACTAGTAAATTATATCCAAGTAGATACAGCTAAAATTTAAAGGGGCAATATTTTAAAATATCACAGACGTATAGATAGTCTAGGCATTTGTGTACTTATTAAACTTAATCCTACTGAAGAATTTTTCAACCAGAAAAACATAATATTTGGGGGGTGGGCAAAAGGGGTGAAGGGGCTCAAAAGGTACGAACTTCCAGTTATAACATAAGTCATGGGGAAGTAAAGTACAGCATGGTGATAATAGCTAATAATACTGTATTGCGTATTCAAGTTGCTGAGGGCCGCTCTGGTGGTGCAGCGGCTAAGTGCGCACATTCCGCTTTGGCAGCCCGGGGTTCACCACTTGGGATCCCGGGTGCGGACATGGCACCACTTGGCAAAAGCCATGCTGTGGTAGGCAACCCACATATAGAGTAGAGGAAGATGGGCATGGATGTAAGCTCAGGGCCAGTCTTCCTCGGCAAAAGGAGGAGGATTGGCAGCAGATGTTAGCTCAGGGCTAATCTTCCTCAAAAAAAACAAAAGTGGCTGAGAGTGGATCTTGAAAGGCCTCACTGAAAAAAAATTTTGTAACTGTGGAAAAAAAATTACTGGTAAAACAACCATAATATTTTAAGGAGAAACGTCTATTTTTCTGTTTAATGTGTGGCTATTTGGGTATAAATGCGCAGTAGCTAAAGAAGAGATTCTTGCTGAAATATTGGCAAGAGAGTTCTCAAGTCACAAATTACTACATTAAATCATGTAACAGTACCTGCGTCATGTTATCTCAAAAAGATGCAAAATGACTGGCATCTTTGGAATTCCCGCACCCCACCAATTCCACGAAGCCCAGACTTGTGGTTCAGAACCCAGACACAGCTCCTGGAGCTACCCAAGCACCGCGGCTTCCCCTGGCCAACTGTTCACGGCCTAAGTACCGGCCATTTGCAGACCTCACAGGATTTGTGCACCTTAAAGACAAATCGCAGAGGAAACAGAGTGCAGCAAATCTGTTAAGAACATACAGTTTATACTCAAAATTGGATCTACTCTGTACTTTTAGCATAATATGCAACGACTGCTTATTGAGTGCGTATGTGCCAAAATCTTCACTAAAGCTTTTACAATTCTCCATCTGCCAGAATGAAAATATGCGCTTCTGGCCTTTAAGAGCTGTGTAACAAAGACCCAGAGCTAGAGAATACAGTATTAAAAACTGTAATTAATTCACATCTCCTTATTTAGAAAGCTACTAATAGAATCGGAATGTTTGATATCTAAAATAACATCACTAAAAGCAGGTAATTAGGAGATATCTGTGTAAGAATACAAAGGCAGCAAGAACTTCCCCAAAACTAGCACGACAATGATTTAATTCAATTTAATCCTATATTTAGGATTCAACTAGAATGATTCCATGCATTGCAATCAAGACTACCAAATATACATTTCAGCAAAAATATTACAATCAGAATACACTTTAGGCCTAAATAGTAATTAAGATGTAATTCTTCACTTGAATTTCTCTCAAAAGCTTGACTGCAAATTGTACTAATTCTTCTTATTGCTCCTTTTCACATTTAGCACAAATTCTCTCTTTTTAGTTTAATTATGAAAACGTTCTTACTAACTGTTTAGACGTCTTCAGAACAGAGCCAAATATTCTGTTTGGAAACCATGGCTGTGTTCCTGGCCACGTCCTCAGAGTTGGTGGATGTTTTCAACCACTCTGCGCTTACGAGCTCGCTCCCTGTGGATGAACAACCTACTGTGAGCTTCACTGCAAGAGAGCATGTACGTGGTTCCTTAACTCTTCTGTCAAGAGGTATTAAAGAAAATACACAGACTTAACAGAAGGGTGGTTTGGAATATAAATCAAAACCAGGTACGGACTAGCCACCTGAACACGTGCTACGCTCTTGGATTCAATTCATCTATTCCACCAGCATTTATGTCTACTCTATGTTAGGGCAATGTTTAAGAAAATACTTAAAACATTCAAAATTAGTTCTACTTTGCACATGTAGCTGGTTTAAAGTAGGTATATGCCAACATTTCCACTCAGTACCACAGTCATTTCTCTCAAGGAGCTCGTTCAGTAGAGGAGCAAGTCTAAGGAGATTGATAAATGACTAGGGTACGGTAGAGACACAGAGGGCATGGGTGACTGACTGGGTGGAAAACAGGACGAGCTGAGGGGTTTAACAAAAGTAACACTCGAACTAAGTCCTGACAGGTGAGTAGGGCTCATCAGAACAAGCACGAAGACGAGTCTTCGAGACACAGGGGACAGTCCGAGTAAGCTGCGGGGGCTCAGGAGACTCAGCAGCCCACACAGCTGGAGCACAGGTGTCGGCGGAGAACAGGCGACAGGTTAGCAGCAGATGGATCTCAGATCAGGGGCTTGCAGAATCTGCTTCGTGTGGACTTGACCCTGCGGGCTCGGGCCTCCAGTTTCATCATGCACCAGAATCACCTGGGCTGCCTGTCCAAAGCATAGATTCCTTGCCCCATGCTAACTCAGGCTCAGAGCAGGACCCTGGAACCCAAGTGCTAAGGGTGCTTCCTACATAACTCTAGTGCAGGAGAACCTGGGCCGCATTTTGAAGAAACGTTACCATAGGCAATGAAAAACCAGTATGGATTTTTTAGGGAGAAGTTACAATGAGAAAACGTTATGAGCGCGGGGTGGGGGAGTTTGTGCACTCTGCTTCAGAGGCCCAGGGTTTCACCGGTTCGGATCCTGGGCGCAGACATGGCACCGCTCATCAGGCCACGCTGAGGCAGCATCCCACATGCCACAACCAGAGGGACCCATGACTAGAATATACAGCTATTACCGGGGGGCTTTGGGGAGAAAAAGGAAAAGAAAAAAAAAGGATTGGCAACAGATGTTAGCTCAAGTGGCAATCTTTTTTCTTTTTTTAAAAAAAGAAAAAGCCAAGGGCAGATCAGATTGGCCTTTTAGGAAGATCAGTCTGGAGGAAGTCAGGAAGTAGGACGGAAGCCACTGGAACCTCGAGTGCAGAGTCAATGAGGTGACCGGCACAGGTGATGGGAGAACGGCGAGGCCAGGCACCAAGGTGGGCGACACTGCCCCTTTTACCTAAATCATGTTTTAACAAACAGAAATGTGAAGATATACCGTATTAGTGCAAAAATTCTTTTAAATATCAAATGCTCCCGGGGGATTTTGTGCACTCCTGGTTTCATTCCTGTCTGTGTTAATGCCCAAGTACTGACCTCTAGTCTGGACATTTCTTCTCAATTCCAAATCTTTATTTCTACCTGTGGACCGGACATCACCTCCCGGGTGCTGGGTGTTATCTCAAAACTGAGATTTCCCTTTCTGAGCCAGAATCCCGGGCACTTAAGAAACCCTCCCTTTCCGACATGTCCGCCTAGTTATCCAAATGGGAGCAGGAACTTAACTTCCCAACTGCTGTAGATTCAACCCGGAAGGTAGAAGGAGGCGCCGCCTGCAGTCGCCCTTCACCCGCAAGAGCTCAGCATCCACAGGCTCAACTATTTCAAGTGCCCTCTGCGTTCAGAACATCTAGTCCCATAATCTGGCTCAGGCGAAACCCTTAGCCCCCTGCCCCATGAGGCTGTTACATGCGAGCAAGTCACTGTGCGAATGACTGAGCCCCACGCACCCCCGGGACTCTACGGTAAGATGGAGCCAGCGGGAAGGCGGGTTTCAGTCTAAGTGCCCGGGAACGGGGAACGAAAAACCAAGACAAGCAGGCACTGTAAAACTGTCTTTGTTTTTTTAATGGCAGGTCAAATATCCTGACACATACATGTATTTTGATAGTCTTCTATCCCAGTTGAGTTCAAATATTAGAGTAACACACACAAGCTAAGAGAATTCAACATTGTTCCAAGGCACTTACTGGATCTCTGTGACTAGATGGAAACAAGGACAATTAGACAGTATATAATATAAAAATAACTTTTTGCTTACAATTTACAAAATGTATTATTATTACAATCTTTGATCTCTGATAACCTGCAATGCTGGCTGCATGAATCCAGCAATTTTAAAATTCAGAAACTATTTTCTAAAACTTCAGGGCAAATAATTTACAAATAAGGTACACAAAGATTTAGACCATGCAGAAATTTCTTACATCTTCTGTTAATAATATTTTATGACTGTAACTTTATCAAATTATATACCTACTTGCCCTGTACATATATAAAATAATGCATACATGATAAAACATTAGCAAAAGAGTAGTCTTTAGACTCAATTTCTCATAAAAGTATTACTATATTAACATGTCTACAAGCAGCGTGTAACAGGGTTAAGAGACATTAAGGCAATAATACTTGAAGTTACAAAATAAACCATGTGTAATACTCTTCCCAAGTGTAGCATAAGGCAGGTAGATGGTCCCAGCCAACAACACTAAGGTAACAATCTACACTGCTGTCAGTCCCACTTTTAAAGATGGAATACTAGAATCTGGCTTTCAGTGGCACTTGCATTTTCCAGTATAATTTAAAGTGTCTTTCAGCTCCCTGAATCATGTCCATTCAGAAGGTGGGTCTCTTGGTCCTTTGGGTTTTCCACAGCGATTACCAAAACCTATAACCAAACCACCACAATAACTGGTCAGTGTTCAGAAATATTTTCACACTACTAAAACCATGTCTGTAGACATCCTTATTTTCTAGAACAAACAGATCTCCATATGGGAATTTAGAATTTAAACTAAACAAACTCTATAAATAAAAACCATCTCTTAATTTATTTTGGATAGTTCATTTAAGAACCTGAATAAATCATTGCACAACATCGCACAAAGTTCATATACTTTGCCTTAAGGAAATCCTGGAATGATGGCAAATGACCTTTTCTCACTCTTGCCAGCATCAACTACATAATTCAAGTTTTAAAATTATTTAGTAGGGGCCGGCCTGCTGGTGCAGCGGTTAAGTGCTCACGTTCCACTTTGGCGGCCCAGGGTTCGCCAGTTCGGATCCCGGGTGTGGACATGGCACCACTTGGCAGGCCATGCTGTGGTAGGCGTCCCACATATAAAGTAGAGGAAGATGGGGATGGATGTTAGCTCAGGGCCAGTCTTCCTCAGCAAAAAAAAAAAAAAAAAAAAAAAAAAGAGCGAAAAAGGAGGATTGGCAGCAGATGTTGGCTCAGGGCGAATCTTCCTCAAAAAATAAAAAAAATTAAAAAATTATTTAGTAAACAAATTACCAATATCTGTGGCTTCTGTTGGACTTTCTGGTACTTGATCTTTCTGGTTACTGAAAGTAGATGGACGCTCTGTACAAGTCTCTGTGTGAACACCTCCTGCCAGATGATCTAAAATGCAAAAGAAAGCGGTGGTTAATCACCGTCATTGACAGCGTCCCATGTAGAATCCTCTAACGGCTTTAACGTGGGCAATGAGCTGAAAGAGCAAGTTTTCTCTCTTGGGCATGGAAATTTTAGAGGCCCAGGTAATACAGTGCAAGGGTAGTGAGCACAGGAAATCACGTCAGGTGTTCTGGAGGGCACCCAGGCGTTTGCAAGGTGGTGGAGATTCTCCTCACGCTCTTACCCTCTTCAGTAAACCGGGGGCTGGGCATGTTACATTTCCTTAACGTAGCTGGGCTCGGTGCCCGCGTCCTAAGGCAACCATTGCAACTGAAATGCCTTTATATGGAAAGCAGAGGCCAGCAAGTGCAGAGTTAATTAATGGGCTTACCATTTGCCCCTAAAAGTAATAATTCTTTTCTTTGAAAGTTTAATTTTATTAAACTTAAATTTTAGTTACTTATTTAATTATCAATGCATAAGATTAGGAAGAAAAGCATAAGATTAGGAAGAAAAGAAATTGACTACGATGATTCATTCACTCTTTCACACCCTTTCTCACGTCGCCTACACCCCATACGGAATGTGTCTGGAAACCTGAAATACAAGTCAAATCAGAGATGGTCCTTGGTCCTTAGGTGCTCAGAGTGTAGACAGGGGTCAGTAAACTTCTGTAAAGGGCTAAAGAATAAATACTTTAAGCTTTGCAAGCCACATACAGTTTTTGTCATATATTCTTCATTGATTTTTGTTTCTTTGTTGGTTTTTTTTTTTTTTTTTTTCCTCTTTCTCCCCCAAGCTCCCCAGTACATAGTTGTATATTCTTCGTTGTGGGTCTTTCTAGTTGTGGTATGTGGGACGCTTCCTCAGCGTGGTTTGATGAGCAGTGCCATGTCCGCGCCCAGGATTCGAACCAACGAAACACTGGGCCGCCTACAGCGGAGCACGCGAACTTAACCACTCGGCCACGGGGCCAGCCCCCATTTGTTGGTTTTTTTTAAACAACTCTTTAAAAATGTAAAAATCATTTGTCCAGCTCAAAGGCAGATCAGGCCTCTGGGACACAGTTTGCCAGCCCCTGGTCTAGGAGGACAGACAGACAAGCATGTTTATTAGAGCAGCGTGACAAGTTACCTATAAAATTATGCACAGAGTGCAAGGGGGACAGAGAGGAGAGGCACGCAGATGAAACAGAGGTGGGCAAGTCTTCAGGGCTGGCTTCTTGGAGAAAAAGATGATGTCGTCTAAAGACCTCAACTTTCTCAGTGAAGTAAAGGTCATCTGAGGAAGAATTAGAGGGACTGATGATTTCAGAAGAAGGTAAAGATGTGGAAAATTCAGGAGAAATAGAAATGGTACCAACTAGAGCACTTAAGACAACCAAGCAAAGCTGAGGGCCCAACTGTGGATGAAGCCCCAGAATTGCAGGCTCCATCGGTGAGACTGAGTGATGTTCCCCAGCGGCATTCAGTGATTCCAAGGGATAAAATAAAATGGTATGGAAATAGGAGCAAGAAAGTTGAGGATAACTGTGAGTGTGCCTAGAGTGATGGAGGATGGTATCTAGATTGGATAGAAAAGGAAGAGAAACCAGAAAGGAGTTAACAGATATTAAGAAAATGAATGATCCAGGGTCCAGCAGTAGCAGCAGTAGCCACCTAATACAGCTAATAATCAGAGCACGGCTACCACCTGAGTGCCTGTCATGTGCAAGGCACAGAGCTCGACACTGTGTATGTGGACTAACTCAGTCAAATCCTCACAACAATCCTCTAGGGCACGTACTATTATCATCTCCATTTCACAGAGAAGAAACTGAGGCTCAAAAAGATTGGGTGACTTGCTCAAAGCCACATAGCAAGTAAAACGGCAAACACGGGATTCCAGTCCCCGTGGGCCTGCCTCTAAAGCTTCTGCTCTGTTCCTCAGAGTGTCGCCTCAGAAACGTACGCGGAGAGTAAGAGAGTCTATGAGATGGAGCGGAGCCCCAAGTCAGGGAGAGAGCAGGGGGTGCAGGGTGGAGGGCGGGCAGAAACGGCAGCCGGGTCGAGGGAGCCACACAGGCGAGGGCGGTTCACGAGCTGCTCACACGGCCACCGAGCGCTAAGAATTCATGACAACGTGACTTTTACCATGATAGTAAAAGGAACGTAGTAGAAAAATGTTCTAACTTGGCATTATAACTCTGGGTTGAGCTACATAATCTACTGGTTATCACAAATGTAAAAGTCCTAAAAGGAAGATTTCTAAAACAACTGATTTTTAGGGACTCAATTCAATCATCTAGGTTAATTTGGGGCATTTATTCAAATCATTGTCAAATGTAGCTTCTAAGTGTTTTATAAACAACAGAAAAGAAAATACAGGAACATATTTTAAAAATTATTTCTTTCCTATCAGCCTGTAACCACTGATGGTAAATGCTGTATTTTCCAGGTCAATAATAATATCTGGTAATTAATTTGTAAGAACTAAATTGCATAATTGAGGTTCTAGAAGTTGTCCTACATTTTTTCACATACAGAAACAACCAAATAAATAGCGTACACCATGAGACATGCTGTTTTATTGAAATTAATCTATAGCAAAAACGGAACAACATCTAACTTACCAGATTTTTCACTTCCAGGGGTTATCAAGCCCTATGGGGAAGACATTTAATAGTTGTTACAATACATCCTTTTATGCACAAATAATAGAAAATTTGGTCTGTTTTGAGTATATATCCCAACAAATCAAAATCTATCAAGATTCTCAGCATCAAAAGCAAAGAAAACACTGATGTTTTCAACTAGGCTTACAATTTTTACAGGTTATGGTATCTATATGGGAGTCAAAAGACCAGGGAATTCCTTTCTCCTCTGGATGGAAAGTCAGAGTGCAGGAGTGACTACGAGAAGGAACAGACACACAGCTGTGATCTGCCAGCCCTCTACCATTCATCAAATCGGGCTATCACTGATTACAGACAAAGCTTCATTATTATAGAGGACCACTATTTTATGTGCCCATTAAAGTATATCACAGTGTTTCTTTCTTTCTATTTTTTTTTTTGAGCAAGATTAGCCCTGAGCTAAACTACTACCAGTCCTCCTCTTTTTGCTGAGGAAGATTGGCCCTGAGCTAACATCTGTGCCCATCTTCCTCTACTTTATATGTGGGACGCCTACCACAGTACGGCGTGCCAAACGGTGCCACGTCCACACCCGGGATCCGAACTGGCAAACCCCAGGCCGCCAAGAATCGGAATGTGCAAACTCAACCGCTGCACCACTGGGCCAGCCCCTATCACAGTGTTTCTTAATCAATTGTAAGATGTACCCAATTTCAGGGATATTAAAATATGGGGGAAATATGAAAAATATTAACATTGATGAAAACTGGTATTTCCCATAGGTAAAATGTTTAGCTACCAAAACACTTCCTGAATGTGAAAGAAAATCTCACGTGACCAGAAAAACCAAAGGGAAGGCCCATGTACCTGGTGTGACAGTGAAAGGCACGAACCCTCGGACAGGACGGTGACTCCAAAACAGTCACTCCTGCTCTGTTTGTACCCCCAAAAGGATTTAGAATATGGCATCATTTACAAATTTCAAAAGTAGCGTGGGGAAACAACACCCCAAAGTGATGGTCATATGACGATCCATGGTACCCTTTTAAAAAGTTTCAGATCTCACATTTTATATAGGCTTTTCATCTGAAATCTTAGAGCAAGAAGTGCTGATCAAAACTTAGATTTTAACAGTCTTAAGGTGACAGTTATTGTAACAAACTGCAAGGTAAATCAACAAAACAAAACAGCAAAAAAATTCCAATTCCAATCCCAATCCCAAAAGGACTCACTTCAGATTTTTTTTGTTCAGACTGTTCCTGGCTTTGAAGTTCGCTCCATTCAGATCTTACAGGCGTATCTGAGAAAAATGAAACCTTACAATTAAAATAACATCTTTAATTCTTGAAATTTCTTGCATTAGGGTAATAAAACAGATCCTATAGATTTTTAGAAACTATCACTTTCATAAATTTTCTAGTTTCTATTAATTCAAGAAAATCCCTTTAAGTTTCCTTCCTTAAAATTTAACGAATTCAGTCACCAGAGTTTATTATAAGCTGTGTCCCACAGATGCGACAGGCTGAGGCTTATTTATATAGTTTTATTAAGGTACAGCCAGCCCTGCCCATCTAGTGTTTAAGATTCAGCGCGCTCACCGCCTCGGCCGGGGTTCACTTCCCGGTCAGGGAGCCACACCACCCGTCTGTAGTTGTCATACTGTGGTGGCTGCGTGTTGCTGTGACGCTGAAAGCTGTGCTACTGGTTTCAGTGGAGCTTCCAGCCTAGACAGACTAGGAAGAAGCACCTGGCCACCCACTTGTGAAAAACAGGCCACGAAAACCTTGTGAACAGCAGCTGCAGCACTGTCTCTAGACCAGAAGGGGAGAGGAGGGTGCAGACAGACCACGCAGGGTTCCGCTCTGCCAGACACAGGACGGCGGCGAGCTGGAACTGACCTGACGTCACTAACAACAGCTACCGAACTACACAGCTTCACCGTTTTTAACATTCTTAAAACTAGTTAAAATTAATACAATATTGGTAAAATGTGACTCAGATCAGACCAGTGAGCACCTCCACTGCGCAGCAGACACTGTAAATATATTAACGCTGCTTCTTACTCTTTTCCAGAAGGGAAGGAGGAGAAATATATTATCAATGCTTTGAAATAGGATCACTCTCTCCCAGTTCTCACTGACACCCTTGTGGCCTTAAGTGTCCCTCAACGCTAACTAAGTGACGGCCACCTATGACCTAACTTAAATGTTTACTTAGCTCGACTGGCCCCGAGTGAAGCAATGAATGTCTTTTCATAAATAAGTGCTATTTTTAATGAGTAAAAGACACCAAATTGCAAACACATTTATAACTGCATTGAACTGAATTATGGTATCTAACATAAATGCAGCCATTTCAGCAATCTTGGCAAGTAAAAAATATCATTTTGAAGTATTTTTCATAGAAGAAATTAAAAACAGTCGTCAATATCAATTCAAAGCTGGTTTTGAATTTAATTATGGAACTCAACAGCAACTAGATTAAGACGAGCCACACATGCGGCGCGCGGGAGAGCTGCGCTCACCTGCTAACACAAAGGACTCGGGAGTTCTTTCAGGGAGCGGGGGCGGCGACTCCTCGCTCACGTCAGCATCTACAGGAAACACGCAGAAGGCAGACAAATGATGAACTTGTTAACAAGCGTGAACCCACTACAAAATGAACTTGTCTAAACAAACGAAGATTTCCTGACACTCTAAAGATCACCACCACAGGTACCTCAGAGGACCAGGTTTTAAACATGCAAACACAAACAAGAAATCCTTCCCACCCGACCTGTGATGAGGAAGTTGTGCAGCTCACCAAGCAAAGAACCACTCCTTGCGGCCGCAGGAAGAGACGACCCCCGGCCGGCCTCTCCTGGCCCGCAGGCCTCCCTCCCACTGTCCTGAGGCTGAGGGCGGCGTCAGCAGAGAGCCTGCGACTGCTGAGCTTGCTGGCGGTGCGTGGAGCCCACAGGGAAGCAGGGCTCACCTCACTGCAGCCAGTGTCCCCAGACTGGAATCACTGCTCCCCTCCCTGCAGGAGTTCTGCCACACCGCGCACCACCTGTCCCGCACTCTTAAATCCCGCCCACTTCTAACTTAGCGATGGACTGTGGCCATGTTTGAAACAGTATGACTAAAATAGCAGATGTGAAGTGCTACTTATTTTGCTACTAGACACAAGCTAGAACTACTAACATTTTTCGAATGTTCGTTTATTGACTGCCTGAAGTCTGGAGAGCAGTGACACACGAGATACTTTGAGAACACTGACTGAAGCCACAGAAAAGCTTCTCACCAGTAAAAACAAAATTAGCTCTTGGAAAAGAGGATGCATTAAGTAGCCCCATCAGTCAGGCTTATGGCACAGGGTGAATGCGTGTGTTAGACCTTTTGAGGTTTCACTGGAGGTGGTGAGAAAGACACGATTGTGTGTGTGGACTGGGGTAAGGGAGAATGGGGCAAAGGAAGGGAAATGTGAGGATCCTTTATTATTTTGTCTGGGCCTTGACAACTGTTCTCTTAAAAAAGTGAACAATCCTGCCATGATACTTTGCTTTTACCCCATCTCATAGGCTGTGCACGAAAAAGAGACTAAAAACCAGGTAAAGCCTTTTTGATTTTCAACAAGCATGAGTGAGGCACGATTGCTCGATACTCCTACGTCTATATGGTTGAGGACACAAGAAAACACAGCCCGCGAGAAGAGCTCTGGTCCTACTTTGTCCGTCTATCACAAGCACTAGAACTCTCTCTTGCCTATGACGTTAAGCCATAAAGAACCATCTACCTTGTGCAGCAGCAACAGTCCGAGTCCTCCTGACTTCCCCCTGCCCTTCTGTCCCACAGCTCCTGGGGGAGGGAAGGGACGGAGAGCCGTGGCGCCACCGTAACTAAGTGAGCCTGTCAGGAGGGGTCCTCCCCCTTCACACTAAGCATCAAGCATCTGCAGCAACGCTCTGCCTCTTCTCTCCTGACAGCTCGCCCTCTCAGGTCTGACGTTCTAAGAGCGGCCTCTGATTTTCAACTGCGTGCTTCTCCTGGGTCTCCAGATCACCTTTCCCATACTATAAACTTCTATTGTAGAGGTTGTCCAACCAGACACTATACATTGGACACAGGCCTGTGCAAATCATACACTGTGGGGGGCCGAGTGTAGCCAAGTTTGAGAAATCTTTCAGGATTCCTGAGTCAATATTAAAGTCAGAATTCATAGCCAGGAATTTCTGTCAGGGAGTAACTTATGCAAAAGGGTGCTTTAGGCATCAAAACAAAATTATTCTGTTTAACTCCCTAACAAGTTCCAAAGCAAACAGAACCCTAATTCTTGTGCCAATGGTTCATCTACAAGGTAAATAATTAATAACATGAGAAACAGGACTGCCTGTATTACACTGCAGCACGGAACACTAGAGGAAAATCTTCGGTTAACACCACACTCTTTGAGCACAGTTAGGGCAGGGCGAAAAGAAACCAGAAATCACCACATGTACGGCTATCTTTGCTGTGAAATACAAACAAAACAGAGAGAACAGAAGTGAGCTGGTACAGCGTGGGGTGCCTTCAACTACCCCTGCACAGTAAGCCATATTTTAAAGGAACTTTCTCTGTTATCTGGTCACGTGGCAGTAACTTTTAACGAGCATATCATATCATGCATCGCTCCTGCCCTTAAGAATTCAATTTCCAGTGATGGTTTAAAAAATATATTTCCTAGGTACAAGACCCATGCCTGATACGCTAAAAAAGCCCTAAATGAAGATTTCTTGGCTATGCATTTTCTTGTGTAGTTACAACTTTGCAGTTATTTTTCAAACTCTGAAATCTGGGGGAAAACAGATATTAACCATTTCAAATTATGGCACACTTGTAAGTAGTATTTATTGTTGGAACGAGTGTCTTCTGAAGATCCTTCAAATAAAACACAGAAGAGTCAAGAACACAGAGAGTCTTGTAAACTTAAGAAGCCTGCTTAGACTCTCACCTGCTCTACCAGATACAGTCTCGAGACAAAAGCACAGCATGTGTGTAAGTTGGAGAAAATAAACGTACCACAGCATGGGTGGCACTTACTGGGTCAGAAATAAAAAAATAAAGTTATCTTTCAAGTTCACAGTATTATTTTGCCTGCCCATTATGAATGCCAGTCTGCAGGGACCACTGCCGAAGTTCCCCGACGAGTACATGGCCCCTGACAATCGAGCGAGCAGTAAACAGCTGTCGCGTCTACACGTTTGCTCCCAACTGTGTGGTCTGTGTAAGAAGGCAGCCATGATTATTTTTAGCAGATCAAAGAGGAGTTTGAAGGACAAAAAATGTATCTTGGGAACTGAGTGTACGCATCATCCTGAATTGCTAAGACTGCTTAAAGAAGAGAGTCATTAATTAAATAATAGTATCAATAACTAGATATGTATAATATCCCACTCATGACTGATTGAATTAACTTCCGATATTCTGCTGAGCAGTTGCAATATTGCTCCTTCACTAAACTCAGGATTGAAAACAGCGTTGTTTGCAAGCATTTGTGAAGAGAATTTTAAAAAAGGTATTTTGCAGGTTAAAAGAGCACAAAAAGATTAAGAAAATACATTTTTGTGATAAACATGGGTGAAATTAAATGGCCAATCAAGCCATTCTACAATATTCTTGTCATTGTTACTTTAAGCAATTCTATTTCCCTAAGTTATTTCTAATTATTCAGTCAGATAAATTTTTGACCCATATCAAATACCAAAAGCTGTAATACAGAAGAAAAAGAAAACATTCTCAGTTACAACAATTGAGAAACATTTTGGAAACACGAAACCCAATAATGCAATGTGATCAAATTGAGGTAACAATAAACAAAGTTTACTCTAAAAAAAAGGGATCTAAAATAATCAACTCTTGCTGTAGGTTTTAAAGTGAAGTGTGGAATAAAACATAATGAACTAATATAGCTAAAGGGCTTACAGTAGTGATGGCACACAGGAAAAAGATTTCAGTGTTAGATACTATTATTATTACCTTTTTCAGCACCTGAATGTATTGTTCCTGCTATATCATGTCTAGCAATGGACATTGGCAATACTTTCCTTGTAGAAACGCTCTCAGTACTAGTGGCAGCAGAAACGGTGGCACTTGCTGTTGAAATACTAGTTTTATTCTTGGTCGCAGCACCATCAGAGTTCCTTTCATCTGAGTCTGAGTCATCAGAGTGAAGAGGATTAGTGAAGCTGAGGGGTGCTCGGAGGGGAGGGGACCCGCCAGGATGGTCCACAAGGTTGTGGGCTTTCCCTTGTGTCGTGGGGCTGGGTGTTGCGCTCACAGTTCTCACTGTCTGACCCTGGAGATCAGAGGATTTGCCGTCAGAGGCATCAGGCATGGGTGGGGTACTCTCAGGTCCATGAAACGACCACGTTGCACGTCCTTTCTCATCAAGAGGCAAGCGGTCTGGCCTCGGAGGGGTGTCTGAGTTCTTCTGTGACTCTTCTGGTGGAATAACTGGAGTTTTGTTTAACTGTGGTACGGTGCAGTTCACACAAGAATTCTGAGAAACATCATCAACTTTTAGATCTCCTGAACTCAATTCCTGTGACTTAGAGATTTTATCGATTAGACAAGGCGAAGCTGATTTAATTTTAATTGCATGTCCCCTATTCAAGAGTGTGTTCCCATCAAAACTTTTTGGTCCCTCTTGGAGAGGGACCTTTTTAATCTCAAAACTTAAATTTCGCTCCAATTTTTTATCTATCTGTTCAATAGTTGATTCATTTTTTCCTGGAAGTTCTGTTGATTTATTATAGTTTCTGTTGAGGTCTGTTGAATGTTGTTCTGATGAAACCATGTGCAACACTGGCTTTGGATGGTATCTGTCATTATCCTGCCACACAGTAGTGACTGTTGGAAAAGCTGACGGGGGGGAAGGCGTCAAGATGGGTGGCACCGGGTGAGGTTCCGGCGGCTGCAGTATTTCTTCCTTTGCGTCCCCTTCTACAAGGCAACTGCAAACCAGACATTAAGAAAAGGGTATTGTAAGAATGTTCGTCCTTTTTAGAAATAAGTTGATAGGTAACAAGTATGGAGCTAAGGCTACTATATTAAAAGTCAGTACTGTCTGTGATTGTAAATAAAAAATTATAATTTGTCAAACTAAGAAAGTTTAACGTTAAACAAGGTAATACATGTACACTGTTATGATAGAAGAATTTTAATGGAACACGGTAGTCCCCTTCCACAGCTCTCCAGCTACCCAAAGACATCAAATTTCAACTTTTTTTTAATAGGTGCTTCTAAGATTTACCTCCATATTTCAAAATATTTCAAAATGCATAAACTGTTATTTCGTGATCCTTCTATTTCACACATTCTCTACTGTCTTCCTACAATGTATCTTCTCCATCTTCTCAGTATTGTCATATTGTAATTTTCAGTTAGTTCAATCTTACGACTAGATAGTATTCATACCCATCACACTACGATTTCATATCTTTTCTTAAACAACTTCTTGTTTTTCCCTAATAATCTACTTAGGTTTCTGATATCCCCTTCTACACGTATGTCAAACATTAAATTGTATTTTGTTTCAATGATTTGACTTTTTGTATTTAATTTAATTACCTGAAGCTTACTTTGGTGTTTGGTGTGATATAAGATCCTAAATATATTTTTCCCCAAGTGGTTAGTAATATTACAATATGATGTAATAAATAACCCTTTCCCCTCCCTATTTAATATAAATCAAATCGTTTAGCAACAGGATCTATTCCCTGGCTCTTTACTCAACTCCATCAAATGGTGTATCCCACTAGCAGACTATTTTCAATATTACAGTTTTACAATTTTTGAAGAGTTGGTCCCTGCTCATCACTGTTTTCATCCAAAGTTTTCTTTGGTATTTTTGCCTCTTTATTTATTCAAATGAACTTTAACATTATACTGTTTAGAAAAGATTCCTTTGGTATTTTGATGAGAACTGTACCAATCTGAAAAGAAGTGATATTTTAAATATCGCTGAGAAAAGCTAAATTACATTTAACTTTTCCAAACAAGAACACAACTGTTCTCATTAACACAAATGAACACATTTCTCCTTACGGTTTTACTTTCTACTTAAGCTTATTTGCAGGTATTTTAATCTTTTCTTCTTTTATTTGGCTGATCTAAAGGACCATTTTCTACTTTTATTGCTCCTCTCTTTCTTATAAATTAACAATTTTAAGGCAACATAGCTTCAAATGCCTCCATCTGAACAGACCTCAACTCCCTGTTGTACCCTGCACATCCTGTCACCTGCCCAGGACAGTCCAAGAGCCACAGACGTCTGAGAGACCAGTGCACTCTCCCAGGCAGCCCTTAGAGGAAGGAGATATTCGTGCACTTCTGCCAGATACCAAACTCTCCTTCAAGGCTTCTAAAATGCCACTTTTCCCTGGTTTTCCTTTATCCCTTGGTTGTTCTTTTCTTCTTTTACAGCTTTCTTTTAGTCTGCTCTTCAGGAATTTTCCCTCGCTCTTCACAAGGGTTCTCTCCTTGGTACTTTGTTATACTATACCCAGAATCTGAAAGATTTTATTGAGCCCCAAGTCTTCTTTAGCAGCTATATAGCAAACTGTCAATAAATGTTTACCTCCAGCCTAGACATCAAAATGTCTACAAAAGAACCACAGTCTGTCTCCCTCCAAATCCTATTCCTACTTAAAACTGTTTGAATTGAGAGGCATTAGAAGAAAGCATCAAGTATATTGTCACTGTCTCTCAAACATTAAAAAGAGTAAGAAAAATTTACTAAGGCATACACCCTTTTGTGTCTCTGTAGTATATGTTGACAGTTTACAGAACTAGCTAACAAGGTACACTGCCAGAGTGCGGGTGCTGGTGAAAAAAATACTGAAAACTGGGGGGCCAGCCCCATGGCTGAGTGGTTAAGTTCGCAGGCTTTGCTTCAACGGCCCAGGGTTTCACGAGTTGAGATCCTGGGCACGGACATGGCACCGCTCATCAGGCCATGCTGAGGCGGCGTCCCACATGCCACAACTAGAAGGACCCACAACTAAAAATACACCACTATGTACTGGGTGGCTTTGGGGAGAAAGAGGAAAAATAAAATCTTTAAAATAAAATACTGAAAACTGTATTAGTTTAACAAAATATGTATTGAATATAGGAAATTAAATCTGCTATTCAAAATCTCTAATATGATTTCTTTAAATATTTAAAAACTGGAATCATATGACTGATTAAATGTAATACAACAAACACGAACCTTCCTCTCTAGGTCTTTCTCCAACAACATGTCCTCTAAACCACCAATTAACTCATCTCGAGCCAGAAGTCACACAGTGTTCTTCGTGGAACACAATGGAACCCTGCCATTTGACTCTACTGCATAAACACGAAAAAAGACGACCGGAGCATATAATATAAAACCACACACATATCCCCAAATAAAATCCTGTCTTAAGCTGAATGAACATTTTTCTGTTAATACTTATTTGCTACTTCTATGTTATCTGTCTATTAAAGAATAACACAAGCCAAACTTTTGAAAAGGTAAATGAGACTTAAAATTCAGAAACTTCTATTCACTTGTTTCCTTCAAAATTAGGAAGTGGCTACCACTATTTGCTTTTGTTGTTGGAGGCAGATGCCCACATAAATCATAAACATCTGTGTACACTTTGAGAACCTCTCTATTGGCTCAATCTCAAAAACCAAATTAAAAGATATTAGGGTAGCAAAAATGTTTCTTAATTTGCCTTAAGGCCAGTACAATTTCTTTTAGAACTCTACAGAACTCACATGTGGGACAGAGAAGTCTGAAAACTCACAGTCTACAGGTTTTAACTGGCTACCTTCCACAGGAGGCTGAAATTCCTATTCGGTAGAGACCAATGTGGAATCACACAGGCAAGAACTACTGGGAAGTTCTGTGAGTGCAGTCACCGTCCTGAGCAGAGACATGCTGAGACCCAAACCCCTGTGTCACTACAGTCTTCCTGCTCTTCCTCAGAGAAGGATGCAAAGGCATTCCAGAGACACAACGACTTCCACGTCTTGCCTTAGTCATTGAGGAAAGCTGTAGGCTTTCCCTTTGTGAAGAGGGACGACCCTGTTACGGTGCAATGACTCAATGCCAAGACCCAACCCTAGTCACCGCACCCAACTTTCGTCAACTTCCATAAAACTTGTAAGGGGAAAGAACTGGTGCGTCCTACATAAAGGAAGTTCCACTTTATACAGGTAGACCTATGCTTGAAACAAGACCCTGCACGAGCCATTCTGATAGTTTTATTACAGATCTTCTACTGTGCCCCATTCTAAAAGTAATTCAGCACCTCCACACTGTAGTGGGAAAACCAACATTTAATGAAAACCTAACGCGCTAGGTCCCATACGTAGCATTTTCACACACTTTATATCATTTAATCCTTAATACTTCAACAACAACAACAAAAAAACTCCCAAGGATCAAACAAGTGACTTATAACTTCAAAACTAGTAAGTGGCTGAAAAGGATTTGAAACTAAACCTTTCTGACTCTCTTTACATTCTTTCCACACTACCACATAACTGACCTAGCGGCAACCCTGAAAGACGAGGGAGGGAACAAAGGGGACAGGAATATATGTTGATTGCAACTATTATAAATGAGCTCAGCAAGAAAGTAAGAAAATCTAGGGAGAAATAAATTTACCTTTGCCAGTAATGTTATTACACATCTTCACACAATTTTTGGTAATCATACTACTTGTTCTGAAATCTTTAGAGTGTCCTCTTTTCAACGAGAGTGCGACATGTAATACCTGCGAGTCCTTGGCGGCTTCGGAGGAGGGGAATCCTGCTTGTCAGGGTCTATGGAGCTGACCAGATTTTCAGTGTTAATTTCATTCTGCCATGAAAAAAAAAAGCTTTATTAAAGTTAGGGGAAAGTAATTTTCCTTCCTCACGTTTCAAATAAATTGTTTCTGGGTTGTTGAATTTTTAAAACAATTTTGCCAAATAACAAAATGGATCTTACACTCCCTATACTTCAGCCAGAAGGACCAAACTTCAATGAAAGAGATTAACATCATAAAACAGTCCATCTCCAGTTACCCAAAGATCAATTGTGTAGAGCAGCATTTCGACATATTTCAAATGCTACAGTAAAGAAACAGATTTCCCAAGAAAATAAAGGGCAAAGAAGACAGGTTTTTTCAGACATCACTCCCACTGGAAACTTAACATGTGCAGAGAATAAAAAAGGCAACAAAATGAGACTTATATCCTTCACCTTTCCCAACCTTTTCTGGGACTCCCACTGCTACCTAGAACTTTTAAACTGGTCCCAGAAGTCATTTTAAGCATTTTTGCCCCTTCTTCCTCTGTCGCCATGGAGCACCCTACTCCATGATGAATACAGACCCCATGTCACTACCCAACCAAAGGGACACGGAACAGGCAGAGAGAGCCCATCCATCCAGGGAGGGCCTCAGCTTCTGCTGGTTACAAGGACCAGGGATGTCACTAACATGATGCTCCCGAGACAATATGGCTACAAGGATCTCGGGTTGTGCTCAGGACTGTGGATAGAGGCGCTGTGAAATTACTACACAAAACGTTGCCTTGAACTAGTCCCAGGCTCAGGAAGCACCTCATTTTATCCAGCCAGGCTGTACTAATTCTGGGCCAGAGGACAAGCAGGATTTTCACCCTTGCCTATGTCTCAGATAATTTTGGGGGAAAAGCCATCTTTGTATATACTCTGATCAATTTAGGAACTCTGAAACTGTAGTTGCCTATTTTATTAAAAAAATCAAAAGGCACTTCCACCATGTCACTCAAGGCAGCTTCTTTGTCTTTCTGATTCTCACCAGTGTCCTTTTTTACTAAGGACTCCCAACTAAAGAAAACAGAGACCTCAACTTGCCAGCAGTTTTCAGTGTGCCCTGTCTCCTGCTCTTACACATAATCAGATGTATGAGAAGAGTTTTCTGCATCTTACTATGCATCTGCCTCTGACCAGAACCACACTCACATCACGAGACAGGAAGCTTTCACCCAGAATTAAAGCCACCGACTGTGACGGACATCTGCTGCAGGGCTATCTGCCAGAGGGAGGGTGGCCACATAATTTCTGTCCCATCAGGGCTCTCTGAGAGGGAAAGGGGCAGCACTGTTAGTTACTGCGCCTGGACAACAAGTATGAGCTGGTGCTGCCTCAAGTGAATCAGGACTTTGGGTCACCACACTTTCAGATTACCTCAGACATCACCAGAATTTGGAGACTGTTTGAATCATAAAGATCCCTCTGATGCATTAAGGATTCATTTGCTTATTATTTCCATTAATTACAAAATCATACTCCTATAGCAACACTCATTAATACACTTTTGTACCAAAATCTGCAAATATTCACATTAAGTAGGTTAAAGATTACGGGTGAACCATATCAAACCGCTTCTACTGGACTGTTTCTATCCTACAAAAACACAGCACTTTTTTACAGTACAACATAAACAGCCTCATGTCACGTCAAGTCAGGTGCTGATGCCAAGTAAGTATAATATCAAACTCACACACACACGCGCGCAAACAGCTTAGGTTTGGAGAGCGTTTTGGATCTGGGGATGGCAGGCAAGGCACTGCGGATCTCTACGGGAAATGCGCTGAAGAGTAAGCACAGGAGAAGGTACAAAAATGTGAAGAACACAGTATTTTACTTCAAGACGTGTATAGTCTGGTAACATCACCAAACAAAAAAGGAAAAGGGTAATAATAAAACCATAAAGTGGTAAAATCAAGCTATGAAATCATAAAGCTATGAAATCAAAGAAAGAAGATGTTATTAGTAAGGATCTTAAGAACAAAGTTGAGAAATATTAAGAAGTTGAGAATACTAAGGTAGCATGTAGAATGGAATTAAGGGGCAGGTAAGATTTTGACAAAAAAACAAAACAAAACAGAAAACCCTGAAGGATGAAGGGGATACCGGGTGGGAAGGGGCCAAGAAGGCAAGCAAGGGCACCTGCAGGCAGATGACCACGTGTGACAAAGGAGAGAAGGTGTCATGAAGGGTTCCGCGTCCTGGGTGGATGAGAGAACGGTGGAGCCGTGAACAGAAAGGGCAAAAGGGCAGGAGGAACTTCTGCAGGAGGTAGGCTTTTTGAGCACAATGAATTGCATCTGATGAAAGGAATCAAGGTCGCAAAGCAGAAACGCAGCCCGGAGAGCCACTGCCTGCGCAGCACAAACAGAGCCTCCTGCTCACTGGGCTTCAGGAGAGAACAGCGCTCCTCTTGGATGCCCAGTTTGTACCTACAACGTTTGCCCTCCTCTTCCATCTTCTGACCCTCCTGTGTTAACTACAGCTTTGGTCCCCACATTTGTCCCAATGTATACAGCTCTCCTTAGTTGCTTTTATTACCAGCTGAAACAATCACCAACTTTTGAAGTTGAAAGAAATTTTAGAAATTAAATAATCCACTGGAGATTAGGTTCTAGTGTATTCTCATTTCAAGCAGAGCTTATTAAAGTTATTGTTTTTTTTTACCATTTGACCATCTTCACCCATTTTGCTAGTTATTTTGCGTATTAATATTTTCCACATAACAGCTATATCAAAGGCCACAAAAGGAAAAAAATCAGAACCTAAACTGTCAAATACTTAAGGACATATTATCAGTTGCAGAACAAAATAAATATTAAAATAAGGCACTTTAAAAATAAAGAACATTAGGGGCTGGCCCCGTGGCCGAGTGGTTAAGTTCACGCGCTCCGCTGCAGGCGGCCCAGTGTTTCGTTGGTTCGAATGCTGGGCGCGGACATGGCACTGCTCGTCAGACCACGCTGAGGCAGCGTCCCACATACCACAACTAGAAGGACCCACAACGAAGAATACACAACTATGTACCAGGGGGCTTTGGGGAGAAAAAGGAAATAACAAAATCTTCAAAAAAAAAATAAATAAATAAAGAACATTATATTTGAGGAAAAGATATTCAGAATTCACTATGACATCTAAAATGTAAAACACAAACTACAGAAGGACCCTAATATAAACTACTGCGGCTGTTAATCACCCTAGAATTGAAAATTCTGGTGTTGATAATGGCAGTGGTGCCTTTTACATGAGATAGAAAGGCACGCGTGCACACCCCACCAACGTTTGCTTACTGAGGGGTTCTAAATCCCAGGTCAATATACCACTGGATTCCAGAAGAAATTTCCTCCTTACCTCTTACTCTAGGAAGTCATTTTAGCTGTGGATACCTCTATCAAACATCATTTATTACAGTCTTACATTGCTGATCAGCATTTCAAACTAAAATTCCTACAAAAATAATTTTGATATAACACAGAGTTTGTTTTAGGAGCTTTTTCAAAAAACTTTACCTCTAAATTAAGTTGTCAGAGAAATAATAAACGGAGATTTATGCTTGTTCCTCACAGTATACGTTCAGAAAGGTAAGTAACTTATTTCAAATCACTTGACTCAACCACACAGTTCTAAGGTCATTTCCCCCAATTTTTCAGATTCCACTTTTTCTCTAACTGGGATTTATGGTCGCCAACCACATATAAACATGCTATAAAAAGTCACCTACATTTAAAGGTACCTAGAAAAGAAGATTTCTTAAGAGGAAAGTATTAAAAAATTTTCTAGAATGATAAGCTATCTTTTCTTCTATTCAACTGTCCTTCCACTTTTCTATCCATTCATGCATTGAATTACATAGTTATATATTTGAAAGTTCCTAAGAGAGTAAATCATCACAAGAAAAAACAACTTCTAACTATGTGTGGTAATGGACGGTGATCAGACTTACTTGATCATCACACAAGACACACAAATATTGAAGCCCTATATTGTACACATGAAACCAATATAATGCTATGCACCAATTATATCTCAATAAAAAATTAATTAAAAAATAATTTTCTATACATTTAAAAAATGTAAAGGTTAGAATATTTTTCACTTCTATATACTAAGGAAATGGTAATCTAAAACATCTTCATTTCTGAAGTAGAAAAACCTTAACTTTGAAACTAATCTTGCATTTATGGAAAAAAACGGAAATACTTTTCAATTAAGTTTAAAGAAAAATGTACAGCCTATTCAGCTTTTTGAAATATTAAATGAATCTGAATTTAGATAAAATTGCACGTAATATATAAACATGCTGTCCCATATTATAAAATATTTGGCTACATTCAGCACAGGTTATTACAGGCTTTAAGTAAACTAAAGGGAAGGAGAGAAGGTGATGTGTGGGGCCTGGTTGCACAATGATGCCTATGTTAACAAACGAAATAAGAACGAGGTCACATACACAAATCTTACAAATCTGCAACTGTCACTTAGGTAAAACTCATGGATCAGTATTAGATTATCTTAACACATTGAGATCGGCATTTGGCAATGAATCTCTCATTTGTAAAACCAAGAAATTTCAAACAATAGCCTGAGAAACTGCCAAAATCATGTAAAGGGGGAAAAGGAAAACAAAGTTTATAAATTTTGCAGCTCATTTCCTCATTTTACTTTAGTTATTGGGGATAAGTTGATTTATCATGTGATAGCTGTCTTGGGTTCAGTGATAAGCATGCAAAGAAGCTCTACCAAAAAAACAGTCCCAAACGTTCAAGGGCAAGGTTATTATATAGACACAGGAAATAGAACTACTTAGAAAGCACAAGCAGAAATGAGAACACCAAGAATACAGTATTTTTGTCAGGTCAAAAGTTTGAATATCCAATAAGATCTTTTAAGGCTAAAACGACATTGAACTAAAACATGCCCAAAAGGGACTTAAATGTGGGCTTATAATTCTACTTAACTATTTAAAAGCACGTACATGGTTAAGTTCGTACGCTGTGCTTCAGCAGCCCAGGGTTTCGCTGGTTCAGATCCTGGGTGTGGACCTAGCACCACTCATCAAGCCATGCTGAGGCCATGTCCCATGGGCTACAACTAGAAGGACCCACAACTAAAATATACAACTATGTACTGGGGGAGCTTTAGGGAGAAGAAAAAATAAAATCTAAAAAAGAAATTTTTCCCCCAAGGAAGATTAGCCCTAAGCTAACGTCTGCTGCCCATCCTCCTCTTTTTGCTGAGGAAGCCTGGCCCTGAACTCACACCTGTGCCCATCTTTCTCTACTTTATAGGTGGGATGCCAGCACAGCATGGCTTGACAAGCGGTGCCATGTTTGCACCCGGGATCCAAACTGGCGAACCCCAGGCCACCGAGACAGAATGTGTGCACTTAACTGCTGCGCCACCAGGCTCCCCACCATGAAATTTTTTTTTAAATAAAAAAAATGAAAAGCATGTACAAAATAATTACAAAACTTTGTATCATCGTGACCAAGAACAAAATAAAATTCATGTAGAATCAACTTACAATTACTTAAGGTGGGGTGGATGCGAAGAAGAAAGAGAACAAGGCAGTTAATTTTTTAAAAAGTAATTTATACTTGAAACAATAATGAATTATGTGATTTTTGAACTAAGATCTACCCTCCTAATTATATTTTATTTAGAATACTATGTAACTTGTCCTGGAGTCATTAAACATCCATCATAATAGATTCAAACAGGAAGAAGGAAAGGAGTTAATTAAATCATGGGTAAATAAAAATAACTGCCATGAATATTCTCATGTTAGATAAAACACAAGAAGACAAATAAAAAACTAAATATTACATCATGTTAAAAAGTAAAAATTTTCTGGGGCCGGCCCCGTGGCTGAGTGGTTAAGTTTGCGCGCTCCGCTGCGGCGGCCCAGGGTTCGGATCCTGGGTGCGGACATGGCACCGCTCATTAGGTCATGTTGAGGTGGCGTCCCACATGCCACAACTGGAAGGACCCACAACTAAGATACACAACTATGTACGGGGGGGTTTGGGGAGATAAGCAGAAAAGAAAAAAAAAAGATTGGCAACAGTTGTTAGCTCAGGTGCCAATCTTTAAAAAAAAAAAAAAGTAAAAATTTTCTAAAATTAATAGGCCAAGAACACCTACCACTCCATCAGCCATTTTTTGGGTTCCATGAATTTCATACAGCTGTAGCTGTTTCTCAAACAGTTGGGCAATAGCTCTGTGAACAAGCTCATACTGCTCCTATGAGGGAGACAAAAGGATAAACAAGGGAAAAGACATTAAAAAACAAGAAGGCATTTATGAAAAAATAGTTTATAAAGTGAAACAAAAAACTTTACCTTAGTCTGTACTGCAGAATGTCTTTGTGTTCTCATTTCTTGTATTAAATTAAATACATTAAATTCCTCTGGTATTTTCTAAAACAAAGAATTCAACACATGAATTCTGGAGTTGCTCAGAGAGACAGTTAAGACGGTCTTCCAGTTTTCATAGAGACCCTGTATACACACCAGGTAACTGGAAACATTACTGAGGACCACCTGCCATGACCAGACACTGTGGAAGCACCGTTAACCTTGAGCCTCAGCAGTCGGGTTAGTGAGCCAGATACGTGAACAAATAAATGTCCAGCCCAGGCACGACTACACTGCAGTGGAAATAAGGATGCTGTGACTAACTCTGACTGGTGGCTGGAGTGAAAATGAAGGAAATACACACAGGCAGATTCGATGTATAATCCATTCGGGGAACTCAGAAGCTTGACGTCGATAAAGCCAAGGCTGAAAGGAAGAGGGGTATTCAGGGGAGGAGAGACGGTGAGGCTCCTTGGGGTCAGACTGTAAAGCTAATAGTCTGAACCCATTTCACAGGGCAGTGTTCCCTGCGCTGGCAGTATACAGACCAGCTGAAGAGCCGGGTAAAAATAAAGATCCCTCAGCCACCACTCTGCAGACTGAATGTGAAACATTCTAGACAATTCTTTTGTACATTTGGAATTATAACTCTGCAACAGGCAACCCTGACATGAGCAGATTTGCTATTCAGGCAACTGTTGTAGCAGGGAAGATGACAGTCTAGAAAGGGGAGTGAGCGGTGGAGGTTTACTGAAGCAGTCTGAAAAAGGCAAGGCAGAAACAGATTTGAGGCACATTTACGAGGCAGAACTGTAACAACTTGGTGATCAACAAGAATATTATGGAGCAATAAAGAAGACAGTAGAGGTTTACTGTGTGGGAGTCTTTATATACATCAAAAGAGTTTTACATCACGTCCTAACCTAAGATTGTATTTATGCTAAGCCAAACTCAATCAAATGGGGACTATGTTCAAAATACACAACTTTTGAAATGATCAGCGTTTATTTGATTTGCTGGCATTCATCTAAATGCCTCTTCCCATCCCAATTTTAATCTTTTACTTTTACGTTGCAGTGTGATAGAAAACTAGTTAAATTTTATTCACTTAAAATTTATGTTTGGGGATGGCCCAGTGGCACAGCAGTTAAGTTCACACGCTCCACTTTGGCAGCCCGGGGTTTGCCAGTTTGGACCCTGGGTGCGGCCCTACACAAAGCCTGTCAAGCCATGCTGTGGCAGGCGTCCCACATATAAAGGAGAGGAAAATGGGCACAGATGTTAGCTCAGGGCCAGGCTTCCTCAGCAAAAAGAGGAGGATTGGAGGCAGATGTTAGCTCAGGGCTAATCTTCCTCAAAAAAAAAAAAAAGAAAAGAAAATGAAAAAAGGAAATGCATAAAAAACATTTTTTGTTTGAGTGTTAGATGATTATAGTTTTTGAGGAATACAAAAATAAAACTTAACCCCAGAGGGCTTTTTAAGAAACTATTTAAAATTTAAATATTCCCTAGCAAAAGTGGAAAACAGAAAGAAGGCAGGGAAAAAAAGAGAGAAAGAATAGAGGGAGGAAAGAAGGAAAAGAAAAAAACTAAATATTTTATTAATCCTATTTTATACTAGATTGATATACTCACAGAAACTATTATGCTATGAAAAATTAAAAGCTTCTCTTTAATATACAGAAAATGAGCATATTACAGACTTGTATTTTTCAAATCTATAATGAGGGCTGTGTCCTACTTATCTCTATATCCTCCACAGTAACAAACACAATTTCTGAAAATAGTAGTGGTAGTAACAACAGCAACAGTAGCAACTAACACTGCAGGAGCACTTCCCGCGCCACCAGCTCCAGAGAGCCTTTCACAGGCTAACTGATTTAATTCCTGTGTTTCTAAGAGTAGCACCCCCTTTTTCAGATTTCGAGGAAACTGAGATATAATGAGATTAAGTAATCTGACTAAGATCTCACAGCTAGTGAAGGACACAGACAGAATTTTAATCTGGGTAATCTGGCTCCAGTGTCAGCATTCTTAACCACAGTACGATAATGTTTCCAGTTAGGGATAAATATTGACTAAACTGATTATACTTATAACTAGAATAAATATAAAAGGCAGTGAGATTCTATATTAGGAAAAGTCAGTGCAGAGTTTACCTCCCTCGTAGGTATTAATTCATGTGAACAAATAGTGATGTGTTTACCTTGCTGCCCATTATCTCAAGGTGACACGTATCATTTATATCTTTCACTACCTTTATTTCTCAGACAACAAAGCTATTTCTCAAAAGGTAACATGTAAAACAAAACATACGCTGTAATTTACTGCAATTAATCATTACATTTGAAAATCATAACAGATAAACTGGACATAAGGCTAATAAAAATTCTTACCCCAGCTTTTAGTAAATTCCACGTATAATCTATGGCACAAATGGCACCTGTTCTTCCACAGCCTGCACTATGGACATAAAGTTTGAAAAAACAATTTGATTTTTGTGGTAAAAGAACTATGAAATAAATGTGGATGGACATGTTAATATTCAGAAGCAAAAAAATCATTTAAGAAATTTCACGAAATTCTACTTATTTAGTAAACAAACTACAACTTAAAGTGTGTGCATGGTAAACAGCCCTAACATTAGTATTTAATTTTTATTTAATTCAAGGAACTTCGAAGAGTAAGTGACTTATAGAATACCCTGGAACCTTTACTTTGCCATTTATCTCAGAAAACCTTGTCTATCTAATAAAACATCTTGCAGAGATAAATTTACTCTATGTTCAAGGTGGCTCTGGTGCTCCAGAGCAGAGGAGGTAAGAGCCCACCACGTCAACGGGAAACAGGTACAGGAAGGACAAAGCAGCTACGAGCCCGAGAACCTGGCTTGAACACGAGCAGTGATTCCCCGAAAGAACAGACCACTGATGGGCTCTCACCCCCTCAAGAACTAATAGAACCTGGAGAACATAAAGTAAAATACCACAGATTTTCTATTTTAAAACACGACACAAAAATACTTTAGAGCAACTGACTGTCAACTAGAGGGAGGCATATGCACCTCAGGATTGAGAATCACTGTGAGTAATTAAAGATGTTACTGACATCACCAGAATAATTGATCATTAGGAAAAAAGTTGGGCAGCATTTTAATGCACATTTTGAAACTTTTAGAAGTATCAGTAGTTTGTTAAACATGTAATCTAAGAATTCCTGATAAGGTAGATTAGAAATAACAGTACAATTTTTAAAAAGCTCTTAATAAACATCAACCATATTAATTTTTAACCAATGATATATTTGTCAATTCCACACATCAAAACATTTCTAGAATTTCAGAGTTAAGAGATACTGGGCTAAATGATACATATTTAAACTGATGGTTAAAAGAGTGATATTACAACGACATAGACAACCAGACCAATGAAACATAACAGAAAGTTCAGAAACAGATCTGAGTACATGTAAGTATTTATTACTACTGGTGGAGTCTCCAATCAAAGGAGAAAGACTAAACCACTCGATAAATGGTACAAGGAAAGTCAGCTAATAATGAACAGCAAAAACTGGATTCTCGTCTCATAATTTAATCATTAAAAAATTCCAGATGGATTAAAAATATAATGTTAAAAAAAAAAACCCCTAGAAAAGTGCTAAAATATACAGGCAAAACTTTATGCACTACTGTGTTAGGGAAGGACTTTCTAAGCATATCTCAGCGGAGAGAAATCATAAATGTAGGGGGCCGGCCCCATGGCCGAGTGGTTAAGTTCGCACGCTCCGCTTCGGCGGCCCAGGGTTTTGCCAGTTCGGATCCTGGTCGAGGACATGGCGCCGAACATCAGGCCACGCTGAGGCAGCCTCCTACATACCACAACTAGAAGGACCCACAACTAAAAATACACAACTATGTACCAGGGGGCTTTGGGGAGAAAAAGGAAAAATAAAATCTTTTAAAAAACAAAACAAAACAAAACAACATAAATGTAGAGATTCACATCTCTAACTACGTAACAATTTACAACTTACGTATGGCAAAACACAAGCAGAATAAAAACCCTGAAAAACCATGGTACTTACAACATGACTAGAAGTTAACATCCTCAATATATAAAGAGGTACAAAGAACTTGTAACATATCATTATTAGGAGATGAAATGTCTGCTATTAAAATAACTGACAAAGTATAAAACCAGCAATTCACAAAGGAACATAAATGACCGAGAGAAAAAAGCCTGCCTGTCACACAGGCATTAAAACCAACAAAAAGATAACACTATTGGGAAGAGTGGGGAGAAACGGGCACTCCCACAAACTGGCAGGGGTGGGAATAATTATAATTAGCATCAACTTTATGGATAACAAATTTCAAAATAGGTATAAGAGCATGAAAACGTTCATGTCCTTTGGCTTAGAAATCCCACTTTTAGACATCTATCCTCATGGAATACTACGCATGTGCTCAAAGATTTCGCCATAGGACTGGCCACTGGACATTTAAACTGCTGTTTAAAATAGCCAAAAAAGGATCAAGGGAAAGGGCAATAAATTAAATGCCAAGGAATGGAGGCTAAATATAAAAGCATAGTGCAGTCATGATGTATTACAGAAGAATATTTATATGATTTAGAAAGATGTACATGACATATTAAATGGGGAAACATTCTTAAAAAATACTATACACACACTAAAAGAACATATACGAAAGTTTTAACAACGGTCATCTCTAGTGGAATTCTGAGTGATTTCCATGCTATGTGTTTTCTAAGTCACTACAGTTAACATACTGTTTTGGTCGTTTAAAAATATTAAATGGTCAGTTTATTTTTTTAAAGGAAAACTTTCCTATCAAAGTGGATTTATGAACTATATACACGGACTGGACAACATTGATAGAACAGGAAAATTTCAACTTGTAAAGAAGTCAAGTCAAAGCAATTTCTTTGTCTTTTAATTCTACAATTAAATAGTTTTTCCCTTTTAACCAGTCAACTACTTAATTAAAAGGTCAACTAACCACTGAATTACCTATAGAAAAATATTTTTTAATTAACTAAGTGGTTAACTGACCCCTACATCTCCAACAGTGAGCCACCCTTCTGGCCCATAATAAAAAGCAGCCCCTCCACTTCAATAACACAGGCATTAGAATCAGACCAAGCGCAAGAGAAAAACTGTCTTTGGTGCCCCACCTACACTAAAAAGAAATCTTGTTAACTATTTAATTAACCAGCAAATCTGAGTCTGAGAAATTTCATCTACGTTTTATGATAAATGTGAAGGCAGATATGAGTCACTTCAAGAGACAAATTGACAGCAGTTTTATGAATGAAGTATTATGACTTTAAGCCTCTTAGAAAAATCTAATGTAAATTAAAAATGAAGAGAAGAAAAACTGCCTTAGGATTCAGGTAGTCTTTATTATTTGGAAACCTATATAATGATCTATCTAATGAAATTCCAAAAATCAGGTTTTAAAATATCATACATCACCCATATTATGTCACCTATATTCCAAACTTTTCCAATATTTGGGAAATTCTTTTGTACCTGCAATGAATGCAAATAGGCACATCTTCATGTTCCTGGTATCTCCTCATCAAGCTTATCATGTCCAGGATAGAATCAAACGATGAGGGGACATCATGGTCTGGCCAGTTCACGTAATGAAACTGATACAGCCTACGGGATTCCTTCAAGAACAGATATTCAACAATTATGAAAATACATATGCAAATTTTTGAAGCATACAGAAAAGCTACACATCTCATTTCACTGCCATTTCACATATTTATGTGGTATTTACCACTGCCTTAAAAAAAAACAAACCCAAATAAATGACAGCCTATCTTTATTGACTATCACACACCAAGCACTGATCTAAGGGCTTCACATAACACAAGTTGTTTAATCCACATGTAACGCCATGAGGAGGGTACCGTTAATTCTATCCTCATCTCATAGGTAAGGAAATTCAGACAGAAAGATTAAATAACTTGCCTAATGTTTCGCAGCAAGTGACAAATGTGGGATCTGAACCCAGCAGTCTTACCTCCACAGCGTGCACCACTCCACCACGCTCTACATACTATGTAATTAATCTACAGTGTTAAATGTACGAACAGTATCATAAGCACTGTATTAGAAGCTACTGTAATTAGAAGACTAACAGAATATTTAAATTGAAAAAGAAAATTAGAAATAGACTTGTCCAACCCCAAACCCACCTGTCTTATCTTAGATGAGGGGTTCTCAAAGTACGGTGTGGGCCGCTCCCACGTCCCCAGACCCTTTCAAGGGGTCTGGGAGTTTAACCTATTTGCACAGCAATACTAAGGTGCTATTTGCCTCTTTCACTCTCATTCTCTCCTGAGTGTACAGCAGGGTCTTCCCAAGGCTACAGGACTTAGCATGATGTCATCACTTCAACAGCTAATGGAATGTGTATCCTTGTGTATTCCTTGTGTATTTATGTTTTTTAAAAAAATCTCAGTTTTAATTGCAAATATAGCAAATACTGAACGATATAACTCAGATAAACAAAAGTTCTTTGGAATCTTTGATAACTTTTAAGACTTCTGAGTCCTGATATCAAAATGTTTTGAAAATGGCTATTCCAGGTGTTTAACAGAAAAACCACCTCTTGGAATCCTGACAAACTGTACCCAAATTCTACTTCCTGCCTTTTCCTGAGTAACTTTAGGTAAGCTACTTAACTTCTCAAAGACTCTGTATCTTCATCTATGTGCAACATGGATAAGAGTATCTACACTATCAAGTTAGGAAGATTGAGATGCCTGATACGATACTGAAATTCAATAAGGTACCTATCATTACCACTATAGATTGAAAAATAGCAACCAAAGGATAATAAATGACTCAACTAAAGGGACACAATTAGTCTAGCCAACGCAGAGTAAGAGTGCTGGAACCACATCTGCTTGTTCCAGGGAGGCAGGAGTTCTCAGCATGTTTACAAACGCACTGGTTGGGGAAGAAGGACTCACTTCATGGCCAAGCTGAATTCCTTATGGTAGTTTAAAAATTAAGGGACTAAAATTAGAGAAACTGGGAAATAAGTTGACAGGCATTCTTTAATGTCCATCAGATTTTTCTTTGATTCCTTCCTAGAAAACGATTATTTTATATAGCTCTGAAACACTGAAGTCAAGGCCTCAAGTGAAAACAATACATATCTAAATGAAGACACAGCTTTGATGGTGGCTTGTCTCTTCCTAAAAAATTGTAACTTAGTAAAAGTGGGTAACAATTATGTAAACAATGCTATAATCTGCTTACTGCTAGAGGTAAAATGTTTGTAGCAAAGAAACCAACTATTCCAAACACAGTAAATCTAATTTAGTTTGGAAAGTTGTTCTAAGCAAGCTGAAATTTACATTACTTTATTATCTAATTTGATAAGCATAAGGCTCAAGACACTAAATAAAACATTAGACTCTGATTTTCTTCATTATTTTTCATAGCTAAAAAAGTTAACAATTCTTCACTATGTAAGATAGTGTACTATTTCTATATCATCCCTTTAAAAACTATCCTTAAAAATTGTCTCTCAAAGGAAAATACTTACATTTTGAAATTCAAGTAAGAGTGTCCTAATGAAGTAGTCTGTTCTTGCTTGTTCAGCTTCCTAAAGAGAAACACTTGTGAGTCAGGGAGAACATTAAAACAAAAACATATACACACTAAAACAAACAATGACCTCATATTTAAAGTCCACAGTATAAAATTAACCTTTAAAATTCCAGGTGTACCTGGTAATTATAAAAACAAATATCCTAAAAATCATCAATTTGTTTATCCAACCTCTGTTTATAGTATCTTTCTTTTTATTTTTTTAAACACAAGTAACTGTTAACCAATTACTTAGCTAGGAGTCTATCATCCAATAAGATATTTGCAACTAACAACCATCCCCAGAATCATGTAACAGAAATAATACAAATATTATGGCACTCCTCAGGACTGACCACCGTCTTCAATCATTTTATCTACCTAACAATCAACTCTCAAAACTGGATGCCAACTGGGGAAGGAAGAGGATGTACTCAGAAAATCCCCAATTAGTATTTCGGTTGATGACAGCATAACCACTTTAAAAGTCTCTTACTGTCATTTGTCAAAAGTATTGGAGAGAAGCCTTTACACCAGTTTGTCACTAAGCAAACTATTCTTTTTGACCTCTTAGTTAAAACCACAGATAGGCTAGGATAGCAACTGTCAAGAGCAAGAGAGCATACTGTTTTATTAATAAAAAAACTTAATATTATTCCTGCCTTAATTTTTAATATCATAGTAATTTATCTTTAACTTTTCAAATAACATTAAGGGGAAAGTAAAGTTTTACTTTGGCCAAAAAGGAGTATGGATGAAAACACTGGTCCAAGTCTTAACTTTTTCCTATCTGTAAAGGGCAAAATAGTAATATTTTTGGTTTGGTAGGCCTTAAAGTCTCTGTCTACTCAAATTTGCTGTTGTGATAGGCAAATATGTAAATTAATGGGCATGGCTGTCTTCCAACAAACTTTATCTACAGAACAGGCGGTGGGCTAGACTGACCCACGGGGAGTAAGCCGACATCTGGTCTAAATGGTTACATGCAGCAACACGAGGCTGAGCTCGTCAGCCACCCTTCCCCTTCCAACACGCCACCCTCCTCATCCTCAAACCAAGAGAGCTCCTGATACCGTCCTTTCTCAAACACTGATTGCCAAGTAGCCCAGCCACTTACTAAGGTTATTTTCAACAACTTGCTTTGTTTTTATAAATTTGATTTTTGTTTACATCAGTGATAACAAATCCTGGGTTGTCTGAAACAACCACAAGAGAAACAAATTACCTGCCGTTTTGAAATCTTCAAAGAAAAGTTTTTCCTTCTTCAGCATGGATCAATCTCAACATTAACAAATGAAATCAGCTGTTACTAATCAAATCAAACCTCTTATCAAGAGGACTTGATCATCTTTTAGTTCAGCTGAAAAACCACCCAAAAAAGTCAATTTATTTTTCCAAATTACAAACTATTTCTTTCTTTTCTGTACACATGACAGTAAGTTGTTTACTACTGACCCCCCAAATGGTCAAAAACTGCAAGTTGCTTTGCTGTTGAATGTTAACCACTATATGTTTTCATTGGAAGTGTGACATTTAGTACAGTTATCTTACTACATTTTAATGTACAAATGCTCACACATGCACACTGCACAGAACTAGGTTTCCTGGGCCGTCCAGGACTTGACACTGTAGGACACCTTCTGGAGTGGTGCGGGCGAGGCATTCCCTCGCAGAAGTAGACAATGTGGTATGTATTGGTTTCTGTTCATTCTAAATATGAAATGCGGGAGGAGTTTTAAAATTTTTACATTTAACCCACGAACAGTTAACTCTAACCACAATTTTAGCGTATTGATTGCATATTAAATACAAGCAGTTCAATTACGAGCTACAGTTAACATTATACAAATCACATTGCATTTACAAAGGATATTGTGTAACACAGCTTGAGTTTTTCCTACAACCACCTAGAAAGCACTAAACTTTGGGTGTGCATCAGAGAGATTCAGAAGTCATAAATACAAAGTAGTCATGAAATTATGGACTTCTTGAACTCACCAATGACAAATAAATCACAGAAATTATATTTCATTTAACCATGGAAAACAAAGTTAAAAACAAGCAACTGTGAGATGGGGAATGTGATGGTTAATTTTACACGTCAACTTGGCTGTGCCATGGAGCACCCACACATTGGTCAAACGCTGTTCCTGGGGTTCCTGTGAGGGTGTTTTTAAGTCAGTGGGCTTTGAGTAGAGCAGCCTGCGTTCTATTAATGTGGGTGGCCCACACCCAATCAGTTAAGGCCTGAACAGAACAAAAGGATCCGCCTCCCCCATGTAAGAGAGAAGTCCCCAGCAGACTGCCTTCACCTGCAACATCGGCTCTCGCCGTTCGACAGCAGACTGTCTTTGGAACTGAGCATCAGCTCCCTCGGGTCTCCAGACTGCCCGCCTTCAGACGAGAGCTGCTGCATTGGCTCTCCTGGTCTCCAGGCTGGAACTGAGCATCAGCTCGCCTGGTCTCCAGACTGCCCACTGACTCTGCAGACTGTGGACTGGCCAGCCTCCATAATCGTGTGAGCCAAGTGCTTATAATAAACCTCTTTCTCTCTACATACACACATCCCATCGCGTCTGTTTCTCTGGAAACCCCTGACGAGCACAGAGAAGTTATTTAATTTTCATGTATGCTCAATCATGGTCTTCTGAGTTGAGCAAGTAAGACAACATACTTCTTTCAGGTAATTAAGAAAGATGCCATCATGCGTAACCTGAAGCAATTTGTTTGGTTGTATTCTAAAGCTTACTTATATTTTACTTCCTTTTTTGTTTTTCCTTCATTCTTTTTGTTTTTAATTCACTTTCTCAGATTTGTGCTGTGTTAGTTTTAGAACATGAATTTAATTCATTTTCAAAGCTCAATGAATAGTTAGGTCTACAGATAAAGTTTCATAAGAAATTGTCTGCCACAAAGGATCACTCTTTACTTCTAGGACGGCAGTTCTCAAACCCACCTTTGTATATAATTATGAGAATTTAGGGGAGCATAACGTAGATATGAAAGATCAATATGATGACCTATACTTCAGTCATAAAGGGTCTTTCCCATTTATTCAATTTGAAACTAATACTTTACACCAATTTTCAAACAGATGTCTCAAAGCACAGTTACTCCGTTTATTTTTATACACATAAACACTTATCAACTTACAAAAAAGACTAACAGAATTAACATACTGAGGTACAAAGACACTATACATTTATGAAAATTTAAGAGGAGTGTAAAACAAGCATTCTTATTAATATGAGTTTGCTCTAGTTAACTGCAGTTCACACGGAAACGCTGAGTGCTTGGCTTGCATGAGAACGGCTTCACATCGCAGTGTAACTTAATTATTCGCCAGTCTACTGTGCCGATTTTCTGAGTAAATAATGTATATAAAAAGAGGTACTTACACAAGAAATTTTAAACGGTGCAAATGTTATAGGGTCTTCTCCATACAATGGCCAATAGCGCTCACATTTTTTCTGTTGTCCAAAGAAAAAGTGAGTAAGTAATCCACGTTAATAGTTTTTCTTGAAATTTTACAAATATTTTGTGCCCTGGTATTCAGCTCATAGCTCCTTCCCAGAAAACAGAAAAACTGCCATCAGTAGGCAAGTAGCTTGGAGAGCTTAAACTTATCCAACTGTTCTTAAACGTGGGCTGCTGTGTCCTCTCCAAAATTAGCCGTAAGAACCTTAGTGACATGAATGTCTAAGCTGTTCATTGCTATCTGCATGGTTTACAGAGTACACTCCAAAGATTCTCCTCCAGAAAAGAAAAATTGCTTTAAAAAAAAGTGCCTGGCCCAAGGAGGTCCCTTTTTTTTTTTTTTTTTTTTTGAGGAAGATTAGCCCTGAGCTAACATCTGCTGCCAATCCTCCTCTTTTTGCTGAGGAAGACCGGCCCTGAGCTAACATCCGTGCCCAACTTCCTCTACTTTATATGTGGGATGCCTGCCACAGCATGGCTTGCCAAGTGGTGCCATGTTCGAACCCGGGATCCGAACCGGCGAACCCCGGGCCACCAAAGTGGAACATGCACACTTAACCGCTGCACCACCAGCTGGCCCTGGAGGTCCATTTAATATAAAGCGTTGCCAGACAAGTTCTAATGCTAGTAAAATGACAATCTCTACGATATCTGGCTGGTGCTCGTTAAGTGTAAAATCCGTGGCATAGTGGAAAGAGCACTCTACTTGGTTTCAAAAGAATGCTGCAAGTACTAATTTTACAGTTTTATTGACTTTTACTTCCTTCACCTGTAGAAATGAGAACAATATCCTTATCTTACACGATTGTTGCAAGCACTAACGTATATTTCAAATGTTCTACTGATGGTAAAACCCTATACAAGTACAGTGTATTATTTAAATATCCACTCTTATTTGAGATTACAAAAAGTGTAACTAGTTCCCCCTCTTACCCTCCCTTTTTAAGCAGGTATAGAAAGAGCAGAAAATTCAATTATCATTGGTTTCTAATATGACACCCCATCATTTTAGAAAACGAGGTAAGTGAATGAATGAAAGCCTAACTTTACAGAAGATAAGGTGATTCTGATGCTAAGAAATGATACAGTTTTATCAAGACACAATAAAATGAAAGCCTTTAAGTGACAAACACTAGCTTAAAATAAACCTTTTGGCAGGAGGAAATCCATCACTTCTTACTAAAGTTTTATAGTTCCAAACACAGTAAGTAGAATGACTACCTACAGACTAGAATGAACTGTCAGTTGAAAATCCTGCTCACAGGGCAATAAAGCAGAACCATCTGCTATGTCAGTGGAGCTTACAGCAAATACTATTAATATTTTGGAAGGGTTAAAATCACAGACTTCACTTCCCAGTAAAAGTTTATAGAAAAAGATAAAATTAATTAAATTATTGTGAGGATTTTTTTGGTCTTCTACCAGCTAAAGTTTTAACATCTTGAAATAGACAGAAAACAAGTTATAGGAGATTAATTTAGTAAAAACTAAACATGTGAGCACCATGACTCTCATTCAGATGGGCAGTAACTGAGTAAGGACTGTACTAGCATTTCTATTCTGGGTATAAACTAATAACAACTGACACCAAAAACTACGTGTTAGACATCACACACATAATCTATACCCATACACTATTCGTTTCAGAGATGGAAACGCTGAAGCTCAGAGGGGACAGCTCACTGCACTGTGGTCAAAATGCTAGTAAAGTGTAGGCTTGTGGGATTTCACTATCTGTGCTCTTTCCATCAGGCCACATTCCAAGTCAAGATCAAGGTCAAGTTTATTAAATAAATTCAGAGGCCCTAACTCGCTGAAAATTTACTACCTACAAAACATTATGAATCACAAAATCTTTAGCTTTAAAATGTTTTGCACTCAATAAAACTTAATTTTTCATCAAGTACCACTACTGATACGTAAAATGTGAGCATATTAACAGAATGAAAAGAGAAATAAATCCTAAACCTTAACAGTAACTTAAGAAAAATTAGGAGAGTGAAACTGAAAATTCCCAATACAATCGATTAAAAGTACAGCCATGCGTTGCTTAACAATGGGGGACACATGCTGAGAAATGGATTGCCAGGCATTTCTGTTGTGCGAGCATCGTGGAGTGCACTCACACAAACCTAGATGGTACAGCCTACCAAACACGTATGTTCCATGGTGCTAATCCCACGGGACCACTGTTGTACACGTGGTCCATTGTTGAGCAGAACGTCGGGATGTGGTGCATGACTGTAATGGTATTGAAGCACATGCAGAATTCCCCCCTACCTGTACAACATACATTCCAAGAACCCCAGTGGACACCTGAAACTGCGGTTCCTACTGGACCCTATATATACCACGTTTTTGCCTATATCTACATACATACATACACGTATACCCATAATAAAGCTTAATTTATAAATAAGGCACAGTAAGAGATGAACGATAATAGCTAATAATAGAACAATTATAATATACTGTAATAAATGTTACTGTAGATCTTAGCAATCTCAGCATACAATTTTTTTCTTTCCTTATTAAGTCAAGAACTTTCACCTTTTCACTTAAAGGCAGTACTTTATAGCTTCTCTTTGGCCTATCAAAAAGGCCAGCAACACTACTCCTGCGCTGTGGGGTCATTACTAAGTGAAATAAGGGTTACAGGAACCTAAGCACTGTGACGGTCGATGTGATAACTGAGGGCTACTAAGTGACTCACGGGCGGGTGGCATCTGCGGCATGGACGCCCTGGACAAAGGAGTGAGTCACGTCCCACGTGGGACAGGGCGGGAGAGCAGAGATTCCACCATGCTGCTCTGACCTGTGTCCAACTTAAAACTTATGCATTATTTCTGGAATTTCCCATTTAATATTTTCAGACCATGGTTGCTGCAGGTAACTGAAACCATGAAAAGCAAAACCACGGATGAGGAGGGACTCTGTACTGCCAATACTGAAACCGACAGCCACCGAACGACTTCTCAGCGCGTGTATTGTCTAACCTTAGAGTGTTCACTCTCTGCCCAAGGTTACTTAACACTTCGAGCACTGGCAAAGAACGTGAGTGGGAGGAATGACAAAAATTAGTTAAAATAAGGTTTTCCAATAATTTATCTACTATAATATCTCACATAACTGAAAGATGTAATATCTTGCTTTTATGCAATGTATCCTTTACTGAAAAAAACTTTAATAAGAATTTTTATAACTTAAAATGATTTTACAACTTTAAAAATGATTTTTACTTTACCTAATGAATCACCTTAGTATAAAGGAACTTCAAATCACTACATAATTTGCTTTGTAAGTTTGTGTATCACATTTACAGAAAGCCATACCTAACTTTTATGTAATACCTAGTCTCTGTAAGTCTATCATCACCTCCAACAATGAAGACTTAGGAACTGATGCTGCTGGAGATCACAAAGGTTTTGAAACTAGTCTCAGTTGTACAGAGCATAAAAATACCAACGTCAAAAACTTCAGATTAAGGAATTTTCTTCCCTTTGCTTTGCAGACAGTATAAACAAACAAAAAATGCAGTGGTGTTTGCAGACAGAGGAATCAATATTCAAACTATAAATCAATGATAACTAAGCAGAATTATTATATTTAACTCATTTTCATCACTCAATTTTTATTCCTATTTTTAAAATACCTCTATAGTTCAGTCCATAAAGGCTGTTCTACTTACACCATCATTAAATATTTGAAGACTGCTAAGTAACAACACAAAATCTATTATTTTAAGCGTATCACAAAACGTACTTACGAAATGTTAAAAAAAAGCTTATGCGCTTGAGAGATTATTTTGTTCTTTTTATCAAATAAAAGCAACAGCAGAACAAAAAAAGAAAAAGTGTCTACTTTTAACTATTTGGGCTCAGGATATAATAAAAGATCAGGGATATATTTCTCTAGAAATGAAGAGATAAAAAGGATACTCCACAATCACTTTCAGCGTTAAGAGGTATACATACCCTTCCCATTTCAAATTCTCGACAGGCCATGACAATGATCTAAAAGGAAGTGGGGGTGGGATAAGATGAAGAATATTATCAGTTAAACACAAGTTTACTTTTTTAATAAAATGTAAATTTCAAGAATTAGTCTTTACTCTGAGCAAGAGTTGCCTGGTCTGTCAAAAAGAGTAGTTTTAATATTAAAAGTAGGAGTTAAAGAAATGATCAAAATCACGCCTTCCAAACAAGGGCTAACTATACAGAAACAAATTAAATTGGCTTCAACTAATGTGATATATTTGATTTGAATTAATTTTATGAATCTTATAGATTTACTGTTGAATTCTGAAATTATATTAAAATATCACTTTTAGGATACAGGCACACCTCGGAAATATTGTGGGTTCAAGTTCCAGACCACTGCAATAAAGTCAGCATCACAATAAAGAGCCACACGAATTTTTTTGTTTCCCAGTGCATATAAAAGTTATGTTTACAGTATGCTGAAGTCTATTAACTTGGCAGTAGCATTATGTCTAAAAAAAATGTACACACCTTAATTAAATACTTCATTGTGAAAAAATGCTATCTGAGCCTTCAGCGAGTCATAATCTTTTTGCTAGTGGAGGGTCTTGCCTCGATGTTGATGGCTACTGACTGACCCAGGTGGTGGGTGCTGAAGGCTGGGGTGACTGTGGCAATTTCTGACAATAAGACAACAATAAATTTGCTGCATGGATCGACTCTTCCTTTCACAAAGGAGTTCTCTGAGGCATGCAATGCTGCATGACAGCATTTTACCCACATAGAACTTCTTTCAAAATTGGAGTCAATCCTCTCAAACTCTGTGCTGTTTTGTCAACTAAGTTAATATAATATTCTAATTGCTTTGCTGTCATTTCAATAATCTTCTCAGCATCTTCACCACGAGCAGATTCCACCTTAGGAAACTACTTTCTTTGCTCATCCATAACAAGCAATTCCTTATCCATTAAAGTTTTATCAAGAGATGGCAGCAATTCAGTCACATCTTCAGGCTCAACTTCTAATTCTAGTTCTCTTGCTGTTTCCATTACATCTACAGTGACTTCCTCCACTCAAGTCTTGAACCCTCAAAGTCATCCATGAGGGCTGCAATCAGCTTCTTCCAAACTCCTGTTCATGTTGATATTTTGATCTCCTCCCATGAACCACAGATCTTCTTAATAACATTTGGAATGGTAAATCCTTTCCAGAAGGTTTTCAATTTATTTTGCCCAGATCCATCAGAGGAATCACTATGTACAGCAGATATAGCACTACAAAATGTATTTCTTAAATACCAAGACTTGAAAGTTGAAATTACTCCTTGATCCATGGGCTGCAGAATGGATGTTTGTTAGCAGGCATGAAAACATTAATCTCATTGCACATCTCCACCAGAGCTCTTGGGTGACCACATACATTGTCATTGAGCAGCAACATTTTGAAAGGATTCCTTTTTTCTGAGCAGTAGGTCTCAACAGTGGGCTTAAAATATTCAGTAAACCATGTTGTAAAGAGATGTGCTGGCACCCAGGCCTTACTGTGCCATTTATAGAGCACAGGTAGAGTAGATTTAGCATAATTCTTACAGGCCCTAGGGTTTCCAGAATGGTAAATGAGCAGTGGCTTCAATGTAAAGTTATCAGCTGTATTAACCCCTAACAAGAGAATCAGCCTGTCCTTTGAAGCTTTGAAGCCAAGTACTGAGCTCCCCTCTCTAGCTATTAAAGTCCTACATGGCATCTTCCAACGTAAGGCTGTTTTGTCTCCACTGGAAGTCTATTGTTGGGACCCTCTGGTGGCACAGTGGTTAAATTCATGTGTTCCATTTTGGTGGCCCAGGGTTCACATGTTTGGATTCCAGGCATGGATCTATACAACTCATCAGCCATGTTGTGGCAGCAACCCACATACGAAATAGAGAAAGACTGGCACAGATGTTAGCTCAGGGTGAATCTTCCTCACCAAAAATGAAAAAAAGAAAAGAAAGAAAAGAAAATCTATTGTTTAGCATAGCCCCCTTCACGCATTATCTCAGCTAGATCTTCTGGAGAACTTCCTGCAGCTTCTACATCAGCACCTGCTGCTTCAGCTTGCACTTTCATGTTATGGAGACGGCTTCTGTCCTTAAACCTCAGGAACCAACCTCTGCTGGCTTCAGATTTTTCTTCTGCAGCTTCCTCGCCTCTCTCAGCCTTCATAGGATTGAAGAGAGAGTGAGGGCCCTGCTCTGGATTAGGCTTTGGCTTAAGGGAATGTGGTGGCTGGTTTGATCTCTCCAGACCACTAACACTTTCTCCATATCGGCAGTAAAGCTGTTTCGCTTTCTTACCGTTCGCGTGTTCAGTGGAGTAGCACTTTTAATTTCCTTCAAGAACTTTTCCTTTGGATTCACAACCTGGCTAACTGTTTGGCCCAAGAGGCCTAGCTTTCGCCTATCTCAGTTTTCCACATGCCTTCCTCACTAAGCCTACTCATTTCTAGCTTCTGATTTAAACTGAGACGTGCGACTCTTCCTGTCACTTGAACACTCAGTAGAGTTACTAATTGGCCTAATTTCCACCTTGTTGTGTCTCAGGGAACAGGGAGGGCCAAGAAGAGGGAGAGAGGCGGGGGAGCGGCCAGTCAGTGGAGCAGTCAGCACACACACATTTGTCAATTAAGTTCGCCGTCTCATACGGCTGCAGTTTGTGAAGCCCCAAAACACTACAATAGTAACATCGAAGATCAGTGATGACAGATAATCATAAGAAATATAATAATAAGTTTGAAAAGCTTGAGACAATTCCCAAAATGTGATACAGAGACACGAAGTGTGCAACCGCTGTTGGAAAAATGGCGCCATCAGACTTGCTCAACGCAAGGCCGCCAAAAACCTTCAATTTGTAAAAAACACTATCAGTGAAGCACAACCAAACGAGGCATGCCTGTATTTACCAATCAAGTAGCACTACTAAATATTTTACATATATTTAATAAATTATCTAAAGCTTGAATGCATTTAACTGTCTTTAAACATAAAGGTTATCACATTTGCTTCCCCACTTTATATGTAATGTTTCAAATATACAGCACAGCTGAAATGAGTTTACGGCAAACACTGTACAGCCACCGTCTACATTCTACCCAACACTCCACCATGCCTGTTTAATCACGCACAGCCTCTACACGTCTACATTCTACCCAACACTCCACCATGCCTGTTTAATCACGCACACCCTCTACACGTCTACATTCTACCCAACACTCCACCATGCCTGTTTAATCACGCACACCCTCTACACGTCTACATTCTACCCAACACTCCACCATGCCTGTTTAATCACGCACAGCCTCTACACGTCTACATTCTACCCAACACTCCACCATGCCTGTTTAATCACGCACAGCCTCTACACGTCTACATTCTACCCAACACTCCACCATGCCTGTTTAATCACGCACAGCCTCTACACGTCTACATTCTACCCAACACTCCACCATGCCTGTTTAATCACGCACAGCCTCTACACGTCTACATTCTACCCAACACTCCACCATGCCTGTTTAATCACGCACAGCCTCTACACGTCTACATTCTACCCAACACTCCACCATGCCTGTTTAATCACGCACACCCTCTACACGTCTACATTCTACCCAACACTCCACCATGCCTGTTTAATCACGCACACCCTCTACACGTCTACATTCTACCCAACACTCCACCATGCCTGTTTAATCACGCACAGCCTCTACACGTCTACATTCTACCCAACACTGCACCATGCCTGTTTAATCACGCACAGCCTCTACACGTCTACATTCTACCCAACACTCCACCATGCCTGTTTAATCACGCACAGCCTCTACACGTCTACATTCTACCCAACACTCCACCATGCCTGTTTAATCACGCACAGCCTCTACACGTCTACATTCTACCCAACACTCCACCATGCCTGTTTAATCACGCACACCCTCTACACGTCTACATTCTACCCAACACTCCACCATGCCTGTTTAATCACGCACAGCCTCTACACGTCTACATTCTACCCAACACTCCACCATGCCTGTTTAATCACGCACAGCCTCTACACGTCTACATTCTACCCAACACTGCACCATGCCTGTTTAATCACGCACAGCCTCTACACGTCTACATTCTACCCAACACTCCACCATGCCTGTTTAATCACGCACAGCCTCTACACGTCTACATTCTACCCAACACTGCACCATGCCTGTTTAATCACGCACAGCCTCTACACGTCTACATTCTACCCAACACTCCACCATGCCTGTTTAATCACGCACAGCCTCTACACGTCTACATTCTACCCAACACTCCACCATGCCTGTTTAATCACGCACAGCCTCTACACGTCTATCAACCCATCTTATTTGGTAGTTGTCTTATTAGCTACTGACTTAGGACAGGATTTAAAGTATCATAAACCCTCTTCTTCAAATATTTCAACTAGTTTGTGAGAATTTAATAAGACATCCTAGACATCATTTTCTGTCTTTTTAGTAAACATCACGTATAATTAACATACTTTTATGGCTAAAAACTCTTCTCATTCCTTATTCAGTAAAACATCTTATGTCATTACATGTAATACTTCTCAAAATAGATTATGAAAAGTAAATTACTTACTACAACATTGTACTCCCATATCATCCTCCAAAAATCTATTACTGTATTTGCTAAAGGTCCTTGGGTTGCCACGTATGCTTTTGGCCCATAAACACCCTAAAATGGTTAAAAGCAAATTTCACATTTATTATGATTACCAAAAATATTTCCTTACCCAAATGTTAAGGTTTCAAATTTTATTAGAAATATTGCTGTTTTCACCTAAAGCATTTCCAAATAATTTTTCTTTCATGGTACATAAAAGCATGACAAAATATATTCACGTCAGCTTTTGGTGAAATATTATTTTTGTGTATTTATTAGACATGGTGCACAGAATTGGTAATTAAACCATTTTATGCTAATTTTAAAATTATTATTTAATTAGCAATTAGAAACAGAAGCCCCAATCCCTAGCCGACAAAGCTAACTGTAGCAGAAACATAAAAGCACGCTTTGACTCTAAAAACAATACTAAAACTAGCTAACAGTTCTTAGAGTCTGCCATAGTTACCTTCAATTATTTATTCAACTTGAAGTTTACTGAGCACCTACTATGTATGTTTCTAAGAAGAAACCCGAGAATGTGCCAAACAAGAGAGTGGACTGAACCCGCACATAATGGAATCATACAACGAATGAGTGTTAAGTACAATTAAAAACTAGAACTTTTAACAAATTTCCTTATAAAATAATATAAACATCAACAACATCTGAAACAGCAAACCATCTACGTATTTTGTTTAACCTACTAGTTTTCAGTTCTATCACAATTGAAATAAAATTGACTCTCTTGAAAAAGAGAGCTTTTATTTGACACCATGACTGTTCAGTGCTGACAGATAATATTAATTTTACCACATAAGTATTACCACCTTAATATTTGTCAACAAAACATTTTATTAAAATATGTATAAATATCACATATAAAATAACTGAAATGATACTGTCATATAACTAGAAAGGTTCGAAAACACAGAATAACTAATGGAACAAAGAAGTCTTTTATTTAATCAAGTGGCAGTCTGAATCTGTTTCTCTATTGATAACTATGCAAGAACCTGACTGCTTTTGACTAGAGCACCCCAGAAAAGTTATCTGCTCAAGACCATCACATTGCATTTGGGTTGCCACATAAAACACAGTGACAACTGCCAAAAGTTCTAAAACTAAGTTTATATTCTTTAACTTTACATCAGTATTACCCAGGAATCCCAGACTGGTAATTTATCTTAAGAAATTATTCAAAAGAGTAACAATGTTCACCGCAATATTATCATCAAGAAAAACTGGAAATAACCTGTGTGGCTGAACAACAGGGGGGACCACGTAGCTTTGTGTACATTAACTCAAAGGGACAACTGAGAAGATGATTTAGCAATAGGCAAAGTGTTTATAAGCCTTTAACGTAAAAGAAGAAACGAAATAAAAAACTTTATCAACACTATCATGAAACTAAGCAAAACTGATGAATAAGGAGGCTAGAAGGAAAGCACATAAAAATGTCAGGGCTGTGATTTTATTTTGATTTCTTTTGCTGTTGGTATCATGTTTAGGCAATTTGAAAATTTTTAATAAAACTAGTATGTAGGAAGGCATTAAGTATGGCAGAGAAACACCATTTAAAGTTAATACATACCTTAATAAAATTTGCATTGATATAGTCTGAATCTTGAGAAGGAGTCTTTAAAGTCAACTTAACTCGGCTGTGATCAACTACAAGAAAAAAAAGGATTTCATAAATTATGTCCTGTTTGCAAACAGGTGTTCTCCAAGGAACCACAAGTAAAATTAAACAAATAACTAAAAATATTACTTTAAAAAACAATTAATGAAAATTGACTCTAGGTACCAGCAGGGTCATTTCTAACATCATATTGATAGGAAACGTCTCTAAAAACAATTAATGAAAATTGACTCTAGGTACCAGCAGGGTCATTTCTAACATCATATTGATAGGAAACGTCTTTAAAAACAATTAATGAAAATTGACTCTAGGTACCAGCAGGGTCATTTCTAACATCATATTGATAGGAAATGTCTTTAAAACAAAAATCTGATGATGTGAAGCCATGTGTTACAGTCATAATCAGAATAATCTCAGGCGCTCTTCTAAAATACAGGAGACTCCTGGGCATCATCCCAGATTTACTACATAAGAGTCTGGGGTTTAAGTCTGTAGTTTTTAAAAAGCATTCAACTACTGATACACAAGTTCATTTGCCAAAATTCTTATTAGAAAATCTAACTTTCATATTTCGCAAGAAATTATAAAAATTAAGTAAACTGTGAGAAATAAATAAATTAAGATGATGTCTAAAAAGTGTTCAATACTGTATTTGGCCAATAATATCTATTATTAGGTAATGTCCACTTAGAATAAAAAACAATCTTTACAATAAAGTCCAAAACATAAATTTGATTAATTTTGTAAAATTACATAGTTTTATTTTCTAAATAAAAGTAGTATGTACATGATTTTTAAAATTAGACTTAAAGAAAGATATAAAATGAAAATTAATCTTTCCTTGTCCTTGAATTCCAGGGTTCTCTCTTTCCCAAAAGACACTATTAAGGTTCTTTTTTTCCTTTGAAAAGTAATTTTTATGCATATATCTATATACTTTGAAAAACTACACAAATGCAATGATACCATACACGTTTTTCTGTACCTTGTTACTTTTCAGTTAAGAATATATGCTGGAATGCCCCCCAAAGCAAATACACATCTGTCTTACTCTTTTTAACGTTACATGGAATCTATTATATGGATGTTTCATTGTTCAACCAGCTACATCACTGATGGGCCATTTTTTCTATTAGAAACACGACTGCAGTGAACACTGCCGTACGTGTATCTATTAGCAGCATTGGTACAGAGTAAGTTCTTAACAGAGGAATTGCTACTTGCCTTCTAGAAGGTATATACCAACTCACACAAAACAAGTGTTATTAGTAAAACTGAGCGTCATCATACTTTTTAATAGGTGACAATCTAAAAAGTAAAAAATCAGACTTGCATTTCTTAATTATGCAAATGACTGCACATTTTCATAGTTCTTGGTTATTCATATTCTTTTACCATAAACCATATATTCATATCCTTTGTCCATTTTACCCATATGTCTATGTTGTCCTACTGATTTATATGAAATCTATGTAAAGAGAGAAAAATCAGCCCTGAGTGATAAGCAGTGCAAATAGGTTTTTCCAGCTTGTGTTGATTTTTAAAAACTTTCTTAGAACTAATTTTAGATTTACAATAAATTGCAAAAATAGTATAGAAAATTCTCATACATCCCTTACCCAGCTTCCCTTAATGTTAACATCTTATATAACCACAGCACAATTACCAAAAATAGAAAATTAACATTGTTACAATACTACTCAACAGACTGTATACAAATATTACCAGTTTTTAAAAAAATATCTTTTTTCTCTTTCCAGGGTCCTACATTACATTTCGTTATTGTTTCTCCTTAGTCTCTTCCAATCTATAAAAGTTGCTTTGATTGACTTTTTTCTTATGGTTGGAACGAGGTTATGCATTCTCAGTAAGAACTCCAGAGAATGATGATGTGTTCTTCTCAGTGAGAAGACACACCAAGGGGTTCATGATATCAATGTCCTATTACTTGTGTAACCTTGGTCATTTGGTTAATATGGTGTCGGCTGGTGTCTCCACTGTGAGTTACTGTCTTTCCCTTTGTAGTTAATAAGTATTTAGGGGAAGATACTTTGAGCCTAGGAAATCCTACAGTAATAGGACTGCCTGCTATTCATGGGCTCTAGATTAGAAAGGACCATAATACGTAACAGGTAAAATACCATTACCATGCTTCAGTCCTTTCCAATCCAAGGACAATGAATATTAAAGACAAGTAAAATACAAAAGACAAATACAGAAATGTTAATGGACACAAACTTCTTAGCAAACTCTTAAATGACAACTAAAGAATAATTAATTAATTTGCCAATGACCTAAAGTTTATAAATTAGTACTAAGGCCCAGTTCTGCTGATTTTATTATTTATTTTTGGTGAAATCTTCTTTAGAAATTTGTAGGAAGAGATATGTAAGAAAGACATGCTAGCCTCCAATTACCATTACTTATCTCCTGAGCATGTTTCCAGGGAGGAGAACGTTTACATGTTTATCAACGCTCTGTTTATTATTTCACTCCAATCTGCGTCTTTTCTCAAGTCACTTGGGATAGGAAATATACAAGAAAACGCTACGCTTCTGCTAACGAGAACAGAACATTCAGTAGTTCAGATAATGGTGGTTAAGCAACCATACGTAAGCTTCCTCTCACCCCGTCTGCCAGTAAAGAGGGGTCCCAATCAATTACCCTTATTCATGTGGCATATTAGCCTCTATTCAAATTATCTCAAAGGCAGAAACTTTATACAGTTGTTGGTTTGCACAACAGCTGGGTCACCACTGGATCCTCAGTAATTGTTTCCACAGACTGTGGATCCAAACGAGAACAGTGGCTCCCAAATGATAGTCAAGACTGGCGCCAGGCTGCTACATGCCAGCTGGAAATTTTTAAAAAAATTTTCTATGACAGAAAATTTTATAGCATACACAAAAATATAAGCGTATAATGAATCCCATATATCCATTACCCAGTTTCAATAATTATCAACATTTTGCCAATCTTATTTCACCTATCTCTAATCATACAACCACCAGGAGTTGGGGAAAGCAAATTAAAATACACGATTGGTGAGTCCCACATGGTGCAGTAAGTTTGATTCAGTAAGTTCAAGATGGGCACAGAAATGGCCTTTTTTAAACTCTAAAGCACAGGCAAATTTTGCAGTCACTGCTTTATACTATATCATCATAGTATACACTATTGAGAATTTAAAAATCAATCTTATGCTGCTTATATAGGATAGCATTAGGTGTATTTTAATAGTCTTCATTGGTGCTCCTATTAAGCATAAATATGAATAGAAAGAATTTTAAAACATCAAAGAAATGAAACAATCATTCCTCTCCATGGTTTTGCTGAGTGCCTCTGCAACCTTTCAAGAGCCCAACTCCACACAGAGGAAACCAGTATTAGCTACACAGCAGGGTTGTTAAAGCAAGTGTTCTCCCCTTGAACAAACATCAACAACCTATGGCAACAAGAAAAATATAAATATTGTCACCTCCAAGGAAACAGAAACCTCCTATTGACTAAATCCTAGGTCTGAAAAATAAAAAGATCTCCATGCTTAACATTAGAATAGGCAAAGTACCCTGATCCATCACTTCTAAAGGCTAGCCAGCTCAGTTTTAGCCCTCTCAACAAAGCACAGGTCACGCTTGACACAAGGGTACCTAGAACTTTCTTCCTTTTTTCTTTTTAGATTGGCACCTGAGCTAACATCTGTTGCCAATCTTTTTTTTCTTCTCCTTCTTCTCCCCAAAGCCCCCCCCCCCCATACATAGTTGTAGGTCCTTCTGGTTGTGTTATGTGGAACGCCACCTCAGCATGGTCTGACAAGCAGTGCCATGTCTGCACCCAAGATCCAGTGAAACCCTGGGCCTCCAAAGCAGAGCGCACAAACTTAACCACTTGGCCACGGGGCCAGCCCCTAGAAATTTCTTAATTCTGGGACTGGCCTTGGTGTTCTAGTATAAAATAAACCAAATTTCCAAGATAGCTCCAGGAAAACCTAACTGATCTTTGAACAGTGATGAAATTACTTCTAATGGATCAAAAGCCAAGGATGTCCGCTCTTGCCACGTCAAGTCAACATTATACCAGAGGTTCTAGCCAAAGTAATAAGGCAAAAGAGATATTCGGAATGCAAAGGAAGTAGTAAAACTATCATTATTGGCATATGACACATTCTGTATGTAAAAAAACCTGAAGGATCCACAAAAAACTCCTAAACTAATAAATGAGTTAAAAAAATATACAAATATGAATTTTATTCCCATATACTAGTAATAAAGAATTTGAAAATAAAATAATTCCATTCACAATAGCATAAAGAATTTTTTAAAAAGGGAAATACAAGACTTGTACACTGAAAACCATATAACATTACTGAGAGAAATTAAAGAAGATCTAAATAAATGGAGAGAGACATTCCACATTCATAGACTGGAAAAGTCAATATGGTCAAAGACAGAAATTTCCCCCAAATTGATCTATAGGGTCAAGGCAATCCTTATAAAAATTCCAGTAGGGGGCCAGCCCGGTGGCTCAGTGGTTGAAGTTCCGCAGGCTCTGTTGGTGGCCCAGGTTTGTGAGTTCAGATCCCAGGTGCAGACCTGCTCCACTCATCAGCCATGCTGTGCAAGGGTTCCACACGCAAAGTAGAGGAAGTACTGACACAGATGCTAGTTCAGGGCTAATCTTCCTCAAGCAAAAAAAAAGAGGAGTATTGGCAAGAGATGTCAGCTCAGGGCAAATCTTCCTCACAAAAAAAGAAGAAGAAAAAATTCCAGGAGGACGTTTTACAAAAATTGACAAACTGATCCTACAATTTATACAGACAGGCAAAGGACCCAAGAGAACCACACCAATTAAAAAAGATAAGAACAGAGTTGGAGGACTTACACTTCTTGCTTTTCAAACTTACTATAAAGTTACAGTAATCAAGACAGTGTGGTACTGGCTTCAGAATAAGTCAGTGGAATACAATTAAGAGTCCAGAAACAAACCCTTACATTTATGGTTAAATGATTTCCAACAAAGGTACCAAGGTAATCCAGTGGAGAGAGGATGGCCTTTTCAACAAATGGTGCTAAAACAATCTCACAAGCACACAGATTATTTCAGACCCATACCTCACACCATATTAAAACATTAACTCAAAACGGATTCTAGAATTAAATCTAAGAGCTCAAACTACGGTAAGGGCTAAAACTATAATACTTCTAGAAGAAAAATGAGAAAACATAGTGGGAAATCTTGGTGACCCTGGATTAGGCAGAGTTCTTAGATGAAACATCAAAAGCATGATCCAGAAAATTGATAAACTGGACTTGATCAAAATTAAAAGCTTGCACACTTTACAAAACATCACTAAGAAAATGAAAAAATAAGCCATAAACAAGCCCACTTCAGAGTTTTGTTGTGATGATTATGGCAAATAATCCACTTATTACAGAAACTGGCAAACAATACAAATCAGGGCTTTCCTTTTTCAGAGGGCCAGTTTAACAGCACACCACTGACCTCCCTCTCTCTGTTTAAAATTATGAAGCAACCCCCTTCTGTTCTCAGCTTTCTCTACATGCCTCATTCCTACTATATTCTTCTCAGTAACACTTATCACCCTAAGACAGACCATATATGTTATTTGCATTTATTGTCCACCACCTCGACTAGAATAAGCTGCACAAAGGCAGGGACTTTTGCCAGTTTGTTTTCAGCTGTATCCCCAGCACACAGTACATGCCCAAAGCTTTTTGTAAAATGAATGAATGAAATACAACATATGAAAACAGAAATCTGGAGCTGTTTAAGTTTCACTTCCCAGGTAATACAAAAAGAAGGTGCAGAAACTCTCTCTTTAAGAGTACATGCATTAATTGCAGAGCACAGTAAGAGTACCTCAAGATTATCTTCCTTAACAAAAACTGTCCAGAATCCCATACCATTCACTATTCTGAGGTGGACTGGTAAGGAAAGTAGAGCGTATTTTGCAAAAGCTTAATGAGTGGTTACTATGTGCTAGGTACATTTCTAAGCCTTTTACATGTATTAGCCTATCTGATGCTCAAAGTAATCCTAAAAAGTGTTATTATTTTAATCTCCGCTTTACAGGTGAGGAAACCAAGTCCAAAGTCATACAGATACCAAGTGGCAGAACCAGGATGTGAACCTCCAGAGTCAGAACTCTTCCCCACCATGCTATACTGCCACTTGGTCGTTCTGCTGACACAGTCAACCACAGCTCCCACAGCTGAGAACAAAGCTGAACACCAACAGAAAGACGAAGGGTTAAGTCTACGCAAAGAAGACAGTGAGAAAGAGAGGGAAGGAGACGAGAGAGGGAGAAGGCAATTTGAAAGAGGGATATCATGGGAGAAGAAAATTTCAGAAACAGGTCTGGTCAATGGCGCCAAAACAGTTAACAGAAAGGAATAAGGACTGAAGACAGACTACCAAATCTGGTCATTAAAGTCACTGGGAACATTATCAAGGACATTTTACAGACAACAGGCTTTAAGAATGAATGAAATGTTGCCAGTTATACCTCAATAAAGCTGGGGAAAAAATGATGGATGAGAGTTGAGGGAATGGTCATGGAATGGAGATATTTTAAAATACTTAAGGAGAAAGACTACTGGCAGCTTTAAGAGATGGCAGGTAGGATGGAAAGCTTTTATTTTATAAAATGGGGACACACGTAAGTACACATGCTTTTAGAGTTAAAGGTGTTTTGCCAAAAAACTACGCTATTTAAGAATACAATTATATTATTACTAGAATACAATGCTATCAGTGGAATGCATACTCTCAGAGATACACACTTGGACCGCTGAGAACAGCGGACATGCAGTCATGGGTCACCTTATGCTTCATTGTCACACATAATTAATCAATTAAAGTTCTTATGGTGAGCAGACGATAGATAAGAGTTGAATATTGTTAGCATTTTACAAAATGTATTCAATTATATTTTTTGAATTATTTATCTAGATAATTTTAACCAATTTTATTTTAACCAAACTTCTTTGAACAGGAAGCCCACAAAAGATACTCTTACTTGGATTTTTCAGTATTTAAAGGTAAGTTAGTATCAGAGTAATTGTGATGCTTAAAGGAAAAAAATTTAAACAATAATAACAACAAAAACTACTATCAGAAGGAAAAACAAAAAGCACAATTACAAATTATCATCTTTGTAGTGTACCTTGAAAGGGATGTTAATTGCTACCTCCTTAACAATCAAACTCATTAGGAAGAATAAAGCTGGTTTAGGCTGCAAAACTGCTCATTAGCATTCCCATTTGTTCTATTAAGGGCATTTCAAACTTACATGGCAGTATGTCCTTATATCTGTTCTTTTTTACATTTTCTTCTTTTTCTCCAGTGGCTGTGGGATAAATCTTTTCTGTTCTATATTTGGTAGACAATCTTCTTAATCGCTTAAAACACAAAAAAAGAAAAATTCAAGTTTAGAAAAACATTAATATTTTCAAAATTTTAATGATTTAGAAATAGCTCTTCAATGAATTTTGCTAAACCCAGTTCCTCACAACTCATTTTCTTGTTTTTCTAAGCTCACAATACCTCTCCATCCCTCAATAATTAACCCCAAGGGTAATTTCTTTTTTAGCGTAAGTGCAAACATAAGATTAATATTCCAGTACTGAAAGAAAAGGGACACTAGAAATCATTAATAAACACACAGAATACTTAACTCAGTCTTTATTTTGTGTTTTAACTAAAGGTCCCCAAAACTAAGTTTTAAAATCATGCCTAAAAGATCACATATAAACTTCTTTCTTCCTTCTCTCAATATACCTTGAGCACCCATCATGTGCCAGGCTCCTTCCAAGGCATAAGCTAATAATTACTTATAAGACACTGCAAAACAAAGTTCTTTCACGTTGAATTGGAAATGTCCAACAAAGACCAATTCTGCGTATTCACTGCGTTACAGAAGCGGTTTGTGAGTTAGTGACAAGCCCTTACCACATACGGCAGTGGGGATGTTCTTTGGGCTGGAATATTTCTGAACGTCAGTAATACACTTCCTGCTTTCAGAAGCACTGAAAAGTCAGCATTGTGAATCGTTTAAATTCACTACTCAATTACATTGCTGAAATTTAATTTCAAAGGAGCCTACTTTCTTCCAGGTTTAAAGACATATTGAAAGCATTCTGGTTTTACTATTCAAAAAATTATTAAATACAAACTAAATGAAAAAGAAGCCCGGTAACATTTAACTTTCTCACCATTTTATTTTTGCTACTTGTGATACTAAAATTTAAGCAACTAAGAATATTATGTCTGTATTTCTAAAAATCACAGATAGAACTCTAATTCAAGATTCTTAACTTATTCTTGTTATACTTTTACAGCACTTGAAATAATCTTACAAATAGGCACTTACATATAGAATAGTGAGCCTTTTGTTTTTCTTTAAAAACTACTGAACTTTATCACCACAATCTTAGAGATTTAAAGCAGGAATATGCATTTTTTTTCATTACAATGAAAAGACTTACTAGCATCTTGTTTTGCATTGGCACATTGCCAAAGTAAAATCCCCCACATTTATGATGCTATTTCCTGTGGTAATAAAGTTCTCAAAGTAAGCAAGCATACTGGGGGGAAAAAGTGTATTGAAAAGTAAATGGTTGTTGGTGAGGGTGTGCGAAAACCAGAACTTCAGTACCATGCTGGTAGGAAAGAACATTCGCACAACCCCTTGAGAAGGGTGATTTGGCAATTACAAACACCCATAACCCATTAACCAAGGAAGTGTACTACAAATTTGTCCTCTAGATAAACCACACACATGAAACAATGTATGCAGCACAAAGGTACTTACTGAAGCACTGTTTATAAAAACCAAAGACTGTAAACAATCAAAAAAGTCTGTTAATAGAGGACTGGTAAAAAGATTGGTTTTATTCATACAATCAAATATGATACAGCTGAAAACAAATGAGGAAGCTCTTTACATATAGTGATACGGAAATATCTCAAAAATACATATTAAGTATAAAAAGCGGGGAACACAATAGTGTCTATAATACACCACTATTGGTGTTAAGAAAAATAAAAATATATTTGTATTTGCTTGTACACGTGTATAAAATATCTCTGGAAGAGAAACTATTAACAAAGGTTGTTCGTTGTCTGTGGAGAAGAGAAACGGGTAGCTGCAGGAAACAATCAGGAAGGAAACATTACTATACGTCCTTTCATACCTTTTGGATTATATGAATGTATTGCCTATTCAAAAAATTAAATATTAAAAAAAGGGAAAGCAGAAAAGATTGTTCATGATTTCATTACTCCACATTAACAAAGATCCTCCTAGTTACTTCCCATATACATCTTACATACTTAATCAGAATTTTTGTATTTTTTCTGCTCAAAGATTTTCATTTTCAGATATTTATAGTATCTTAATACAGTACAAAATATTCTATGTAAATGTGACTCAGAAGGATATCAATCTAAATAGCTGCAGAAACACAGGAGGAAAAGGAATGTAACTTAGGTAACAATCATTTAAAATATATATATATATATAAAAACTACACAGGAAAGGAAAGGGGGGATGGGTTTAATCATAAAATGTCAACATAATTCTGAAATACCTGCTGCGATCACTCTAAGCATTTCTTCTTTTACATGACAAATTTGAGAAATGTGCAAAACAAAGTTTTTATGTGAAATGATTTTTCATTTCGCATATAAGGAACTTGAGAACACTTTTGTGTACAAATAAATATCTAATTTGCGTTTGAATTTTTATATATGCAGTTTTCTTAAATCCTAGCAGAGCATGAGATGCTCTCTACATCAAGCTTCCAATGAAGAATGTTCTATTAAAATAAGTCTACATAAGCAGTGTACTTAGAAATTTTCACACCGATCAGAGCTACTAATCTCTGATGTAACAGATAAAACAAAGGTGGTCTATTCAACCTAAAAACTTTTTGTACATTAAAAAAAACTCAACATCGAAAGAACTCTACCCAACTGTATTAAAAGGATATCCTCAAGTAGGGACGTATTTCCTAAGCAAAAAACGGGTCAGTTCTATAGTTAGCTGCTTGAATTAAAATTCTAGGTCTGCCACTTTCTAGCTGTATGACACTGAACATTCAACCTGGGTGTCACCTTCCGTAATATGAGGATAACACCGTCACTGAGCAAACGGCCTGGCACAAAAAAATGAGCTCAATAAATGTTTATTATTATTGAGTCAATTACTGAAACTCTTCAAATGTTATTTGCTGCTACAGATTTTTCCTCTTTAAAATCACTACAGATTTATTTCTTTCTTTAAAATCTCTCCTAGATCAGAGATCAAAAGGAGTCACATATCCTGGGACAACTTGTTTGCCTGGGAGTGTTAAGTACTATAAAGCATGCTTCATTCGTACAGTCAAATTTGAGCATGCTGCAGAATCACCTGAAGGGCTTGTTAAAATACAGACGGCAGGGCCCCATCCTCAGAGTTCTTCATTCAGTAGGTCTGAGGTGCAGCCTGAGAATTTGTATTTTTAGTAAGTTCCTAGGTGCTGCTGCTGCTGCTGTCTGGGGCCACGCTTTAAGACCCACGGTATAGGTATAAGGTTCAAGACGAAGGAGTAGTGTGATCAACAGCATGGAGGAATGGAGGCTGACTTCAGTAATTCTTAGGTTCCTCTGTATTTTATGGACAAGACGGCAGCATGAAATAATTGTGAAAAATTGAACTGGGATTTTTCTTGGGAGGTAGAGGACAGATTAGGGATGAAAAAGGAAAAATGGAATTACAAGTAGCAAAAAGAGGGACAGGAGAGATCATAGTTCAAAAGCAAGTGAGAGCAAAAACATGTACCAGCTATAAACAAAAAGAATTCAAAGGTTTTCAGATCAGACTCTAGATAAAACTGGTAGGTATGGCATACAGGAAAACCAAAATTCCTTCTACATTTCTTTTCTGTCTCAAAACATCAGAATAATACAACACTGCATGCACCTGTGTAATTGGTAAAAACAAACAAAAATCCATGAAAAGGTGCTTTCAAGATTCCACTTTAAAAACGTGCCATGATAATCCTCTCCCTGTGTCTTTGTGTATGCTTTCTCTTTGCTTCTGAGTGGTCATTCCACTTTAAGACCTCCGAATCGTACCCATCTTTTAAGGCCTAGTCCCTTCAGAGTTTCTTATCCTCCTTATGCAAAAATAATCTTTCCCTTCTGAGTTCTTTATAAACCTTATATGTACTATTAAGACACCATTTCCTTCTCTTTATGATAAATACATAAAGAGAATACATCTTACTTTCCCTACTAAACTCTAAGCTCCGTGGGTACAAGATCACTGTCAGATTAGTATTTGTAATGCCCTGTACCCCTGGAGCATATTAAACGCTCATATGTTAAATTAACCTTAGATTAAGATTTGAATGCTTGCCCAAACAAAACAAGGTTTTGTTTTCATAACACCACATCAAAATTAATGTCCAAACAGTGCCTGAAGTGCAGGTAGCACCAGAGTGCATTTAACTATATACAATGGAAAGTATGTACACACACAATTTCATTTCACCTTCCTGACCATCATTTCCATTGTCTCTAGGAAAGCGGTTACTAGGAAATTGAGAAACATGCCATCATACACTAAGGAACCTTATTCATAAGCATAGTGCTACGTAACAGACTATATGAGAACAGCACTGAACTAAACACTAATAATTCACTTAAGTTTCACATAATTATTTAATATAATCCTAAAGTAAAGAGGTACTTTGAATCATTTACTGTCTTAACTAGGCAAAAATATTGCTAAATGGTATATTTACATAAGTTATAGATACCACATGCTTTCTTTACCAGGTGTGGGTTTTTCTTTTTTTGTATTTTCTTACACCAGCAAACAAACCCAAACACAGCCTTTAAGAAAGACATTTTCAATTAAGTCTACCCTTAAAAGTTGAAAAAGTCACATAATAAACTCCTTAATTCCATTCTTATCTCAGAATCACTGTTCTAAAAGGCAAGTCTGATCACTTTTAGTCCCACACTTAAAAATCCTCCAATGGGTCTACCACCTCCAAGATAAACCACCAATTTCTTAGTTTAATTATAACATATTTTGAATGCTGCCTGTCCAATGTCCTAGCTTCTTTTTATAACACTCTCTCACTTAAGAGTTTCATGCTCCAGCCATACAGAATTATCCACCATCACCACCACAAGCAACTCTCCACCCTCTGATATCAGTTTCACAAATTATTCTTGCTAGTGACTTAACAGAAGGACCTGGCTAAAGTGTTATTTCCTTTGTGAAGTCCTTCTTGAACCTTCCCTTCTCAACTGTTCCTCAGGCCCCAGCACTGAGGAGTTAAGAAGACATTGCTCTATTACCACTTGTGAAAAGTATTTCAACACTGGTCTGTCTCAGTCACTAGACTATAAAGTTGAAGGCAGGAACTGGACTATCTTATTGGACTTTATAGACCAATACCTAATACATACAAATCATATTAAAAATGGGTGGATTCAAGAATTACTTATTGAGCCTTCTCAGACAAGTCAGTATATCTCTAATATATTAGATTTTTTTTTAAAGATTTTATTTTTCCTTTTTCTCTCAAAGCCCCCCCGGTACACAGTTGTGTATTTTTAGTTGTGGGTCCTTGTTTTTAAGTTGTGGCATGTGGGACGCCGCCTTAGCAAGGCTTGATGAGCAGTGCCATGTCCACGCCCAGGATTTGAACTGGTGAAACCCTGGGTCGCAGAAGAAGAGTGCACGAACTCACCCACTCGGCCACGGGGCCAGCCCCATAATATCTTACAATTTTTGATGCAAATAAAAACTGAGTTTAATATTCACTTTGTTTTCGAAGTTCCAAATTATTTTCTCTTTATTTCGTAAGACACAAAAAGTTTATTCCCCTAATCTTAAATCAATAAACTGCTTCTCAAAGACCTCTAAAAGTCATAGGCAAAATGCCTATCCTCTTTAAGGTATCCATTTGTGTGTTAAGATTTGAGTTCTTTAAAAGGATCGAACAATGTGACTGCTGATCTAAGGACCGAGGCTAATGAGAAGGAGTTGTGAGATGTCTGCTGAATGTCTCCTGTCAAACAGCTACCTATCTACTGGACTGCCCACTGGGTGTCTCCTGGGCATCAGAAACATGTCCAAACAGCACCATCCAACAGGTGCTCAAGCCTAAGAGCTGGGAATCCTTCTTGATTCCTTCCTTTACCCCCCTCACCTTCAACATCCAAACCATCAGCAAGTTGTATTAGCACCACCTCTAAAATTTATCTAGTTCTCTTCGTATTCACTGAACAGACTTAGAATTCAGAACACATTTAGACAGACACAAGTATTGCACTTAATTGTTGGCTGGATTTTAAATTAGGACAACTAAGAAAACAAATGGATACAAAAAGTAATGGAGCTAAAATGGAAATTAAGTTAAATCAAATTCTTTTTGGAGTAAGATGGGATGCAAATAAATTAAATATTGCAGACTTCTCATGCTCTGTTACTAGGCCAGACACTACTGCCTCAAATTCCTCAATGTCATAACACTAAAAAACAGTAAGGAGCTTCATAAGACAGTACTTAAAGTAAACATGCACACAAGAATATACAAATCTTAAAACTGTACCTTAAAGTGAAATAAAATTACTTTAAGCTTAAGAGTTATATTGCAGCAAAATAAAAGAATACCTAACTCATAAAATGCTTTTGCCACTGCTCTGAAAAATATCCGAGGCAACTGCTGGAGAATCTATCTGAATTTTAAAAGGTAGGGGGTTTGGCACATAGTTGGCATTCAATAATAACTGTTAAATGAATAAATTCATCTGGTTTTATACCTGAAATATTTAATTGTCCTCGGTCACAAAAGCCACTCAATCGTAACGCTAAGTTATCACACTATCTACAAGTTGCATCATTAAGCCAAAATAAATTTTTTTTAAAACCCCATAGTAATGGCAGCAAGTAGTAAAATCAGAGTATAATTTCCACCACAAGTATACTATCTCTAATTGGCTGTTCTTAAATCTTCACAAACATATTTATATAAAAATATGCATACCACTAATAATACTGTTACAAGCAACTAAAACAACCCAAGGGTCTTTCAATCATACAACTGCAATGTCCACCTTTAACTGCAAAATATGCAACTTCAACTTTCAAAATGTATCTTCCTATCTTTGTTTATGCTTTACCTATTGCTGCATGACAGATTAACTTATCTGTCATTCTTTTTTAGATACTCATAGCTAAGCCTTCTCATTTGAAGCTAAGTCAGGACTGATACTAAAAGGACATACTTTGAAGTAAATGAGGGCTGAGCTGACGCGTCTTTAGGTAACAAAATGATTTTCTTTGTTCATGTTGATTCTGATGCTTCAGTTATTTTCCTAGTAGTCTGCCAAGCAAACTCCTTGCTTTCTTCTAGCTCAGTACAGAAATCATCTTGCTGAAACATTTCCTGAGACTAGTACGGGCACCCACTCCCATCTTCCACTTCCTCTCAAATTGCTTCCTCATCTCTGACCACAGCCCTTTAAACAGACCTCTAATCTAGGACACATCACAACGCACAGTAATTATACACGCACACATACCATCCCTGATACAACGTGAACTCCCTGAAGATGCAGACCGTATCTTCCTCTTCTATTAATTAATACCAGCTACTACCAGCACAACCCATGACAAACGGTAGCAAGTCAATAAACTGTTTCGGTCTCCTCAGGTGGTAAGGTTCAGAGAAAATGGATGCAAATCAGAACTGACCAGTATACTTGAGAAACAATTTTCTCTCCCTGCTTACATTTCATTACTACTTCACAATGGAACAGCTTTGAGACAGAGAAGCTGGGGTTCAATTTCTAGTTCCATCAACCAGCAAAGGAAATCTCAACACAGCAGCTTTATAATCCTCCCTAAATGAGTGTAGCTATAGACCTTAATTTTGACAATTTGTTTTTAAATAAAACTTTGTACTACAGACTGTATATTTAAAAATAATAAATATGGCAAGGCATAAAAACTAAAAGAAGAAAAGGTAATAAAAAATTTCACAACAAGCCTATAACTGTTTTTTGCACAGCCTGGACAAGAAGCAAATGTTTTTTCTTTCTTAAGAAAGGCGCTTGTTTTCTGGTTGGAAAAGAAAATACAATGTTTTCTCAAAATTGAAATAAGAAGATATAATCCAAGTTTATTCCCTCTCTACCTCCAAGCTATATTCCTATGGAAATAAAATAGAATCTCATTTAAATTAAGAGAACAATAAAATCGTTTTGTCATATATATTACATATATTAATTTTATTGAAATAAAGACATTTAATACAGAAAATGGAAAAGAAAAGTGTTCCCAGGTTGATTATTTTTGTTTCTACTCACCAAGCCCTCACCTTCTCTTTCATCTGTTTCTTCACCATCCTGTATCTAATGCCTCTCTAACCATTTAACTCATGCAACCAGTCGTTCCCTATTTTCCAGGTCAATCCTAATTCAAATGTTTTGTCCCACTGTCCCTCGAGCAAACAGCTCAGAAATTCCAAAATCTGGGTATTAAAACTATGGTTCCTGACTATGCCACCCCTCACCTGATTATGTGTCTTGACTGGAGAAAACACCATCACCATAGTCTCTTTCACCCTTTAGTCTACTTTGGGGAATACTCTGCCAAGCCCAGACTCTCAAAGTATTTCAAAGCAATCCATCTCTAATCTTATCATTTCTTAATACATAATATATATATACAATAAAATTGAGAATATTGAGTCCCAGCTTTAACACATTAAGCCATAATAACACCAACTGTTCAACTAAAAAATAAAACAAAGAAGACCCCCAAATTAACAGCATGGATGCAGAATTCATATTTATCTTTGCAAAAACAAATATAGCACAGGAAGAGTGACCTTTGCAGTTTAAGAAAGTTCAATACATATTTACCACTATGGAAATAAATTATTTTTTGCTAGGCCAGACTGCCACAAAGATGTGGTCAACAGACCAAAGTTTTACAGAGAAACCTGCACTTCCTGGTGAACCATTAACTCTTGAACTCCCTGAAACTTTCATTCTCCCCTTTACCACTGTTACTGAAGCTACTTTTACGAAATCACCAATAATCTCCAAAAGGCCTCAAAACCTCAGAAGCCTCAATTCCTACAAAGTGTTTAACACAGATGAACCGCCCCTTGTTAAAACCCCTTTCTTAGATTCCATGAAACAAGTGTCTCTTGATTCTCCTCTTACCCCGCTCGTCAGTCCTCTCTGGCTCCTGTTTCCAGGCCCCAAACGTATGTGTTCTCTGCACAACTGTTTTCGCCCCAAATTTCTTCCTTTGTCAAGTGTATCCCCTCCCTTCCATGCCTTTAACTATTACATCTATCAAGATCTCAAAAATCTCTATTTCTAGTCCTGACTTTTCCGTTCCAGTTCCATTTTCAAAGTGCTACCGAACATCCCCAACAGCAATTCAACCTAACTAGACAGAAAGGAATTCATCTGATTTTTCAAACGCTTCTGTGTCCCTTTTCATTTTCATGGCACCTTGGCCCTCCTCACCTACTCGGGCTTAAAACCTCTAGTATTGTTGGACTTTTCCCCCTTATCTGTCCACTTGCTTCCTCTCACATCCAATCAGTTTCAAGTTCTGGTGGGTCCACCTCAGTAAACATCTCCCAAGCTCGGCCCTTACTTTCTAGTCCCACTGCCAATGACGAAAGACAGGTGTTTTAATATAGGACCACAGGTAACTTAATTTCCTTTCCTTTAACTACATTGTCTTTTCAATTAAAAATAAAAAGATTTAAGAAATCCTTTGAATGATGAGGAAAAAGGGAAAAGAAATACTATAAATAACTAATTAACGTATGTCCAGGAGTCGAGACATAAGCAATGCGTTTATGTCATCAGACCGTGTATCTAAGCACCCTACACAGCATCGAGCATGACGACGCCTTTAAACATGTAAAAGGTGAGATTTAACAACACGTGAAACATTCAAGGGAAAATTTTAATTAGCTGCCTCAGATGAGCAGAACTGTTATTGAAACTAGCAGATACCAAAATATCTTCATTTGTATACCCAAATATTGCCAAATTTTTGTTCCTAAAGGCCATTTTAATCCCTTTTGTGTGTGTACCCTAAGATTTGGTGCCATACCTGAGGAGGAGACTTCAGATCACACTGTTCATTACCAGCTCCAATTCCTGTTAAAAACTCAGAAAGCAATTTTTCTTTTTTCAGAAAGCAATTTTTAACTGCATACTGCAAGTCTATTTAGACTGCAATAGACAAAATAAATCATGGGCCAAATTCTGGAATGGTAGAATAAATTGTCATTGACATTCTCCCTAATCCTTCCATAATCAATCTACACAGCGACCACATACATCCTAATTGTTATACATCCGAAAACCTGAAAATTACCCAGCAAACCAGACTAAATTTACAAGCCATATTTTTGCACCTTTCCATTCCAACTCCCCAAGTCTAGTAACACATAAAGCATTACTATTAAGGGATCTGTTGTACCAATTTTTCCTATCAACGTATAAAAACATTCTTTGTGGGGTTGCCCTGTGGCCGAGTGGTTAAGTTCACACGCTCTGCTTCAGCGGCCCAGGTTTTCATTGGCTCGAATCCTGCGCGCAGACATGGCACTGCTCATCAGGCCATGCTGAGGCGGTGTCCCACATGCCACAACTAGAAGGACCCACAACCAAAAAACATCCAACTATGTAGTGGGGGGATTTGGGGAGAAAAAGCAGAAAAAAAAAAGGAGATTGGCAACAGTTGTTAGCTTAGGTGCTAATCTTCAAAAAAAAAAAATTCTTTGTATAAGGTATTTATGTTTTTAAGACGAAAAATTAAGTGTAATAAAGGATTTACTTTAATACAATCATTAGCATTTTTCAAAGAGGAGAGACCAAGCAGAGGTGAAGTTAGGTTGGGTTGCCAAACTTTTGTTCACCGAATTCCGTTTTAGAGCCAGCGGGGCCGAGTGGGCAAGTGCTTGCGCTCCGCTTCGGTGGCCCCGGGCTCACCAGTTTGGACCCTGGGTGCAGACCCACGCCCTGCTTGTAAAGGCATGCTGCAGCGGTGCCCACACAGAGGAAACACAACGACCTACAACCAGGAGATACGACCATGCACTGGGGCTCTGGGCAGAAAAAAAAGAGGAAGACTGGCAACAGATGTTAGCTCAGAGGCAATCTCCCTCACCAAAAAAAGCATACTTAAAAAAAATTGCGTTTAAAATTCTCAATAGAAACAGAGTTTGGCAATTCCTTAAAAGGATAGTTATTACCACATGACCAGCAAGTCCATGCCTAGGTACATACCCAAGAAAATTCAAAATATATGTCCACACAAAAACTTGAACACAAATGTTCATAGCAGCATTATTAATTAGAACCAAAAAGTGAAAAGAACTCAAATGTTCATCATACGATGAACAAATAAACAAAACATGGTATAGTCATGCAAGGGAGTATTATTCAGCCATAAAAAGGAATGAAGTACTAAAACATTCTCAAGAGATGAATCTTGAAAACATCACGCTAAGTGAAAGAAGTCAGACACAAAAAGCACATATTATATGACCCCATTTATATGAAATGTCTAGAAGAGACAAATGCATAGAGACAGAAAGTAGATCAGTGGTTATCAGGATGCCGGGGTGAGGGAGGAACAAGGTGTGACTGGTAATGGGTATGGGGTTTCTTTTGGGGGTGACGAAAATGTTCTCAAACTGGACATTGCTAATAGATGTCCAACTTTGTGACTATACTAAAAACCAATGAAACGTATATTTTAAAGAGGTGAATTTTAAGATACATGAATTAATCTCCATAAATGTGAATTTATCAACAAAGCTGTTATAAAAAGTTCTTAATGGGAGGTTAGGGGATATTGTTGATAACAATCACTGGCAGCTCCAGAGCAGGCTGACCAGGGCACATTCAGTTCCACCTGCTAATGAGGAACACGCAGCCTCCTCAAATTGAGTCTTCCTCAGCCTCTCTTCTTCACTGCAGGCCTTCATTAGGACATTGACACCACAGGGCCAGACACAACAAGAACACAGATTCTGATCTAAACAGGAGTAACATGAAGAAATTACAAATGAACAATCAGGTCTATTAGAAACTTTGGCCAGTGAACTTAGCACATAACTTTTCCAGAAAAGGATAAGTAAGTATGATGAACAGGAAAGATAAAAGTATGCAGTTTTAAACATGAGTTGATGCCCAAACCATAGTAATAAAGCTAGACAACTAATTTGGAAGACTAGATGTTTAAGAGGAGAAGATAGTAAGAAGAAAATTCGGGAGAGGGCAGGATATTGGTAAGGCAAGATTACGGTGTAAGTCTAAGTCCTATAACTTCTATAACTCTAACCCAGGACTGCGAAGGAAAACTAAAATAAAAGAACTAACCCCAAACCTGGGTAATTAGGCAAATATGTGTTCGCAAAGTTTTAGTATATTTCTCCAGGGAAATTAATTGGAAGTTATTTTTTATACCAAACATTCAGATTCCTTGCAAAAAGTATTTCATTCCGGCATTATTTTAGACTTGGTCCTGAAAGCCAGACCACACTACTACAAAGAGAGGTGCACCCCAAGTTACCAAGGGCATGATTTTGTCTTCAAATATCTCTTCATAATAATAAGCAGTGCTCCTTTTTCTTACAACATGTAAAATCAAACAAAAAGGCCAAACCTCAATCATGATAAAAACTAAGACCTACCTATAAACAATTATCAAGATTTCTGCAATACTTTTAATAAAAACACACACTTATGATGTAGAGGAAACACAAAACTAAGCCAAAATTTTAAATAAAACATGTGACATTTTGACAACTTTTGAAACCATGGTCAAAGCTGACGCATCAAGGCTGCCCCAGGGAGAGAAGCCCAAGGCATCCTGCCCTCCTTACCGATCTCCATCTCCTCCGGGAAGACCTGATCCTATGCAAAGTTACAGGACCACCCAATAAACAGACCCCACCTGCACTGATAACACTTTAATGATTTTTTACATAATCTTTCCCTTGTCTGGTAAAGAAATAACTCACATACCCACGCCTTATAAATTTAGCCCTTCCCTCAACACACTGCAGCTCTTCATGCCCATGGGTCCTGTCCCAAGCTATCCTCTGAATAAAAGAGCACTACTACCAGACCTTGAGAGTCCAAGAGATCTTTCTTTTGACTCCTAGGCTCACGAGCCTGCATCAAAAGTCACTGAAGAGAATTTACTAACATTTCCTCCAGCAGAAACTTCACTGAGACAAGCAGAAGATATGTGAATCTGTACAGCAATCTTGGAGGAAAAATGATAAATAACTGAAACTTTAGCTGATTCTAAGAACTATTAATTGAAGTGGAATTATGATGCCACATTAACTGTCTTATGTGATGAGAGCATTTTACCTTGAAAATGAATCACAAGTTTGTTTTATTATGATTGTCAAACTTTTATAAACTGGTGCTTTTGTGTTAAAGATGGAAATACAGAAACACTTTGATATAAAGAACTACAACTCAACTACAAAAACAAACACCACAATTAAAAAATGGGCAAAGGACTTGAGTAGATACTTCTCAAAAGAAGATAAACAAATGGCCAACAAGTATAGGAAAAGATGCTCAACATCACTCACCAGCAGGAAAATACAAATCAAAACCACAAGATAACACTTCATACCCATTACAATGGCTACCATCAAAAAAACAAAATAAATGTTGGTAGGGATGTAGAGAAATTGGAACCTTTGTACACTGTTGGTGGGAACGTAATATGGTACAGCCAATATGGAAAATAGTACAGCAGTTCCGCAAAAAATTAAAACTTGAATTACCTTATGATCCAGCAATTCCACTTCTGGGGTCCATACTCAAAAGAATGGAAAGCAGTTCATTGAACAGATATGTGTACATTCACACTCACAGCAATATTATTCACAACAGCCAAGAGATGTCAGCAACGCAAATGTTCACTGATTGACGAACAGATAAAATATAGTACAGACAATAGAATACTCTTCAGTCTTAAAAAGGAAGACAATTTTGAGACATGGTACAACATGGATGAATCTTAACATTATGCTAGTTGAAATAAGCCAGTCACAAAAAGACAAATACTGTATGATTCCACTTAAATGAGGTACCAAGAATAGTCAAAGTGATAGAGAGAGAAAACAGAATGGGGGCTGCCAGGGGCTTGGGGGAGGGAGGACAGGGGAGTGCTTTAATGGGTACAGAGTTTTAGTTTTGCAAGATGAAGAGAGTGCCAGAGACCGGCTGCAGAACAATGTGAATGTCCTTACCACTACTGAACTGCACACTTACAAATGGTTAAGATGGTAAAGTTTATCTTATTTGCATTTTACCACAACTAAAAATTTTTTTCAAAAAAGGAAAAGAAACCCTTTGTAGTTGTTTGCATAGAAATTAAATGCCCTATCCAGCATAGGAAGGGGGACCAGCTAGTTGTGGGTAAGCGCGACTAAAGTATCTCAGATTACCAGGCCCCACAATACCCACGTATTAGAGAGCTCTACTCTACTCGCGAATTAACTGCGACAATTTTCAAAAAATAATCTACTTTTTCAGTTTGCTGACACACTGGTTCCAGACATTTATAATAAAAGGAAAAAGTAAGATTCAATTATCACCTTCATGAGGACGACTGGTTTCACATCATTTTCTCCTAACCTATGCTATGTGCCAGGTACCGGGCAGACACACAGATGTAGTGGTGAACAGGACAAAACCCCCGCCCTCGTGGAGGACACATTCCAGAGCACATCCGAGTCACGCAGCACTTACCATTCCTGCCTCTTACATCTGTCATGTTTACACGTTTTATCTCATCATTACCACTGTGACCGCCACCAAAGATTATCATTTCCCATCTGCCAGAGATAATCTTTTATATTCCTCTTTATTCCCCCACACTGCTAGTGTCTTCCACGTATCACATAATTAATAAAGCACAGCAAGTCTTTTAGACATAATGGGCGCTGATAACCGCGTTCAGAACATCACATAGCGAACTGGCACCTCCCATCACGCTGATAATACATTCAGTTCAGTAAGTTGAGGTAATAGTTTGTATAACTGAAGAGTATACACTTAAAATGCTACTTGAAATCTGACCTTTGTAGCTTACCATATTGACATATGAAATTGATAAAGAAATGAAGTGTAATTTAAAATAATTTCTCTAAAACAGCATCTCCTTGTCCAAAATAACATACCTGAAGACACTTTGTTTTTGATTCATTTCGTATTACCTACAATGTCACCAAGGAAAGCTTTGAATCTTTTATCACCAGTGGAAAAATGTGCAGAATAAATGGGTCAGATAATACACACATACAAAAATGTCTATTAACATATGCTTAGAGATAAGGTGTGTGTGTGTGTATATATATATGCCTATTTATACACTTATACACATATAATTTAAACACGTAATACGTTACATTTAACATTTTAAATTTATCCAAGCAATACATGCAGATGCTAACATTCAAACCATACCAGTTGCATCGTGGGTTCTCAAAAGCACCCTCAGATTCGATGATTCGTGAGGAAGACTCACAGGCCTATACAAATAGTCGTGTTCACAGCTATCATTTATTACAGCGAAAGGATGCAAAGCAAAAGCAGCAAAGGGAAAGATGCACGAGGCAAAGTGCCGAAGAAACCAGACATAAGCTTTCAAGAATTCTCTCCTAATGGAGTCACATGGGGCCCAACTGATTCCTCCAGCAATGAGTGGTGACAACACCTTGAAATGCTAGCTACCAGGGAAGCTCACGGCAATTCACTGCCCAGAGCTTTTACTGGGGGCTGGTCACAGACATGCTCTGCTTAGCACGAACCACAATTCCAGACTACCAGAAGGAAAGCAGGTGCCCAGCATAAACTCTATTTGTACAGTAAAGGCACAGTGAGCCATTCCTATCATGGAATGATGGGAACCGTCCCCATAGTCCAAGTTCCCAGCCAACGGCCAACCTTGCAAGCAGGCCTTTCTAAGGACAGTCGTCTCAGGCTTGCTCCGTTCGTTATTTTCTGCACACACTACAAAGGGAAAAAGTAACCCCTTCTCCATATCCATAACCACGTTAAAGTCTCTTTATTAATAGATATTTTATGTTGTTTCACAAAGTGCCGAAACCAGCATACCTGGATATACTATTTTATGCACATTCGCAAATATTATAAAGAAAAGATTCCTAGAAGTTGAAATGCTGGGTGGGTCAAAGAATACACACATTATTAACTTTTCTGTTAATTATCATTCACAGCATATGCTCATTTTTCTACTGGAGTGTTCTTTTTATTGATATCTAGAAGCTACTCACATATTTTAGAAAACCATTCTCTACCTATGAAATACGTTGAAAATATTTTATCTTAATCTATTGCTTATCTTTGCATTACCTTTTTTATTACAGACTTTTTTAATTTTTATAAGGTCAAATCTGATCTTTACTATTACATAATATTTGCGCTTTAAATATAAGAGAAAAAGTACTCTAATTCAGATTGGCTTTGCCCTAAATGTTTCATCAGTCTCTTTCTATTGGCTCACTGACTCCCTCTAGACAATTACATAAAAAATAATTTACCCAAATATGGTGGATATTATATCTTTTTTGAATTTGTTTATTTTGAAATACAGTCACGTACCGCTTAACAGATATGGGGACACATTCTGAGAAACACGTTGTTAGGCAATTTTGTTGTTGTGCAAACATCAGAGAGTGTACTGAAGGGGAACAAAATACGCCAACCCAAAATATGCTTCTCTAACATGAGGATTATTTTACGCTGTTTTTAAGAAACATTAAGACTCAGAAAGTTTTTGTCACCTCCCCCTTAACTGCCTAAAAGAATTCAGATCCAGAAACCCATCTCAGGAAGCAGCTATCACTTCAGCACAACACGAACCAGGTGGAAGACAGGGAGGAACCTGGAAAAGTCTGTTTGCTGGACTCCCCTCTGTTTTCCTCTGTTTCTTGTGGCTGAGCACCTGTTTCCAAACGTTTGCTCCTTTTCACCTACCTGTGAACTGCCCTTCTTCCCTTTGAAGTCCCTCCCTCTCCTCACCCCTAACATCTTCTTTTGTCTTTAGCTGAGCATGGTATTTAAGGTGAGAGCTTTGGTCATTTTGAGGAGTTACTCATTTTTCCTGGGTTTGTCCTGTGTATACATGCTATTAAACTTCTGTTTGTTTTCCTCCTGTTAATCTGTCTCATGTCAATTCGATTCTTAGACCAAGAATCTAGAAGGGGAGAGGAAAATTTCTTCCTTCCCTACAGTACTCCTACAAACCTGGATGGCACAGCCTCCTACACACCTAGGCTATATGGTGCTAATCTCATGGGACTACCATCACATATGCAGTCCACTGTTGACCAAAACATCATTATGCAGTACCTGACTATAAAATGAAGAAATCTTATGATTCAGCTACCATTTTATATTACAAAGTGAAGACTAAGGCAAAGTATTCTCTTGCATCACTTTGTGAAGTGACAATTCTTAAGTACCAGCTAATTTCTAATGGGATGAGGCCATTAGTGTGACTCAGGGCTTCACTATCAGCTTGACTTCTTTGAGCCATACAACACTGCTTGTATAAGCCTTAACACTTAATGTGTAGTGTGGGTACACTGGCAATCTCTGGGATTAAATTATGTTAGAGTATATCCCCTATAGTCAAATAAAATTTATTGCTTAAATTATAAATTTTCTGCTGGCTAGAACATTTCATGCATGACAAAGACCAAATCTACTTTTACCTGTGGAAAACTGACAGCATTTATTCTAAAAATTCATACTATTTTAACCAATTCCCTGTTTGATGTCTTAATACTTATGAATTCACCAACAGCCCCATTATATTAGTTATTTCTATAAATGTTCTTTTTGATGCTCTTGTTTAGCGAACGCTGCCACTAACTGCTGTTCCCTGAAGTCTCTTCATTATACCCACCTGTATTTATTTGCTTAAAGGGTTACCTCTACTTGTTAAGTCCGTCCACCAAAATGCACCTACCCTTCTGGAGTCCTTTTGAAAGTCCTTTCTTAAAAGGCATTCCAGGACTCTCCTAACAGTATGTGATTTTTCCCTTTTAAGAATCTTCATTGCACAACAATGTGAATGTGCTTAGTGCCAGTGAACTGTACACTTAAAAATGGTTAAAATGGTAAATACTGTTATGAAGATTTTACCACAATAACAAGTTGCAAAAAAAGGCGTCCTCATGACACTTTGTCCCACAGTATTGTGTTCAGTTTTGCATTAGTTATGTGCATACATCTTTATTTCCCCATCTCTACTGAAAATTCCCTCAGGAAAGGGATCAGATAAGCCCCACTGCCATTCAAATAGGTTGAATTTACCAGAAAAGTCAGAAATAACTCACTCTCTTGGAAATGAAGCAAAGAGGATAATTCTGTATCTGACTGACTCCAAGTCTGATGTGATTAAGAAATATAGTGACCATTTAACACCCGTTTTTACAACTTTAATAGGTGAAAGGGAGCCTAATCGTCCTCGTTTTACACACTGAATTAGTGCTAACCTCTACCCTCAATGGAGTTTTGTTTCAATGAAGTTGTTTTATCAATATAACAAACTTTGAAACTATAGGGAGGGCCCACAGTACTTATCAACATACACACTAACTAGCAGAGTACTAAAGGCAGATGAACAGAAGGGCTTGACTGATAAGTCTGCAGAGACGGAGCCATCTCCTCCTTCCACCCCGTGACTAAAAATGGTTCACACACAGCATTAAAAAAAACAATTCCATGTTAACAGACACGGGGCACTAACATGTCCAATCCATACTCAAGTATATTTAAGGCAAAAGGCTGACAAATACATAGTTGACAGCCAGCATAAAACTTAGATTCTACAGTGTCAGGCCACCACTTATTTCAAAGGTTCTGCCAGTCAGTCTCTCCCCCGAGTGAGGAAGGAAAGATGCTGCTGCTGGTGCCGACATCGGCACTGAAAGAGGCACGAAACCTAAGCGATACGAGCACAGGTTTGCTAGTTGTAATAGTTCTGCCACTTTCTACTCATGTGACCTTGCGCAAGTTCAGTTTCCTCGTCTGTAAAAACTGGGCTTGAATTAGTCTGAGAATACAATGCAAATGCCCTGGTGACATTTTTTGCAGTTTATTATATAAACCAGGTTTACAGAATTATACAAACACGGTTATTTGCGTTGTCTGCTAAACATACGTTGTAAGCATATCACAGTGATAAATTTATTTAACAAGATTTACAAAGCACCTATCATGTGGCCACTGGCTAGGTACCAAAAGTATAAAGACAAGACAGATCCAGGCCACTGGATCTCTGAACCTCTGAATCTGGATCTCTGGCTACTGAAGACCTCATAACCTAGCAACAGAAACAGAAAAATAAATACGAATTGTAATATGATATCGTGAATTATAATAGAGGTAGATACAAAGTGTATGGAAGCAAAAAAGGAGAAAAGGTAAGTTACGTTACACCTTTACTCTGTCACACCCAATTTATTCCATCCACAGTTTTCTGCCACGTGATGTGGACCATTTAATGGTTGCTACTCCCACCTCGCCCACACTGACGCACCTTCAAGGGGGAAAGCTCTGCACAGTATGACCCACTATTGGAGGCCTACTGCTCCCAGTGCCCCCACCAAGCTGAAGGCCAACTCTGCATCTGTTTCCTCACCTAAACAGCATCTGCTCACTGGGCTGTACTGAGAATTAAGAGAGTTCATTAAGCACAAATGCCATGGCACCAACTCAACACTCGCAGGGTTTTGTAATCACTTCCTTGATTCCATAATCCCCGGGCTTTAAGGCAGCTCTGGTTGCGGTGGACAACCATCTTGTTTCAAGGTAGAGGACAAGGTAAACAGCAGCACAGAGTGGCAGCACAGAGGGAAGAAAGGGGAGAAGAGGAGGTCCAGGACTAAGCGAGGAGAGAATAATAAACCAAATCAACCCATTAGCTTTTGACTCGCCCTCACTCCCTTCCCCAACTTCTCTTTTCCCTAAAATGCCTACAGGTTTATTTTTCAGGACAACTCATATATATGACACAATTTCATGAATAAGGGTAATTCTCCCACTGCTTTAAAAAATAAAATATAATCCATTCTTACCTATTAACAATTGCCTAAATCCACGTAATATCTTCCATTCTTCAAAAAAAAAAAAAAAATTTTTTTTTTTTAGGAAGACTAGCCCTGAGCTAACATCTGCTGCCAATCCTCCTCTTTTTGCTGAGGAAGACTGGCCCTGAGCTAACATCCATGCCCATCTTCCTCTACTTTCTATGTGGGACGCCTACCACAGCATAGTGTGCCAAGCGGTGCCATGTCTGCACCGGGGATCCAAAGTGGCGATCCCCGGGCTGCCAAAGCAGAACGTGCGCACTTAACCGCTGTACCACCGGGCCGGCCCCCCACCCCCAAAAGATTTTTTAATGCATATTTGTCATACCCTCTTCTTAGTGCCTTTGACAAGGTCACCCATGACTCCTAATTGCTAAATCTAGGTTTAAATCCAAATTCTCTTTGAAACTCCTTGATCCAGTTGGCCTCTGCACCACGCTCCAGGTTCTGCTCCTAACTCTCCAGCACCGAGAGTTTATCACTCTCAAGCAGATACTTAAGTGTCTCTAATGTTCTGTATTTCTCTGTTATTCTCAGTGTATGTTCTTAATCTCAGAAATCTCTTCTTCCATGAGTTCAATGAACACACATACACAAAAAAATTAGAGATCTATAGGGCCAACCATGAAATTGGCCTGAGATCTAAATTCACTTCAAACTCAATACACCTAAAATTGAACTCAGTACCCAACTCCTCAAACTCACCCTTCCTCTTGTACTCCCTAGCTCATCACTATCATTTAGTGTCCAAGGCTGCTTGGCTAAGCTCCTCCCTTCCTCACCCTCCAATATCACCAAGTCTTCTGAATGCTACCTCAGATTCATGCCTTTTCTTCATATTCACTGTCATTGTCCTCAGGCCCTCCTGCTTGAACTACTGAAAGAGCTTTCTAAGTGGTCTCTGCTTCTGTCTTTATTCCTCTACATTTTCTTCTCCACACGGCAGCCCAAGCGATCCTGTTACAATGTAAGATAACATCACACCTAAGAGTAAAAGCCAAAAGGTTCTCATCTCCCCTAGAGGAAAAGCCCAAGTTCTTACAATGACCTATAAGAACCTGGATGGTCTGCCGCAACTCCCAAACCCACCGCAAACCTACTACTCTCTTCCTACCCCTTCTGCTCAAGCACACTGGCTTCCTCGACATCCTTCAACACTCTTAACAAAGATCTTGGGCACTTAATGTCCTTTCTGTCTGGAAAGTCCTTCTCGCAGATAACTGCAGGGCTCACTTCCTCACTATTTCAAGTCTTGGTTCAAAGTCTTAACCATCCATGTAATAAGAATACCCTCTATACCTGTCATACGGTAGACTGATCATAATAATAGCCTATTTTTCAACCCTCCCTATACTAAAACCACACATGACGTTGAGATTTTTCTGGCTTAAAAAGTGGAATCTATGGGCCGGCCAGGTGGCCAAGTGGTTAAGTTCGCATGCTCCGCTGCGGCGGCCCAGGGTTTCACTGGTTCGGATCCTGAGCGAGGACATGGCACCGCTCATCAGGCCATGCTGAGGCAGCATCCCACATGCTACAACTAGAAGGACCCACAAATAAAATATGCAACTATGTACGGCAGTGGGGGATATGGGGAGAAAAAGCAGGGGAAAAAAAAAAGATTGGCAACAGCTGTTAGCTCAGGTGCCAATCTTTAAAAAAGGGGGGGCAATCTATTTCCCCCCCTGAAGTTGAGGTGGTGTTATAATTTGCTCTGGCCAACAGAATGCACCGACAGCATGCCAGTTCCAAGCCTACATAGGCCTTGTGTATCTCCCCTTCACGTGCACCTCTGCCACAGGCAGCCTACTGGGCAAGGAGAAACGTGGAGCAGCCACAAGCGATCCCAGTCAGCACAGCCAGGCTCGGTGTGCTGACAGTCAGCCGGCCCCAGAAACGTGAGCGAACTCAGTGAACATCTGCAAAGAGCCTAGCTGACAACCAACATGAAAAAATACTTGTTATTGTAGGCCACTAAGGTTTTGTGGTTACTACACAACATTATTGTGGTAATGGATAAATGACACACTCTACTTTTCCTCCTTACTCTGTTTTACTGTCCTCCATAGCACTTAATATGTGGCCTACTATATATTACTTGTTTATTAGGTATTCTCCAACTCTTGCCAAGAGAACAGCTCCATGAGGAGTCGTAAGTCTTCAGGGTGTAGGACAACGCCTGGTGCACAGTGGTCATTCAATAAATACTGGAGGAATAAAGAAAAATGAGCATGACGATTTAGTAAGCCACCTGGAATGATGTGTCTTTATTAGATAGCTTTTCAATCTATGGAAGCCACCTGGAATTATGCGTCTTTATTAGACAGCTTTTCAATCTATGGAAGCCATCAAACTCAGAACTAGTCTTTTGATTCACAAGTCAAGATTTTTATCAATATTATGTTTCTCACCAAATATGCTTTATATGCCATTGGCAAATAATTTTTTTAAATTCAGAAATATTCTTCGCAAAGGCTTTATCTCATCCTATTCTAATTTTTGATATCTACTTTATAGTAATAATTTTAGCACAGTATCACAAGTATAAAACTTCTAAGTTAATGAAGCTATACTGAGGAGGTACATGCTCAAAAATTCTTTCCTGTCATCACAAGTTTGGACATCACTGGCTTGGAGGAAAAAGTCAAAACTCCCAAGTTACTATCAATGATATCTTCAGATAATTAAATACACTATACACATTATTTTTTCTCTATCACCAAAGACGTCCCCAAAAGAGAAAAAGAGTGAGGGGTTGCCTTTTCTTCTTATATTTATTTCACTTCTCACTTAAGGCCCTCAATAACTCTTCCTTCCTATCATTTATTTAGAATAACACCTGATACACTATGTCCTTTAATCATATTATTACTAATTCTCACACTGTAAAATATTCCTGTTTAATGGATGAGGAAACTAAGATTGACAGTAGCTTAAATAACTTACTCAAAATTACACAGGTCATAAGTAATGGCTGGGTCTAACCCAGGTACAACTGCTGAGATCTACATCAACTGGAGAATCCAGTATAACACTGGACACTCAAATTGCTAAAATCAAGTATATCACAAAGATATGCTACTTCTGCCTGGTCCTTTCTTTCTGGCCATCTACACATTCCTTTCTTAACATCCTATAATTAAGATTCCCTCCCACTGGCATCAAAGATTCTTTTTCTTCTCTTGTCTAGCTACAATATATCTGAAAGATAAAACAGTGACAATTCATATATTGAGTCAATCCACATTCTATTTTAAAATAAAATTTTCTAAACCTTCTTTAACAATAAGAAAAATAATAAATGGTGAGATCATTTGGGAACATATTTGAAAATATTAGATATACTATAAACAGATATGGTTTGCAAACAATATATGGCTTGTAAACAATAAAAAACTGGCATATAATGAGGCAGTGACAGAAAATTAAATATTGGTTAACTATTCATCCTATACTTCTAGTTTAGATTAAGGTGCATTTTCCAAAAAAACTTTAAAAATAATCCGCCAGCCATCACAAGAATGTAGGGTGTGAGGAAATATCAGTATTTTATTATTCTTCAAAACTCTTAAGCAGCATTAGAATAAGCCATGTCACTGTAGTCAGTCTTACAAGATTAGCAAGATTTTTTCTTATTTCTAAATATTCAAGTATTCAATTATATTTCCCTTAGGACCTAAGATCATGAAAAGTAGAAAGTATGCTGCACTTGAGCCAATAAGAGAGGAGAGAGACCAAAGAGGTGGGTGAAAAAACAGGTATAAATGATGCCTCAACATTAAGGGAAGAAAGGACTTAAAAAAAAGAAAGGCTGGGGCCAGCCCGGTGGCCCAGCGGTTAAGTTCCCACATTCCACTTCTCACTGGCGCGGGGTTCACCGGTTCAGATCCCGGGTGCTGACATGGCACCACTTAGCAAAAGCCACGCTGTGGCAGGCGTCCAACGTATAAAGTAGAGGAAGATGGGTATGGATGTTGGGTCAGGGCCAGTCCTCCTCAGCAAAAACAGGAGGATTGGCAGTAGTTAGCTCAGGGCTAATCTTCCTCAAAAACAAAAACAAAAACAAAAGGCACCAGTGCTGAATTCTATGAGGAAAGAGACACACCACAAGAAAGTATCTACTGGATGTGTCCAAGCAACCAAAGGCAACTATCGTAACCGCAATTTCAGCAAAATGGTAGAGCTTGAAAGCAGCTGACAGTAGGGGTTAAAGGAACGAAGAAGGGGCCGAGGACGTGGAGCCAGCCAAAGCCCACCTAATGACTCATTCAAGAAAGCTTACTTTAAGCTTTAGACTTCTACCATTAATAATAATTCCTTTGAATGTTGATTTTCACAAAGAAAAGGTTTCTCTTTCTAGCTTTTGAACTATTAAACTACCCTCCCTCTTTACTATTACACAAAATGAAAAGATCAAAGCATCTGGTATATTAAACATTAAAACCATATTTCTCTTACTTTAATAATTAATCTTCTACTATCTAAATTATAAAGTAAATTTAAAAGTTTTTACTTTGTGCAACATCTAATAATGCCAGTGAATGGGTTTAAAGATAATATTTGTGGGGCCGGCCCCGTGGCCAAGTGGTTAAGCTTGCGCGCTCTGCTTCCGAGGCCCAGGGTTTCACTGGTTCGGATCCTGGGTGCAGACATGGCACAGCTCATCAAGCCATGCTGAGGCGGCGTCCCATATAGCACAGCCAGAAGGACCCACAACTAAAAATACACACAACTATGTACCAGGGGGCTTTGGGAGAAAAAGGAAAAACAAAATCTTAAAAAAAAAAAGATAATATTTGAACTGATTCAATTACTTCAGTTCAAAATCCTATTATTGATATCTACCTACTCTACATTCCTCCTTGGCATTTATATATAATCTATTTATAGTAGTATGAGAAATAAAGAATTACAAACAATTAGGCATAAATTATAGCAAACTTCTAAATTACACAGTACATCCTGATTTGTCTCTAAAACCCCTTTCCAACACTGATGAGTGTCAGGCACAAACAGGCCAACAGAGCAGATAAAGATGAGCAGAGGTGCACAGGGAGGCACAAAGACAGGCAGATACACACAGCACAGGGACAGACACACTGACGACCGGGCAAACAATAGTACAGCACTTAAATTTAGATGACTTGGGAACTAAAGCAACTATAGTTAATTTATTTTATTAAGGCACAATCTATTGTAAAGAAAATACAGTAGGCTTTCAGATAGTGATATATTTCGGGCACATATTCAGGGAGTGAATAAAGAACGACCAGATACAATACTTTGATAAAAGTGATGTTTAGAATAATATTTCCCTGCAAGAAGGTAATGTGCTGGTTCCACATTTTAACACTGAAAACTCACAATTTAAATCTTGGGCACGATAAACATGCAGCTTATAGACTACCTTAATTTTATAATTTTGACACAGAAACCTTAAAAATGTGCGTTATGTTTAACAGGTACCGTATATGTGAAATGACACTCCCACAGCCAACAGAATGTCCTCTCAAGTCACAAGGACTCTGCTGCTTTTTCCTTCTCTGAAAGAAGGTGGATGGAGTTTATTTGGAGCTGAAGCTTTAAAACAGTCAAAAAATTTTTTTTTCCAGTTTTGCTTCAAGGATTTTTGTCCTAGATACTCTTTGGGCTGCCTGCCTAGTTGGTGAATATCCTTCTCACTCCCTAAGAAAGTCCCTTCCATACACCTCTGAATAAGCTCCCCACCTTGGTCAACTTCACACATTCAGACTACACAATACCCATCCCACTGGCAAGGTGACTGATGCTTTCAGAAATGTGAAAGTGATGTAACAATTCTAGTCATTCTGAGCTCTCCCCCTAAACTGAGATAAAGCTAATGACATAGGTTAGATGACCATAAGGGACGCCTTTATTCAGAACATGCAGCTCCATGCAGTGAAAGCCAAAACACAAAGAGAGACAAGAGTAGAGCAGATGCACAGAGAAGCAAAGACAAGCATGCAAGCAGCCCTAGGGAAGAAACTGATCAACATGGAGACCCACAGAGGACAGCGGGGCTCAAGGGAACGGAAGAGTCACCTCAGCGCGCGCAGCTCTCCATTTCTTGGTTCTGGTCCTTCAAGCAGCTCAGGGGCAGCACTCCACTGTAATACATTACTTCTTCACTTAAGCTACTTTGGAAGTAGCCCGCAACCAAAAATCTATACCAACAAAGAATTTTTCTATAGTTTTCAGGATATTTATGCCCCATTTTTTTCTTTATTAACTTTTCCCCTAAATAATAAGAATGCCATTGTTGGCCTAGGCAATACCATGTCCTAGAAAAAGCATCTGCTTTGAAAACTTGGGTCAAACTCAGCTCTGCCTACTGCTCACTGTAAAACCTGTAACAAGTTCCTTCATTTCTAAACAGTTTTAGCGTCTCTTTCAACATTAAAGGGTCTATGGGTTACAAGTAAATCCACTGTACACAATGTGGGAGAAGGTGTCCAAAAAAGCTATTCTCCACACTTTTGTAGCATAGGATCTAGAACGCCTTTCCTTTCTCACTTTGGTTCTGGTCCCAAATGTGCAGTCTCAAAATCTCTCAGTCATCTCACGGAAAACTCAAATTTGCTGAGGAATCCAAACCAAGCAAGAGGCCTACCATTGAACTTTGCCTAGGGCTTAAAGACTTTTTTAATGTAATTTTTTTACAGGGCATTTTTAACAGAGCCAACGAAAAACACTAATCTAACCGTCTAAGAACTATACAGAGAGAGTACTACTTTATATATACAGGATAAAGTAAAATGACCAGATTTAAGAACAATGACCACATGGCTGGAATCTGATTTTAAAAAGATCATTCATACCAACTAAACCATATATTGTAAACTGTATCATAATAATGAAACATCAAAACACCCCTCACCAAAACATTCAGGAAGGCACAGGCCAATTCCACAGTCAGCTCACGCCCAGCACGGGAGCAGCTCTCCCTTTGGGAGTTCCCTCCTATTATCTGGGTATACGGGTTTGGCCTATTTTATACATTGCCTCCCCGTTCCTCTCTCTAAAGCCTACATGTAGTTCTCATCTCTATGTCTTTGCAAGTGCTGTTTGCTTTCTATAACTGAACTGCCTTTTATCCTAGTCCACCTGACAAGCTCTTCAAGGCTCAGCTCAAATGTGGCCTCTTTGCTGAAACTGTCCGTGTCTACCCAGGCAGACTCAGGCTCTCCTGCCACCATGGTTTAAATCTGGAATACACTTCCATTAGAGTAATACGACATCTTGAGTAACCTCTGAGGACCTTCCACATACTGTGTAAGGAGCTTGACATAAATACTAGCCTGACCATGGTCCTTCCAGGTAGATATTCTATCTCCAATGTTCCTAGATAACCTGCTTCTAATCAGAGCAAGGCCAGGACAGAAACTAATCGCTGCATGGCTCCAAAGCTCCTTCTCTTTCCGCTAGTCCAGAGGGAGGAGGTTTTTGGAACCCAAGCCCCTTGAAAATCTAAGAGCTAGGAAGCTTCTTCACATCCCCAACCCCTGCCCCAAATGGGCTTACACGCAAAATACCCTGGATAATTTGAAAAGGGTTTAGACTCCCTGAAGCCCGCCCACTGGCCCCAGGAAAAGTCCCTTTTGCTTCTCACAAGTCTGTTCACACTCAGTAAACTTCTTGAGAGAATCGCTTGTCGTACGTTCGGTGGCCAATTCTAAACACAGTGCCTGGGGCATAGTGGGCACACAATGAATATCTTTTGTCTGAATAGCGAAAAGTAGGAACTAGGGAAAGATGACATGGTCACATTTCTGCCTTCCTTCAGAGCCTGCCTGCGTAGATACTCAAACGTTGTCAAATGGCTTTTCAAATGCAGATTACATCTAAAACAAAGTTCTTACAGGAAATGTAGATATTAGCATACATCCCAAAGCTTCTGAGATTAACATGATCCATATTCCACATTCTAGGAAAAACTTTTAGGCAGCAACTACTTATATCTGCCATAAGCCAGTTCAAGGACACTATAATATTGTGCAAATATAAACGAGATTTTTGTGTGATTTCAGAGGGAAAGAGATACTTGTCAAGGCTTGACTGCATAAATCTAAAAAGTTTAAATACTACAGGAAATATGAAATGCTGGGAGGAGGTCAACTCCTATTTGGAAGAGACTAGTGATTTGGAACAACTGCGTCTCACTGGACTTGCCTTATCAAGTCTTCAACTCAAATCTAACGGAAGGGTTTTTGCCCATGGGATTAAAAATCAAATTTTACAATGGAGAATGAGTGCTTTAAGACAAACTGGGTTAAAATACTGATGCCAGAAAGTGAGACTTAATTACATTTTTGCTTCTGAGCTCGGAGTGAACACGGTAAAGTCATTCTACCTTTTTAGCGTTCTGATCTTCAAAGTACTGGTGTATAAAATAGGCACGTCTTCTAAGAAAGGGAAGGAGCATGTTCAACAGCACAACAGCAAGATCTCATTCACTCCGTGGGTGTGTTCAAGGACAAGAAAGAAAAAGCTTATTCCAGGGGGAAGAGAGGATCCGTCCTGCAGAGGACAGGACTTTAACGCTGGAAAGGTAATGTGTCGAGACTATGATAAGAAGGCTCTGGAGGGGCAGGCTCCATGGCTTAGTCATTAAGTTCAGCGCACTTCGCTTCAGTGGCCCAGGGTTCACAGGTTTGGATCCTGGGCACAGACCCACACCACTTGTCAGCCATGCTGTGGTGGTGACCCACAAACAAAACAGAGGAAGACTGGCACAGATGCTAGCTCAGGGTGAATCTTCCTCAGACAAAAACAAGGCGGCTCTGGAATGCCAGGCTAAGTACAGACTTTACCAGATTGGCTTGTGATTCTCAACTGGGGCAAAAGTTACAAAATTAGGGGATAGGAGAAAGGGAAATTAGGAAGACAGGCATACAATTTCAGTTTGAAAAAAAAGCAGAACTTGGATCTGATGCTCTGAACTGGCCTAGACATTTGAATTTGCAATAATTTCAGCGGCCATTAAAGGGAGCCTTGAGGTCTTTTCTTGAATTTATGTTTTGATAATAAAATTGAGACCATGTTTCCAATATGGTCTTATATAAACGTATGAAAGAAAACACAGAACTAAGAAGCAACGCTGGGAGTCAAATCCGCATGTCCTGATTTTGCCGCCAGTAAGCTGTCCATTATCCCACAGATGCCAACACTTGAAAGCGGTATTTTAGGAAACTGAGTATCATGTGGAATGGCTTGGATGAGGCAAGGAACTAGAGGCAAGAAGAGGACAACAGCTATCACTGTAGTCAATCCCAAAACACCCACAACCTACAAGATACCCCTATTTTTTAAGAGACGTCAGTGACATGATATCTGGATTTTATTGATGAAATCTTAAATCAAAAGTCAAAAAAAGTGAATAACTTACTAAAATTAATATTCTCAGATAATGTCCCCAAAGTATGATTCGTGGGGTGGGGGACACATAGTAGTTATTTAAGGGGCTCCCTGAATCCTTATGCACACCAACCAGTGTCCAGGGACATATATGTACTGTACTATTTTTCTTTTATGTAGAAGATATTATAATAAAATAACACTTATTTAAAAGTTTTATTGAATTCAGTCTAGTACTTTATCCTGTATTTTCTTTTTCACTGAATATGAAAATACAACCACAGTTGTGTAAGCACACCTGTGTGCACAGGAGGAGTCGTTCTCAACCTGGTCTGAGACAAGCCTCTCGGATCATTGGAAGAAACCACCTGAGAAATAAATCTCTGTCCTACAGCATCAAGCTCGCCTGCAATTTCTCTCACATAACAGCCACTGACGCCTATTACTGCCAGGTAGTGTACTGGGTAACGTGGAGACAGAGATAATGGGGTCCCAGGCTCCAGCCTCGGATGCTTTCAGTCTGGGGAGGTCAGAAATGCAAATGTTTATGAATCTAACAAACTGAGTGCTACAGAAACACAAGTGTTTAACATACGAACAAAAAAATGTTAATCTAAACGTTACTGTCTTACTTCCAGTTTCAACCTTTCAAAAACCTATTTCAAACTAAATGTCAAATACTGAAGGGAAGAAAGGTAACGATATTATACAAGTAAATACAGTAAAACATGCTTGAGAATTAACACTTGAGGTAAATTTTTAGTGTGCTGTGTTAGTGAGCCATGTCTGGAGAGTCACTTAGAAGTTCACTTCCACTGGTGAAGCTAAGTAAAATATAAACCTGTTTGGCTGGACGCCCATCAAAGGATAGGTAAGAAAATCTTAACTAAACCAGTGGCACTGGGAAAGCACTGAGATTAGCTCAAATGCAAGGACTGAAAACACTTCCCATCACTCTAGCTTTGAAAGACACGTTGACATACAGCACCATCTACATAAACTTAGTGAGATATTTTATTTATTTATTTATTTATTCATTGAGGAAGATTAGCCCTGAGCTAACTACTACCAGTCCTCCTCTTTTTGCTGAGAAAGGCTGGCCCTGAGCTAGCATCCATGCCCATCTTCCTCTACTTTCTATGTGGGACGCCTACCACAGCATGGCGTGCCAAGAGGTACCATGTCCACACCTGGGATCCAAACCTGCGAACCCCGAGCCCCCGAGAAGTGGAACGTGCAAACTTAACTACTGAGCCACTGGGCTGGCCCCTACTGAGATTTATTTTAAAACCTACAAGCCAGGACGGCTGGAGGCGCAGTGGTTAAGTTCGTGGGCTCTACTTCCGTGGCCTGGGGTTTGCCGGTTCAGATCCTGGGTGTGGACATACGCAATGCTTATCAGGCCATGCTGTGGAGGCGTCCCACATATAAAGTAGAGGAAGATGGGCACGGATGTTAGCTCAGGGCCAGTCTTCCTCAGCAAAAAGAGGACTGGTGGCAGATGTTAACTTAGGTGCCAAACTTCCTCAAAAAAACCCACCACCAACAACAAAACAACCCTACAGGCCCATCACAAGATATCACGTCACACCCACTAGGATGGCTATAATCAAAAAGACAGACAGTAACAAGCATTGGTGAGGGTGTAGAGAAATTGGTGGGAATGTAAAATGTGCAGCAACTTTTGGATGACAGTCTGGCAGTTCCTCAAAATGTTAAGACATAGAGTTACCACATAGCCCCGTAATTCTACTCCTCGGTATATACCCAATATAATGGAAAACACACATCCTAACAAAAACTTATACACAAACATTCACAGGAACGTTATTCGTAAAATAACACCAAATCTTATATTATATTTAATGTATTATTGTATAATACAAAATATTCCAAAAAGCGGAAACCCAAATGGCAGTCAACAGATGAATGGATAAACAAAATGTGGTATTATCCATACGACACCCTATTATTCAGTCATAAAAAGGAACGAAGTACTCCGATCTATGCTACAACATGCATCAACCTTGCAAACACTATACTAAGTCAAAGAAGTCCGTCACAAAACACCACACAGTGCATGATTCCATTTATAGATCACGTCCAGAATAGGCAAATCTATGGAGACAGAAGGTAGATCAGCGGTTGCTTAGGGCAGGGGGGTGGGAAACAACTGTATTAATGGGTATGGGGTTTCTTTTTGGGGTAATAAAAATTGATTGTGGGAATGGTTGCACAAATTTGTGAAAATACTAAAAACTATTCAATTGTACAGGGTAAATGAATGAATTTTATCTTAGGCGAATTACATCTCAATAAAGCTGACATTACTTTTTAAAACACCTAAAAGCCAAAATATTCAACAGTTTAACAAAGAAAATTTTTACACTCATCTAGTCTGTGCACATAAGACCTTTCCAGGCTTTCAGTCTTTCCTCCTCTACCGTTTTCTAACATTTCAAATCCAAATTTAAATCAAAAACTTTAGAGATCTTATTTAACCAAAAGACAAGTTTTTGTTATCTGTCTTTTAAAACTATCTTTAAACAGCAATCATTTCACAAAAGATGTACACATAAATAAGAAATATATGGAAAATACTGTCTCTATCTTATCTTTTTTTTAAAAAAAGCAGAGGGTGGGAGGGGAGCATCCCTTCAATCTGCGTCTTCCTTTAGCTTCTGCGATCTACTTTCCGAATGTTAAAGTAAATGGAAGGAATTTATACGCACTTCACCTACTTTCTCCTCAACCCACTATAATCTGGCTTCTTCCCATACCCCAACCTCAAACTGCTTTTTCTAGTCACCAAATCACTCCTACTTGGCAAACAGAATGGGTACTTTCTCAACCTCACCTTACTGGTCCTCCCAGAATTTCTGACTTTGGTAACCACTTTCTTGAAACTCTCCCAGGCTTTTCTGACATTCTCTGGTTTCCCTTCGCTCCTCTTGGACCACACCTTCTCAGGAAGAATCACCAGCGCTTCCTTTTGGGTTGCTCTTTAAATGCTGATGCTTCTCAAGCTAAAGCTGGTCAGTCTATATGCCTGTCTGAGTAAGCTCATTCACTCCCACGCTTTCAACTACCTTTTACATGCTTCTATTTGTCCTTAATGCCATCAAGTCCCAGCGCCCCCGAGGACAGCAGAGCAGAACCCTGCCCGGTCTTTTTACACCATCCTCTCCCCTGGTCTTCTGGCGCTCTATAGACAATGCTCTCCTGCAGTTTTTTCAGAGGTGAGTGGCCAGGTCCTTCTTCCTAGCCTGTCTAGTCTGGAAGCTGCACTGAAACCTGTCCATCACCGGTGTCCCTGCTGGTATTTGAAACACCAGTGGCACAGCTTTCATCATCACAGCACCATGCAGCCTCCATACTATGACAAATGATAGGCAGGCGGTGTGGTTCGCTGACTGGGAAAGGGGAAACGAACCCAGGCCTCGGCGATGAGAGCTCAGAAGCTTAACCACTAGACCACCAGGGCTAGCTGCATGCTTGTATGATGACTCCCAAATCTTTAACTCCATCCCATCAGCTCTCTTGAGCTCTACATTTCTAGTAGATGTCTCAGAGGCACCTCAGTTTTAACAGGTTGAAAACTAAACTCCTTCCCTTCTCCCTTGAAATTTCCTCCCACCATCTTCTGCTTGGTCCCCTCTGCTGTTTCTCCTCCGTTCCTCCTTACCCCACCAAATGGTACCTTCTAACTTGGGTGACAGGATACCAAGCTAGAAACCTTGAAGTCATACAACAATACTCCTTTCTCCTTTACTACCCACATCCAGTGAAGCAATGAGACGCCCTCCATAATCTAACGATGGGAAATCGTTCTTAGATCCTTTATATACTCTCTATTCCCATCTTAGTTTAGTCAGGTCCTCGTATCTTCCTGCATTTCAACAGCTTCCAGAATGCTCTCCTTCATCTGCTAATCCAGCCTTCACACTGCCATCAGAACCAACTTTCTACAACGCAAACTGTCCAGTGACTGCTTACCTGTCAGTGGCTCTCCAGAGCCCCACAGCAGTGTTTCCACCAGAACCCAGCTGAATGATATGACAAGACTCACAGTAACGCAGGCTGGGGTGAGGGTGGCGTAAGTGGGGAGACACTGCTGCAGTGTTTAGCTAGCATGTCTGTTTTCTTAATACCTGTCCACTTTCCCTGTGACTCACAGTTGTAGTGCAGAACTGTTTAAAATTACCATTACTGACCTATAGAATTAAATACAGTATAGATGGGGCCAGCCCTGTGGCCAAGTGGTTAAAGTTCCCCATGCTCTGTCTCGGTGGCAGGGGTTCACATCTTGGGCATGAACCTGCTCCACTCATCAGCCATGCTGTGGAGGCATCCCACATACAAAATAGAGGAAGAGTGGCATGGGTGTTAGCTCAGGACTAATCTTCCTCAAGTAAAAAAAAGAGAAAGACTGGCAATGGATGTTAGCTTGGGGATAATCTCCCTCACCAAAGAAAATAATATATATATATAGCATAGATGCAAGAACCTTCACAATCTGACCCTTATCTAACTTTCTCATCATCACCTTCAGCTTTTACCATGAAGTACCTCACTGGTTCTCAAAGTATGGTCCAGGGATGGCCCACTGCCAGACCATTTCAGAGTCTATGACGTCAAAACTCTTTTCCTAATAATACTAAGTTATGTTTCCTCATCTGCAAGTAAGAGAATGCACGGACCTTAATATGATAATCTTTTTTCACTTTCATTCTCTTAGAGTGTACGGTGGAGTTTTCTAGAAGGTATGTGACACATAGTACCATGTGAAATGTGTCACTGCAGCAGTACGAATGCAGTGGATAGAGAATCCCGCTCTCTTCTATTAAGCCAGACATTAAAGAAATTTGCAAAAGCTTAAAAATAATTCTTCTTACTATTTCTTTGTTTTGAATAATAATTATTTGTCACAAAATATAGCATAAAAATTAATATGGAATGGCCTTATTATCATTATTTTAAAGTGAATTAATTTTTTAAAAATATTTGTTTTAAAACAAACAAAAGCTCTCTGGGGTCCTCAATAACTTTTGTCGTCGTCGTTGTTAAAGCTTGGCACCTGAGCTAACATCTGTTGTCAATCTTTCTTCTTCTTCTCCCCAAAGCCCCCAGCACATCATTGTATAATCTAGTTGTAGGTCCTTCTGGTTGTGGTTTAAAACCTCCATCCTTTTGCGTGGTGATGTGCCTTCCACCACTAGCCTGGTCCCAGCCACCTCTGGGACCTCAGATGCATCCTGGAGAAACAGGATAAAAAGAAGAGGTTTTGAAGTCAGGTAAGATACTTGGCTTCTCAGAGCGTTTTTCCTCATCTGTAAGATACAGGTGATGGCTGCCTCATAAACTGCTGATATGTTAAATAAGACAGAGTGTAAAGCATATGGCACAGTGCTTAGCATACAGTACGAATGAAAAATACTAATTTCCTTTCTACTTGAAATAATTATAAAGTCACTAACATTACTGTAGTAAAATAAAAACAATGTAACAATTATTTAATCATAACAAAGCAAGCAAACTGGTGGTCTTGAGCAGTTCTGTCAGGGTTACTATTCATAGAACAGATGGTTTTATATCATAAATCACCAGAAACGCATAACTTCTACAGTAGTTCTGTGGTTACCTTTGACTGATAAATTAAGTTCAAATTAATTTAAAATATCAGTTATATTAAATACCATTTTGACAGAGGATGCCTTGCTATTATAACCCAGTTTAGAGTTAGAAAAACTCCATAAATCCTCTTCTCCCAGTGTTTCACAAAAAAGTAGTATAATTCACACCTCTGCTGCGCCCTGTTTTTTAAATACTCCACTGAGTCCACTTACTAAATTTTTGTTTTCACCTTCCTAAGTAGAGAGAGAACCGGTTTTTAAGCTGAAACTGCCATATGTTCTCATAGCTTAAGTGCCATCTTTTATCATTTTTTTATATACAAGTGTGTAATGCACATTAGATAAACGTTAGCCTGATCAGAATAAATCTACATCTTGTTTCAACACTTTAATTAGACATGATATAGCTCTAAAAAGCCGAAGAAAACAAAAAGCCTAGATGCCTTTCCTTCTATCTCTAGTTATCTGGAACTGACTATATTAATTAGCCATATGAGAATATAAAAACCTTAGCACAATAATTTGTTAGATGATGACCCTAAATATTAGTCCCATATTTCAGGCCTGGGAAGCAGGTACATTTTCCTTCTTTTAAAGATGAGAGAACTCAATCATCTCATTTTCTTTTAAGTGGCCTGCTCAAGGTCAGACAGCTAGCCAACAGCAGAGATGGGAGTAAAACCCAGGTCTGTCACACACGAATCTGCACCACCCTACCTTGGGAATTCGCTCGTCATGATCACTGCCTGCCATCTTGTAAAGAAGATGAAAAGTTGAGATCAAGTTCTGGATCGGCCTCAAATTAGCTGATTAACCTTCACCACGTAAGTAATCATGTCAGCGCCATAGCACACACCATCTCGATACCTTAGTTTGCTCCCCTTTGAGAGGATGGGGGGCACCATAGGCTAAGCCCAAGAAGAGACAACTCACAGAACAGTTAATGACAGGAGGAAAAATTTTACCTTCACTAGTCATCAAGAAATTCAAATTGAAAGAAGATATCATTTTTCCACCACCAAATTATTGAAGATCAAGGTAATTATTATAGGAACACACACATTACTGACAGTTTTATAAACTGACACAACTTCTTCAACAAGTTACCTGCAAACATAGATTAAGTGTTTGTATGCTTTTACCCAGCACTTCCACTACTGGAAGATATCTTACACAATAATCAAAAATAAAGAAGTTTTATGCATAAATGTTTATTACAGAATTAAGATACACAACAGCAGAAAATAAGTGTCCTGAACATTCAAACATAAGGAAATGGTTAAGCTATAAAATAGTCACCAGGTGAAATATTACAGTCACTTAAAATTATTTTACAAATGAAAAACATTAAAACATTAAATTGAAAAAACCCCCAAGAATATAAAATGGTATGCGTAGTACATATGGTCACAGAGAAGCATTGAAACACTAACGGAGAAGGCCTTTGGGTGATGAGACTATAGAAAGGCTGGACAGAATAATGGAAAGAGCAGTGGAGATGCCCACTCCACTTTCCTAAAGGTAAGGCATGATCAATTATTCCTCTATAATTTATACATTTAAAATAATGTTATTACTTTATAATTGAATAGGGTCCTAATAGCTAGTTTATCTCTAAGGCTCAGTTCTAAAATGCTAAAATTTAAAAATGCATGTTTTAATCCACATCAGAATTTAAAAATAACAGAAGTCAGAATCTATCAGCTGATCTATTCTCTTTCCACAGCAGAGGGGACATCGTTTCCCGCAGCTTTCCAGTCAAGGGAAAAAGCAGCACCACCTAGCAGCCTTAATTATAGCTATTGCTTATCAAGTCACGGAATAAAAAAGCAAGCACTATAAAAGAACAGCTTTAGTCATCAAATCTCGAATGCAGAATCACCTAGCTATCTCTAGGTATTACAGGAGAAAAAGGAAACTCATTTAGTCCTTGAGAAATGAAATCTCCAAGAGGAATCCCTGACTCACCCCGAAAGCATGAACCCTAAGGCTACTTTCCCAGTACAGAAGTTCAAAGACTGGGCACCTGTCCTGATGGCCTGCATCACCCAACAATGCTCTTTCCTGACAGGATATGACCAGGGATAACAAGATGACTAGCATGCAAACCAGAAGTGGCCAGGGACCACATCACCTCTCCTTCTATAACCAAAATAAAACCGTATAAGACGTGTTTCAAATATTCTAACTATTTTCTTCTACTTTTGCTAGAGAGCAGTAAAAAGGGGACTCCATGCAATTCTTCTAAGTGACATCATTCAAAAGATACCAACACAATCAAAATTCTCAACAGTAAGATGGGAAAACGTCCTCTCTTTTCTTTACCCCTCTGAGATCAAAAAGTAATTTTTCAAAAATACATAGGCTAAATAGCGAGAGAAAACGCTGGAAATAAGGCACAGATTATTTAACCTATATTTTTCCGTTTTCAAAAGATACTCACAAAACCTTACTCCTATCCTCTATTATTGCTCTGGGAGGCGGGAACCACAAAGCTCAACACTACTGGATAGTAGTATTAATTAATAATACTGGAAGGTCAAGGACCTACTTTATAAGCTGTTAACAATTTTAACGCTAAAGCTTGACTACATCTTAGTCTCTTTAAAATGTGAAAAAGAACTGGAGCACTAAAAGTTATTTCACCTGTACCTTGTAAACAAACTGCACTTGGAAACAAAAACGAGCCAATGTGTGCCGCTCATTCATTTTTCACGGACATTAACTGTGTCTCCTTTTCACAATCAAGAATTTCGGAGCTAAGTGATTATTCCTGGCGGCGCAGCTTGCCCAGGGGCACAATCTTCCCTCGCTGATTTCCCATCCCCAAACCCCGCCAAGGCTAAGAAGCAACCACTTCCCAAAGTCCCACTTCCTTTTCCATTCCCCAGACCTCCAGGGTTTCCAACGCCCCAGTCTTGCGCAACATCCGTAGGAGCAGCCGCCGCAACCACCGCCTCCTAAGCCGGGAAACAACCCGAAAGGGAACATTGTCCAGCAGAAAAATAAGGGGGGGGGGGGGGCACGTAGGAAGTCGACTTCTGGTCCCACGCCTTCGGACCTGACCCCCTCGGGGGGATGTATCGAGAGCAATTTCACGATCAGGACTTTTACCCTCCTCTCCAGCCCGCCTGCACCGGCCGAGGGCGGAAAGGGGGGCGGGGGGGCTGCGAAGGTTATCTCCCAGCCCGGGGCTGCGGCCGGCCCGTCGCCTCCGCCCCACCAGGACTATTGTTCCCAAGTTCCCCACCCCCACCCCGGATAGGAAGTGATAGTCACATCCCCTCCGCCCTCCGCAGGAGCCCCGGGAGCCGGAGGAGCTGCCTCCGGGATGACCCCTCCGCGCACACCCTCGCCCGCAGCCCCTCGCCCTGCAGGCGCGCTGACCCCTACACCATCTCAGCGCCGAGCCTCCGGGGACACGACACGGGACGAGGGGACGCGGGAAGGAGGCAGACCACCAGACTGCTCACGGACACCCCACTCCCAGGCGCGCGCGAGCCCCAGCGCCAAGCCAGGGCGGGGGGGCGTGGGTCCCTCCCGCCGCCCCCCGCCGATGCCCACCTCCCCGCCCGGGCGCCCCCCGCCCCGACCCCCCGGAGGGGCAGGCTGTACTGAGGCGGGGGGCAGCAGCCGAGCCCCGGCCCGGCAGACAATAGGGGGGCGCGGGCGGCTACGGCTGCGGGCTCGCCCCGGCCCGGCGGCTGCTCCCCCTGCGCCCCGGGCGCTGCCGAGGGGCCGCGAGCGCGGGCGGCGAGGAGGCCGAGGCGGCGGCGCCCCCCGCAGCTCCGGAGCCCCGCGCCCCCGCCCCTCCCCGCGGCCGCACACAAAGCGCCGGCGGGCCAGCAGGCGAGCACTCACCATGAAGTCGCGGGCGAAGTTGTCCTCCCCGTTGTGGTCCGGACTCTTCATGGCCTGGACCCTCTGGATGAATTTCCTCAGGATCTCCACTTGCTCCATCCTCCCGCGGCCCCCCGCCCGCGGCCGCGGCCCCGCGCGCCGCCGCCGCCGTCCGCCCGCCCGGCGCAGAGCCCGCGGCGTCCGCCCCAGCTCGCTCCCGGCCCGGCCCGGCCCCCGCCTGCCCCGCCGACCCGCCGCTCCTCCTCCCCCGCGCCCGCCGCGGCCCGGCCCGGCCCGGCGCCCGACGCCGCGCTCCCACCGCGCCAGGCGAGCCCTGCGGCTAGTGCCGACCCCAGCCCCCCGCCGGCTCCATCCTCTTCCCCGCCCTCCTCCTCCTCCGCCGCCGCCGCCGCCTCCGCCTCCTCCTCCTCCTCCTCCTCCTCCGGCGGAGACGCCGCCACCGCCTCAGGAACCCGGCTCTCCGCTCGCCCTGCCCCCTTCCCGGTTCCTCCTCCCCGCCCCCCCGCTAGCCGCCGCGGCCGCCGCTCCCCATGGGCGCGCCCCCGCCGCCGCCCGCACGCGCGGCCCCGCGCCGAGCCGCCCCGCCCCGCCCCGGGCCCCGCCCCCCGGCCGCGGCCCGCCGACCAATGGCTGCGAGGGCCTTCGGCTGTGGGCGGGGCGACTCGGCTCCACTTCCGGGGCGTGGGCGCGCCCGGGAAGCTTGGAGCGCTGAGCCGCGCTGGGAGGGGGCTTCGACTCTGAGCAGGGCGGACTCTGGGCAGAGGAGGAGGGTTTTAGCTGGAATGCGAAGTCTCGCCGCCCATTCGTGGGAAAGGCGTCTTTCCAGAGTGCTCCCGCGCCACCGCCAGCCTAGCCGCGCGCTGGGACTACAAGTCCCAGGAGGCCAGGAGACTGAGGCCGGCAGGAGTCCAGGAGCGGGGGCGGGACTGGGCGGTGGGGGGAAGAGAAGCATGCTGGGAACTGTAGTCGTGTTGTCTCCACGTTAGCAGCAGGTATGTCTTCATCTTCCTGATGGCTTGCGGAAGGTTGACACCAGTTAGACCCTGGCACTCCTGGGAGTGGCTGCGGCCGAGAGAAATGGAACTCTGCTTGAGTGAAAGGACTTTTGTTTTTTGCAAATCCGTCTAAACCCAGTGAGTGAGCGCCAGAGATTGAGAGTGCGTCCTAATACATACCACGCATATGGTGGGGGCTCGGTATTTGCGGAATTTAAGGGAATTTGCCTTCTTGCCTTTAGATTTCGAACTGAATAATAGACTTTTCTCTATAGAATGGATTTCATAAATCACTACACATCTTGCACATCTTCTAGTAATCAGAACATCCGTGCTAGTCTCATTCACCATTTTACAAAGAGATCTGCCCAAGGTCTCCCAGCATATTAGCAGAGCCAAACCAAAACCCAAATTCTTTTTCTTTCGCTACAACACCATATCGCCTCTCGCTAAGGAACGTAAACTTGTGCTAATGTGACAGAAGTGAAAGATTTGATCCGTGGTCTTATTTTGGTCACTTACACTCACAAACAACATTTTTTTACAGATCAGATTGGTCAGAGAATTTGATAAAATAGGAAATATCAATGGTAGGCCCCCTATTCCCAGATGAACTTTTACAAGCACCATGGAATACAATGATAAAACTCTTAAAGAAAATAGGTGTGGGTAACAAAATACAATTTGTTTCCTCTTTGTTTTAAAGGAAAATATTTCTCTTTAAAGTCATACTAGTACGTAGCCATGCACTCATCTCCTCAGAAATATGTGCCCTTCCAAATCTCTTCCTGTGCATCTAGACACATGTATGTGCATGTAAAAAGATACAGTTTTCTGTATTTTAAAAATTCACTTAGAACAATAGTTTAATTTTTAAGGTAAGCTTTATTTGAAACGAGGGTCTGGAGTATTTTACTTTAATCTGATACTGAGACTCGGTTTCACTGGGTGTGAAAAAAGGTCAGGATCTGGGCTTGATCACCTACCAATATAGCTCTCTCTCGGTACTCCTCTTCCTACAGAATTAGGAGAGAAGTTAGACCGTTAGTAAAGAAATGGCCAGATGACCAGGAGTGCCTCTACTTTTGCTAAGTCAAAAGAATGTACAAACCGGACGGTGATTAATAGAGACTATATGCTAGACAAGTTGTGTACCCGTCTAGGGACAGTCTGGTGGCAAGTGTTACTTGTTTTGAGTTATTGAACCCTATCTTGGCCAGTGTTTTTGCAGTCTTATTTTTTTTCTCTCTCTTATTGGCAAGCTTCTCTCTTTCTTGCAACACCTGAGTGCTTTTTGAATTCTCAGCGGCTACCTTTGGCGTCTCATGTAGGTTAGAGAAAACCAATGTGAAGTATCTTTATGGATTTCAAATCTTTTGGAAAGATTTAGCAGTGCTTTCCTCTTTTTAATATATTTAGGTTTTGTTTTCAATCTACAGATATTTTTTGAGCACCTCAAAGTATGAGGGGTTGTGCTATGTGTGTGTGTGTGATACAAAAATTTTAGGGAAGCCTTCTTCTAAAGCTTATGGCTTAGCTCAGGAGACAGGAAAAACAATGAACTCTTAGTTACTTTGAGTTGATAAATGCCAAATGAGTGAGACACACAACGAGCGGTTTAACAATTCTGAGAAGAGACAATTGTGAACTGGGTTGTGAGCATGAGGTGGTCACAGAGGACCTTGAAGGATAAGTGAAATTAGATTTGAACAGGAAGAAGAGCTCCCAGGCAAGAGAAGGGATGGAACAAAAAGCATGAAGAGGGCAAAGCAGAAGTTGGAACTCGTGTACATGTGTGAAGGCTCTAAAGTAGACTGGGACCCAACTCTGGAGAGCATCCAATGGCTGGTTAAGGATTTGGACCTGCTACTCTTGGCAGTGGGAGCCATCAAAGATTTGTCAGTCTAGAATTAAAATTAATGAAAATTAAGAAAATATTAATGTGGGATAAATTGTGAATTAATAATGGGAGAGAATGGAATGAGAGATATTAGAAGCCAATACATGAAGCAACAAAAGCTGAAACTAATATCGTAGCACTGGTATTACAAAGACACAGATCGAGGTGAGAGAGACTGAGGGAACTCACAGAACTAGCGACTAACTGGCTTAGTAGGCAAGAAAGAAGGTAGAATAAAAGATGGCTGAAATGTCCAGGCTGGAAGAGGTCAGAAAGTGTGACGGAACACAAGACTGTGCATGGTCTGACAAATGGGGACCTTCATACACAGGTGGTGAGAGAAATTGGCATAACATCTTTAAAAGCAGTTTGGCCATAAATGTATCAAAATGGAAACGCCGTGCATGCTTTGACTGAAAAATTTATAGATAATATTTATAGCTGTGTGCAAATATATATGCTTATTGCAGCCTCATCTGTAATGGCAAGAGTGGAAACAATGTACCTGCCTATCGAAAGAGCCATAGTTAAAAAACAAAGTCACATACATACAATTAAGTTCTATGAAGCCAATAAAAGAGGGAAAAAAAAATCTATACATGTTGATGTAGAATAGGCCCCACAATTTACTTATTAAATGAGAAAAGCTTGGCACAAATTGTGTTTTTGGTATTCTTCCATTTACGTAAAATGGAATGTGGATAAAATGCTTGAACATACAAACAGTTTTTCTGAAGGATATTTCAAAAATTGTTAGCTGTGGTCGCTTCTAGGAGGGCCTCGAGAATCTTTGGTAGAAAGGAGACAACTCCCCTTGTGTATACCTTTTTATATTCTGAATATTTTACCATGTGCGTGCATTACTTTTCCAACAAAATTAAATCTATTTAATTAAAAAAGTTTTAGAGTTTCAGTCTAGATGATAGGAAGAATGGCAATCTCTTTAATAGAAACATGCAAATAAAGAAAAAAGGAAGCAGATTATGTTTGGGAAATTTTTTAAATAGCACGGGCTGAATCCCACCTACTTACATCACAGTTCTTTTTTTTTTTTTTTTGAGTTATTTCATTGGGGTCATAATGGTTTATAACATTGTGAACTTTCAGGTGTACATTAGTGTTTATCGGTTTCTGTATAGACTGCAGCGTGCTCACCGCCAATAGTCTAATTTTTATCCGTCACCAGACATATGTGCCCCTTTACCTTTTTCGCCTACCCGCCAACCCCCTTCCCCTCTGGCAACCACAAAATCTGTTCTCCTTATGCATGTGCGCCACAATTCTTTAGGAACTTGACTGCCCTGCCCATCCTGGGCCACAGCTGAGGGTTTGGGCACTGGACCCAAGTTAACCTAATCCATGTAGGCTGGCCAGCGACCTGTGGCCTGGTGTAGGACCATGGTGTGGGCCAGTCACTGGCTTCTCACTGATAAGGAATCCGAATTTAGAAACCTAGAGAGAGGAAGTCATTAAGCAGAAGAGCAGAAGCTGAATGCCATGGGGTAGAATTAGTGATTTGGCAGGCTGAAGCCTTGTGAGAGAGGAGAAAGTGTAAAGAATCTGGGTAGTCGGGAAAGGGGCATTAAGCGGGCATGCGGAGATATGCGGAGATGTCGCGGTGTGACCCACATGGCCGTGGGAGACATGGGGAGAGTTCCTGCAGCAGCTTGACTTCCTCCTGATTTTCCAGGACAGCTTCGGCTGACATTTATTCCATAAATAAATTTGGCTTTTCCTGAAACAGAATAGGGCACTAGTAAAGAGCATGGGCTCTGAAGTGAGGGAAGGTTCAGAAGCCCGCTCCATGTCTTGCTCAGGGCGAGCCGCTTCAGCCCTCTCAGCTTCAGTTTCGTCTTCCAGGAAAGCCGCCTGGAGCTGTGTTTAAGAGGCGTGTTTCAGAATTAGCGTGCTACACGTTACACTTGCTCGTGGAATAAGAACTGGTCACACAAACAATGAATGAGTGATTTTGGACCTTTTGCTGTCTTACCTCCTGCCTCTTCTTCTTTAGGCTCTTTTCCTCCTCACTAGCCACCTTCATCCAGATAAATGCATGAGGAGCGAGAAGAAAGCCAAATGCCGTTTTCAAAAACCTGTCTTCTTAGGACTTCTGTGAAGGTCTGAGTGAGAGTTAAAACTAAGAATCTAAAAGAGGTTTCAGGATTATCTACCTGTTCATATTCACAGTATCTCTTTCCTCCCTAGCTCAGGTAATAATAATGCTTTATATCTATATTTTGAGGTATTTTTATATCTATTCTCTCAAAAAAGCTACCTTTGTTACAGCTTTCATGTCATGATAGCTCTTTGTGAGTTCTATTTTTTTTAACGACTCTGGGAAGTCATTTGCTATCATTGTCCTCATTAATAGATGGAAAACTAAATAAAACACGGGAGTGAATGTGACCAGCTCATCTATAAAAAAAACAAGTGTCAGGTGCACGCCCAGAACCCACAGCTCCTGAGTTGCCAGCTTGCTGCATGAACCACTGAGTCACACCGCCTTTATACCTGGTGTAATTTAAGAGAAGCCACAGATGAAGTTTCAAACCATTCCTGAGATTCTCCCAAAGTAGAATTTCTGATATAACCTGTCATTTCCTTCTGCTTCCCTCAGTCCTCTCTCTAGCCTAGGACTGAAGGACTCATAGCTGGGCAGTTATGGGAAAGTACATAAGGAAGAAGGGAGGGAAATTCTTCTCTAGTTTATTTCTGGCATCCCTTACTCCCTCATTCCTAGACCTAGTCTCAGCAGAAAAGCTGTTGACCATTTTTTAATCTGCGAGTTTAATGCTGAAATATGTAATCCAATAGGTAAGGAACTGGGGGAAAAAAGAGCATAACTTTCTAGTCTAGAGTATCATACAGTTTTTAGAAGAAAAGCATATAAAAATGGAGAGATGCTGGAAAGAGTGAAATTTCTTTAATACTTCATATATTTCTAAAGCTAATATTTCAGAGCTTTCTCGTATAATACACTCTGTTTATTCTCATAACTCTACCCTAAAATAGGTAGGCCCAGGATTATTATCTCCATCTTTATAGATAGATGTCTTAGAATACTAGTGGGAATAATGATGCCTAAGCTGAGAGAAATTAATTGATTTGTCCGTGGTCATCTAGATGGCAGAACTGGAACCAAAACCCACTCAATAAAAACCGCAGAGAGTTACACAACAAAGACTAAGTGGTGTAATAATAAATTACTGCAGGAGAATGCAGTAATTAAATCCACCGTCTTCTCTGACTTCTCTAGCTCATATTTCTTGTGCTGTTTCATTTAACATTCAAAGAAAAATTAAAGTTTTATAAATAATTTCAAAGTCAAGTACTATCTGAGCGTTTAACTAAGGATCCTTCAGCATGATCATGTTTAGTTTCTGTATTCACGAATGGACCGTTAACAAGGGCTGTGAAATATGATTGCACCGTATGAAATCCATCCACTATGTTGGTTGGGGTCATACCCAACTATCAGCAAAAAACCCCCAAACAAAACAAACAGAAATCCCTTTCCTTCAGTGACTGTTAATGTTTTAGGTTAAAAATAAATTGTGATTCTATTTATATGAGGTATCTGAAGTAGTCAAATTCATAGAAACCTAAAGTAGAACAGTGGTTACCAGGGGCTGAGGCGATGGTTGTGGAGTTTCAGTTGGCAAGATGGAAAAGTTCTGGAGATCTGTTTCACAGCAACGTGAATAAGTTAACATCACTAAACTGTACCTTTAAAATTGATTCAGAGGGTAAATTTTGTGTTATGTGTTTTTTACAATATAAGTAAATAAATAAGTAACCTTTATTGCTTGGGATGATGAACAAGTACTGGCGGTGGGTAGTGGTGATGGTTGCACAATAAGGTGAATGGACTTAGTGTCACTGAACTGCATACCTAAAAATGGCTAAAATGGTAAATTTTATGTCAGGTATATTTTACCGCAGTAAAAAAATAAATACGTTGTATTTGAAGTACCAATGTGATTTTACCTTTTTGTTGCATTCACTATTCTGTGAAAATCTTTGCGTTTCATGTTTCTGCCTAGGCCACTATAAAGCTAAGATTTCTTTGAGCCTCTCAGTTGTTCAGCCATAGTAAACATAAATAATTGGTGTTGTTAGGGAACTATTCAAGTCCAAACTAAAATCTATAGAGGGATGGGGGCCAGCCCTGTGGCCAAGTGGTTAAGTTTGCGCGCTCCGCTTCAGCTGCCCAGGGTTTCACTGGTTCAAATCCTGGGCGCAGACATGGCACCGCTTGTCAGGCCACGTTGAGGCAGCGTCCCACATGCCTCATCTAGAAGGCCCACAACTAAAATATGCAGCTGTGTACCGGGGGGCTTTGGGGAGAAAAAGGAAAAATAAAATCTTTAAGAAAAAAATCTATAGAGGGAAATTTCATTTCTAAGACTCATCATAACGTTATGTAAATATCTTCTAATGCCTGTAAAACTCCACAAGGCACCTTACGTGCGTGCGTTTTAAGTTTCGCGCGGTGAAATCGTTGGATGATTACTTTGCCTCGTCAGTGACTATCACATGTCAAGATGCCCATTTTGTAGTATTATTCATATTCATCCTGTAGTTGAAAATTTGTTCAAAGGCATTTATTATTTTTCTTAGCTTTCAACTAATAAGCATTCATGGTTTTAAAATTATTTTTAAATTTCCTTTTAATACACTCTGCCAGTTACTTTCTAAAAGTAAACTTTAAAAATAGTTTACTTTAAACTTTAAGGTATATATTTCCTTCTTTTTCAAAGAAATGAGGCTATGTAATTTATAAAGGCAATTATTATCTACTCCCTCCTTATCGAGTTTTTTGTAGTTTTCTGGTGAAATATTTGCTTATATCTTTCTTTAATAGTGTCATGTCTCCTAGAGATCTTTCATTTCTTTTTCCTAGTTCAATGTTTGCTATTTGATGTTTCTTCAGTGGATTCCAGTTTGTTCTCTTTCTCTGCTCATCCCAGACTGATCTTTCTGTTGCATGTTCCATGAAGACTGTTTTAAGTACATTCATAATATGTCACAAATCCAGTATCGTGTCATACTGATGGTACTCTTCAGTGGTTTTATTTCTGATGAGCCATTTGTGACACAATATTAACTATGCAATGATTTTAACAGTCAAACTTTTTAATTGTGGATTTGGGGGGTGAGGGGTGGAGATTTATGATTTCCACTAACGCCCTCGAAGCTGCCTGGGCAGCCCTTTTATTCATTCTTGGTCAACTCCCATGGCTCCTCCAAGCCCTCCACCCCACTCCTGGTTCCTAGAGAAAGTAGGAGTTACGAAGTTTCAGCTCACTCAGTCTCTCCGCTTTCCAAGTGAAATTTGGAGATCACAGATTTACCCCTGTACTTATTTGATTCTCTCCAGTATGAGGATTCTTAATCCTTTCCAAGGGTAACTCCTCGCCCTGTCGACCTTCTCCATCCTATTGTATCTCTTCCTAGTTTTGCTGTACAAATATCTCCTCTCTTTTGTCTATCTTCAGTCTTTCCCTCGCCACTGCCTCCTCTATCTTCTAAAACGCTCAGGCTCCCACAGGCTGCTACCCAGGCCCTTCTCTTGTCACCCACCACTATCTGTCTAGCGGCACGTTTCTCATGAAAGGACCTCCTCCCTGCCAGATCTCATGACCTCCTAGTTTACATCCTACTCTACTTTTCCGCAGCATTTGACCCTTTTCAATAAATACCCTTCCTTCTTGAAATTCTCCCCTTAGTTTCATTTTTAAATTGAGGTGAAATTGACATATCACGAAATTAACCATTTTAAAGTGAACAATTTAGCGTCATTTAGTACATTTACAATGTTGTGCGACTACCTTCTCTATCTAGTTCTGAAACATCTTCATGACCCCGAAAGGAAACCCTGGACCCGTTAAGCACTTCCTCCCCACTCCACCATCCCCCAACTCCTGGCAACCACCAATCTCTATGGATTTACCTATTCCAGATATTTCATATAAATGGAATCATACAATATGTGACCTCTTGTGTCTGGTGGCTGTCATTTAGCACAATTTTTTGTTGTTTATTTCAAATCCTAATATTTTGCCATATTTGCCTCAGATTTTAAGTAACAAAACATTACGGATAGAATTGAGATGCCTTTGTAGTCCTTGCCTACCCTCCATCCCTGGAAATAACTATTATCTTGGATTTAGAATTGTTTTGTTCCAGTGTTCAATGTTATGTTGAGTGGTGTCTTGCTTTTTAAAAAAAATTATGGTAAAAAACATGTAATGTAAACGTTAGAATCTTAGCCATTTTTAAATGTACAGGTCAGTAATGTTAAGTATACAGTAGTATCCCCTTATCCATGAGGGATGTATTCCAAGACCCCCAGTGGATGCCTGAAACCTCACATAGTACCAAGCCCTCTAGACTATGTTTTTTCCTATACATGCATGTTTGAGACGTGACAGCAAAATGAATTTCTTTTTCCTTCTTCACAGTTTCACTGATAGAAGATTTGTCCTTACCAAAGATCTTAGCAACCTCAGCATATGATTTTTTTTCCTTCCTTAGTAAGTCGAGAACTTTCCCCTTTTTACTTAAAGGAAGCACTTTATGGCTTCTCTTTAGCAAACTCGAATTGCCAACCTTACTACTCTTGTGCTTTGGGCCCAATATTAAATAAAATAAGGGTTATTTGATCACAAGCAATGCGATATCGCAACAGTTGATCCGAAAACTGAGTTGGCTACTAAGTGTCTAATGGGTGGGTAGCAAATACGTGGACACACTGGGCGAAGGGATGAGTCATGTCCTGGGCGAGATGGAGTGGGATGGCAAGAGATTTCATCATGCTACTCAGGAGAAGCACAATTCTGAATTTATGAATTGTTTTCTCTGGAATTTTCCATTTATATTTTTGGGCTGTGGTTGACCGTGGGTAACTAAAACAGCAGAAAGCAAAACCGTGGATAAGGGGGGACCACTCTATTCGCAGTTTTGTGAAACAGATCTCCAGAACTTTTTCATCGTGCAAAACTGAAAATCTATACCTATTACTCAGCAACTGCCCTTTTTCCCTTCCCCACAGCTCCTGGTAACCGCCATTCTACTTTCTGTTTCTATGCATTTGATTACTTTAGATACCTGATGTAAGTGGAATCATGCAGTATTTGTTTTTTTGTGACTGGCTTAATCCACTTAGCATGATGTCTTCAAGGATCATCCATGTTGTAGCATGTGACAGGATTTTCCTTCCTTTTTTAAGGCTGAGTAGTATTCCATTGCACGTATATACATTTTGTTTATTGATTTATTGATGGGCATTTGGGCTATTTCCACCTTTTGGCTGTTGTGAGTAGTGCTGCTGTAAACCTGCATGTCCATGCATTTAGAGCAATATCGCTAGGTCATATGGTAATTCAGTGTTCAACTTTCTGAGGAACCACCAAACCATTCACCGCAGTGGCTGCACCATTTCACATTCTCACCAGCAATGTACAAGGGTCCCAGTTTCTCCATGTCCTTGCCAACACTTGTTATTTTCCTTAAAAAAATTTTTTTTCTTTGTAAAATTTTTGGCTGTCCTAGTGGGAGTGAGGTGGTACCTCATTGTGGTTTTGATTTGCATTTTCCAAATGACTAATGTTGAGCATCTTTTCATAGGCTTGTTGGCCATTTGTATATCTTCTTTGGAGAACTGTCTATTCAAGTCCTTTGCCTATTTTTTAGTTGGGTTCTTAGTCTTTCGTTGTTGACTTGTAAAGGTTCTTTATATAGTCTGGATATATGTATGATTTGAAAATATTTTTTCCCATTTGGTAGGCTGTCTCTTTCTTTGGGTTTTAAAACTCTACTCTCAGGCTGGCCCAGTGGCATAGTGGTTAAGTTTGAATGCTCCGCTTTGGTGGCCTGGGGTTCACAGATTCACATCCTGGGTGTGGACCTACACACCACTCATCAAGCCATGCTATGGCGGCATCCTACGTACAAAATAGAGGAAGATGGCCACAGGTGTTAGCTCAGGGCCAATCTTCCTCACCAAAAAAAAAAAAAGAAGAAGAAGAAGAACCTCAAAAAGTAAAATAAAATAAAACTTTACTCTCTGCTATTTTCCTTCCCTCTCTCTTTCAAACAGTAAATTTATTCAGTGGAATAATTTTGAGCACCTGGTATATTGTTAGGTACTGTTTTAGGTACTCGCAGTAAAAATACAAATATTATTTACTCTTTTACACCTTTTGTTTCTTTCACTGTCTTCTGTTTCTTTTAATGCCTTAATATGATCATTTTCTGGAGTTATGTTGCAGTCTCTATGGAGGCTTCCTGTCCCCTTTTTGTCCCAGAAAAAGCCTATTTAACCTTCAGAACCCAATCTGAACATCCGTCCTCTGGGAAGTATCTGTGATTTCAGCAGGCAGAATGAATCACTTCTTCTTTGCTCACATAGCACTTGATATATTTAATACAGTATTCTAGTCTTTACATTGCTTTCTAATTTTTTGTTTATATGTCTAGGATGTGAGCTCCTTAATGTGGAGATCTTACCCTCAGAGCTAACAAATCTCTCCCAAGCTCCTAGGAAAAGTCTGGCACACAGCAGTTATTCAACAAACATTGAATGAATTATCAGGCCCTGGATGTTTTTTTAACTTTTGTTATGGAAAAATTTAAATTTATACAAAAGTAAAGAGAATAGTGAAATGAATCACCTTCGGTTCATCAAATGAATTACGCACCATTTGGCTTTGACGATTATTAACATAAGGCCAATCTTATTTCATCTCAATCCCTTCCACTTCCTCTCCCTACTGGATTATCTTGAAGCAAACCTCAGAAATCATTTCATTCATAAATACTTTTCTAACATTTTTAAGGGAAAGATTTGAATGTTAAAAATATAATATTACTGTACCTGGGGTCAACTAACCAGGGCCCTCAATTAGCCATCCACCAATTTTAAGAGAACAAATCATAAGAAATTGTCTGCAATCTCAGACCTTAAAAGATTCAACTTAGTAGGTTCTGGTCTTAAAACAAAGCCAGCATAATCTCCTGAATTTCTACACTTGAAAAACTCTCAAATGACAAACTCTCAAATGACACTGAGCTTAATGTATTGCAAGATCTAAATTATCAAAGAAATAGCCAAGATAAAATATTTTACTTAGGCAAGAAATACACTTTTTTGTGGTAAAGTTTAAAAAAAAAAACAACACTTTTTTTGAATCTCATTTCACCAGAAAGTAATGCTTCATTATATTTAAATATGAAATGACACAGCTAGAACCCCAAAGTGTTTTCAGTTGCATTGAACAATGAAGTAGTATTCTATGAGTATTGCTAAGAGTATTGAAAATTACTGCCGTTTACTTCTTTGAATCTAATAACAATTTTTTGAGCTCTTTCTGTTTCTTTCATGTCCCTTGGGGGCTCTGTTTGAAACTGATAAAGATCTGTTCTCATGCACTTTGCGGCTACCCTCGGCCAAGCCACTATCATCTCTCACCTGCCTTTTTTGATAGTCTTCTAAGCGGTCTTTCTGCATCAGCTCTTGCCCGCCTCTGTCCCAAAGGTCAGAACAATCCTTTTAAAACATGTCAGATCACATGACTCTTCTGCTCCAAACTCTCCAGTGGCTTCCCATCCCACTGAGACAGGACGCAGTATTCTCCAGGGGAGTGGTATCGCTTACTAGGGTGTGTTTTGGAAATGCGTGGCGAGCCTTTCTGAATGTACCGTGATTGAGTGGCATTTAGCATCTGGGAGCCTGGGCTGCTAGTCCATGCTCCAGATTCCCTCGTTATGAAGAATTGTCTCTCATCCTGCATGGCATTTTTTTTAAATCAATTTTTGAAGTGTAGTTTATATAAAATAAAACGCGCCATTTTAAGTGTGCAGTTTGATGAGCTTTCACAAATGTGTACACCCATGTAACCGCCACAACAATCAAGGTATGAAACATTCTCATCACCTCAAAAAGTCCCCTCATGTGCCTTCTGCATGACTTCCAAATGTCCTTTGGACCTTCTTGAAGGTGAAAAACCTGTTTATAATGATCTGAGCCTGGAACCTAACTCCATTTATACATAAACACAAAATATATTTTTGCACGGTTTTAACGTGCAACTTGATTTTCCAGAAACGCAACTGTCATGTAAATTGAGGGAAGATGATACTCTGTTCAGAATTTTACCAGAGGTTTGCTGTTTCGGAAAATCGTGTCAGAGACGGCGTCAGCATCGCCATTTGTAGCATCTGAGTTTCCAAGGGAACACTCCTCTATCAGTCTGCATTTGTAGCTGTCACATTTACAGTGATTTTACGTGAAGGTGACATATTTCATTGTCTCTTACAGTGTTCGTGTCTGAACACTTATGTATTGACATAGATATTATTTTATTATAAGTAACTTTTACTTATTTCTCATTTATATTACAGGTCCGGCATTATGGTAGTTCTTTTGGAGTTAGGTGTGTGGATAGGTTGTATTATCTGTGAGGTTAATTTCAGGATAGTAAGGGAAGAGTACAAAATATTTGTTATAGAAATGGAGCACTGGGCCTGTCAGGTTAGAGAAGCACTGCATTATACATATTATACATTCAGATCCTACCCCTTTCCTCCCTCGATTACCTCTCTGATCGAATCTACTATTTACTATTCTCCTCTGAGCTCGCTTCCTCCAGCCACACTGGCCACTGGCTGCCCTGCTGTTGCATGAAAGCTCCAGGCACATGCCCGTGTCTGGACTTGTGTCTGCATTTGCTGTTTGTTTCTTATGCTGGAATGCTCTTCCCCCCAGCTATCCACGAGGCTGGTTCCCTGCCTTCCTTCAGCTCTTTGCTTAAAGGCCCCCTCCTCAGTGAGGCTTTCCCTGACCCCCCCCCCCCATTTAAAATTGTGCCTCTTCTCCCCGGCGCTCCTCATGTTTTTTCCATGCTTTGTTTCTCTTCTAGAACGTATTACTCTCTGAACAGACTTTATATTTTACTTATTTATTTTTTTGTTGTCTGTTGGCCTGCCCTCTCCCCTCTCCCCACCGCTACACTAAAATGTAAACTTCATGGGGATGGCTGCAAAATGTGAGTCGGTGCTGGTGAAAAGAATTGTCTGGTTCCCCAGCAAAGTGGCCTGTGTTTCAATATGCTGCATAGTCAGCCCTGGGCTCCCTTCTTATCTTCCAGCCCGGTTCCTTGTACTGGCTTCCCCCATCCCTTAGTCCTGTTTATAAAGACAGCAGCATCCCTGGAGTTTAGAACAGTGCCCAGCACAGACTAGGTACTCAATACATAGTTACTGAATTAATGGATGTCTTTAGAACTCCGTGTTTTTGTGTGGTTTTATCTGAAAGTTTGAAGATTTAAATATTTTTACTTTTATATTAATATGTTTTTCCAGGGAGTAATACAAAGTATATTACCTGGAGAAGTGCCATTTATACTCCCTTATGCTGTAAAAGTTGGTTGATTCATAATTGGCTCGTTAAAGGTCCTATTGTATTCTTTTCCTCATTAAGAGGATTGACGGCTATAACTCAGTGTTATTTATAAGCCATACCCATAGGGCACACTGATGTGTGTTCCTACACATGATATAATTAACGTGAGTCATAAATTACTTATCAATCATTTGCCCCCAGCTGTCAGAGGCAATATATGGTAGCTTTCTTAAGAATAAAACTGGGGAAACATTGTTAATGCAAATATACCCCATTGATTTGAGCCCCTGCTATTTCTGAAATTGAGTTAATTTGCTTGAACTGAGCTAAAATTTTTAACCCTTGCATAATCCCTGAATGAAAACAAAAGCAGTAGTGTGACGATTACAGGAAGATGATCAACCTGTTCAAGAGAACAACCTACTTGTAAGTAATCATTTGAAGTAATTGTTCATGTATTCATTTAGCCAGTATTTATTAAGCAGCTATATGCACGAAGCATGGTTCTGGAAATGTAAGGACAAATAAGGCAGAGTCCCAGCCTTTAAGGAACTTACCACCTAATAGATGGGAATGCAAGCAGGTAGGCAAATAGGCACAATAAAATGTCATGGTCGACGAGATAGCAATCTTACAGGCAACGGAAAAGGGTAGATGTGGGAATGCAATGGTCATATCTACCTGCAGAATTGGGAATGAAGCAGAAAAGTCTTCAAAAAGAAGGTAACACTCGAACTGACTCTCTGGAGTCAAGAATGTGGTTGTGTGGGCTGAATGGTGAGATAAGGATATTCTAGGCATAAAGAGCAGCATGATCCAGAGGTTTGACGCAAGCCACCCGGTTAGCATAACTGTTTGGAGCACAGACTACTCTGTGGGAGTGAAGTGAGATAAAGCTGGAGTGGTGGGCAGGGTCGGGACACGGATGGCCTGGTCCCATGGACTAAAGGAATTTGAACGTCATCCTGTGGGCGCTGGAGGGCCAGTGGATCCTTTAGGTAGGATAGCAACATCAGTTTACGTCACTGGCGTGTCACTGGTTTAGACCAGTGGAGCTAGAGGTGGTTAAACGGTGACAGAAGTCCAGATAACCAGTGATTGAGATCCTGAAGTAAGAAAGCAGCAACTGAGATGAAGAGGACGGAGACACCGGAGAAATGCTGCAATCTGTAGGACTTGCTGGTTGATTGCAGTGGGGTTAGGGGAAAGGAAGGAGTTAGGACAAGAGTCATAAGCTCAGATGCCTCAAGAGCTGCACAGGTGACACAAATGAATGAAAAGAGCCTCAGCATCCAGTGTGGTCCTTACATCCACTTCATGGACCAAGGGCTTATCCGAGTCTAAATGGGACATCTGCTACTCAGCTCTAGCCAGTGGTTCCATGTAAGGAGGGCCTGGCGTTGCCTCCTCTTCCGATTTTTAAATAGAAGCCTAAATCTGTATTTCGATGTGAAATCTCCCAAATCTTAAATGCTGGCTCTGAGTTTTTTTAAAGTTCTGTCTGAACCAAATACAAACAGTGTCAGCAAATAAGCAGACAGCTTGCAACCCCTGTTCTAGGATGATGCCTGTTTTCTGTTTTGAATGATTGGAAGCGTGGCACCATTCACTAGGATAGGAAATAGAGGAGGAGAAGCAGGCTGGGAGGTGATGTGGAGAAGGCTAATGGTGAGATCTGGAATGTGTTAAGTTTGAGTACCTCAATTAACAGGAACAAATGCAGGTCTGGAACATGAGAAAAGTCAGAACAGGAAAATAAAATCCTGGGAGTTGATAGTAAATAGATGGTCGATGAAACTATTGAACTAAGTGAGTTTTGCATATGGAAAACAGTGTGTAATGAGATGAAAAGAGAGCCAAGAACAGGATCTTTAGAGAAAGCTATCATTTAAGAGGCAAGCAGAGAAAGAGCAGCTAGGAAAGCCAAGAAATTGTCACAGAAGTAGGAAAAGAACTAGAGATCAGTTATGTCTTACAAGTCCAGGGAGACGAGTGTGTTTCAAAAGTGTTAGCTTCCTTGAAGAAGTCACATAAGATAGAGTAAAAGAGGAGAAAGCATGGCGTAGTGTGTGTGTGTGTGATTATAGCTGATAAGCAAGATTTAAATTTTGACCCGCTGCTGAGGATGATAGGCCTAACAGGCAGAGTTGCGTTGACCGCATTTGAGAATGCAATGCCAGCTGAGATCCCCTCGCTCCTATTTTGTTTTTAGCAAACCTTAGCCTTTGCTCTGCTCTCCAGTAAAATATTACTGATAAGTTATTCTGGTATTTCAGAGGAAGACTACCTTAGGCAGTCAGCAGGCAGAATTAGCCGACTTCCTATATGGTGAGCTCCTGGTAGAATCATAGATAATCTGAAGTAGCAAGAAGGCCTGGGGTTTGCATAAGGCATTGGGTCTCAACCCTAGTAACATGTTAGAATCATCTGAGGGGCTTTTAAAAATACTAATGCCCTGGCTTTGCTCCAGCACAATTAAAGCAGAAGCTCTGTGGGTGGGTATTTCTTAAAATTTCCCAGTTGTTTCTGTATTTGATTTCCAAGATGGAGAATTACTGACCTGGTGGAACTGGAGTCACCTTGATCTGCTTGGGAAAAATGAGACAAAAGTAGATTTACTCCCGTATTTATAGTAATAATAGCAATTCCTATTATTATTTGTAAATTCAAGTGTATAAGAAATAACACGTTTCTTTACTTCTCTAACAGTTTAAATTCTGCTTTGTGCCTCCAATCCCACCAGGCTGACAGAAAACTTAAGAGCAATCCTTTAGGCCTCCCCTGCGCCCCCAGTTCTGCTAGGTTCTGTGTCTTGTGCATTGCCAAGTTGTCAGGTGTTGGCATCTTGTTCAGGTAATCAGGCAACGCAGCTTGCTGCAGAGACAGTCATTACCCCGCTTGCCATACATGGTGGCCAGCTTCCAAGAGAGCCCCCAGTGATCCTTACCTCATTGCAAGGATACTCATGCAGCCCTAGGAAAGGTCCACATGGGAGGAACTGAGGCTCCCGCCAAGAGCCAGCACCAACTTGCCCGCCATGTGAGTGAGCCCTCTTGGATGTGGATTCTCCGGCCCCATCAAGCCTTCAGTAACTGCAGCTACAGCGGATGTTTTGAGTAGAACCTCATGAGAGACCCTGAACCACAACCACCCAGCTGAGCTACTCCTGAATGCCTTACCCACAGCAACTATGTGAGAGAATAAATGTTTGTTGTCGTGGTAACCCACTACGTTTTGGAGTGGTGATTTGTTCTACAACAGTACATAGCCAGTACAGCATGGCTGGTGTGGATCCAAACACTGTCTTTTGCTCACATGACACTCCAGGAGCACAGGAATTCTGCTGCTCTATGAGGCACTGGGAGTGTGGAAATTACTGTGGGATTGTCTGTGGCCCTGTTTACCCCAACACACCATGTAATTATTCCTTCCCTGGGATTGTACCTTCCTTGTCTCTCTGCTCGGGAAGCAAGGCCTAAGTTCCCTTTTCTCCTAGAAACAGACCTATTCACAGACCTCCCATCCTTCATTCCCAGCCTGGGGGTATTTTGTTTCTGTCTTGGGGAAATCCCTTTCCATCTTTCTTTCTGGCCGTAGTATTTTGTTCTTCAATCTTCTTGCCATCTCCAGGACTTTTAGAGGTAAAAGTCAGAAAACTTGCAGGCTTCTCTGCTTTTTATCATGTTTTAAGCCCTTCCCTGCAATGTTGAACACACAGCTATCTCTTTGAATTTTGGGGTGGGGGAGAAGGGAATCAGAAAATAGAGGGGAAGAAAAATCATGGGTAAATATCTCAAAATACTGTCCTACTTCAATTATCAATATGTGTTGAGTGCTTACCATGATCCAGACACTATAGTGAAGGCTTTAAATATTTTGTCTCACTGAATCCTTACGATAACCTGTGAAGTAAGTGCTATTTTGCTCATTTTACAAACAAGGAATTCAGGTTTAGAGAGATTAAGTAAATTGCTTGAGGTCTGAAAGCTTGTAGGTGGCAAAGCTGGGACTCTTCCAGGAGCCTGTCTGACTAGGAAGCCCAGACTTTCGACCATTACCAGGCAGCTTCTTTCCGTGTGGCTGGGGATGGAAGAAGCTGGATCTAAGGATGCTCTCTTTTGGCTTCATTTGTTCACATAAATGAGTATGCCAATCATAGCTAAGATTTATCTGTTCATTAACAGATTTCTGAGAGTAGCTTCCACTTGGCAACACTTTGTAGGCAGGCAGACCTATTCTGTGCACTTGAAAATTTAAAAACTGCATCTCTAAAATACTGTCTAAATCAGACATGTCGTTTAGTTAGCAGGCCATCCATCCATCCATCCAGCAATTGTTTTCCGAGTGCCTGTGCTGTCGGCAGTGTGTGTGATGCTGGGGATACCAAGATAAATTAAATACTCACGATGAGCTATGCGTGTATTTAGATGGTACAGACGTAAAAAGTAATAATTATAGCAGTGAGATAAGCTCTGAATCTAAATAGCATATGAACTACGTGTTTTGGAATGCAGAAGAGAATTGCTAATCTTAGCTGAGGTTTGTCAGGGAAAAATTCCCAGAGGTAACATTTCAGCCTTCAAGGATGAGTAGGAATTCACCAGTAGGACTTTCTGGACAGAGGAAGTGACATGCGCAAAGGTGCTTGGCAGTTTGGGGGAGCTCCCCATCGTTGAGAAGGATTGAAGAGCAGGATGGATGCTTGTGGGGGACCAGATAATGAAAAGGTTTGTTACACCATGCTAACAAGTTAAAAGGATTAAAACCCTCACCCCACAGGTGGAGTCTTACCCACAGATCTGCTTTGTTAGGCGTAGCTTATTTTTAATTGAATTCGAATGCCTATAAGCAGACACACATCCTCCCGTCTTCTGCCTCCTCGGGCAGCCTCTCCTTATTATATTTGACCTGACTAATCACGTATTTAGGTTTCCTATCTTCCCTTGCAGACATTTGAGTTTACTTCTTCTGCTACAGCAATGGGGAGTCACTGAAGAATATATTAAAGCAGAAATAACATGAATGTGTGTGTTCTTCTAGAAAAGACCGTGGTGGCTTACTGTAGAGGGTGAATGGTGAAGCCACATGGGAAGGGTGACGAGCAGGACAAGATTAAGAGACTTATTGGATGAGGAGGCCGTGGGAGAGGGGAGAGTCATGATTCCCAGGTTCCCACTGGATGAATGGTGGTGCCATTTACCCAAAGCGGAGACAACAGAAGGTTTTACTCTCTATTACATAAAGTTATAAGATTCCTTGGGAAGGATTGTGGAGCGCTTGCTACAGTCTACTTAACGGCTACCGGAAGCAAGGGCAAGTTCACCAGGAGACTTCAGAAGTGACTTAAACGTGCCTATAAACATCATGACGTATTTACGTAGGACGTGTTGGACTGTACTGATGGTACAAATGAGACATAGTGTTTAAAATGGGAACCATTCTGGAAAATCTGGGGCATATGGTTGCTGGATATAAAAATCACTTCGTTGTCTCACCTGGGCTTCCTTTAATGAAAGGTCTTTGTAAATGAAAATACTGTCATTAGAATGTACATGTTTAACCAAACATGTCTCTGGTACCGCTAGTCCCTCTACAGATATTTCCTTATTCTCATCCTCAATGATTAAAACTCCTCCCTACCGTACCTTCCCCAGTGATATGAATGGGAAGCCCGTCAGCTGACAGAGTTTCCTCTTTTTCCCCAGTTCACACTCCCTGGAGGCCTTCATGGGAAATGGAATGTCTCAAAGACAGGCAGCAGGAGAGACGCGGGTGATCTTCAGACTGGACGCTCAGGTGCTGAATGATCTTAAATCCACAAAATTCTGTTTTGCAGTCTAAAATATCTAGCACACTGAAAATGCAAAGTAAATATAAGAAGGAAAGCCATATTGTAGCAATGTCTGCCTGTCACTCCAGACATGTTAGTATATTATAATTTTTAAACTATTGTTAAACCTGATTTTACCCTAGAAATCATTATGTCACAAGCTATCCCAGACCTTTAGAAACACGATTAACCTGCCAAAAATATTGAGTGAGATATACTACATAGAAGGCAAAATGTATAAGACATGATTCCTTCCAGCAGTTTAATACTTCATGAAAAAGATTATAACATAAACTACTATATGGTGTCAAACAGTTTTAATAAGTACACACTTTTACAAATAGTATAACAAATAGTACAAATGATAAGGAAGTAATATATTTTTTTCAATCAAAGGGCCCAAAACAGTATTTGTTAATAAAATGGACTTAGGCTATTTACAGTGAATACACAATAATACTCAGAAATGTTTTAGAGCTAGTCAGTACAATAATATGCTCATGATATTTAGAATAGTGACAATGAAAAATAGTCTTTCTTTTTTTTGAGGAAGGTTAACCCCAGGCTAACATCTGCCACCAGTCTTCCTCTTTTTGCTGAGGAAGATTGGCCCTGAGCTAACATCTGTGCCCATCTTCCTCTATTTTATCTGTGGGACATCTGCCACAGCATGGCTTGATTAGCAGCATGTAGGTCTGCACCCGGGATCCAAACTGGTGAAGCCCAGGCCGCTGAAGTGGAGTATGTGAACTTAACTGCTGTGCCACTGGGCTCGCCCCTGAAAAACAGTCTCATTTTTAAATAAATATTGTATTATTAAATTCTAGATTAAAAAGTAATCAATTCAAGGGGCTGGCCCCGTGGCCGAGTGACTAATTTCTTGCGCTCCGCTGCAGGCGGCCCAGTGTTTCGTTGGTTTGAATCCTGGGCGTGGACATGGCACTGCTCATCGAGTCATGCTGAGGGAGCGTCCCACATGCCGCAACTAGAAGGACCCACAACGAAGAATATGCAACTATGTACCAGGGGCCTTTGGGGAGAAAAAGGAAAAAAAAATAAAATCTTAAAAAAAAAAATTCATTAAAAAAAAGTAATCAATTCATAAGAAAGTCAAATATTATTCACATTAAAGTCTTATAGATTATGGAGAATATATTTTAAAGGCATAAAATAAATCATTGTTTTAGCATTACAGCTTTTATAATAATATATTTTTCCTTCTTCCAAAAGTAATACATGTACAAGCATAAAACTTAGAAAAAAATATACAAAAAATAGTAATGAGTTTTAATATTACAAAGTAAATAGTTTGACTAGTAATGATAAGCTAGGTTATTTGGAGCAATCTTCCTGCTAAACATAACTAAAAAGGCTAGAAAAAATATAAAGAAATGGTTGAAAAGCATTGAAGATATGGGAAAACCGGAATCCAGAGAGGTTAGAGAGCACAGAAACCATTTGCTAAAGATGTCTGCCGATCCCTACGGAATTTCAGCTTTCATTGTGATAGCCTTGCGGGGGCAAGGGCGCAGAAATCAAATCACTTGGCCCACACAGCAAGGAGGTCAGCAGGCAGTATGGACTCACACAGTAAGTTGAAACTCCGGAAGAATACACCTTTGTCGTAAAGGTAAACTAGAAATAAATCAGGGCTCAGAACACCAGCTTGGGAGACTCAAGTCATAGTAGTGCAGCTTATCAACAATACACATGTACAGTGTTCTTCCATTTGTACAAAGATAATTAGTTCTGGCGCCTAAATCAATTCTCTGACATGTCGATCTATCCAATTTAAGAAATTGAGAACAACCTTAAACAAACACATTAAAAAGTGGACTGACCATTAGCTTCCTGTATCAGTTAGAAATAACTTTGGCTAGGAGTAAAAGACCCCAAATAACAATGGCTTAAACAAGGTAGTCTTTTGTTTCTCTCTCACGTGAAGGTCTGGAGCTGAGGTGGTCCAGGGCTGTTGTAGTTTCTATTCCCAAGATCACCTCATGTGCCAGCTGAACTGCTCGAGCCATCACAACCACATTCCAGTTCGTCTACAGGAGGAAAAGAAGAATCAGGGGCAAAGGACACATGCCAGCTCTACCCTTTTAACACCAGCTTTTATAGAAGGTTTCAGTGCCATCCTTTGCTTACCCATGAGGAAGAGAAGGACGGCCCCGGACATGCGAGAGCTGCCCCGGCACTCGCAGCCAGGCCTTGGCGTTCTTCTGTTAAGCACGTGCGATTTCAAACAACACCAGCATCAGGCAAGGCCATGAAAACAAGGCTGCTCCATAATTATGCCTGAACACAAAGATAGGAACGTGGTCCAAACTGCAAAATGACCAGACATGTCCGTATTCTGCCTGATGTGAGTGACTACTGCTTTGTTATCAGTTACGGCTGTAACTGTGTTTCATTCCTCCTGATATTATTTTAAGATACTCCATCATAGACTTGCCCCTGCTTCCTGACAACATCCAATCCAGAGTAAAGCACTGCTTCCTTCAACCCTCCCTAAAATCGCCTATCATGAGCCAAATCCTATAGCAAAGTCTTTCTAACACCCTCTTACTGAAACACCCAGGGCTCCCCACGGTGTGCATTCTTCCTTGTGGCAACAAGCAACAAACCCAGCTCATTCAACTACTGGCTTATTCCTGTGGTCTCTGGATGGAGGGCATGGACCCCCATCATTGGTGATAAATTAGGTATAGGACCACACTCAACTGGGGGGTTGCTAAGAAATGTAGTCTTTTCTTTGGACCATCATGTGCTCAGTGAAAATTGGGGTTTCTCTTGTCATAGAAGGGAGGCAAAATAGACACGGAGACCCGCTAACCATCTCTTCCACAGTCTCCAAACTTAAGAGACTCTAGAGGCTTTTTTTTGGTTTTATTGTATATTTTATTTTATTTATTATTTATTTTTTTTCTGCTTTATCTCCCCAAATTCCCCCCGGTACATAGTTGTATATCTTAGTTGCAGGTCCTTCTAGTTGTGGCATGTTAGGCTTTTTTTTTAAAATGTCACTACCCAAAATAAATGTGTGCTAAGAAGCAAGAAGATGACTTCAGAAAATAAATAAGTAAGCTGTGTAATCGGCATGAGTCAAAGAAGCCAAGCTGTAGGCTCAATGTCTCTTTTGAAAAGAAGGAAAGATGGCTCGGATCAGAAAAAGCATAGACTCCGCAAAGGAGGGCGGGCCAGGTACAAAATTGAAATCAGCTGGACCAAAACCAAATTCAGAGAACATACTGCAGAGTGAGAAGTCCCGTGTAAGCTCCATTCTAGCAGGAGAAAAACAAAGAAACAAGAAATTATGATTGCTGATGATAAGTGCTGGATACTGCTGACTCCAAGGTATATGTAAGCAAAAATGGGGGGGGGGGAGGACAGCCACATGCAAAAGATTGAAAATTGACCATTCTTTTTCACCACACACCGAAATAAACTCAAAATGGATCAAAGACCTAAAGATTAGGCCTGAAACAATAAGTCTTCTAGAAGAAAATATAGGCAGTACACTCTTTGACATCATTTTCAAAAGAATCTTTTCGGACACTATAACTCCTCAGATGAGGGAAACAATAGAAAAAATAAACAAATGGGATTTCATCAGACTAAAGAGCTTCTTCAAGGCAAGGGAAAATAGGATTGAAACAAAAAAACAGCCCACTAATTGGGAAAAAATATTTACAAGCCACTTATCTGACAAAGGGTTAATCTCCATAATATACAAAGAACTCACACAGCTTAACAACAAAAAAACAAACAACCCGATCAAAAAATGGGCAGAGGACATGAACAGACATTTCTCCAAAGAAGATATAAGTATGGCCAATAGACACATGAAAAGATGTTCATCATCGCTAATCATCAGGGAAATGCAAATCAAAACTACACTAAGATATCACCTTACACCCGTTAGATTGGCAAAAACATCCAAAACCAAGAGCGACAAATGTTGGAGAGGTTGTGGAGAAAAAGGAACCCTCATACACTGTTGGTGGGAATGCAAACTAGTGCAGCCACTATGGAAAACAGTATGGAGATTTCTCAAAAAGTTAAAAATAAAAATACCTTATGACCCAGCCATCCCACTACTAGGTATCTATCCTAAGAACCTGAAATCAGAAATCCCAAGAGTCCCTTGCACCCCTATGTTCATTGCAGCATTATTTACAATAGCCAAGACGTGGAACCAACCTAAATGCCCAGAAACTGATGATTGGATAAAGAAGATATGGTATATATACACAATGGAATACTACTCAGCCAGAAAAAAGGACAAAATTGGTCCATTTGCAGCAACATGGATGGACCTCGAGGGTATTATGTTAAGCGAAATAAGCCAGACAGAGAAAGACGAACTCTGTATGACTCCACTCATAGGTGGAAGTTAACATATAGACAAGGAGAACTGATCGGTGGTTACCAGGGAAAAGGGGGAAGTAGTGTACCCACAACATGACTAACAATAATGCACAACTGAAATCTCACAAGGCTGTAATCCGTCATAATCGTAATAAAAAAAAATGGGGGGGATTGGTTCTGTCTGGGAAATAGGAGAAATTTCAGTGCCAACCTCACATAGGAGGTAGTATTTTAGCTGTGTTTGTTTTGAAGAATAAGTGGGAGTCTGCTAACATAATACAAGTGTCAGGGAAACAATAATAAATGAATAGGTTTTCCTGCCTTGGATATAATAAGGTCTTTATTTGTGGGGGGAAAATACATGATGAGGTTTTAAGATTAGTGTGTGGAAGACCATTGGTGCTAGTGTTGTCATGATTTTCCTGTTGAGAAGTTACTTTTAATGTCCTTTGGCCAGCTCTGTGTGTTTCTCTTTGATACAAGTAGGCTTACTAGGTTAAAAAAAAAAAAGCAAAACAAATATTCCTGGGTTCATTGCTTAAACAGAAAAAAGTTGTTGTAATAAACTTAGCTTCATAGATATTTCTTCAAAGATGTTCATTGAAATCTCTTTAAAGAAAGGATCCCGTGGCCTAATGAAGGTGTCTCTCGCCTTCTGATTTCTTGCGGGCCAGGATAAGGCAGGAGTAATGGTGAATTAGGAAGAGAATGTTGTCTCTTGTACGAGGTTGGTCCCACCAAATACAATGTTAGATGATTGATTTCTGTAGCTTTACGAATGATAATAGTAGCTGACATTTTTTGATCCTTTATATACGTTGTTTCACTTGAGCCTCCAAACAACTCTATGAATTAGTTATTATTCATTTTAATTTTACAGATGCCCAAAGTTACACAACATATAAGTGGCAGAGTTGATATTTGAACACAGGCATTTAAATTTTAGTATCCGAACTCTTCACCACAAGTCTGTGATGCCTTCATTTATAATATATAATTAATAATATACCAGTATATTATTTGAAAATAAGTGAAGAGTTGAGTAAATATGGTGTTTGATGGCAATCAAAAGGAAGAAATCAACTGTTTTGAGCGACCACTATATGACAGGCCCTGTATTTGTACTTTACTTGGGTTATCTTGTTTAATTCTTGCGTCGCCTGCCATAAGTAGATACTGCTTTTTATTCCCATTGTATACAGGAAGAAACTAAGGGTCAGAGAGCTTCGATAACTTATACAAGGTAACCTCAGGTCTATCTGACAGTAAAGTTCATGCTCTTAGTCGCATGAAGTGTTGCCAATATAGTCACGGTTGTGTTTCAACACTATGAAAGATGTTTGCTGTTTTTGGTAGAAATGTTCTAAGTTAAGTCAATTTTTAATTTTCTACCTTTTTAATTTTGTTCACAACATATTTTTAGTTGCTGATCAGGTTCATTATATTGCTCACTTAGAGAATGGAGGATAATTTTAGTAATGAAATAAAATATAATAAAAACAATTATATTTGCTTTAAAATTATCACATAGTATGAGATATAGTAAAGCTAAATATAAGTGATTTTTGAATTATATGCTCTTTTGGGTGATTATACTATATTTACTTAGGTGAAACCGTGAAATCAAATGGCTCCCCTCCAGCCTTTCTCTTCTGTGTACATTCTGGAGTCATCACTGTGTTACAGCCACGGTTCCTCTGACTTCAAGTACAGATTCTTTTCTTACAGGCTTGGTACTGAGTCCACTCACGACACACTCAGGATAATACTTGTATGTTTTGCTCACTCTGGCCAGGATGTGTTAAGTGCCTTGTGTTTATTGACTTATTTGATCTTCCCAGGGACCCTACGAGATAGGTACTACTATGATCATCCCCATTTTACAGGTGACATGACTGAGGCACAGAGCAGTCAAGGTCATACAGGTTCTAAGTGGCAGAGCTGGTTATTCAGACCCAGGCAGTCTGGGTCCACCTATGGTGCCCTTAACCACTTTATAAATACATCTTAACAGTGTAACATTCATAGGTCTTTCCAGAAAATTTTTAAACATCTATCCTTAGAATTTCTTGCATTATGTGTATCTCCTTGATTTATGATTAACTCTTTTGTTTTAGGCAAGAAGAGTTCCTCTTTGTTAGAACTGTTAGCTCCCTTGGATTATGCCAGTGGTCATTCCATTTCTACCTGATTTGCAAATAACAAAATGAGTAAAGTAAAATACACTCATTTTAAAATAATTTAGACAATGTAAAATACGTAAAGAGTGAATATTTCTCTTAACTGCCCCTCCAGTTCTGCTCCAATTTGATTTTTCTAGATACTTTCCAATCTATTTCCAAAGACAGGTTTATAAATATATGCGTATATATGTATGTGTATATATCTATACATGTACATGTGTGTATATATGCACATATGTGTATGTATAAATATATGAAACTTGTATAGAGTTTTTAAATTTGTCAATAAGTATAAATCTACATCTTAAAATTTTAAAAATTTAATCAATGTAATACCTGCATGCCATTTTTAAATATATCAGTGGAGTTTTTTAAATAATTACCTCCCAAATCACTCAACATGCTTATCTTATAATGCTGTTTCTTCATTTATCACTTTAAGACTTTGTATTAGTTATCTATTGCTATGTGACAAATTACCCCAAAACTTGATGGCTTAAAAAAGCATTTATTTTCTCAGTTTCTCTGGGTTAGGATTTGAGAGTGGCTTCCCCCCGGTCATTCTGGCTCAGAGTCTCAGGAGGTTGCAGATAAGCTCTCAGCCTGGTCTGCAGTCAGTCACCTGAAGGCTTGACTGGGGCTGGAGGACCCAAGATGGTTCATAAGTTGCTGCATCAGTTACCTCTTCTCCATCTTCTTTAGAAATCTGCTAAAATGTCTTGCCTATTCTTCTGTTGTCTTTATCATTGTGAGTTTATATGGTGTTTTATTCCTTTGCTCTTATTTAAATGAGATTTTAGTGACTTTAGATTTAGAGATTTTAGATTTTAGATTTCAATTCATTGTCTTTAACTGGAAGACTCCCATATGCCATTTAAAGGCTGCACAGTATTTCACAGTATGGATGTACCATAACTTATTTAACCATATTCTTACTGAAAGAGATTTACCTGGGTTTTTTTTTTTCTTTGGTGAACATCCTTATTTATACATCTTTGAGTAAATGTAAAAGTGTTTCTATAGGTTAAATTTCTATAATTTGTTATATTAAAGGATATGTGTTTTTTTTTAATTTTAAAAGATACCATGAAATTGCCTTCCACAAAGCTATACCAATTTATTCTGAAATTCACTTTGATCATAGCTGTTCATGCATAAACATTCAAATGTTCCAGGACTGGGCAAGAATTCCTCCATGTTATATCCTGTTCGTGAAAGAGTGGAAGGAGAAGAACGTATTAGCTGTCTCCAAGCATAGTGGCAATTCCATCTTTAGCCTGTAAACAGGAAGTGAAACCAGGATAAAAACATGACTTCCTCCATTTGCAATGAGAAAAGCATAACAAACACCTCCCCCCACCCCTCCTACGCAAAATCAAGCAACTAAATAAACAGGCTGCCGCCTATAGATAGCCACATTCACAAGTAAAATTAAAGTTGACATTTTAACCAAATGAAAGCCAGCCCCAATTAAAATGCAATCACTGTAGACAAGGACAGACACCACCGGCATCACTTCAATTTGTACCATAACTGCCTGAGTAGTTGTGTGTCAAATAAGTCTTTAAATGGAACAATACATTACATTTACAAAGAAAGCTTCAACTCTTAAATGAACTTGATGGCGAATCAGTCTTTATGTATTTTTTTACATTCTGTAAACATCTGTTTTCTCATATGAATTCTGTATATGATCCTGTAATTAGAATGATCAGAGCCTTTATTTAAAAATTAGCCAATTTGCTTTGAAGAGCATTTTAAGAAGCTGTCGTTTTTCTGTTCTCGCTTGCTGGTAACAGTCATCAGAGGTACCTGTCGTGGCCCATTTAGGAGCCCTCCTCAGAATGCCTGGCACAGTCAAGGGCTTTGGAAAAATTCGCTTTCTGACAAAGATGAGGATTTTTCTCTTAGTTTCTGCAGCACTGTCCTTGTCCCTGTGTCTGTGAGCTTTTCGTGTCTCTCAGCAGGATCTTCCTCTCTCTGATGGTGAACTGACTTGTCGTAGGCTCTCTGCAGGTAAAAGTGAAAATGTCTCCTAATGCCATGGTTTTTATAATTTCACGGGATTATAAATTCTTAGAAGGTAGGGCATCTTCTGCTTTGTTCCATGATTCCTCATCATCAGCTAATTTTCTCTGAAATTTCCCAGAAATAGGAATTCAGTAAGTCACAACGGAGCTGGCCCTTATTCAGAATTTGAGTGCCCTGTGAAGATGAGTTGGTTTCACAAGGTGATGACTTCAGGAGCTTGCCCACCTCGCACGGGGACTGTGGGTCAGTCGCAGCTCTATCCGCCTTCATGCGGCTCCACGTCTCTTTGCAGTTAGGACCTAGGCTGGAGGAGCATTCCCTTTCCGGGACACTCCTTTTTCACAGCAGAAAAAAGATGTCTGGTGGAAACTCACGATGTCTTTTAAAGCTTCTGCTCAGACTTACTGTGTGGCATATTGGCTGACCTTCCATTGGCCAAACCTGATATCCTTGGGTGGGATGCTTCTCACCCATGTTCTTGGGGATGTAGCTGCAGTCTGCTGTAGCAGGTGACTGCGTTTTTTATGGCGGGTGTGATGAGGAGATGAGAAGAAAGGGGAGCACCACAATGGAGGTCTTATTCTTCTGATAGGATAGGAAGGGTGCTTAAAAATAGTTAGATATCTGTGCAGAAGAGTAAAGGGTTTGCATGTACTGACATAATGAAAGAAAGAGCCAGGTTACAGCGGAGGGAGTCTGCTGTGAAATCTCGTGCTAGGCTGCTAATGGGCAACGGGTTTCTCTGGGGGTGATAAAAATGTTCTAAAATTAGATAGTGCACAACTTGCACAAGTCTGTGGAAATACTAAAGGCCACTAAAGGGTACACTTTAAAAGGTTGCACTTTATGGTGTGTGAATTATGTTTCAATAAAACTGTGATAAAAAACAATGGCATGCTAGAACTGTAAACTGATGCCTTCTGTAATTTGAGAAACTACGTTTTTCTTGGGTCATGTCAAAATATATATTCAGAGAGGTGCTAGGTGAATTTTTAAAACTCAGTTTTGCCGCCTTTTAAATATATTTAGTAGTACCTATGAAGTTGTTAAGGTTTTTATTGTGGAAAATTTCAAATGTGTATAATAATAGAAGTGTCATAAAATCCACATACCCTTCACCCAGCTTCAGCAGTGATCAATTGACTAATTTTGTTTTCTACTATGCCTCAAATTATTTGGAGTCCTAAGTATCATATTTTATCTGTAAATATTTAGTACATATATCTAAAAGGTAATGACTCCACCGTTTAAGCATAATCACAAAATCATCATTACAGATCCAAAAAACAACAGTAACTTTTTAGTATCATCAAATATCTAGTCAGTCCTATAAACAATATTTTTGTGAAGTCTTTTTTTTTTTTTGCTTGAAAGGCAATCTGGTACTGTGAATTATTATAAAAGAATTACAGTATTTAGAGCAAGAAAATAACATTCTTAAAAAATACATCTAAACTATTTCTCATAAAATGCTAGGTATTTGAAAGGGAACTTCTTTTTGCGGCCGTAATGGTGTATTTATACCCTGATATTTAAATACACGTGTGTATCTGTGTATGTGACTGTATGTGCGTGTGTCTGCAGGTGGTTACCTTTGAGAAAAAGGATTGGACGTGAGGAGGCAAATTTTTAACTTATTCTCTGTACTATTTGAATTTCCTAACTGTAGCTATTGTACTTTCTTTAAAAATTAATATCAAAATGAGTTCTCTAGGTATTCCGAATTGCTGCGCTCCTCTTTTTGTTTTCCTCTATTAGGATATAGTAAGTGTTACTTTTTAAGTAAAGCAGGGAAAGGCTGAGGTGAAGACAGGTGTAAGTATACGATGTAGCCAAGAGTGCACATAGACTGCTGAGCTTACATCGTTGCTGAGATTGGGCTGCAAATTTATCTTTAGACTTTCTAGCAGTCCGTAAGAAGACAATAAGCTGGTGAGATACACAAGATACCATATTTATGAGAAGAAAGCAGTTGCTTTTGACAATTTCTCCAGGTGCTTAGGACAAGCATAACTAGTCCTCTCGGTAAAGCCAGAAGAAAATCTCTTCAAAGGGTCCTCACGGAAGATTCTGCCTTGTAAAGAGCATGCAATCCACACTCTTAGTATAGCTGAAAACAGAGTTTCTGAGGCTATTTTATAGCATCCCTAAATATAGGCTGATGACAGCCACCAAAGGAAAATCAGTAAAAGTGATACCAACACTAGAATGGGGGTAGCGTGGTATGATCACGGCCGGCATTCAGTTCCCTGAAGCTCTCACTGATTTTAGAATCTTTGCAGCGTTGCAAATGCACATGTGTGTGGGCTGTGACCACTTGGAGAGCCCTGCCCTCCCTGGAGAGAGCAGCCGCCATTTCTCAGCTCCAGCAGACGTTGCCCTGTGGGGACCCTGGTACAGTGTTCGCAGACCTTCTGTGTTTGACATCTCACAGTTTTTCAGTGTTGGTTCAAATTTTAAAAAATACAGTGTGAGCCAAACAAAGTATTTCTGTGGGCTAAATCAGTCTTAGTTGGTGTCTGCTTATCCAGAGGAATGGATTGATTTCACATCCTTCAGATAATCTCCCAGGAACACGCTTCTCTCATCACATGTACTTGCTCTAGTTGTTTCCTAGGTCGGAGGTATGACTGACTTCCTCTTGCAAGAATAGAGTTGCTTAAATGACGTGGGTTCCTGAATAGAAGGCCAAAAAGGAAGAGAAGGTAATTTATTCCTTCTCCGTTTTCATGAAATCGTCAAATAATGAGCAGAATATTAATTTTAGAGCTGGCCTTCTTCCATGGTACACTTGGAACAAACCCAGCAGAGGCCCGGCTTCTTGCACAGAGGCCAAAAATGACCTGATGGCAGCGCCCGGAGAGCGCTTCCTCCACATTTTTGTTCTCGATTTTATGCTTCCCACCACTGATGTTAATGCTTGACATTCTCTTACTCCTATGTAGCCAGTTCAAAGTTCATAGATGATGGCCACTGGCAGAAGGTTTGACCCTTAATTTTAGTAGAACTGAAGAGTACTGTTGAAATGTCTCCATATGGATGCATGGGTGTCCTGGTTCTCACACAGTGGCTTCCACAGCTAAGCCCTTCTGAGTGCATATCACTGATGCTAAATGGAGGAGAATGCTCTAATCAGTGATCTTCATTAGGGTCTTCTCAAGGACAGGTATAAAATTTACATAGCTCCTTCGTATTTCAAGATAACCGTGAATATCCAGCTAATCAGAGTCGACGGGGATTGAAACTTCAGAGACCACACCCAGAAATATGTCAGATGCCTTTCTTCTTGGATTATAAATCCAGGGAACGGTTGAGTTTTTTTTTTAACTTAGGTATAAAGCCATAGGGTTTATAGTATTAATTAAAGGAAGTTTGCAGGAGATTTGGGGTACGTGGCTTTGCATTAATCGTGTACATATTTCTGTTGGGAGCTGTTTGACATATTTGAAGGTAAAAACCATATGCTAATACAGTATGTCAGTAGATTACATCTGAACAGACACACATCCCTAGCATTTGCCTCTTGTGATAGAGTATTGTTTATCAAGAGTCAAATTTAAGCTTTAACCTTACATACCCAGATAATGTTAGCTTTAATTACAGTAATTGCTAAATTAAGGGAAAAAATTTGATTGTTTCACTGTATAATAACTTCTAAAAAGATTGAGATAGGTTATAATGAAGTACAGAGGCATTTTTAAAAAAAAAAACAAGAGGAAAAGAACAAAAGCCAGTTAATAAACAGGGTGGTGGGAGTGGAAGGTGTAGGTGTAAGATGGTGAATAATTATCTAAAAACTTAAGAATGACCAGATATTAAAATTGAGTAGAAAACTTACCTCTAGACTTTTTGGTAAAAAAGGAGATATGTTACGTAGTTCTTACTAATCACTAAAGTGAAACAGACTGATTGATTGAAAGAAACAAATACTGCTCAGCATTGAAGTCCAAGAAAAATTTACCACACAGATCTGGTTATGAAAGACATTGAACAAACAAAAGTGTCATCAAATTTCGTGAAAGATGCCAAAATATTCCTCCCACTGTCATTTCAACATAGGCTTTTGGCAGACGTCCAAGAACATAATGTTAAATAGATTTCTATGAAAGCTGAAGAAATGTAGATTAATTTTATAATTTCAGGGTGATGGCACCATGAGCAAGGTTGGACTCAATAATTGCTATGCCTCAGAGTGTCCACTTAGTAAAGAGTGAAATAAAGATTGAAGAACAATACATTTTAAGACTCACAAACCTTCTGAGATCTTTTGTTTTTATTAATTCAGCAGATATTTATTGATATCATGACATATATGCCTGTTCTGTACGTACCCCAGAATTTTCATGAATATCTCATCTTTAGATGGCCTTTACGTATTTATGTATGATGTGTATATTAACTTGGTTCTAAGGAAAAATTACACTGTCACTTCACTCTTTGAGATGTATACACATTGAATTCCATATTCAACTACTGTTGTCATGAGATCTATAGATAGTTAATTTTCGCCTATAGTAAGGTGAGGATATGCAGTTAAAAAAAAAAAACTTCAAGAAAAATATTCCATGAGTCCAGTTTGGGCACAACATTTTGAATTGTTAATAATACAGTTAAAATAATAATGGGCAAGGGATTTAAAATATCCAGAAAGACTTCCAGACCCTCATAAACTTTCATCTGGCTATTTGATGTCTCCATTTGTATTTCTGATAAAAACCAGCGTTTCTGGTCAAGTTCATCAGCAGTTACATGTTTTGAGCCTTGGCTCTGGGAACGCAGACAGCTAATATACGTGCCAGATGATTCTGATCAGAACAGGTGATAAAAGATGAAGGATAAAATGTTGTAATACAAAGCCTGTGTCAAACTCCAAAGCATAAACCGAACAATTTTCTCAACTTCTGTCCTTCGTTTCCACGGGAAATTGTGTGTGACCTTAGTTTGAAATGGGTGAGGAGCTCTCGGAAGGCCGCAGGAAGATGGGACCAGCTTTACTGAGGCTCTCCTATGCGACCTTGTGAGACATTATGTCAGGCATTTTTACGGGTATTGTATGTTCTTCAGCCCTGTCCATGGTATTTCCTACATGAGGCAACAGACTTGGGTTAAGTATCTTGACCGACAAAATGCACCAAGAGAAGGTTGTAACAAGAGCAATCACATGAGGAAGCCGGTTCCAGAGGGCCAGGTGACCTGCCTACAGCCCAACGCCAAGGAGGAGGCCGAGCCGGGATCCGACCCCACACTGCACACGCAGCTGTCAGCCTGGAGAGACCACAGAAATGTATCCTTTTAGACTTGAAAGACACCTCACAGATCATCTGGTTAATCCAGTGTCTTCCAGCACACCAATTTCACATAGGAGCAAACAGAGGTACAATAATACTTAATATAATAATATAATAATAATAGTTCTGAAAACCTGAACTGTGAAGTTCTCCAGATGGTCTGTTTCATAGATCTCTTGCACAATAAAAATTTTTTTGTAATATGATTAGTGTCTGTTTTTGCTTTGACAGAAGTGGATACTTTGCTCACGGCATTTAACTTTTGAAAAGACAACAATTCCTTTGCCTCTCTTTCAAAGCAAAGCTTGTCCTTCCTCACCGTCCCCAGTCAGGTCCAGTCCAGGGTGTGTGGTCCACAGAGCTTCTTTCCGTTAGAGAACTTCTCCCCGTGATAGAACCTACTTCTTTCAGGATGGAGACTCCACCAACTCTGTCTCGTTCCAGTCTCTACTCATCCTTATGATCGGGAGTCCATCTTTGCGTCTACCATGGATGACTTCTACTGCCTCTCCTCTGGCTCTTCCTGCGGTGCTGACTGGGACAAGCTGGAGAGAACCTCCCTCATGGGGGGAGCCTTCCCAAACCCTCAGGCAGATAATGCTCAGCGGAGTGGTTACAGCGGGGAGGTACAGGACAAATTGTAATGCTCCCACAGCTAAGTGACGGTGATCTTACTGCGATGTCCAACTCAAGCTGGCCGCCCCATCAAATCTCAGTACCCCCAAACTATTCTATCCCCCTTCTCCCCTTCCCCCATCAAAACAGCTACTTGTTAGATGTTAAGGATAGAGCAAAGTGATATCTGATGAAATATTTTTCATTTAGGTATGAATGATTGAAAAGACTTTTCTCCGGGAGGTGTTTACTTTCGAAGTAAACACCTATTGATTAAGGAATAGAATGCTTATTAGTGAAAGACATTGAGAGTTGGAGCTAATGTAACTTCCTTTCAGGCCTGTGTAAAGTTTAGAAATAATAATAATGATAAAGTGCTTAGCAAGTTGTCTCCATAAAGCAAATGGTATCTATTATTATTAGATCCTATAGTCCAAATAGTCTTTGATTCTATAAATAATATTTCCATGGCCTTATCTGAAAAGTTTTCTGCTTTAATATAGTCCGTATTAAGAGTTATGAAGTACAGAGTAGACTAATACGCTCAGTTTCTTAAATTTGTCCGTTTAGGTCTGATCGTATAGCCTTTAAAGCTTTTGGTTGTTTTTCCCTGGAATCTGTAATTTGTAGTATATCAATAAACATTTTTTTCAATATTTCCATAAAATGCATACATTTTTAAATGTGAATAGCCAAAATAGAAACATTACTGTAATCAGGACCTAACCAATGCTGAAAACAAAGGCAAGTTAACCTCATGGTTAGTAAATTTTGTAACATTGTTCATATAGAACAACATTAGACATATTTTTAAATGTGCTCCTTTCCTGACTCATATCTAGCATGGGAATCACTCTAATTCTGCATTCTTTTCTGTTCTTTGCTCGTACAAAGCCCATCCTGTACCATCTTGTGCTTGAACAGATTGTTTTTCTTCCCTAAAGTGATTACACTCCTGGTACCCTGCACAGCATCTTCTGTTCTTAGCCATCCCTTTCCCTATCTTGTTAGAAATTTTAGTTTTAATGCAATTTCCCTAGGTTGTGGCCCCCCCATCCAATTTGGCATTACTCTTAATTATTATCATTCAAATTATTGATGAAAGTGCTAAATGGCATAGGGTTCAGGATTGATCCTTTAAGATGGTCTTCACTGCCCAAGTCCTGATCAGCTGTGACAACATGATGGAAAGAAGGAAAAGTTGAAAAGGTGGAGAAATATATTTGGGAGGGGAAAGAGGCCAGAATGAGAGAGAGAGATCCAGAGATCTAAATATCCAGGAAGAAAGATATAGATGAATAATAAGGCTAAATGGGAGAATATGGAAAAGGGAAAAAAAAAAAGTCTGTGATAAAGAGGGAGACATATGGTAAATTAAAAAGTTCAGAAAGTAAATAAAAGTTCAATCTGTACACCAAGTCTTGCTTAAAGCTGGCACACTAGATGTCCTTTATTTCCAGTGCCTATTTTAAAATAGCCTCTTAAGATAATTTTTAAAATTTACCATTAGCATTTTAAAAAATTCTCTTCAAAAGTTATCTTTTTTTTTTTGCTGAGGAAGATTCACCCTGAGCTAACATCAGTGCCAATCTTCCACCGTTTTTTAGTATGTGGGCTGCCAGTGCAGCATGGCCGCTAACAGAGCTGTGTAGGTCCACACCCGGGAACCAAACCTGGACAACTGAACCAGAGTGCACAGAACTTAACCTCTTGGCCACTGGGGCTGGCCCTTAATCTGCTTTTTATCTGGAGAAAAATTAATAACATTTATATTTGGTTTTGGCTAACGTATAGAAACTGAGACTTTTCGTTTGAAAGAATTGCAGTATGATAAGCTAGAACAAGCAGGCATTTGAGATCCAGTAGATTAAAATTCAAATCTTGTCTTTTCCGATTACCACCTGTTAACCTCAAGGGAATCACTGAATCCTCTTGCCTCAGTTAGTCCTCCTGTGCAAAATGGAGCTGAAATTAAAATCTTTCAGGCAGTAATAAAGTTTAGAAATAATATACATAAAGTATTTTACAGGTAGTATGCGTGAAAAAATCAAAGCTATTTTTAATCAGATCTTGTAGTTCCATTAGTCTTTGTCTAATAAGTGATATTTCTTGCCCGGATCCCTGGCATTTCATTTAATAACAGGGCCTGTGTTTTTTCTTATTTTTGTGTGCTTGGTATTTTGTCATGAAATATGAAGTTTTAATATTCAGAAAACAACCCACACAAAATAACTCTAAAATTTCATCTAATTATTTGCTCCTTGTAACCAGTAATTTATCTTGTTTTGCTAATGGGCACCACCTTAACCAAATAATTAAATTTATATCACTAATGAGAAAAACTCATCACGTGCCCCCTAATGTGATGCACTGAGGACACAACATCATTTATTAAGCGTTTTTGCCAAAAATACATACTTTGATTTAATAAAGAGGAAACTTCAAAGAAATCCAAATTCTAGGATGTTCTATAAAAACAAATGGACTGTATTCTTTAAAAATATCAATGTCGTGAAAGATAGAAGAAGGCTGGGAAACTTTCCAGATTAAAGGAGATTAGAAGACGTGATGTCTAAATTCAATGAGTGACCCAGAATTGGATCTTGGATTAGGGGAATATTTGCCATAAAGATCATTATTGGGAATTTGGTGAAATTTGAATATGGACAATATATGAGATAATAATGTAATATTGTATTAATGGTAAAAGTCCTGATTATGTTAAGAGAATATCTATAAATATAAATACATATATATACACACAGATAGAGAAAGATAAAGCAAGAGCTAAAGCAGATGTGACAAACCTTTAAGAACTGGTGAATTTGGGCAAAGAGTATCCTGTTTCCTATTCTTGGAATTCTTTTGTAAGTTTGAAATTATTTAAAAATGAAAAGTTCAAAAGGAACTTATCTTGTTTTACAGAAAGCAATTGATTTCTTGATGCAACTAGTTGACTTTTTAAGTAGAATTTATTTAGAAAAGGCTTCTAAGCCCAAATCAGCCGTAAGTCTGCCCGTAGCATCCTATTTAGATTAATGTATCATAATTGATGCTTTATTCTCATGAATGTGCTTAAAAGAAGTAATGAGGGAGATGAATTCTCTCGCGTCCTTTTAATGGGTGGTTCTTCCAGTCAAGTACAATGTCATGGATAAATCTGCATGGAACAGTTTACATTATTAAAGTGAATTGAATTGATGATTAACTAGAAGGCAGCAGTTACAACAAAAAGTTTTGAACTTCCATATGGAAAAGTTGGACCCAGCAAATAACATCAAATCTTCTTTGGGAAAAATAAACCTCAGTTTAACACGTTGATCTTCAGGGGACACTATTAATATATATTTTTTGAAAAATCATTTAAAATATTTTAGATTTGTTTTCCCTAAGAATTTAAGGAAGTGTGTTTCATATAACTTTCTCTGAAATCTGGAACAAGATTAAGTCTTACATTTTGGTATGTGATATTTTGAAATATAAAAGGAGACTTGAATGTTTCACTTTTCCCCTCTTTATTAGGAATGTGAAATTCTTTGCGTGTAACAATCAAAATACGCTGTTTTTAAACGACATAAAAATGGTACTGTTATTTGGATTTGCGTCATTTCTATATTCTCAACTTTGTATGCGTGCATTCATTTTAGGCTATAATTTTGGATTCTTTTTTCTTTTTTAAAAAGAACAATAAATTTCCTTTATAAAACTAGCAAAAAGCAAGTGCGCATTTATTTAGTATATTCTCTAGTTGAGAAGGGCCACAGGCTCCAAGAGGCCCCATGTCGTGAGGTCGGTGAACTTATCCCTATTTTGTGGAGGCTGAAGTGCTTTTGTAAGGCCCTGGGTGGTCTGGCCGGATTTCCGGGTTGAGTTAGAATAATCCTTTATATCACAGAACGCCTTGCCCAGATTGTGCAATGTAGCCATCAAAACCAAGCAAACCTGTTGCTCCACTCCTTCTATTCTGTTTCTTCTGTATCCAAATCAGGTTATTTCCATACAAACATGGTCAATAGAATATTTACCACCTGACAAGAAGGTGAATTAGAAAAAAAAATTAGTTTGAAAATATACTGTGAGCCAGCTGGGCTTGGAAGGCACTCTGGAAAACAGGCTTTGCTGTCTGGATGAAGGTCAGGTTCAACCAGAGCAGGTGACATCAGATGCAATTGTTCTTTACAGGTGGGTCTCCCTTTGTCCTTTCTACCCACATGCGCTACCCACAAAATCCTTTATTTCTCATCCTACGACTATGCCACAGGTGTGGTAGGTGTGGCACTGCCATGGGCATAATTCTGGAATAGATGCTTCTGCTTCCCACCGTGGCCCAAGACCAGGTCATGGGCGTAGGAGAGGATGGGGTTGTTCTTGCTCTGGGGCAGAAGGTGGGAGAGAAAGCAAGAGGAGTATATGAATCGTCCTGACAAGAGAGCATATGAAGTACTAGTTTCAACCGTTCCCAATTTCTTTAGTTTTTCCACAATGACCTTAAGAGTCAGTCATCTATTCCCTTTGAAGTAGATGATTCATTATTTTATCCTTTGTGTTCTACCTTGCGGATTTATTTTTAGAAAAATGTGGGTCGACTGAGTTTGAACTCAGTTTTAACTGGTACCTAACTTGTTGACTCAAGTCAAAGAAAAATAAAACAATTATGATCCCAAAAAATAAATTTGGAAATTTTATTTTTAAAGGAGAGGAAAAGAGATTGCTAACATTTCTTTGGGCGGTTCTGTGCTGTAACTTTCCTTTGCCAACAGCTGAAACTTCCAGGGTTTCTGTTACAAAGGGTGTTCTTGCGTAAGGTTTTTCTTCTTTGCTTTATTCTATGATGTTTTGAGCCCACAACTACTTTGCTGCATTATGAGGACATTTCTAAATGTCTCAACTATGTAAAGATACACACATTATTAATTGTTTATGAAATGAATGATTACTGAGGGCCTACTGTGGGCCAGTGATAGTCTGTGTGCCAAAGACACAAAAATGAAGCTCCCAGTCTAATTGGGGAAATATGTACATATCTGAATAATTATGAAGTAGTCACAGAGATGTTAAAAGAGATACCTACAAAGTATAGCTAGGACCAGACAATGGAACAACTAATGTGCCAGAGAGAGTCAAGGAATGTGGTAATATTTGATCAAGGTCTTAAAGGATGACTAGAGATTCACCCAGTGGGTCCGCCCAGTGGGAGTAGGCATTCCAATCACAGGGAACATTGTTTGCAAAAGCACAGAGGCCTGAAATGCAAGATAAATCCTGAAAGTGGCCTGGAATCACAGGAATTTAGGGTGCAAAGATTAAGCCTAACTTCCTTTCCCCAGTTAGCTGGTGTCTCAGCTGCCTCTCAACATGCTGCTCGTAGTTTCGCTCCTGCTTCAGATCCTAATACAACAGACCTCTTCTTCTCACCCAGCATCTCTGGTCATTGAGTAAGTAATTTCTCAGGGAGTTTATGAGCATCAGACTCCTTTCATGAAAGGGACACACCTTGTACCTCTCTGTGTATATTACTCTCTAACAAAACCAGTCCTGCCCTGGCTGATTATTCCCCATTTGTTTGCATTTCGTCCCAAAGACTTTGCCTGTTTTTCAAGTCAAGTTTATCTTTGAAGAGTGAAGACTTGTCATCATTGGGATAATTAAGGAATATATAGCAAATCCTGAAAATAATCCTGGGAAGTATTCCAAAAATGTTTTGAGAAATGCTAGCATCACTTATTGCCTCTTAAGATGATGTTTTGAAGATTGTACATCCTTTGGATGTTCGAATTCTAGTGTACTTTAAGATAGTCACATATTGTTAATTTTTAGGTATGATGATATTGTAGTTATGTTTTTAAAAAGTCATTGTTTGGAGGGGCTGGCCCCGTGGCCGAGTGGTTAAGTTCGCGCGCTCCGCTGCAGGCGTCCCAGTGTTTCGTTGGTTCGAATCCTGGGCGCGGACATGGCACTGCTCGTCAGACCACGCTGAGGCGGCGTCCCACATACCACAACTAGAAGAACCCACAACGAGAAATATACAACTATGTACTGGGGGGCTTTGGGGAGAAAAAGGAAAAAATAAAATCTTTAAAAAAAAAAATAAAAAAAAAAAAAAAAAAAGTCATTGTTTGGAGATACGTCCATAGATGTATAAAGTGAAATGGTGTGGGATTTGCTTTAAAATAATCCAGTGGTGAGAGGAGAGGGCAGTGTGGAGAGTATAGAAGAAATAATATTAGTGGATGCACATATGAGGTTCATTGTGCTAGTCTGTTGTTCGTATATGTTTGAAACTTTCAATAATAAAAATTAAAAAAAAAAAGCGTAACTTTACGTTATAGTCACACTTCATCTTGCGCTTGTAGATGAGAAAGGAGTAACCCTTATCACAAATATAAGGATGCGTGGTACACTTTAACGTCATCAGTTTATCGCCCCCTCCATAGGTTGAGAGAATCTGGATTCTTTATAAGGACCTCTAATACCTTTTTCTATAAAGAATTTTAATACATATTCGTATGTAGATAATCTTTTAGGAATTCTAAAGATAATTAAGTAGGTAACTAAACATATACTGCAAATCTAACAAATATATACTAAAAATATTACCTTTCACCCCAAAGAGTGCATCACTGCTTATTTTAGCTTGTCACTGTTTTTTATTTTATAGCACAACTGTGCTATGAGCCCTAATGAGCAAATATTATCAAACATAAACGTAGAGGTATTTTCGTCTCTGTTACAATATATCAGGTTATGTTGATTTCTCCTCTTTATAGTGTCCTCCTCCACCTGTTTAAAACATTTTCTTAAGAACTCCAGGCATTCTTGGACAATGAAGATCTTGTTAAAATCAAGCCTCTCTTTAATTCAAATTGTTTAGCCTGTGAAGTAGCTTATAGGGTGGGAAGTCTTCAGCCCCTCTCCAGCGTGTAAGATGCTTCGTTCCAGGAATGGTAAGGTGACTTGGTGGGTCCTCTTCTTCTCTGGGAGAGCCCACAGACTCCAGAGCACGGGGCGAGCTCACTGGGCTGAGCTCACCTTCGGACCTCGGAGAGCCGTTGGAGATGAGCGGTGAGCACAGGCAAGGCTGTGCTCTTCCTGTTCAAGTCGATCCTGAGCTCATGGTGCATGCCTTTGATAGAGGTTCTCCTTGCTCCAGATTCAGCTTAATTAACGCACCCCTCATTTTTAACTTTCCATTTTATAAATCACCTCTACAAATTTCAACTTATACATCTACCAGGACATTTTCCCTTTACGTGGATGTTCCCCAAAATGTGACCCAGGGATCGCTTGTGCCCAAATCTATTGGATGCTGCCCCCACCACGGACGTTCTGGACTAGACTCTCTGAAGGTGAGGCCCGGGAGTGGGGCTCCAGTGCACGTCGACGACTGGCAACTCAGCTTTGGAGGATGTTTGCATTTGGCGATGGAAGAGCAGGACCAGGAACAAGAAACTGCCACTTCAGTCCTGCCCACCGGCTCCTTGAGAAGTGTATTTCCTGGAGTAGTAAAATGCACTGTTGATTTAACAACAGCCTCTTATGCAAAAAGAAACCCTACGTTTTTGGTAAAATTTTAGAAATGTTAAGTGCGAAAATATCCATCAGTTCTAGAAACGATGACGTTACACATACGTTTACCAGGTGTCAAGTCATTTAAGGCAACAGTAAGCTCTTTTAAAATGCAGTTCTAAATAGTCATTCTCGTCCTTTAAAAGTTGTTTTCAGACTGTGAGTACTGAATACCAACGAGGAGATGCTTCTTGGGCAAGCTGTGCTGTTTGAAGGTAGCAGTCTTCAAACCATACCTCCACCTCCACTACGGTAAAGCAAGACTTTGCAAGAGATAGGAAGGACAAGGAGAGTCTCAAGGGAATCAAGATTCTGGATATTCACTTTCCCTTTGCGCTCCTTACAAATGATCTGAAAAGCTAACTTTTGGAGAGAGGACCAAAGATGGTGACATAGGACGCTCCGGAGCTCCCCTCCTCCCATAAGCACAGTGAAAGTACAGCTACACATGGAGCAATTCCCACTGAAAGAGAGCCAGAAACCAGCCAAATGACGCCTGCACATCAAACGAATAAGAAAATATCCATGTCGAAACAGGTAGGAAAAGCTGAGACACAGTCCACCACAAACCTCCCCCCCACCGGCACAGCACCTTACAAGAAGGAGGGAACCCCCAACGCCCAAGTTTCCCTGAGGAGAAGAGGGTTTGGACCCCACATTTACTGCCCCAACTTTTAAGACTCCTGCTCAACAGGCCCCCAAAACACCCAGCTTTGAAAGCCAGCAGAGACTGTGTCCACAAGACCCACAAGACCATAACAAACAAAGATGGCTTGTTAATAAAGGATGTTGGGAAAACTGGACAGCCACATGCAAAGGAATGAAACTGGACTGCTAACCTACACCGTGCACAAAAATCAACTCAAAGTAGATTAGAGACCTGAGTGTAAGACCTGAAACTGTAAAACTCTCAGAAGAAAACGTAGTGGGGTAAACTCTTTGATATTGGTCTTAGCAATGATTTTTTTGGATTTGACAACAAAAGCAAAGGCAACAAAAGCAAAAAGAAGCAAGTGAGACTACATAAAATGAAAAGCTTCCGCACAGCAAAGGAAACCATCAACAAAATGGAAAGGCAGCCTATGGAAGGGGAGAAAATATTTGCAAACCACATATCCAACAAGAGGTTGATATGAAAAATATACAAGGAACTCATACAACTCAATGGCAAAAAAAAGGGAACCAATGCAATTAAAAAATAGGCAAAGGATCTGAGTAGACATTTTTCCAAGGAAGGCATACAAATGGCCAACAGATACATGAAAAGATGCTCAACATCACTAATCACCAGGGAAATGCAAATCAAAACCACAGTGAGCCATTACCTCACACCTGTTAGAATTGCTGTTCTCTCAAAGATAAGAGATAACAAGTGTTGGCAAGGAAGTGGAGAAAAGGGAACCCTTGTACAACGCTGGTGGAAATGTAAATTTGTGCAGCCACTATGGAAAACCAGATGGAGGTTCCTCAAAAAATGAAAAACAGAACTACTATATGATCCAGCAATTCCACTTCTGACTATATATCCAAAGGAAATGAAATCATTATCGTGAAGCGTTATCTGTAATCCCACCTTCATTGCAGCATTATTCACAATAGCCAAAGTGTGCAAACAACGTAAGTGTCCATGGTCGGGTGAATGGATCAAGAAAATGTGGTATATGTATATATACAGTGGCATATCATTCAGCCTTGAAAAGGAAATCCTGTCATTTGCAACAATATGGATGAATGTGGAATGCACTATGCTAAGTGACATAAGCCTAACAGAGAAAGACAAATACTGTATGGTATCACTTATATGTGGAATCTAAAAAAAAGTAAAATTTATAGAAACAGAGACTAGAAAAGTGGTTCCCAGTGCCTGGGGGGTGAGGGAAATAGGGAGCGGTTGGTAAAAGGGGACAAATTTCAACCAGAAGGCGTATAGGGTCTCAGGATCTAAAGTCTAACGTGGTGACTATGATGGATGACACAATTGTATGATTAAAATTTGGAAGAGAGTAGAACGTAAATGTTCTCACCAAAAAAGGTAAATATGCAAGGTGATGGATATGTTAATGAACTCAATGGGACGACTCCTTTCACAATGTATCCATATATCGAGTCATCACCTTGTACACTTTAAATATCTTACAATTTTTGTCAGTTATACATCAATAAAACTGAAAAAATAACTTTTAAAAAGCCCGATCTGCCTCAGGATATAACATTTCCACCTCTTCTTTCACACACCCCTTCCCCATTGTCTCGTATTTTAAAGAAGGGACTCCCTCCTCACACCCTGATTTTTCTCTAGAGTATTGCCCTGTGGTAGAAAATCCTCTGTAACCTGCCCCTCCACCCCACCCCGGAACCTGAGAGACGGCAGTCTAGGTCTTGGTATCAGTGTTAAGAAAGCGAGTCACACCGATGAATGAGTAACAAGTGATTTTGCTATTCGCTGGTTTCCTAGTTTGCTTTCAGTAAATTGCAGGAAGATCCACAATCGAATTCTCCACTGATAGATCATTTCAATGAAAGCAAATCTTGGTGCTAGGTTTCCCCGCGATTGTTGGTGAACGATTCCGACATGGGGCAAAGAATTGAGGGCATTGCTGTAATAAAACTCCTTCTGTTCCCACTGACTTACTTATCTGAACGAATTTTCTCAACATTTACGTTAACAATAAAACACAAAAAGGTGGGGGATAAAACTGAAGTCGAGCTCTGTCTCAAGTTAGCCGCAAGTAATAAGTAATTACGGCTAAATTGATACCTGACCTAATTTTAGCAAAAATTAGATATTTGACCTAATTTTAGCAAAACCAGCCAGTTCTCCTCCAGCTCGTTAAGAGATACATTTAAAGTAAAAATTTGATTTTTCTGTGTAATAGTTACTTATCAGAATTTATAATATATTTATGCGGTTTTTATCAACAGTTTGCGAATAGTAATTGAAATGATAACTCCATCTAGAATAATTTTTAAACATGGCTTCATGGTTACTGGAAACAAAAAAATATAATTTCAACCTAGTATATGCCTTTTGTTGTGATAATTAAGGCAATTGACAAAAAGTTTCAAGAATAAAAATATGTCGTATGAAGGAAATTTTTGGTAGAATCAGAATGGAAATATGAGTTCAAGGAGAAAAGGAAAGACGCGAATCTTTGATTATTAAAGAACAGCTTGTTCATGTGTTTTTAAAGAATAGATGATGTGGTATTTAGATTCTATTGGGTATATTTTTTAAAGTGCTGTAATTTTTTTTTTTTTTTTTTTTTAAAGATTTTTTTTTTATTTTTTCCTTTTTCTCCCCAAAGCCCCCCGGTACATAGTTGTATATTCTTCGTTGTGGGTTCTTCTAGTTGTGGCATGCGGGACGCTGCCTCAGCGTGGTCTGATGAGCAGTGCCATGTCCGCGCCCAGGATTCGAACCAACGAAACACTGGGCCGCCTGCAGCGGAGCGCGCGAACTTAACCACTCGGCCACGGGGCCAGCCCCTTAAAGTGCTGTAATTTTTTTTAATGACACTATTTACTATATGCTAGAAGTTACATCCTTTGTAACTATTTTTAACTTAGGATGAAGTTTCAGGTGTCTGCTTAATAATGTGCAAGAGGATACAAAGCTTTACGAAATCCTTTTGGAAGAATTTGAAAGTGAAAAGTTTGAAGACCACTATTTTAGGAAACTCAGTCAGAGATCAGTGTGCAGAATGGGGAGAAATTGGGCAGGGCACCAGTGAGGAGACAATCGATTTTTTCCAGACGTAAAGAATTTGAATTGTATTAAATTCATAGTCATGGAAATAAAGAGAAACAGACTGAAACCAAAAGCTACTAAGAAAAACGAATTATTAGTGTCAGTCCCTGTTTCATTTCATCTAGTTTTAAATACCGTCAAAACTGAATTTCTCAGTGGTTTCCACCTGTAGACTCTACCTCGACTTGGTCCCGAACACCTGCCTATCCACCCTGTCCTCCTCCCCTTCCTCCCTCCCTCCTTTTCTCTCTTCCTTTCTGCCCCCCACTATTCATCAGACACTCTGCTAAGGGCTCGGACTTCTGAAACAGTTAACGTCGGGTCCCTGGGCTCTGACAGCTTCCAATCTAGTAGAGAAGCTAACAGCTGAGCATGATATGGAGCGAGATGCCTATACGGCCTCTACTACCCACCCCCCCCCCCACCTTTGTAACCTGCTAGAGGATGGAGAGCTGAAGCCTCCATTTCGCAGACTTCCTCAGATCCCACATGTGACTCAGCCTCTGTCAAAGCAGACACACGCGTGTCATATTTGGCAGACGGAAGTGAGACAAAGGTGGCATTTCTGTTCTTTCCACTAGGGATTTGGAGGCTCTGGTTTTTCCATGACAGTGGAGCAGGGGGCCCAGGGACTGGTACCTACTTGTGTGGGTGCCAGGGACATCCATTTCAAAGACGGCGTGAATCTGGAGTGAGGCAGTGTGCCTGGAGCCAGTAGCTGGGGTTGCCATTTCCCTATTCCCCAGTTTTCTGGCCATGACATAGGCCATAGCTCCTTTGGTTGGCACATCTGGCCATCATTCCTGGAAGCTCAGCCTGGAGCCTGTTTCCCCAGACTTCCTAACGATTTTGTAAGCACCTAAATTGTTATATTAAATCCCTTTGAGTTTAAATTAGCTAGAAGGGCTTCCTTTATTGGCAACCAAATTGTGGCTGACACAGATAAAGCCCGTCATTCCTCCCAGCCTCCTCCCAAACTCTTCCCAACCTCTTTCCAGCCTCCTGTATTATTCTCTCAGTCTCTTTATTGTCAAATGGAGCTGTTATCCTATGGGCCAGTGATAACCCTGAAATAGCACCTTGTTACTCCTCCTCCCCTGTGTGCTTTAATTCTCAACTAGTCTCTGGGATGACTTGTTGTGGTTGGTCCTCTTTTGGGTGAACTGGAGTCCCTCGTGCCCTATCCTGGCAAAGGCTGTTCATAAACAGGTCTAAATGGTGGCTTCAGAAGCATGGAACTCTTACATACTGTTTACTCTCGTTTTTCTGTCTCTTTGTTCCACCCACCTGCTTGGGACTCCATTACTTCCTCTTGTGCCCTTTGCACAGGATGCCTTACTCACCCAGCTGCTCCTCCACAGTGTGTCTTTCTGTAAGTGGGTCATTTCCTTTAAAGCGTTGGTTGTATTTAGTTGGCCTAAGAAGTTCCGTGGAGAGCTAATTTAAAATGCAGATTTCCCCAGCCCAACCCTGATTCAGTGGGTCTGAGGTGTGGCTGGAAGTCTGCATTTTTAACAAATGCAACAAGGCATCTGGATACACCTTGACAACTCTCTGATGTCAGTGCTCAACCCACTTGAGTGGTTAGGCTAGAGAGCAGATCCTGGCTCCACCCCTCTTCCCTGTACTGCAGACAATGAGAAAGGAGAGAGCTTACAGGTGGCTCCTAGGTTGTAAATTTGGGTGACTAGGATTATGATTGTAGCACTGGTTGAAACAGGGAAATCGAGAAGATAAACCAGTTTACGGGGGAAATGATGAGTTCCATTTGAGACGTGTTGGGTTTGACAGCCAAGTGAGGATGAGATATTGTTAGCAGCTTGTAATGGATTGATGACTCAGGTCTGGAGGTTGGTTAATGGGGTGGACTCTCTGTTGAGTGGACCTCTTAGAATCACCACTGTAGCTAAATTATTTCTTTAATGTGGTGGAACCATGATTGTCCTGAAAAGAAAATACATCTATTGGTGTCATTCCCAATATGCCATGGAGTCAAATATATTTTGTATTTTCTGCTGGGTTGTATAAGAGGAAAAGCAAGAAGATTCGTGGTAAGATAATCAGAGTTATGGGTTGCCTAGGAGATGCCTAAGATCCAGCTCTTTTTCCTTGTTTTTCTGTTTATGTATTTATTTTTTGAGGAAGATTAGCCCTGAGCTAACATCTGCTGCCAATCCTCCTCTTTTTGCTGAGGAAGACTGGTCCTGAGCTAATATCCGTGCCCATTTTCCTCTACTTTATATGTGGGACGCCTACCACAGCATGGCTTGCCAAGCGGTGCCATGTCCGCACCCGGGATCTGAACCGGCGAACCCCGCCAAAGCGGAATGTGTGCACTTAACTGCTGTGCCACTGGGCCGGCCCCAGATCCAGCTCTTTCTTACGGCTCTCCTTCCCTTCTCTCTCAATCCTGCCTTCCCTTTCCTCCAGCCCACTGGCAAATATATCTTACTGTGTAAATTAGGGAAGGAAAAATTACGTAGGAAAAGCATAAGAGAAGAGAATACAAATCAAAACTACAAGTGTTATTGTAAATGTTTCAATTGGCCACAAACTAGGTAGAGTAAAATAATGCGGTTGTTGCAGATGTCTCACAGTCTGTGTAAAGAGAACTCTAAACTCTCCTTCCAATTTATTATAAAAGTTTTGTTTCTTCTCTAGGACTTAAAGCCATTGTTTACGAGTGGCTTTCAAGCTCTCTTTTCACGTGAAATCTTATGCAGAAATAGTATTTCAGAAATGTAACTATACTTGATCGAATTCAAATATATACCATTTATTAATTCTAAAGTTGTTGCCTAGGTTTCATGAGAACAATAAGGCTATTTTGATAGAAATAAAAATTTTAGGGCCAGCACCAGTGGCCTACTGGTTACGTTCAGCATGCTCTGCTTTGGCAGCCCAGGTCCGGTTCCTCGGCTCAGACCTACAGTGCTCGGTTAGTGGCCATGCTGTGCTGGCGGCCCACATACTAAAGTATAGAGGAAGATTGGCATGGATATTAGGGCAAATCTTCCTCAGCAAAAAAAAAAAAAGAAAGAAAGAAAGAAAGAAAGAAAACTTTTAAACTAGGGTATATGGACGATGGTTGTATATAAGGAAACAAATTTCTTTCCAAATTTGTGTTGCTAAAATCCTGATTCAGTAAGAAAAGTAGTTGTAAATGGAACACTTTTTTAAAAAACTAACATGGTTTGCAATCTCAGCATACTGTAAATAAACAGATATGGTACCAGATCCCTAATTCTGAAGTCTACCCTATAATGATTTAACTCTGTCAGTGGGTCAGTCATAGATATGCACTGAACACTTAGCATGTTCAGGATACTGAGATTGCGTTAGAGAAAACAGACACATGGCATTTATAGCCTAGCAGGGACGATAGGCACTAAACAAATAATCGTAAGTAATTATGAGTGCGTAAATTACAAGTTGAAAGAAATTCTAAGTATGCTGGGAATGTCTGACAGGAGACCTAACACTGTATAAAAGTGGTTAAAGATGTCCTTCCTAAGAAAATGATGTTTAAATTGAGACGTGAAAGGTGAATAGGCAAAGGGAAGGGCAAAAAAAAGGAGGCTAGTAGATGGGTCACTATGTACAAAGGGCGAAAGGTGGGAGCGGGCCTGGTCTATGTGAGAAACTAAAAGTCAGCATGATATTTCCCAACAAAGCTGGAGAGACCGGGGAGCTAGTCATACAGGCCAAATAGTACAAGACTTTCTAGCCACTGCACTGGGGTAATTTGTGAAGGATTAATTGACGTATTTTTAATGCCAGTGCTATATTAACCTTCAACCCTCCACCTCTTGGGCTGTGAGCCAAGAGGCATTCCCTCAAGAAGTCGAGGGGGTGCCCCAAAGAAAACCAATAACGGAAACTTCAAATTTTTGTGGCTTTTAAGTCTAAACCAAAAAAGTAACAGGCTGGGCGTTAGAAAAATTGGGGCAGGGTTAGTATGGTCATGCACTACGTAATGACGTTTTGGCCAACAACTGACCTCGTATATGATGGAGGTCCCATGAAATTAGTACCATGTGGCCTAGGTGTGTAGTGGGGCCATACTATCTAGGTTTGTGTAAGTACACTCTATGATGTTCACACAACGACGGGATCACCTAACCACCGTTTCTCAGAATGTATCCCCGTCGTTAAGTGACGCATGACTGTAATGGGTCTGCATAGGGTGCCTGCGAGAAGGACCTGAGCACAGCCTCCCCGATAAAGGTGATCCCCAGTGGGCTGTGGGGAGCAGCTGGCTATTTTCCAGCGTGGCCAGACAGTGACACTTAAGAGCAGGCTGACCAGGAGGGTGCAAGGCAGTGCAAAGGCTGAGGGCAGCAAGTATCTAGAGGAGGAGAGACAAGGGCTCAGTATATTGGGGTAGTGTTGGAGTCCATCAGTTAATTTATATCATCCTGATGTAGCTATGTTAAGTTTTGGGGCATTATTTGAAAGATAACAGAAAGCCACTGAAGGATTTTAAATAGAAACCCAACTTAATGATATTCCTTTAGCTGAGTATAGAGGATGGTTTGAAGAAGGTGAGACTGATGGAGAGGGAAGACTGACAGAAGGATATTGCAGTAGTCCCTGCAAGAGATGATGGTAGTCTGTACAAGGATGGCAGCAGTGGCGATAAAAGGAAACAGACGGTTTGTACATTTCTGTCTTCGTCTGCTCAGACTGCCATAATAAAATATATAATGACCTCACTTAACTTTAGTTACCTCCTAAAGCCCCATGCTCTAGATACAGTCACCCTGGGGGTTAGGGCCTCAGCATATGAATTTTAGGGAACGCAATTCAGTCCACACCAATATCTTATACCTTTAGGAAATAGTGCTTGATTGGATATGGGGACGATGTGGAAGAGAGTGGGGAGAGACAAGGATGACACTTAGGTTTCTGGCTTGAGTAGAAATGATGGTGCCATTTGTAGAGATTGGGACCGCTGGAGGTAGAGAATATTTTTAGGAGAAGTATCTGAACGCAGTGTTAAACATGTTTATTTTGAAGTGTCTGTGAGATATCAAAAAGGGAATGTCAAGGGGGTAGTTGGTTATATAGGCCTGAAACTCAGAAAAGACGTCTGAGGCACAGATGTAGATTTAGGACTCATCCGCCGGCAGATGGTCGTTAAGCCCTGGCAGCGGGTTAGAATCCCTAGGGCAGTGGTTCTCAACCTTAAATGTGCATCACAATCGCTTGGCTGGCTTGTTAAACCACAGATTGCTTGGCCCCACTCCCAGAGCTTCTGATCCCACTGGACTTTCAGAGGCATATGAACATTTTAAGGCTTTTGAAATATACTGGTAAATTACTTTCCAGAGAGCCCGTAGCAGTTTATATTTTGATCAGCTGAGCATGAGAAAGCCCATCTCCCCATACCGTTTATTGCATTGCCTATTGTAATTTTTTAATATTAGAGGCAAAAAATGAACTCATTGCAGTTTTATTTTGCACATCTTTGGTTATCAGTGTGATGGGGAGCTTTATTTTTTTTGTCCACATTTTAAACTGCTGTTTGTATGTCCTTTGGTTTTGGTAAAAAACCTTTCTGTTTTTACATATTTATATTTTAACACACTTATTCCTTGGCCCCTTCAATACATCATGCATTGCATTTCGCTATCAGAATAGTTGGGAGATAATTCGTGCTGATAAAATATACCCTAACGTGTGTGAATCATTGCAGTTGGCAGGTATTTATTAGTCACCTTTGTGAATATGATGAAAATACTCTGCCACTGATACTTTTCCAAGTTGAATAATATAAAAATGTGGCAATATAGTGCTAGAGACAGTTTCTATACGTACGTAGAGTGAGTAAAACCAAGACATTGTCGTTCTGATTGACCCTAGGTTGTCCCATGGCTTTTTAAGGGGGCAAGGGCCTGGAAATACTTCCTCTTCTTCTAAATGTAGAACACACTTGACCGCCTCTGGCAAGCTGGCCATGACTTAGTGTTCCGTCTTACACAATTCTGTTGCGTGTGAAAGCCAGCCCAAATGCTTAGGGAGACAGCACTGAAGCTACTGATGGCAAGACCAGATCCTGCTGGGAGCTCAGCTGTCTTGTCTGTGGCTCTTTCAGTCAAAACTAGGTTAAGTTTGTGACAGCCTCTTTCAGTCAGTGATGTTCGATGACTTGAAATTATACTTCAGTGTAGACTTCAAACACTTTATGACTCTTTCCTGGCCTGCTGCCTCCCTTGTTAATTTGTCATAACATCTGTCTTGGCCCCCTGTCATCACTTCTTTTGGCACCTGACAATCTCAGTGCAGTGAAACTGGGATCCGGTCTGGTTTGATGGCTGTGAAGCACATTTTCCCACGGTCACCATCAAACTGCATTTCTTAAACACCCACCCTACAGTTAGTTGATCGTAGAGATACTTTCTGGCTCTTTGAAGTAAAGGATAGCCAGCAGATTTGGCAGATAAAATAAATGCACAGAGGCATCATATGGCATCATAGCAAGGCCAACTCTTCATACGTTGGATTTTATAATATATTTATACTCTGAATGTCGAGTTTGGGGTCCTTCGTCTCTTCTTAGATTGGGGAAAGAGCAAAGCCTGGTGGAATGGACTTGAACTTTGGCTTCAGAAAGGCCAGTCTTCTGACTATATGACCTTGAGCAACCTTCTTCATTTCTCAGAATTTGTTCCTTCATTTGTGAAGTGGGGTAATACATTTCTCACAGGGCTGTTGTCAGAATGCGGAAACGTGTAAAACACATTGCAGGTGCTCAAATGTCAGTTCCCTTCCCTTATTGACTAGGAGTAGCCATCACTTCGTGAAAGGGGTTGTCAGTATATGACTAAGATTCAGAGAGTAAGTTCTTCAGTGAACAGCCTGATTCTTCGATAATAATGGCTCAGCCACAAGGGCCTGAGTAATTGTTTTATTGCTTTGAACTTCCTTTGGCACAGGGCCCCACCCAGCCCGTATGAAAATGAATGCCGCTGAGTGTTCCTAGGTTGTAAGTACTCTCAACACAAATTTGCGAAAAGGCATTTAATGGCTGGGAATCAGATAATTACAATTGAATATTGCCTATGAAAACCAAGATTCTCAATAAATTCAAAGACTCTTATATGTGTGTCCTTAGGATGACTATCTCCCCATTTCTTTTCACAGCTCCTGATGATACGAGAGACGGGGAGGTAGAAGGACAGAGAATGTTCCTGTTTGGGGCTCCATTGAAAGACTCTGATGCAGTTTCCTGCCAGGCCCCCACTTTCTCTTTTCTAGAGATTTTTCTCAATTACAGGAACACCATAATTAGAACTTCTGAAAATCACAAGTTTAGGTAGCAGCTGGCTGGGCTTTAGACCCCATGGATGTAGGGTGAGATGGAACAACTCAGCTTAGATGTATGATGTGCTCATTATCTATCATCCACATCCAGTTATTAAAACAGAGTCTCTAGCCTCTGTGAGGAGGATGTGGTCAGCTTGGTCTCATTGCTGTGTTTACTGCAAAGAAAAAATTCTTCTACATTTTTAAAAATTTCACTCTTTTGACTAATTTGGGCTATGTAGCCACACAACCTCCAGCCTTCTTCCAGTTCAAATTCGACGGATGTAGTTATTTGAATATGCTTTCCTTTAAACATAATGAAAAAGAGATATGGAAATCAGAATTTATGTAAAATGCAGTGTAATTTTGAGGCTGCCTATTAACTTTATAAAAAAGAGTTCCTTCTCTGGTTGAAGCTTCTCTGGTTCAACTAAGTTGGCGATAAGGTCATGGAAAAGACAGGTGTGGATGCTTGGGAAGAGCTCTGGTCTAGATTTTAGGGCTGTTACCAACCAGTTTTGTCTCCTTGGTTGTATCAGATGATGCTCTGGTCTTATAGTTCCCTGATATTAGGGAGTCGAGCAAGATAATCTTAATGGTTTCTTCTGTAAATTCAAGTTACAAGAACTCGTCTATTGTGTAAAGCAAGGCCCAAATTTCTGTCGTGAACCTTTTAAGTCTCTTATGGATTGTTAGTGGAGTCAGGAACTTCTCAAACTCTATTTCCCATAATTCCTTAGTTCTACCATTAAGCGCCACTGGTAATAGAGTTCTAAATATTATAACAACAGCAATTTAATGTTAAATTCAAGAACATATGGAGAAAAAATAGTTCAAGTTAACAGCATGCTAATATTTTTCATATGATAATGAGCTTATTCAATAAGCTTGCAAAGTTTCTAACTAATGCGGTATTGTTTTATAACTTGAATCTGTAAAGTCTGTTGAGCAGTGCCTTTTCCATTTGATTCAAATTTATGCAAGTTGACATAAATGAGTACATTTTCCTTCAAATCACACCTATCATAGTACATGACTTGAGTCTTAAATTTAAAATTCATATTGCATTACAATTCTCTTGTCTTCTTCTGGTACATTTAAGAAAACTGATGGTATTACTCAACCACATTTTTTAAACATTTAGGATAACTCTTATTCTTTAAAACAAATTTGAGAACCGAAACTCCACTAACCATAAGAATGACTTTAAAAGTGACTCACTCAATTTGGTGGTCAACTTATTTTTTAAAAATTAGATTTGAATGGAAAATTGAGAAAGCAAAAGGCTATTAATAATGACAGGAGGTGGGTGTATGAACAGGTGTAGTAGATTGTGGTGACAAGAGACGTGAAATTGCTGCAATTCTGAAGAACCACATCCCCATTTTTTTGTCACCTTCTTAATACGTAGTGGTTTTATGATTCGGAAAAAGATGTGCTGAGTCTTGAGACGAGACCATCAGAATCTTTTTCATTCAAGAGGGTGAAAAAATTTCAACGTAAAATTTTAGGACTCAGAATAAGAATGAGTATTATTTGTTTTCATCTGAATTTTACACCGATAAGAGGAGATCAAACATTTTCACAAGTGTCTATAATGACCATGACTAGAAAGTTCTTCATTTCTCACATCCATGAAGTTGTCAGGTCTTACTGACTCTATGTCCTAAATATCTTCAGTTGCATCCTCTTTATCTTCACAGTCACTAGCTAGGCTCACACTGTTCTCATTTCTTACATGGGTGACTGCACCAGCTCCCAACGGTTCTCCCTCTTTCAAATATTGATCCTCCATTCTGCCAACAATCTGACCTACTAAAACACAAATCTGATCGTGGCCCTTTTCTGTTAAAAAGGCTTCAATGCATTCCCATTGCCTTGAGAATAAAATTCAAACCTTCAGCACGACCTACAAGTTTCTTTATGATCTGACATCTGCCCTTCTGTTCAGCCTTATCTGCCAGCATGCTCTTCCTCACTCCAGCTTAACTTCTTGGTCACGCTGAAGCAAATTTTAGTTCCCTGAATTCGCTTTGCTTTCTCACCACTCTTCTCTGCACGTGCTGCTCCGCTTGCTTGTGATGGCTTTCCTCACTTGTTCATCTGGGAAGCTCTCGCTGATCGTTTAGGACTCAGCCACCATGTCCTTTCTTCACCTGTAATCACCGTTCCAGTTGGGTGTTATGCCAGTACGTTCCCACACGCACCCTACCGCATACTTCATTCTACTCTGAATCACACTTCATGGTGACCCTGTAGTGCAGTTGTCTCTTTCTCTACACCGAGACCTCCTGCAGGAAAAGGACGGTGTCTCGTTCATGTTTTTCCCTCAGCACTTAGCATAGTGCGGCACAGAGTAGGCATTCTGTAAATGTATGTTAAAATAACCAGTGCATAACTAACCCGAGAAAGAAAAATTCAACATGGAGCAACTTGAGAATGGGATTCATTACGACAGTTATTGGTTCAAATTATTTTTCATGCTATTGAAGCTGTTCCGACCTACAACAGAAAGGCCCAAAACAGTACAAAAATCTCACAGTAAACCTTATTTTCCACTTGACTGAAAGAAACCACATTAAAGCAAAAACATTTCCTGATGTTCTATTTTACTTGGAAAGAAAAGGAAGCCTCTCCCCCCGCCATAATTTCATAAATTCACCATTTCCCTCTCTCAAGATGCAGTTATCACTGGCATCTTAAATCTCTGAAGCCTTATCAGCCCCAGTTAAAACAGAAGAGACAACTCCTGTTCCCACCTCTTCAACCACTCCTGTAAAGTGACTAGCAATTTTACTTGTATGTTTACAGTGTAATTCCGTGCAAAATGAAAGTCCTAAAACAGTACACTTTCATAAGGAGAAACAACAGGCAAAGCAAGGATTTTCATAAACTTGGGCATCCAGGAAATATTTCCTTATTTTTCTATATGCCTGCCCTTCTATGGAGTTAATTTCTACATAAGCCCCAGTAGGAAGGCAAGAATGAGAGGTGACAGAAACTTATCTCAGCCGCTTTGGATTTCCCTTTCCTCCTTGAAGTCTAGGGGCTGATGTAGTTCCTGGATGTCCGAGGGGTGGACGGCAGGGGTGTTGGTCCTTCCTCTCATCATCTAACCAGCTATCTCTCAAGAATTTTTGTCATACACACACAGACAAATGGCGTGGTACAACTACCGTGTACCATGTCAACAGACCACATCCAGTTGACGATGATCTGAAATCGGCTATAGTAGACATCTGAGCTACTGAAAGCAAAAGTGATAGCATGCTGGTCTCTACCAGAACCAAGTGATCAATTTTAGCATCTAAGCTCTGAAGCTTTATAATATGCCCTCTGAGAAGCTCAGCTCAATTTCAGATAAGTTACAAATGTGATACAAGGTTAATGCATGGAATGAGTGCTACATAAATTAAAATATTATATAAGGTTCAATGTATGTGATATTGTATTGAACGATAAAATTACAAGTAGATGATTTTTATTTATAGCAAATCATGGTCACCAACCAAATCCTGTGGTTTTAAGCACAAAGGAAATTAATAACGGCTTTGAAGTCCACAAAAATATAAGCCCACTCAGAATTACATCTTTATCAGTGTAGCTTTCCTTGTACGGAACAATAGAAAAAATCAGAAAAATGCGTTCTGAGATATTAATGCTGATTATCTCAGGGTGGCAAGATCACTGGTGGTTTAACAATTTTCCTTTCATCTTTTTCATTTTCTAAATTTTCTGTGATACATACGTATTATTTTTAGAATAAAAATAATTAAATTGCATTAGTAAGTTCTGCTTTTGCGGATATTGTGACTGAGACAGCAGGGGTCGTGTACGTGCATGTGTGCGTGCATGCTAAGTGTGAAGTTGGCACAAGGGTGGACTATCGCCTAGTGCAGTAGAGAGAAACTCAAGTGATGGTGGAAATGGGGTGGGCGTGCAAGTCGTGTAGGTGAAAGAAGGCAGCCGATAACATGGAAGGGCATACCCTGTCTGGAGGGGGCAGCTCTTGCTCAGGGCCAGCTGCCTGCTGCAACATGAGACTGCAGCTTGGTGTCAATTTTTCACGAGAAGCTAGATATCTAGATTTTCATGCGAAATTTTTTAATGTTGCAAATAAATTGTTTTTTAATCGTCAACACTGTGTCTGCCAAACCAAAGATGTCTGCAGGACAGATGTAGCTCCCAGGCAGTGCATTTGGACTTCCGTTCCGATCTTATTAGTTGATACTTTGATAAATTAATTTACAGTGCTTCCCAACATATTTGACACCAGAGCACACATAAAAATAGAGTAATATTTGTACAGCACACTGGAAGAAGCTTCTGGTTGCCTAGAGATATCTGAACTGAGGCCCCTCGTAATGCTTAGGTCTCAGCTGTCCCCTGAATTATTGAGGGGCTGAAGGACAAACTATCTTGGGTGTCCCTGTAAGCCTGTAAGAGACAGTATTTCTTCTACCTTCTCAAATCCTGTCACTAGAATAATCACTCCTTTGGTAGAATGCCTGAGTCATGAAAAGAGCAAATGAAGTGGGTGAGGAGTTGGTTGAGTAGTTGGTTGGTTTGTACCATTGGAATGGGGTCAAGGACGAGGACACTTTTTACCAGCTTTATTTTCCTGGAAGTCACTTTACAGGACCCCATAATCCACTGGCAGCACCCACTATGGCGTGGCCCACTCTGCACTAGAAAGCATGGAGTAACGTCTGGGGGAAATGAGGTACACATAAGCTGTTGGTGGTGGTAGAAGAGAGAACAGGGTTATGACGAGAAATCCCAGGACCTGCAGAAGTATTTGGTGGGGGCAGGGAGGGGGGCTGGCTGGCTAGAGAACCTCCTGGAGAACCCGGGTCCTGCTCAGCTGGTGTAAGTTCCTTAAAGACAAGGAGCATAAAGACAAGACGCTGACCTAGACAGTACCCCCAAAATGTTTGTTGAATCAATGAAATGCAATCTCAGGGTGCTGACTCCGGAGGGCGAGGCCTTACCTCCAGGTTCTACCACTTTTCAGGGAGGGAGGGAAGTGGTCCTTGACCTACCCAACTCATGGGCACCAGCAACTCCTTCCTCCCCCCTGCTCCTCCTCTCCCCTGAGGAATTTTCCTGATCCCTAGGAATCACACTGGTTTTTTTCCTTCAACTCTCAAAAAATGCTCTCGGGTTTGTTTTTTCTTTTCTAACTGTTTTTTTCCCCCCACAATGGGCCATGATGCAAGAAAGGAAATGCTAGTTAGTTTAAACCAATGGGGGGGTGCACAAAGATTTCTCCAGGGCATGAGGGCCTAAAGATAGATTTACTGGATAGAATCCAGTTCCTAGGTTCCTGGGTCTGCGACTTCCTTCGTTAAAACTGATCTGCCTGAAGACACCTTGAGGTGTGCTGCTTTTTCTTTCTCCCCTTCCAGGATCCCCTCCCCTCCTCCTCCCGCGTTATGAAAGCGAGGCCTTTCTCCCTCTCCAGATGTTCCAGCAGCACGTTGCCGTTGCCCTTGGGTGGCAGAACCTCGGAAGTTCCAGACCAGAAGGCAATTCAGATTACTGGTGTGGACGGTGACAAGGGGGAAAAATTATAATAATTTTTTTGAAACTGAGGAGGTTTTCACTTCTTTACTTTCAACAAAATTGAAGGAGGAACCAGGCGAGTGGTTAGTCGGTGACTCATTAAAAAATACGTTTTAATGATTCATTACTATGTGATTTTAGTTCTATAATTCTGAGGGGGTTCAAATAATGGTAGGTCATTGCTGTAATAAAACTCCTTTCAGTCCCGTATTCTCATGCATGTGACTAAGTTTTTTCAGAGCTGACATTAAAAAAGAGAGTAAAAACATAATTCTGGCAATTAGTAATATTAACCCGCAGATACATAAGCTAATTGGAAGCAAAGCCCCCATCATCTCATTAAATGATGGATTTACAATAAAAGTTTAACCTTCTGTATTTAATATTTATTTAAATGTGTCATTTATGTTGTTTGATCAATTTTGTCTATTTGAGAACTATAATGGGAACTCAGTACAGAAGAAAAAATAACACAGCATTATAGAACCAAGAATATTTCAATTTATATGTGTATTTTTACTGCAAAGAATTACTATAGAGCGATCAAAGATTTTCAAGCATCAAAATATGGCATATTAGGATAAAATTTTGTGGGGAAAATGGAATGGAAATATGAATTCAAGGAGGAAAAGAAATGACGTGAAATTTCTGACAGTTAAAAAAGAGTTTGTATTTTGTTTTTAAATGACGTGGGAATCAAACCTCTGTGGTTTTTACATTCCTTGATGAGATCCGAATGATGTAATAGTTTAAGTTTAAACATGTCAATAGTGCAGAAATCACATCCTTTGCCACTCTTTAAATTTTTGATGAAAAAGTTTAGATACAAATTTAAAAACGTGTGAGGGAATATAGTTTTTAAAAATTATTTTAAGGAGCAAGCAAGCAGAGTCTAAAGACCCCTAGTTTAGGAGCCAGGGCCCAGATCCTAGGACCAAATAAACTCCTATTTACTTTTTTCCAGTGATAAGATAGACTCCCTCTTTCGAATTGTAATAATTGGTCTTATCATTCGGTTCTTCAGGGAAGGAGATACTAAAGAATGGTGCAAGCAAATCTCGGTAATCAGCAGTTACTCAGTAATAAGCAGAAAACATCAAGAGCATTTAGCTTTAAAAAACGATTCGTGGAATAATTCTAACCCAGGCCTGTGCTCTGAGTTCTAGACCTCCATTTCCAGCTGGCTGTGACAGCCCATGTGGCGTCTCTCTCAGACGGTTTGACCACATCGTGTCCACTGTTCCAGTTCTGACAGTGGTTCCCCTCCCGGAAACCTCATGCTGGTTTCTCTTCTCACTAAATGTCCCCTCCCTCAGAGTTTTAGGCACTGTGGCCCCGTGCTCCCACCACTGTGGTGGCTGCCGCCACTGGTCCTCCTGGAGTGCCTGCAGGCTGAGGCACAAAAGAAATAAGAGAAGGGGGGGGGGGAAGGTTAAGAAAAAATTGGTGATTTTTTCTGTTTTCTCTGAGCATCAGGGGCTAACTTTCCTGCTTCTTGGGCCAGAACCAGAGGCTCTTCTGGAGCTCTCTCTTGCCATGCCTGGTTTCCACTTTGGGTTTTGGGCATCCTGAGCCCAGGCTAGGAGATACTGGAGGGGAAAGAAAATGGGAAACTCCCAGCTGGTTAGGCAGGACTTCAGGTCTCGTCTGCTTTCCTGATCTGCCTGCCACCATCTCATTTTAGAGTGCTCGTGTGCCCTGTCCACTTTCCATCTGCGTTCAGTGAGAAAGACAGGACGGAGTCAGCCAGCCTGGAAGGAAGCTCTGTGTTCTGTATCTTGACTTCTTACTCTAGGAGAAGCATTTTCCATTTTTGTTAAATAGTTAATGGGTGCATGCCATACTCTGGACATTTAGGTTGTTTCCAGTTTCTCCCTTTTATAAACTCTGATAAATGTGTAGTTAGGAGAACTCAGGAAAATCTTTTTGTGGGGCCTAGGCCTTCCAAGCAAATTTCTATTATAAAAAGACTCTTTCTCCTTTTCACCATCAGACGGTCTCTTAAATTAGCTGACGCTAGTAGGTGTTAAGTTATAAGCAAGATCAAGCAACTCTGTGACAGTCCTGTAGTTTGAATTTAGGGGCAATTGTGTTTGACCTGTAAGACTTATAGCAATATTTATTAGTATAAATAGTATATATATAGTAATATAGCGAAATTACATTGCTTATAATAATATAATTTGAGGGCACATGGGCGGTCCAGTCCACGCGTGCCTGGCCATTGTGGACAAGACCCATGACTATATCTGGATAGTCCCATAAACGTCAGAGCCCTCTGGCTCTCTCTGTGACAGCCTGGCATGATGGGATGCGGGTCAGCATGATGAGCTGTGATCTTGGGAGACCCACAGGCAGCCAGGTGCCTCCGATTCTCTCCACCACCTGTGTGCTCTGCGCCTTCCCTGGAGCGGAGACAGTTAGAACCCTTCGTCTCTCCTTCGGTGGGGACCCTCATCCTGCCGCCTCACTGAGTCTGCAGATGGCAGGAGTGGCATAAAGCTTGCTTTTCGTCCTATCATATATCATGAGTCTGTTTTCTCTGTGTAAGGGTTCACTTGATTAGAGGAAGAAGAACCAGATTTTAGTTCCAACACGGGCAGGAGGAAATTACTCTGATCCTCTTCTGTCAGGATTAATCCGTCTATATGGTTAGATTTCTCTCCAGAAAGATGGGACCAATTTATATTTCCACTAAAAATATACGAAAATGCCTATCTCACCATACCCTTACCAATAATTCTCACTGTTTAATATTCGCTAATTTGACAGATGGAGCATGGTGGTTTCTTGTTTTAAATGTCTATCTCTTTAACTGCCTGTGACATGGAACATTTCTCCATATTCGCTGCCAGTTGGATTTCCTCTTTTGTGAATTGGTTGTTCTTGTTAATTGCCCGTCTCTCTCTCCACATGTTTTTAAGCGTTATATTTTTAAAGATTTAACGTTTTATATTTATCATTTAGAGGAATCAGTGGTGGAAATATAAAGAAGAGTAACGAAACTCTGTTCTCCAGTTCTGAAGTCATTTTCTTGCATTGTTTATTCGAGGTCTACACAGGACAAAGGTGGCAAAGTTTTCATTAATAACTGATATCTAGAAAGACTCCAAGAGCCTAAATTAAAATAACGGCCTAAGTTTTCTTCTGACAACTTTTTGATCAGACAGGTTGCTAATGTTCTTCTTCCTGTCCTGCCTGCCCTCTGCTGGAGGTGCTCAGGAGCAGGCCAGGAGAGGAAGCAAGCCCTAAGGAGCACAGTGAAGACGGAGGGGAGGCCAACCGGTGAACCAGCCCGCGAGCATTTAAAGGGCCAGTGTCTGACTTAACACATCTCTGTTCCTTGGTTTGTGTAACTCTAACTGGGGCCGACAGAGTTTACATAAGACTCTTATTCCCAAGCTGGTACCTTTCCATAGGTGCTGCTGTTCACCTTTGGTCTTGTTGACCTGGATAATTCCTGCACAGGAAAAACAGTCCCCAGTTCTACAGGGGAAAAAGAACACAGACGAGTGTAGTGTAAAGAGCAGTGGACTAGGAAGTGAGGGTTCTGTCCCCAGCCCTGGCACTGGCTGGTAAGCCTGTGGAGGAGTCTCTTCCCCTCCCTGGGTCTGAGTTTCTTCCCTGTAAATTAAGAACCCTGGTAGTAATGGGGCTACCGCGAGGCTCAGATGAGACACTGTGAGTGAAAGTGCTTTGTAAACAGTAAACCGCTCTGCAGATGGAGGGTGATATTAATAGTGCTGACAACTCTTTTCTCTCAATGTTTAACTTGACCTAGTTGCCTTTGTATTTTAAAATAAGAAATAACCAGTTTATCCTTTTAATCTTTAGCAAACACATAGAGCCTTTGGTCTCGGATCCATAGAAAAAGCAAACTACATGTCCCAGTGTGACCCAGGTCTGCGTGTGCACCCTCTAGATCTCACTTTCATTTTGGTTTTAATAATAGCATTAGAAGAGTGGAAAGTTTAAAACTACACCTTTCAGAACTAGTCATTATTTAGTGACTCCACATTTCAAAAATATTGCTCATGTCTTTAAAATAAATTAACAGGTTCTTTCATTGTTACCTTGGCCTAAATATAAATTTATTGACATGGTGGTGATAATGGCTTTTAGGTTTTTTTTTTTTTTTTAAACATTTCCTTGAAGCTGTAATAATTTAGAAGGTATTTTCAAATATTAAAGTTTAAGTATTTAAATGTATTAAATATTTAAATTGAATTTAAATGTTTAAATTGCTCATGCACTTTGTTCTGTGTGGCTGAAGATAAATGTGAAAATACATAGAATTGTATAACTAGAAGAGTTGAGAGTTTTGCATTATTTTCCCTGCTACATTTAGTCTCTCCTCCCCCCTCCCACTCACTTTAGTAGGACATACCAGAAGCAAAAAAAGGTAGCTATCTGAAGAGATAAAACTGTCAAAGGTACCTGGTCCAAGTCATCATTATTCTTGCCCAGGTTTTTACAATAGCCACCCATCTGGTTTTCCTACTTCCGTCTGTTCTTAAAATAGGAGCCAGAATGATTCTGTTAAAATCCGAGTTAGATAATGTCACTTATATGCTCAGAAACCTCCAATGCCCTTCCTTCTCAGTGTTCTTTTCCCGCCCAACCCCTCCCTCCCACCACACTGGCCTCCTTGACCTCACCAGGTCTGCTTCAGCCTTGCCCTGGAATGGCCTTCCCTCAGCTGTCTGCAGGAGTGTGCCTCACCTCCTACAGTTCTGTTCCTCTTCTCAGCGGGGTCTTCTCTTTCACCTCTTTTTAAATTGCAGCTCTCAGCCCGCCACCACGTCCTTTCCTTCTATAACACTTATCGCCATGTGACCTACAATATGTTTACTTACTTCTTTTGTTTATTATCTGTCTTGTCCTCCAGAATGGAAGCCCCATGAGGGCGAAGGGTTTTGTTTGTTTTGTTGACTGCTGTGTCCTCAACACCCAGAAGAGTGCCTGGCTCTTAGTAAGTGCTAGATAAATCTTTGCTGAATGGATGAATGAATAAAACAAAGTCTTGATCTTATTTGATTTGCAACTCTGTAAAAATTGCAAAATTTTCATCAAGACCTAAAAAACAAAAGAAGCCAGAAAACTTTGGGTATCTTCTGATATGAAACTTATTACTATAACATCCAGGGTATCAGTGTTCTTCTCTTCCACCCCCCTCCGAATATTTCGGTCATTCTATGTCTCGAGAATTAAGATCTTCATTAACCATCACTGTCCTGTTGAGTGTAAGTCTAATTGTGGAAACCACTCCTCGTTGTCATGAAAGGAGGAAAGAATTGAATAATAATGAAACATCTGTCCTTTGCTTTCTTTGCCACTATAATCTCAATGGTCTTAATTTTGGCCACCTATTTTCTGACTTCTCCACTGTTTCCAAAATATAAATATTACCAAAGGATCTTGCTTGCATCTCTTCTCTTACTTTGCATGCTCTTATCCACTTTTATGGCTTCTATCATCTCCTTTTCTTAGATGGCTTTCAAATTTGCAATCTTGACATTTCTTATTGGCTCCCCAGTTCTAGGTATCCCAGCCTGGGAATATCCACCTGGCCATCTTTCAAGTTCCCAAATCTCATATGTTTAAAACCAGGTTTATCTTTTGTCTTTAAAACTGGCTCCTGTTCCAGTAATCCGTTTCTGTTAAGGACCCTGCCTTCTTCTACGTTTGGAAGTGTTTCCAAGGTTTGTAGTTGTTCACGACTTTTTTCACATCGTCAATTGTTGAGCCTTACTGCTTATACTTCCAGAATGCCTCTTGATTCATCTTCTCTGTCTTCTTTGCTTTCAGTAGCTTGGGTCTGGGGGCCTGAGATTCTGCGCTTCTTTTTTTTTTTATTTTTTAAATTTTTTAATTTTTTTCCTTTTTCTCCCTAAAGCCCCCCCTGTACATAGTTGTATATTCTTCGTTGAAGGTCCTTCTAGTTGTGGCATGTGGAACGCCGCCTCAGCGTGGTTTGATGAGCAGCGCCATGTCCGCGTCCAGGATTCAAACCAACGAAACACTGGGCCGCCTGCAGCGGAGCGCGCGAACTTAACCACTTGGCCACGGGGCCAGCCCCTGATTCTGCGCTTCTGATATGCTTCTGAGTCAAGCAGATGTTGCTGGTCTGTGGACCACACTTTGAGTAGTAGGCTAGTTTGCTACCACACTTTGCTCTAGGCTCACAATGGCCACCCAAATCCAGTCTTCTGCTTCCCATTCCATGGCCTTCTCTAAGAGAAAGACTCAGTTATCTTCACAAATAGAGATCTGATATGGCCCAGTCTTGTTTTAAAAGAGACAAAGTCTTTTCTATGTCGTAGAAGATTTAGAAAGTTACCGAGACAGAAGATAAAAAATAAAAATCAGCCATACTGGTCAATTCACAATTAATCATTAACACTGATGTATATTCTTTTGGTCTGTTCTTTCTTTGCATGTAAACACATATTCAGGTCATATCTGTATTTTTTAAAACATGAAGGAATGAGTTATATTTTTCTTTTGTTGCCCAATGTATAAATTTGCTCTCTAAATATGCTGAATCCTCTGTCTTAAAGTAGAGTCTGCCTTCTCTATACATGTCCCCTCCTCTACCTCTGGGAACTGGGAACTGGGTGCAGCCAAGCAGATGCATCCTCTCTAGACTTTGATTCAAGAGCTGGTGACTCAAAGCAGCAGAGATGACGCAGAATCTGTTCTGGCCAGGGGACGGCAGCAATGGCAGCTGCATCCGGTTTCCAGTGGCAGCAGAGACAGCTGTTCTGTGGCAGTGTGCTGGGTCCAGCATCCGAAGACTTGGCAGTACAAGCCATGGGGTCAGTGCTCGGCAGCCGTGCTGGTGACTTCACAGAACCAGCTCTGTGGAATGTTTTGGGGGTAGTTCTTGCCCCATGGTTTGTCTTCCTACTTTCCCTTCTCAAAGTAGCTTAAAAGTTGACTTAATTTGCTGACAACAAAGACTAATGATATTAACAATAACTAACTCTTAGGTAGTGCTCTCCATGAGCCAGACAAATTTCAAAGTGCTCTTTATATATATTAACTCAACAACCCTGTGGGGTATGTACTGGTTTTATCCCCATTTTACAAATGATGAAACCGAGTTACAGAGGTTAGGGTACTTGTTCAAGGTCATATGACTGTCAATGACTGCTCTGAAACTCAAACCTCATCAGTCTGACCTAGTTGTTAAGGAGCCCTAACTGATACATGTCGTGTTCTATAACCTGAGTTTTTCGTACAACAAAATTTCATGAGCGTTTCCAATATTATTAAATATTCATCCAAATATTTAAAGTAGCTGTGTAGCATTCAGTTGTAAGTATGATTCACAGTTTATTTAACCAACTTGCTATTGTTGGACATTAAGAATATCCTGGTGGCTAAACTTTTCTTTTTTTTCATTAAATATCCATGACTATTTCTTTGGGATAAAGTCCTAAAACTGAATTCTTGGTCAAGGAGTGTTCTGATTTCCTTCCTGAAAGATTATTCCCGTTTACACACACAGCAGTGTATGGAAGCCTGTTTCCCTGAGTCCTCATTAGCATTGAATATTATCATTAAAAACTTTTTTCTTGATGGTACTGAAAATGATACGTAGTTTTCTTTTAAACTTGAAATTCTTCAAACATTTAAAAATACACTTATTGGCCATTTATCAAGAGTTCTTTTGTGAATTGACTGCTCCATCACCTATGGGATAAAGCTGAAACTTAGAAGGCAGTCTGAGCCTCTTCCTACTCTGACCCCGACCACTTTTCTAATTAATTCTCCTCCAAGTCCTAAACATTCACCCTGCACACCCACGGAGATGATTTTATATTAGTTGGAACCATATGAATGTGCTAACTTTGTAGGCCAAAAAATGGTTGACTATTGACAATTTCATATGGCTAAACCTTATGAATCTCCCACATGTGCTCCCATTAGAGTGTTTTTATAAATGTCTTTGCATCTCCTTGCCTGGTGAAATCCTTCTCCTTCTTCATAAGGCCAAGTTCACTGATGATGTCCCCTCCCCCACTCCTTTGCCATTCCTCTCCTGTTCCTCTCCTCCCCCGAGCTTAGGTAACTATAAATCCCCCTTCACTCTCCCCACTCTGCTTCTTTCCTGTCATAGCTGCTGAGGGTCCCCGGGTCTTGCAGCTCCATAATGTGTTTGCATCTGCCTGGCAGACCCTGAGCCCTCTGTTGCTTTTTGCCAGCAGAGACTGTCTTATTTATTTTGGCAGCCACAAAGCTAGCCAAGTTTCTGACTCATAGCAGGTGCACAGCAAATATCTGTTGAATTAAAGAACTAGTGACCTTAGGGCCCAGGAAGTGCCTTATTAGCCAAATAATAATTGCAATTTCCTTCCATGTTTAGATAAGGAAGAGCATGTGTAACACCCACTAATATCTTCTAATTTGGTTGGTTGGTGTTTTATTTGGAATTGATCCTCGTTGTTTTCAATCCTCCATCCTTCTCTCTTAGCTTTGTCTATATTTTCAGATGGGGCGATTATATTGCAATTCGATGAAGTTAATTTATTCCGTGGCACTATTCTCAAGGATGAAACAACACAGTTCTCTAACTAGCTAAATAAGTAATCAGTGTACTTTCCAAGGAATAAATTTTATTTTGACCCTTTTAATCTTATTCACCTTTTTTCTTAGGTGGACTTTCAGGAACTTTTAGTGACTTCCAGGAAATACTAACGCTATGGATAGAGTTATAGTGTTACGACAGCTTCAGGAAACATTAGAAGTAAAGATATTTTTAAAAACCATTAAAAACATTTAAACTGAATCTTAATAAAACAAAGACTTCTGTTTATGAAAGAGATATATTGCGCAATCAGTTTAAATTGCACTTACAGTAAGAAAATCATAGAATCATAGAACTTTAAAGATAGAGGAACTCCCTAAGGTTTTCGGGCTGACTCTTTGGTGGAAAAATACCAGGTTGAGTGGAGGAGAGAAGATGATAGTCGGAGTTTAGCTTTGGCTCCATATTTCCTTCTCCAGTTAATTTTCAAGTGATGCCCAAGCCTTGCTCATCTTCGTCTTCCCTCACCTGCCTCTCCTGCCCAAGCCGTGCCTCAAACAAGTTCAGGTAGAAGCGGTCTCAATACCGGGCATCCCTTGTGTTTATAGTCAGAAGGGACTGGGTGTCTTGCCCTCCCCCCACCCCTGTCTCCCCAGACATCTAGACAGCTCTGGCCTTTTTTTTCCCTCCGTCTCGTTAGGCGTGTGTGTGCTCAGCATTTTGCCTTTTGTCAGTGGGTTTCTCCAACCAGGTTACTGGGTCAGTTACCAGATCCAAAGATCCAGAAGATCTGCTCCAGATTCTTAAATGGAGGGCGGGTGTTACAATAACAAAGACATGGCAACAACCATTGTCAAGAACGTGGAGAAGTCCGAGCCCTCATACACCGCTGGTGGGAATGGGAAATGGGACCGCCACTTTGGAAAGCAGTCTGGCAGTTCTCCAAGTAGCTAAACACAGAGTTGCCGTGTGATTCAGCCATTCCACTCCTGGGTATACCCAAGAGAAATGAAAACATATGTCCACACAAGAGCTTCTACATACATGTTCATTGCAGCGTTATTCATAATAGCCAAAGAGTAGGTACAACCTAAATGTGCATTAGTTGATGAATGGATAAGTAAAATATGGCGTATTCATTAAATGGAATATTATTCAGCAGTTAAAAGGAATCAAGTACTGATACATGCTCCAACATGGATGAACCTTGAAAACATGCTAAGTGAAAGAAACCAGTCATGAAGGACCACATATTGTATGATTCTATTTATATGAAATTTCCAGATAGGCAAATCTATACAGATAGAAAGTAGATTAGTGGTAGCCAAGAGTGATGGTTAAGGGGAGTAGGGCTTCTTTTCGGGGTAACGAAAATCTTCTAAAGTTGATTGTGGTGATGGATGTACAAGTCTGTGGATTATACACTTTAAATGGGTGAATTGTACAGTATGTGACTTACGTGTCAATAAAGCTGTAAAAAAGGAATGTGTGTTTTTTTCGTTTAATTTTGTCTCCTAGTACTTCTCTGGCTAGCTGAACGTTCCCATGTCTAATTTCAGACTTGTTCTGCCCTTTGATTCTGCTTGAAGTCCAGCCAATAGCTAACGTAGCAGAGTGGAAATTTAAGTCACACTATAACTCAGACACGAAGAGAAAATATAAGTTCTTTATCTAGGTCTTTAATCAGTCCGGCTTTCCTCCTGAAGCCCCAACTGATGGACAGTGGGAAAAAGGAGTAGCATGTTCAGCCCTGCCCCGGTCTCTGGGAGGGCCACTACGGTGGAAGGAACAGCTGGGACTCACTTCCCTGCCACTAACACACACCGTTCTTGCTGCAACTAGATTCTCTCGAATGCCCAGTGGACAGGACAGTGTGGTACTCCATACGTAGGATTCTGAGCCCTTGTCCTGATTCTTGATTCTGTGCCTTGCTGTGGCCTCTGTTTTCTGTGAGATTCCAGACTCGCTTTGGACTCCTGGATGTGTGTGCTCCATAGCTCTTGATGGCTCTCTTGACTTCTGACTGCTGGCTCTGTCTTGAGCACCGGCTCCCAGGCAATGCCTGTGTCTCTGGGTTTGCCGTATTCCCTTAGCGGTCACAAAGGCTCATTGTTTCAGTCTCCTAGTTGTGGCTTCTGACCCCATCTCTATGATCAGTAGCTGGCTAGGGTGATAACATGATTGTTTTGTGGTTTCCTGATGGATTCGAGCTTAATAGAATACATACACTTACCCCCTTCTTCTGAAGCTGGATTTAGAAGCACTCTAAAACATTTTAAATAAAACTTGCCATGTTTTTATAATTTTGTATTGATGATGCTATGAGTACTTATTTTACTTTTTAAAGCTCTGTTTTTTTGCTAGTGTTTTAGGAAAGAGACTGCCTGACTATTGGTGCTTTGAAGGGAGAGAGGTGCAATATAGTATTATATTAGTTGGCCCAGGAGGAAGGTAACCTGTGATGTATATTCGCTATTCAAATTGTTTTATCTTGGCCAGAGCAAGTCAGTGATGTGACAGTTCAGAAAGGAATGCAGAATACTCACTGGGTGCTTTGAGCGATTTGTGTTCTGAAGGATTGTGACTTCTACAAACAACCAGAATACTTCAAAGTTGATGTTCATTCGGTACTGAGTAGGACCTTAGCATTGAGAGAGCGCCCTAGAGTCTGAACACCGATGCCTGGGAGGGCTCTCTTTTTTTCACAAATAATACGTTATTTTGGAAAAAAAACCCCAAATTTAGGAATACTAAACATTATATGAATGCATATTGAGTTTACAAAGAAACAAACGATTAAAATATTTGACTGCTAAATGAATAGAGGTTTGAGAATATATTTTATAGGCTTTTTATTCAAGGGAGGCTGTCTGGGTCTATTATATACTTATATACATATGTAAATGAAAAATTTGGGGGGATATGTATGTAAATACATATAAAAATATGTATATATAAGTAAATAATAAATATATGCATATATTCTTAGGTATGTTGCTCCAAGATTCAGCTGGATATAATTTTCACATTACCAACTTAATCAAAGTCATACCTGTTAATTCATAAATTATACCTATTAATTCACTGAGAAGTGAAACATCGATAATGACAATTTAAAACAAGTGTACTCTTTTGAGTGTTTATTTACTTATTCAGATATTCAAAAGTATTAAGAGGTATTGGGGCTGGCCCCGTGACCGAGTGGCTAAGTTCGTGCACTCTGCTTCAGCGGCCCAGGGTTTCGCCAGTTCGGATCCTGGGTGTGGACATGGCACCACTCATTAAGCCACGCTGAGGCAGTGTCCCACATGCCACAACTAGAAGGACCCACAACTAGAAATATACAACTATGTACCCGGGGGCTTTGGGGAGAAAAAGGAAAAATAAAATCTTAAAAAAAAAAGTATTAGGTATAAAAAATGCCTGAGCTATTCGTAACGACTCTAAAGCAGCTGTAGAAGAAATGCTAATAAAACGTGAGGCGAAATTACATAGATCACTCCACCTGAACAAAGGCGAGGATGACAGACAAGGAACAGCCAAGAAAGAGAAGGAAAATTAGAAATGAGAAGAATGGTGAAACATTAAGGGACTGGTCTAACCGAAACCGTGGGTGGATCAGAGACAATCAGCGTGTAAGAGTAGAACACAGGAAAAATGTGTTTGCACAGTGTAAGCACTGCCCTGCCCTGCGATTTATGTATTATTCCCACACGACTCACACCTCTCATTCCATTTGTACTGGTTGGGGTGCAGATTAGCTAGACTGCTCTATCCAATGGGCCCAACATATAATGACTGAAGCAAGTAAAATCCAGGTCTACAAGTTGGCTTGACAGTGTGTGGGACCGAGGCTCTTTCTGTCTTGTGGCTTTGCCCTTCTTGAAGCTGTTGTATCATTCACACTGCTGAAGATGGCTCGTCACCATACCAACTGGATCCACGTTCCAGCCAGCGTGAAAAGGAAAAAGGGAAGCAGAGGCCATATGAAAGGGAAACGAAGGAGAAAGAAACCTGACCATGTGTCCAATGTGATTTAAGAATAGTTAGATATGGGAATTTAAACAGCTCCTTAGGCAGTGTTATGTCTTTCTGGGAAAAAATGGTCCATCTCTGAGATACACCTACCCTTCCTGCCTCTCTCCTCAAGAAGATACAGTGGTATAAAGGGGAGAAGGATGTGGTTTACGTGTCCCCATTGATGTGGGATGAATTGGGGCGATTTGGCTGCTCACCAGGCTTCCGGAGGGCTCAGTCGTAGAGATGATCTTTTTCCAGGGCACCACATGAAAAGCAAGGACAAGCTCCTCTGCCTTTGGTATTACTTTCATTTATTCAACACAGCGGTTCTCAAAGTGCGGTCCTTGGACCAGAAGCATCAGCATCGCCTGGGAATCACCCAGGTGATCATCACCTGTGCGAGAAATGCAAATTCTTGAGTCCTACCCCAGACCTACTGGGTCAAAAACTTTGGGTCTGGAGCCCAGCAACTGTGTTGTAACAAGCGCTCTAGATTATTTGAGGCACATTAAAATTTGAGAAGCACAGATTTAATGCAATTCACTCAAAGGAGAAATCAGAATACATGTTTAGCTGACTGACTCTCTTTTTCTCTTGGTCTCTCTCTTCTTTCCACAATTCCCTGGGACTAAAAGGAATAAGCTTTTTGTTTATTTCTCCTAATGTAATACCCTACTTCCATAAAGCGTCAGCTTTCATATCAACATCACATAACAAAACAAACAAGACCTGTGAGAACGGGCCCTTTGGGCTTGGCTGGGGCAAGGGGAAGGAATAAGGTATTCAGAAAATAGCCTGGATTGCTGCATGATCCTATTTTGAATGCCAGCAGCTGAATGTTAGTTTAGCCTTTATATTCTTTCTTTAAGATATACTGGTTTCCAGTTCCCCCCTGCCCCCGGTGGATACCATGAACTGACCCTGCAGAGGGTCCTATTCTCAGAGCAGTAAGAGAAGAACACATTATTTTTCAAAGTATTGTACAACCCAGTTACACTATTCACTTCTGCCAGGAGTCTACACTTGAATTTGATGAGAATGATGAAGAGGGCTGGCTGCCCGTGCCTACATGCTCCCCAGGAAGAAATAGTACCGGGCAACAAAAACAGAAACAGTCAAGAATAGAGACCGTCTAATTCCAGCTCTGTTTCTGTCCCGGCATCCTCAGTGAAGTGCATAGTTTCCCCTGACTATAAAATAGAGACAACATTCTGAATGCAACATTACATAAAAAGGCATTTATTTTTACTCCTTCCCCTGCTTGGAAATAGTAATTTGTCTTCATTCTCAATGTGAGTTAGAATTTATACTGCCTGAGCAGAAAAGATTTCAATTTTCATTCGTTTAGCAATAGTATCTTTCCTTGGGAGAGAGTTGCCTAGTAAACAAAAAATGTGCGGGACGTTAAACGTTCATAATTATTTAAAAGAAATAACTCTAATTATGCTACATTAATATGGTTATAAATTGGAAGTTGTCACTTTTGCGAACGGGGAATTTATATAGAAAGAGACCGGGGCCTGCCCCGTGGCCGAGTGGTTAGGTTTGCGCACTCCGCTTTGGCGGCCCAGGGTTTCACCGGTTCTGATCTTGGGTGTAGACATGGCACCGCTCATTAGGTCATGCTGAGGCGGCATCCCACATGCCACAATTAGAAGGACCCACAACTTAAAATATCCAACTATGTACCGGGGGACTTTGGGGAGAAAAAGGAAAAATAAAACCTAAAAAAAAAAAAGAAAGAAAGAGACCTGATTCTTGCTTCCACCTAAACCATTCTCCACATGTCTGACCTTTTGAAGAACCATTTTAAAAATGTAAATTGCTTCACTCTCATCTTTTTGGGCTTCCTATTGCATTTAGAGTAACTTTAATATCCAAAGTTTTGCAGGTTCTGTCCATGAATTCTTCTCCAGCATGATCTTAAGGCTTTTCCTCCTTGCTCATATTGGCTTTCTTTCCATTTCTTGAAGGATCCAAGTTCTTTCCTAATCCAGGGCTTTGGGACATGCTCTTGGCCAGGAATGTCCTTTCCCTAACCCTTCACAGGATTAATTCTCACTGATTCTTAATTTCTCAGCGAATTGTCTTTTCATCAGAAAAGCCTACTGTGGCTTTAGGAGTCTCTCTTATTGACCCTTTCCCTTCATATGGATTGTCACAATTTGTAGTTATGTATAAATTTTGTGGTTATTATTTTATTGTCTAAATGAGATTATAAACCCTGTAACATTGGGATTGTGTCCATTTTGTTTACCTTCCTGTACCCGGTGACCCGCACATGGGGGGGGGTCATCCATAAGAGATGGGGATTGGATTACTAACTACCATTCAGAAAAAGAGACAATGTGGTTTGAAATATGAGTGACAAATTACGCTGAAGTTTTAACAACATTACAATGTATTGAATTTGATTGTTCACAAGTGGGTTTTATTCCAAAATTTGCAAACTGGTTATTTGACAATCAGAATATATTGCTCTGTAGAAAAGCTGTCATTATTGGTCCAGGCCTGTGCCCGCTGAAAATAAAAATTAAAGATCTTTTGCAAGCTCACTCCCATCCATATATTGGCATTCTTAGACTTTGGTTTCCAAATCAGGATTCCTAATTTTCAGCCTCCATGTAATTTTTTTTTTTAAGATTTTTTTTTTTTTTCCTCAAAGCCCCCCAGTACATAGTTGTATATTCTTCGTTGTGGGTCCTTCTAGATGTGGCATGTGGGGCACCGCCTCAGCATGGTTTGATGAGCAGTGCCATGTCCGCGCCCAGCATTCGAACCAACGAAACACTGGGCCGCCTGCACTGGAGCGCGCGAACTTAACCACTCGGCCACGGGGCCAGCCCCCTCCACGTAACTTTTAAGGCCTTCGTTTTTTGTGAATTTAAGATGGCAGTGATGTCTTGAAAGGATGATTTTCCCTTGTCTTCCCTCTCAGTGTCTCTTTTGTGATCTGCATGTCTGCGCGAGGAGGAGCGTTGCTGTAGAGTTGCGCCCAGCAGAAGGGCTAGCCTTGAGTAGCTGGGAAAAGCACAGCTTCCAGCAGTAGTTTGGAGCGCAATCTGTCTGCTCAGCATTCGCGCGCCCAGTGTAGGGGTGTGTTTGCATGGAGGCCGATGCAGATGGAGGATGGGGAGTGGAGGAAGCGGGAGACGCTGCTTGGGGGAGGGAGTCTGACCCTGGAGTCAGCCCCTTGTACACTGGAGTGTCCCCTGCTGTTTAGTCACAGTGGCAGCTGCACAGCCCTAACTATCCTTGGAATGCCAGCTCTGGAAGACCTCATCATTGGCACCCAAGTGGCCGACCACAAATGCAGATGTGTTTCTTCAAGGGCCCAGTATTAGTCAGGCATCATAAGAACAATTATTCATTGCCGCTCTCTCTGCTTGAGGTCAGTTCAAATCAAATTCAATCTTCCTTTCAAGTCCCTCTCCGACCCAGAGAAGCATATTAAGCTTGGAAAGGCCTTGGTGGCTAAAAATTTCCCAACCAGAAGAGGAATTTCCGCTACAACACCCCTAGCAGGTGTTCCCTCTGGCTTTTGTTTGAATACTCACCTCCTTAACAGACAGCCCGCTTGTATTTGGACGGCTCTCATTGTTACGTGTTTCACTTCCTTACGCTGCAATGAGACCTGCCTCCCTGAACTTGCTCCCCGTTTGTCTCTGTCTCGCCCTCCGAAGCTGTGCAGAATATGTTTAATCCTTCGGCACCATCGTTCTCCAGACGTTTGAAGCCAGCTGTGAGATCCTCCCCCTAACTTTTCTCTTTTCCAGGTAAAACAGCCTCAGATCTTTCAATTGTACATTTTATAAACAGTGTCTTAATGTGGAGAATGTACTAGCAACAGACCTAGGCAGACCTGGGTTCTGTTAATTTGTTTATTCAATTATTTATTCTTTTTGCATTATTTCCGCTAGCAAGTTGAGTAAGTATGATAAATCTTACAAAGGAGAGGTGCATGGTTCAATGAGCGCATACACTAAGGAGAGATTTGACCCAGGCTGGGGAAGTTGTCTAAGGCTCTGTTAGGAGGTCAAGGATGAATTGAGCTGATGGCTGGGTAGTAGTTTACAAGGTGAAGAGGAGAGGAAGTGCCTTCCAGGCAGAAGAAGCAGTATGTGCAAAGGCTCTGTGGTGGGTAGGGCATGTGATGGAGACATCACTTACCCTCTTGATCTTTAATATCTGTAGATACGCAAAGATGCATTACAACACCTTCTCCCTTATTAAGAGAATTGTTCCGAGTACCCGTGAGATGGAGATGAACGTGCTTCAAAGTGGCAAAGTCCTGTGGTACTATTCATAATAGAATAATCCATTAACCCAGGCGGGCCTATTCCCTCACTGTCCCACCAACAGGCATTCCCACTTCTGTGCTTTTGCTTCTGCTCTTTCCTTCCTAGAAAGGTCTTTCCTTTTCTGTTTATCCAGTCCTTGCAACCGTTACTGCCCATCTCGGGTCCTAAATCCTTGGGCAAGCTTCTGTGGGTGCTCAGGCTCAGGTCCGTTTCTAAGCATAATAGTAAAATGCAGAGGTTTGTAATCCTGGGTTTGAGTCCAGGTCGGATTCCTGACTTCCCGGTGGCCTTAGGCAAATTATTGAATTTCTCTGACGTTCGATTTCCTTATCTGTGCAAAAGGGGCCATAGCTATCTACTCAATTAAAGTGGTTGTGAGGATCGCGATGAACGTATGTATAACAGAGCCCTTCCTGATGGTTCTTACTTCCTTTTCCTGTACCTCCTCAGTGGCCCACACCAGCTGGCTCAGTAATTCTTTCAAGGCCAGCTCTAAAGATAGAGGAGTAAGGAGGAAACCATTTGCTTTGGTCTCCCCCACCACCCATTTTCTACTGCAATATCCGGTGTACGTGCGCACACAGTGAGCCTGATGTGCATGCACACGGGACTTCTGAGCCACCCACGGGCCCACCCAGTTACCTTACAGCTCCCCGGGCTCAATGTCACGTGCAGGGCCAAACCAGCCCAGTGAAACTGTAGAAGGCAAGTTATATTGATGCTTTAAATGGCAAATAAAATCATTTCTCAGAATGTCATGTCCAAGGCTTTTCTGGACTAATGATTCTTTTGCAGAATCCTATTTCATAAATATAGTTTGACAGTTTTTAATCACAGAAAAACAAATTATTTAACTCATAAATAAACGAGTTTTCAAAGTGCCTACATTCAAATGAAGTTAACTAGGTGAAATTCTAGCATTATCTGTCAAAAGATTGCAACAGAGATGTCGAGACTGCATTCAACGTTGTAGTGGCAAGATATTGAATTTCCATCTCAAAAAGGGAATGGAAATGTGCTAAATTGATTAAGTCTATTGATTTAAGATTCTGTGTGTTTACACACTGCAGACAATGGTGGTTCCATACTGCAAGAAATTTTCTTCTTTGTAGAATGAAAAGAATCTGCAAAATAGAAACTAAATCACTATAGTCCTCGCTATTTCAAATATAAGCCATTGCCAGTGCGGCTCAGCATTTATTTCATACTTCAGATACTTCTCATGCTCTGCTAGGTCAGGGGCTATAGAAGATATTTGAATGCATGTCTAGTTCTGCAATCAATAAAGCTAATTTAAGCTATCCTCTAACAGGTGAGGTAAAAGATTAGTATTTACGTCTGGGATTAACAAGTGAAAATAGGCCATTCTGTGATATCCTCAGGGACACAGCACAGTTCAGGGTTTAAGGCTGAAGGAAAGTCTATTTTGAGAAAGGCACGAGTCCAGCGCTTCATTATGGACAGGCTTGCATCCCGTTAACGACAACATCTCCATCTTCAGATCCCAGAGCATCATCTCTCTTTGGTGATATAACACTTCTTTCCCCACCAACCTCAATTCTATCAGCTGAAGGTTTCTGCCCTTCCCTTTGTTTTTAAGTGGAACTTCCAGTCACATTTACTTTGATTACTGTTTTGACAGATACTAAAACCAAGATCAATGTGCCTGTTTTTCTGTTGCAACCATTTTGACTCTAAGTATTCAAATAGATCATAAAATCTCACTGAAACACTTAATTCAGAACCCAAAAATGTGTGTACAAAAACGCCACTACTGTTATTCTATAGGGTTCAAAATTGGCCATTTTGCTTTCCTATAAATTGGTCAAAATGAGAATATACGTATTGTTTTGTTCATTTCCTTTTCCCGGTTCTCTTTAATTCAGTTTTACTTCCTTTGTTCTTTTTAATCTCCTCCACCTCGACACTGATATTTCTTTCGTGATCCCTGAATGACGGACACTGACGTCTATGTCCACAGTTTAACACCTTCATTAAATCTAACGTCTTTCATAAAAAGCCAGCACACCTTAGGGAATGAGGAGCTTGATAGATGTTAGCTAACCTCATTTTATGACCAAATCCCTCTTTTCCTGTGGCTCTAACATTTATTTTACCAATTGTTTCTTCTGGTCAAGCATCATGATAAGAAATACAGTTGAAGTCCCATTTTGTTTCTTTCACCACCCAACATTTTATTCTGATAAATTTCAAACATACAGAAAGGTTGAAATAATTGTATAGAGAATATCCATACACCCACCCACACATATTCTACTATGAACATTTTTTTATATTTGCTTTATTACTCAGCTGTGCATTTGTGCATTCCTTCATCCATCCATCAAGCCATCTTAAATTTTTGATGCAGTAAGTGGCAGATATCAGTATACTTCATCTCGTGTATCATTAACTAGAGTTCTATATTGGTTTACAGTTCTCTTTTTTTTCTTTCAAGTAGTATATACATATAATAACCTGTACAATCTTAAGCTTGCCATTTGCTGAGTTTTGGCAAATGTTTACACCAGTGTAACCTAAACTTCTATCAAGATAGAGAGCATTTCTATCACTTCAGACAGTTTCCTCATGCCTCTTTCCACTGATTCTCACCCATCCTCCCCTTGTCCCGGGCAACCAGTGTTCCAATTTTTTTCCACTACAGATTGGTTTCGCCTGTTCTAGAACTTCATAGTGATGGAACCATAAAGTATATGCCTTTATGGGCAAGACGTCTTTCGTTCAGCATGATGTTGAGCTCATCCACATTGTGTGCACCAATAATTTGTTCCTTTTTACTGCTGAGGGCCCTTCTCTGCCTCCTCCTACTCAATATGTCACTTAAGTTGTTTTATTTTTTTCCTTCATAATTTTATAATCGTAAGGTCTTACAGATGGAAAGAACTTTGGGGTCCTCTGATTCTATCCCCTCATTTTACAAAGGAAGAAAAAACCTCAGAGATATTAAATAATATGCCCAATACAATAGAAGTCACAGTTTTGGGAATTAGGACTACACCTAGTTTGATTGAACAACCTTTGACTTCATGTTTTTTCCTCTGTTGTCAAGCCCTGGTGATTTTGCCTTAAGATGACACTTGTATTTACCCCTTCCTTTCTACTGTGTTTGCCAATATGGTCTCTAAATATATCTAAACTGGTTTTTCACCAGACTAATCTTTTTCCCGCAGGTCCACCCTGCACTCTTTGTCTCACTGATTTCCCTAACATGGACCTTTCATCAGGCATCAGGGACTCCAGAAACTTCAGTGGTCGCTGTTGAATCAGGTCCTAAATTCTCAAGGATCTCCATACTCTAAACTCATCCTAACTCTTCCACCTTATTTCTCACTCTCCCCAACCTGCACCTGCTCATCAGGATGGTCTCACCATCCCCTGGATGCAGGTGAACTCCTGCTGTCATTCCTATGTTCGTTCCTTATTCTGGTAAACCAACCCCACTTCTCTCCATTTAGCTGCTGACATTCAGCTCATAGTTCAAAATCCAGCTCAACTCCAACTTCTCAATGAAACACTTTGTAATTTCTCTCAACCGTGGTGATTTCTCACTCCTGCATATACACTGCAATCTCTCTCGGCAGTTGCCATTTGTGCTAGCCTCCATAACAGATAAAACCCCAAATCTCAGTGGATTAACATCATAGAAGTACTCTTGCTCTGTAATGACAGCGTGTAAGTATTCGTGTATTGCTGATGGGGGGGTGGGGGCGCTGTGCTTGCTGCAGCCATTTAGGAACCCAGGGTGATGGAGGCTCTGCCGTCGTTAACACAAGGCTCCCACAGCCGCCCAGGCATTGGAAGTTGGAGAAAGAGTGGAGAAGACACATCTGCTTCTTAGCCACCTCAGCAGAGTAGGGACATGGCACAGCACTTTAGCTGGTGAGAATGAGTCACAGGGCTCTACGTTCGCCAGGAAATGTGCCCCCTGACTGAGCATCTGCATCCAGGGAACTACTCTACTCCATGGAGGCAAGCACAAATCTCTGAGGGGCAGCCAGCTTCTTTGTTACAACATTACCCTGTCCTGATTTCTGTTGCTCTGTCTCCTTACAAGGAGGCTACAGCCCGAGCTGGATTTTACACTCTAACAAAAATTTCACAAATGCGTACAGCAAAATGAGAGTCTGACACTTAGTGTATGCTCAGTGAATGTCTGTTAAATAACAGAATAATTTAGTCTCTTTTTTTTAAAGTTCCTAAGTTAAACAAGCAGGAGAAATAAAAAATAACAAATCCCCAGGGATTCTGTCTTTGTCCTTTTTAAGGGCACATTTGCAGTGTCTTCTTTACTTCACACACAGAAAGCGAAGTTGAGCTAGAGTATCTTCATTTAAAGAATGATAATATTATTTTCAGCTTCAAAAACTATTTTCATCTGCTGCATCTTATTTCCCTTTCTTTTCCTAAATCTTTTCTTTTATAGAAAAATTGACTCATAAACAAAAATAGAGTGAATATTATAACAAAATCCCATGTACACATCACCTGCCTTCAACAGTGATTGCCTCATGACCAGTCTTATTTAACTACATGCCCTACTCTCCTCTCAGACTAACCTTTTGAAACTAAACATAAATATCATGTTGCTTCATGTGTAAATATTTCCATTTGTATTGCTAACAGATAAGGCCTCCCCCCAAAACCTCACAATACTGTATCTCATTTAAACAGTAACAATAATTTCTTATTATCCCTAAATAACCCAGTTAGTAATCAAATTTCCCCCATTAAAAAAAAAAATTCATTTGTTCAAATCAAGCTCCAAACACTACATTTCAAATAAACCTCTTAAATATTTTAAAAATTATCGTTTTTCTCTCCCTTCCCCATTTTTTCCTTGAAATTTATTTGTTGAAGAAACCGAATCATTTGTCCTACAATGATTCTTGCATTCTGGATCTGGCTGATTCAATCGTTTCTGATTCCTATAACAGTGTAGTGTACCTCTGTCCCAGCGTTTCCTGTAAAGTGGAGGTAGGTCTGGAATTTTGATCAGCTTCAGCTTTGATTTTCCATCATAGATGGGTTATGTACCTCCATCAGAAGACGTGTCTTGTCTGGTTATCTCTCTTTTTTGATGTTAACAGTTATCACAGGTTTCAGAGTTCTTACCCTGATCCGTCAATTGTAAAGTTCTCCCTCAGCTTGTCACCTGTGGTCTTGGCCGCCTCTGATGATAATGACCTAGATCCATATTTCATTGTGCACATCTTATGTCTTTTTACAATAAGATCTGCCAAAGTTTTAAAATATTTTATTATTCCTTTTCATCGTATAGTATTAAATATATTTAAGACATTTAAATTTTCCCTTCCAATCATAATAATGGAATAAACAATTATTTGACACTTAACAAAGTATTTTCACACACAGTATTTCACAAATATTATCTGACATGAAAACGCCTTAGAGGTAAGCTGGCTCTGTGACCTTGGGCAAAGATCTTCATTTTAGAGATGAGGAAATAATAATAACCATCTCTCCGATTGTTGTGAACATTCAACAGGTTAAGTACATGCAAGCTGCTTAGCGCAGCGCTCACCGCGTCCTAGTGAGAGTGAAGTAAACATCTGGTACTGTTAGTACTCATATTGTTGTGTTGCTATCTTTCAGTTTTAAGCTATTATGTGTTTTAACTAACTTTTTTTGTTTTTGTTGAGATTAGTAGGAACAATTTAATTACTATGTTCCCATACAATTTCATAGTCTCTGACCCCCGGTCAAAACCTTGATTAGCTTATATGTGACAGGAATGTAGCTTTCACTGTTGCTTACTGCTAAATATTACTTAAATGCTCTGTTTTCTTTATTTATAGGAGACCAAATAAGAATCATTTTCTACTCCCCCCAAAATAAAATAAAATAAAGGTGTTATTTAACTTACACTGTTAGGCTATCCATACCATGTTCTCCTTTATGAGAAGAAAAAAAAACACGCTTTCACATATTTTATATGATAAGCTTTTAATGTTTTAGAATAAACCTTAACGTGGAGTAGTAGGGCTTAAGGGACCTTTCAGAGCCATCTCAGCACTTTATTTACAGGTGAAGAATCCGAGGACTAATCAAGTTAAATGACTCATCCAGCTTGTCCAACTTCACGTGACCAACCAATGGCAGCACCAGGACTAATACCCAGATCTTAAATCAAAACCAGCCCTGGTCTCCAGCCTCTTTCCATTATACCGCATGATGCTAAACTATTTTCGGTGTCCCTCCGTCCGTACTCAGAACAGCACTCTACAGGCAACAAGGTCACTATTGGGGGTTAAAAGTGAGAAACATGAGTGCAGGCTTGAAGACGTACAAATATCAGTGGAAGCAAGTAAAATGGAACCCAGGAACCCACCTCTGTTTAATGACACTTGAATGACAGTGGACTGTAAATGTTTGTAAGACTAAATGTATATAATGTGTATACACGTTAATGCCTAGACATAAAGAAAAACAACAGCTATTTTCCACTGATGCAGTATGCATAGTAGTACTTGTCTGGTTACACACAGGCATATACTATTGGTAGAAGTGCAAGGCAGATTTTATGTAATTTTTGACTCTTGGGGTTTTTTTTACTTTTAATTGTGGAGAATTTTAAAGATGTACAAAAGAAGACAGGATAGTACAATAAATCCTATGTACACATCACTCAGCCCCCATATCCATTAACCTAATGTCAATCCTATCCTATCCCCTCCCTCATGCACTCCCCCGCTTCTATTATGTAGCAGCAAATTACAGGTGTCATTTCATCTTTAGACATTTGAAGTGTATTTCTCTAGAAGACAAAAACACACACAAAAATAACCATGAGATCCATTATCACACCCAAAATCCTAAATATAATCAAATAGTCATTATTCAATTTTCCCAGTGTCTCATAAACATCAACTTTTTTAGTTTCTTTTTTTTTTCCCCAATTATTTTATTGAGGTCATGATGGTTTATAACATTGTGTAATTTCAGGTGTACATTATTATTTATCATTTTCTGTATAGATACATTGTGCTCACCACCGATAGTCTACTTTTTATCTGTCACCATATGTATGTGCCCCTTTTCATTTCTTTTTTTGAATCAGGATCTAGTCCCCCACATTGTGATTATTTCTCCTTAATCTATATGTTACTTCTCTCTTTCTTGTCTCCTTGCAATTTGCTTGTTGAAGAAAATAGATTTTCGGACCTTTTGCTTTCTCCATAGTCTGGATTTTGCTGCTTACATGCCTGTAGTGTAGTTACGAGGCAGCTTTAAACATTAAAGCAAATGTCTGTGCATGTTATTATCAGGTTTCACCAAATTTGGCGGTATTATTTTGGGCACTGATGATAACAGCTGGAGGTCAGGGGAAACCGCATTGCTGGTGGATCCCAGCTGGCCGTGAGCGTTCTGTGACGGGGTAAGGTGTGCTTGTCAGTGTGAGCAGCTGCTGCCAGGCTGAGAAAGCTTGTCTAGTGCCCCAGTCCTTTCCCGCTCTCTCATCTAAATTGTGCCTCTTGTTGTATGGTTTCACAGGATCCTCTGCTTTTCCTTTATGGCTGTTGTCATGACTGGTAACTGTAGTGGACTTTGACAATTTATGGTCAGAGAGGTCAGGGGTGCATGAATGTAACTTGTGTATAACTGAATTCTAGACAACCCACAAAGCATGGTTTCCAGCTGGCAATGGAAAACATAAATGCGGCAATGCATGATAATCATTTCCACATTAGAACTTTTCCGCTTGTGACTAAGCACCAAGTCAAATTCAGTTCTTCTTCCTCTTCTTTTCTCCCTGGGCCAGGGTCATTCCGTATATATGCTCTTCTTTACTCAGCCCTCGCCTCTAACTGGGGCTCAAGCTATTTCTTCATCCTGCATTCATCCCATTTTCATAGGCTTGTTGTAAAAACTCTGTGGTCAGTCGGTCCTCCAAACAGACAAGAAGAGGAGAGTCAGAGGAGGCAAGAGTGGAGTATAGATGCTAATGGATGCTGAGAAGGCAGCCCTGGCACCCTGCCCCCAACTGGGGCAAAACCGAGGGCAGTAACTGCAATACCCAGATTCACTTAGCTGGACCTCAAGTTTGGCATAACACCAGACACAGGACCCCTGTGCAGCAGGGACTGAGCGAGTGCTGGCCGACGGGCTGAGGGCAGCGTTATAGAGGCCTGCACATGCTGGGGTGGTATGGGGAAATTGCTGAGAGGTTCTAAGTCCCTAAAGGATTTGAGGGTGGTGGCAAAATGGCAAGAGGCCCAGGGAGCCAAGAGAGACTGAGTGTGTGGACCTTACGGCTGGAAGCAATGGCAGGGACCCTGGACACCAGCAATGGATGCCAAAGACCACGTGTGATAAGCTGCACCTCAGCTGATGCGACCACGCTACAGAAGCCCCCGGCCTCCTGATGCTGGAGGGTAGTTAAAGCTTCCTGGGGAAGTTGGCTCATCCTCAAGAAAAGGGGAAACAGAAGAAGGAGGAAGAAAACTCTGAATCAGAGTGAATATTTACTAGTTTTAAATGGAAAGAGACTGAGTTATCCTCAAGTGGCAAGACTTAGTTAATTTTCCGTCCATCAGCAGAAAGGCGACTGAAGAGCTAAGTTTGAATTCCATCACAAAAAGATAAAGGCACGTTCCAGCGCATCTGGGTTGAACCCTTTATACAACTCACATTTATGTGTTTTTTAAATGTTTATCTTCACCATATTGTAAGTTTCATGAGGGCACATACTACCTCTTTTTTTTTTATTCTGTATTTTTAGCACCTAACCCAGTGCTTAGCACCTGACAGATACTGAAGAATTTATTGAGTGAATATTAGACCCACACATCAGAGCTCCTTCCACAGCCCTTGATGCAGCGCAAGCGCATTATAAATGATCTTTTTTCTTCCTTCCCAGAAGACTATATATTTCTTTGGGCACCGTCCATCTTGCCGTTGAAAGCCAATTCTGTCTTGGCTGGCTCTGAAGGTAAATCTGCTTTGGTTGTTTTACGGGAGCAACTTAAGAAACCGAAGACATAGTTTTTGTCTTCCCTGACCTTACTCTGCATCCAAAAGGTATATTGCATGCAGCAGTAGCCACAGCTGCAGCTGCCAAGGGTCTGTTCCGAGGAAGGTGCTGAATACTCGATAGTGACCGCCCCACCGCCAACATAGTCCTGGCCCCTTCATTCAACACTTTCTCTCGTTTCCCCTCCCAGGTTGAGATCTGGCAGTTCTCCTTCTCCTCTCCTTTTTCTGGGGCCCCTCTCTGGTCTGCTCCTCCCACTTTCAGGGCAGAACACCTGGCCAGAGTGGAGCCATGTGTCCTGAATAGTTCTCATTTCAGGTAGGGTCATCTTCTTTGGAAAAACCAAAAAGGAATTGTATAAAATATGCCCATATGCAATTTGATATCTATATCTTTAAATCCTTAATTTGTATTTTGCCTCATTTACAAAAGTATTTGAGGTAAGCCTTAGTAAAACATTTGTTGTAAATAAATTCACTTACTAGTAAAAAAATCAATGAGCTCTGATCTTAACTTGGAAAATATGGACCCCATAGTACAGTATTCCTGAACTTGCCTGATAAGAGTGACCTGTGTGGCTTGTTACACAGATTTACTCAGCCCTTCCCTGGATATCAATTGGGTGGGCCTGGATTTTTTTTTTTTTTGCTTTAGGTAATTCTTTTCATCTGATAACTTTAAGAAAAATTGCCAATGTACATAGCAAGGACTGGGATAATGAAGACACAGGGGAATAGGGAGACAAGTTGGGAGGGAGAGACAAAGGAATTTCTAAGTGAAAAGGAGTTTGATCCAGCACTCTTTTTTCTTTTCTTGGTACAAATCTATCTGTATGAATGCTGATAATCAAAAAAACGCAAGGCGTTGTGGAAAACTGATAATATTGATGGTGGCAAAAGATACGGAGCTATCAAAGTAAAAAAAGAAAACTAAAAATGATGGTCAAGTGTGTCAAATAGTGCTAATTACAGTCATTTCAATAATCTCCTTGCTGTTGTATCTTATTACCATTCAGCACAATTAAGTGTAACGTGAAATGCGTCTGATTAACTGAGCTGTAGGTTTTATTTGGTTGAACGGTAACTCGTCTTCTTCTGAATACCTATTTATATCTTTACATAATCAGTCTTCATAGGTAGTTGTATATGAGCGTTTTACCTTTTCAATTTTAAATAATAGAAGGAAGACTGCACAGATAAGGCCCTTTCTTCTTATTTTTTGAAAGTCGAGGCGAACACCTTTTAGAGTAGCAGGTCACCCGTTTTATAATCTCTGCCTCTTTTGAGAATTTTGTATGGTTCTTCCCCAGGCCCCCTGGAATGGAGAAGCCCCACACTTCAAAACTTACTCCGCTCAGTAGAGAACAGTACTTACAGGAAAGGAAAACCCCAAGCCTTTGTGCTGCGAGGCCTCCACGCTCTGAGCTCTTAGTCGCTTTTCATTCCCGGTGGTCTCAAGACCCCAGGAAAGGAGAGTTTAGGGAGGGTGGTGTGCGAGGGGTGGGAATAATGAGGGCTCTGCGGAGCTGGCTGTGCTGCTGCTGCTGGGAGACCTCAGACATGGGGTGTGGGGGAGCCCGGTGGAAGTCAGCGGTCCAGAGACTTCCAGGCCTTCTGCGTTATGATCCCGTCATAGTGTCCATTGCTTAAAAGGTGACATTATTCAAACTAATAATTCCTAATGGACACAATCTTTGTAGTATGAACCTCTCCTTAAAACACGGCATGATATGAAAGAGGGTTTGGGGTACAGGTTTTTGGGCTGTTGTAATCCCCTCTCCCAAGAGTCTGTCCTCTATTGTTTCGTGTCACAATCTGGCTTCTGGCCAGAGACAGCATATTTTCTAAGCCTCTTGCACTGAAAACTATTGTCATTCAGAAAAACTCCCAGTTGCCCGGTACTTCCCAAACGTTGAGTACTTTTAGAGGTTTGCGGCCGTGCAATCGTGTCTATTCATTTAATGTTACCCCCTCTCTGTCGGCTTTTAGGAAAATGACAGAGTGGTGCTGGCTGAGCAGGTGCTGATGGAATTCAACTTCGAAGGACCTTGATCATATCGTCCGGAAAAATTAAATGTTGGCTTCCATAGACTTGCAGTGCTGCTGCCCATAGTTACCAGTCTCATGGTTTCCTCTCTTTAGACGTCCCTGCAGAGTTTGGGACATCACTAAAGAAGGAAAAAACAATGCCTTCAGAGTTTGCCACAGCATATTGTCAGGAGTTGGAGGAAAATGGTGTTGGTAGGAGAGGCAGACTGTATTAGAATTATTGGGGCCCTTGGCTGGGTTTCCTTCCTGGCTGATTCAGTCCCTCCCTTTGTGTCTGTCTATCCATCCGTGAAGACGGATAATTACACCTGTTCCTCACTTGCCTCGGAGGGCCGTTAGGGGGATTCATTCTGAAAGTCTATAAAGCTCTTTGAGCCTGGAGAAGTATAATTACAAGAAAATATATTGTCACTGCCGTGGTCCTTGCACATCTTAAGTGATTCCAGTCACCGATATATTGATGAATATGCATTATCCAGTTTCATTCCATAAAAGTCGGCTCTTCGTGCGCTGTGAGTTTTCCCCAAAGTGTGTATGTCTAAAAGGAGGAAGTTGGAGAATGGATTATTAGCCACAAATGTAGGTTTTAAATAATCCATTTTCTTTTAACTCCCTTGTGTTCAGGCTTGACGCTACAGGAGATGAGCTAAAGAGATGACATGAAGTAAGCACGATCCCGTCCTGCACCAGGCAGGCTCTAACATTTTTCTGGCTCAAGATCAAAAGTGATCACTTGAGTCAGAAAAACTTTCTTCAGGTCAGAAACATTTTTTTTTTAAGTTTCCCTGTAAATCTTGGCAAATCACCTGGACCTTTTTAATTAATGTTTTCCTAAAGATTTGAAAGAAAATCAAAAGTAAATTGACGTAAATCTGTAATGTCAACTGTCAATTTTGTAAGAGGCAAGGCTATCAGAGACATATAGGAAACACTAGTTTCTTCTGTATAGGTAAAAATCTACATAGGTAAAAATCATTTTACCTATTATTAAACTTGCAATGTCTTTCAAGAAGGAAAGCTGCAGTTGTTTCCTGAAAATTGCTCAAATTTCATTAACGGTGCTAAAGTTGCATCAACAATATGGGAAACAGAGTGAGAAAAAGTACAACAAGTATATGTAGACTCGGAAGTCCAGAATCAAACGATCTGTGTTTTCTTCTGTTCCACAGCACTCATCTCGCCCTCCTGTTATGAAAGTAAACAACCAATGTGTGTTAATGCCCTCTCTGTGCTGGAATGCTGGTGCTCAGGGGTGGTTCCCCAGACCAGCAGCATCAGCAGTGGCTGAGTACTTCTGTTAGAAATGCCAATCAGAAACTCCGGGGGCGGAATCCAGCCATCTGTGTTTCAACAAGCCCAGGAGATTCCCGTAAGTATTAGAGGAGCCTCTTGGAACTGGAATTTCACAGGGTCATAGCAAGATGGGGCCTGGGCTGGGCATCCTTTGGGCAGTATGGGTCGTGGCTAGACACAAAGAGCACAGAGCTCATCCTTCTGACTTCTTAGGGGGCTGCTCCTAAGTCTAAGAGAGCTCAGGACTTGTAATTCGGGAGGGGAATTAGTCCCCTGGGATTCAGATCTCATTCCAGATAAAATGCTCAAGTGGGAGACATTCCAACTTGTGGTTAATACCGTGTGTCCTGAAAACAAAGCTTTTCTCTATTGCTCTCATTACATTGGTTTATGGAGGTGGAGGAGGGCCCAAGTTGAAGAGAAAAGGGGCAGAATCCTGAAAAGGATTGGGTCCCTATCATTACCATCTCTTGTCTCTACTACCCCCTCCCACAACTCTTTTCCCCTTTTCCTCTTGACCTCCGTGCGTCCCACATGCTCTCCGGTGAGCATGGAGAGAGGTGAAGAAGTGAAGGTGAGTTATGAGCTAGAGATGGCTCAGAGAGAGCATGCCCCAGGCCAGTCCCCTCTGTCCCCCATTAACCTGAAGATTCTGATTCCCAGGGGCGAGTTGCTGACCGTAGCTCACCGTAGCTATTGGGTATCTGAGCGCCCTCCGTTCTCCCTCTCCCCAGACAAGGAGCATTTCCTGGAAGCAGAACTTGTCTCTCACTGAAACAGGACGTGACTATGAGGCGTGTTCCAATTTCAGCTGTTGGCGCCCCGGCTGCCAGGAGGAAGCCACAGCCCCAGCCCCATCCTTGGTGGAGAGTGCCGGAGAGCGTGGCCGCTTCCTGAGGCCGGCAGAGCATTCCAGTCTTCCTCACGCAGTCTTAGCCGTCAGACTGGGGACTAACCCTACTTGGAGTCGATATTCCTGCAAGAAACCTTCACTTAGGAAGTTTGATCTTTGCCACATCACAGAGACGGGGAGAGAGTAGGCCTTAGTTTTCACCTGTGGCTTAATATTAATATGTAAATATATGAAAGAGAAAGCAGAAATTGAGTGGACCCAGCCACCTGAGACCTTGGGGTCTTTATTTATTCCAGTATTAATTGTTTTTATGAGAGGATTATTCAGCTGCACACACTGAAAGGACAGAGGACAGAAGGCTCCATTTACCTAGGCTCCATATAATCAAAATGCAAGGAGTTTTAGCATTTTTCTAACACCGAAAGAAACCTTGGCTAAGGTATTTTAAAGCAAAAATTAGCAACATTGCTTGAATCTTAGATTAGATAGAAGGATTTAACGCCCCTGAAAGAACTCTCAGGCATTTATCCAGTGGTCTGTGGGTAAACCTCCAGTCAGCTTTTTGAGGGGAAATTGGGAAGTAGAAGTGAATTGCTGTTTTTTAAAACTCCCTCATATTCCATAATCCACAATTCCATTTTCCTGGGGTGCTTTGTAGAATATGTCTTATCCTGCTCTAAAGGGTGTCTTTCACTGTTAAAAGTTGAGTGTTTCCTTGGTGACTAGAGTGGCACTTTTTCTCGTGAGCCTGTCTCCTCGTAGGACCTTGGTGACAGGGGTTGGTGAATGGTTGTCTTTCTTGGATTATCTTATTGCTGGTATAGTTCAGAATCGTGGAACTGTTTATAACTAAAAGAGACTTTCAGGGATGACAGTCTGAATTCTTTTATTTTCAAACAAGAAAACCAAGTCCAGAAAGTTTGTGTGACTTGCCCAAGGTCACAGAGTCTTGCCCAAGGTCACAGGAAGGCAGCTGTGACAAGAATTCAAGCTTCTCCACTCTCAGTCAAGGACTGAGGACATCACCCTATTGCTTTGCTAGTTCTTTTGGTTTTTAATACCTGAAATTCTTTACCCTCTCGGGACTTGCCGGAGCGTTTGGCCAACCTGGTACAGATAACAGGCTTTTTCTCAAGCAATGAGGTTTTGATCCTATCAGAGAACACCCAGACGGGGAGCGAGCTCTCTGCTCCCAGGGGTGGACACAGATTAGATAGACATTTGGAAGGCTGGACGCCCGGAAGGAAAGGTGACACATTACAGGGTTCGGGCTGCCCTTATTACTAAGCATTCTGATGGCGTTCTGATTCCTGATGGCATCCTGCAGGAGAGAGAGAGAGCTCTTTCCTATTGACTCTGATTTGTCTCCACAGTCTCTCTCACAACAGAGCCAGAGGCCAGTCTTGACTAAAAGGAGATAGATACAGATCGTCTTTTTAAAGAAAAATTTTGCAACGGCGGAGGTAGGCTCCAAATCTGGGAAAAGTTTGGATTTTTGAGAATGAATACAAATTAAATGCATTTCAAAAAAATTAAATGAACATGAGGGGGAACATTAATGGAACCCTCCATAAAATTTTAAAAAATCACCTACAAATCTCAATACGTCCACAAATTATTTTCAGAAAACAACAGGGGTTCTAAGAGACTGAAGCATATTCATTTTGATGAGTAACTGCTTGGGTCCTCTTGAATGTACTGGGCTAGTTTCTATTTCTCTGAAGTAGTCTTTATTATTTATTATTATTTATTTATTATTTATTATTTAGCATCCCCGCCCCCCAAAAGGTGCAGAGGTTTACTTTTTTTTTTGGCACAGTAAAATCTTTTTCAAAAATATTTTCTATGCTATGGATTTTTTTTGGTAATATCTCAGGTCAAATCATATTCCTTTTGTATATTATGATTCATGGTAAGATAAATAAAAAGTAAACCACCACCAAAATTTAAAAAGAAGCTGCTTAACGGAGATGATCTTTAAGTGGCTAATGAGTCAGTGTGTATTCATGGACCCTTGATCAGTGCTCGCAGGGACTGTTTTGTGCTGAGAACAAAGACACCAAAGAGATAGGGCCACTGGGAGGAAACTGGAGGGAGTGAAAAGGCTCCCCAGAGCCCTGGAATCAGGAAATTCCCAGCCCTAATTAAACCACAGCCAAGTGGAGGGAGAGCAGCAGAAACAAAATTCAGAACCGCCAACAGGTGCGAAAGGCAGCAAACGCACCGGTCTTAGCAAGGAGAAACATCTTTCATTTTCCATCACCTACAACGCCTTCTCAATGTAAAATCTTGTCCAAGAAAAGAGGTTCGTCTGATTCAACAGCTGAAGGACAGCCCGTCATTCCCCTTTCCTCCACAACTGACACTCACTGGAGGGACCCCAGAATCCTCTGAATTGGAGCGTTACATCGTACAGTAAAATATTTCATTTTAATCAAATTTATTTTCCTAGGGGCATTCAAAAGGGCACCCTAGCCCACCCCTTTAGTGATTTATTTATGTCGTTTTCATTTATTCAAGACCCTTGATTGACTGACGCAGCTTCTCCAGGGACTGCCCCTCCAGAGGTGCTGACAATAGGTCTTCTGTGGAGGGAGCTGCTGGGAACGCTTCAGCTTCAGTGAAGGCAGCTTTCAGAGGGAGCAGAGCTGTGGGCCCCGCTGCCAAGATTTTAATGAATTGCTTCAGATATTCTCTCTCATGGCTTCCACTGTGTTTAGAAATCTGAAAGAAAAAAAAAAATCCGCGTACAGAACACATGGCATTTGGATATTAAAAATCTGCTACACACACAAATATCTGTTATATATTTCTTTTTAAATGGCTAAGTGCTGTTCAGGAAATTTACAAAGAATTTCATGACGTCGGTGTGTGCCTTTTTTCATGAAAATGTTTCTGTAATAGATATTATTTATTCCTTACCATCAATTTCCCTATGAAACAAAGTCATATGCTTGCTCTGAAAAAAAAGCTTAATTTTAGTAACTTTTTTTTTTTCCTGTGGCCAGTTAATGGAAGATTCCTATTAAGGAAAAAAGATAGTCACTTAAGAGGTGAAAATATAATTTTCCATCATGCTTTTCTTTTTATTTGACTATGGCTTATTTTGAGCCACTTTTGGGGAATTCACTTCATAGAGCACAACGCTAAGTTCAGTAACGTTTTTTTGTATTTCTTTAAATGCCTTTGCCTTTTCTGATAATTCAGTGTTTTAAATCAAAACGCGCCCATGTCACTATTTAAAGTTTGCTCTTAACACAGGAGAAGATAATAGTTCCTTTTATGGAGGAAAAAAACTTTATGAGTCTTCTGAAACATCAATTTTTCTGATAACACTTATGTTTTAAAAAATATTTTTCATCTTGAAACAATCACCAGTTTACAGAAAAGTTGGGAATACTACACAAATAACATTTTTTTCTGAACCATTTGGAAGTAATTGCTGATCTAATGTCCCATGATCCCCAAATACTTTAGTGTGTATTTTCTACAAACAAGAATGTTCTCCTACGTAAAACCACAGTACAACAATCAAAATCAGGAAATTAATTTTGAGAGTTCACTCCTGCCAAGTCCTCAGACCCATTCACACTTATTCGGTTGACCCAATAATGAATTTTATAGCAAAATTATCCAGGTCCTGATCATGTGGAGCGCTTAGCTGTCATGTGTCTTTGGTCTCCTTCTGTGGGGAACAATTCCTCAGCCTTTCAGTGGCTTTTATGACCTTGACACTTTCAAAGACAACAGTCCACTTGTTTCGTAGAATATCCTTCATTTGGGGTTGTCTTATGTTTCCTCATGGTTAGATTAAGGTTATCATTTTTGGAAGTGATTGTACCCTGTAATGTCCCTTTGTCCCATTACTGATGTTGTGTGCTTTGATCCCTTGGCTTAGGTAATGTACCCCAGCCTAATAAGGATTCTGTGGGGAAGTCCCTGGAAATCTAGATGCCCTGTTTCCCATCAAACTTTTTATATATGTTTTATGTTTATATATCCCTATGGTTTTTTGTCTTATTTAATAGGTTTGTTAAATTAATCAAACAAGGAGGCCATTAGCCTGAGGTCATTACCCTGATGCCATGGCAGCCTGTGTAAGCAAACCAAACTCTGAGCCTGTAGATGCCTCAAGGTTGTGAAATCGAATCCTAACGACAACCCATGACGAACAGCCAACCAGGCTTTAGGCCACAGCCAATCAACCATTTCCTTACTTTGCTTCTGCTTTTCCTCTGTAAACATTTTTCGCCAGTGGAGCGCTTCTAGCCGCTTCTGGGTTGGTGCTCCTTGATTTTGAATGGATTTGTGTTCAAAGAAACTCTTAAAATTTTAATATGCCTCAGTTCATCTTTTAACAGTTCATAGTCCTGTATCGTAGTTGTTTGTTCTGATGCTTAAATTGTCCCAGATTTGGCCTATCGGGAGCCCCTTCTCAGTGGCCCCTGTGTCCTTCTGATGTGTCCCCATCATACTCGGAGCACGTTCTTGCTTTCTGGCGCTACGAGATGTTTCAGGCCCATCTTGTTCTTCCCTTGTGCTAGGCGTGGTAATTGATACCAGAGGTCTGGCTGCTCCCAGGCTTTCAGTGGACTGAACTAGGGGATATATACGTATATGCATACACAGCTAGACACGTTTACATCTGCATTTCTACCCATCTATCATCGTGATCGTCTCTCTATCTAATGAAAACTCTAAGCTTACACCAATACCTCCCGTTCCAATTCAACACTACAGAGTTTATTTTAGCTTTTTCCTCTTTTCTTGTGACACTCTTGCCTGCTAGTGAGAAGCATGGCTCACGTTATTCTTAATACATCTACTGAACTGATCAATCCCCATGTAAGTGGCCAATCTCCCATCTCAGCTGCCATTCCCACCCTGTACGATACCCTCCACGAGCCACTTGAAATCGGATACCCCATGCTGGACGACCACCGCCCACCTACCTACCTACCAGGATGCCCAAATCACCCTGATTGGATTCAGACACCTCATGCTGGGTGACACGCCCGTTCCCCATGAACACGCTCTTCACCCTGCTTGGGCTCTGAAGTTCAAATTTTGGCCAACATCCTGACCTCAACCCCCACTGTGCAGATGCTTACCTTCCCTCGCTCCACCTGACGGTTTTAGGATGGAATTGTTTAGGAACAGAAAGGAAAGGGAATGAAGGGGGAAGGGAAGGGAATAAGAGGCAAAAAGGAGGAAGGAGAAGAAGGAAGGGGAAAGAACAATATTGATGTTTAAATAAATCACAAGTAAGCAGATTAAGTTTCTATTAAAATGAGATCGTTGAAATAAGAAGAGAAGAATCTAAGATGCCACTTAGAAACGGAGTGCTTTCTGACTGGGATAGAATATAACAACTTTTTTTTTTCCTGGTCATTATAATAATACCAAAATTCACGTATTACAAGTGGCAAACCAAATGTCACATGATCATATATTTTTCAGATGATCTTTTCACATTTTGTACATTCCTTTGTTCTTCCTATTTGAGATACAGTAATTCCACCCAGTTAATATTTACTCACCAGCTAAACTTTAAAAGGAACTTGGGGAAGCGTTCTTGCTGTCAGAAATGTTAGCGCCCTTTCCGACTGTTTCACCCAAATTCCCTATTCTCTGATTCAGTCAGGGACAATTCCTTTAAAATGGATTCAAACTGTTGTCTAGGCTATCTTGTCAAATGTCAATCCTTTGTCTTTCTCCAAATGCTAGGGCTGTCATTCTTCAGAACATTTCCTTAAAAGAACCATGTCAGTCTTCTTTTCCATAAATTGCAGGGAGAGAGCTCTTGACCCTAACATCATAAATGTAAGCAAACATTTCAACAGTTACTCTATCAATCGCTGCTAAACACAGTGTCAGCTCTCTGAGCAAACATATAAAAGTACTATATGATGTCCCTTAGCATTCAGCGTCTTCGAGACTACACAGGACAAAAGTTGGCACAGGTTGTCAGGAAGATGATCTCTTAAAGTGTGAACAATAATTTTATTACCAAAATCAGAGGGAAGATAAATCTTTTAAATATCAAAGCTAGTTTTTAAAATTAAAAAATTAACATGTGCCTAAGATTTAAAAAAAAAACTTCAGTTATATTTCCCAGAGATAACTGTGGTTAACAGTTGAGACAGTCTTTGGAATTCCATTTGTAACTGGTAAGAAATAGAACTATATCTTTTGTCTATTTTTAAACATATCCAAGTAGGAGTCCTTTCTTACATGAAGAAAATGTGTAGGATGTCAATGTGCTTCGTTTTCATTTTTAGGCTAGAATTTAAGATACTAAGAAATGACTGAAAAACATCCTTATCATAACAGAATTTGGGATTGGTGACTTAGGGACATATGGTTGATCCACCTTGAACATCTTGGATATTTTTTAAAATTCTTTAGAGAGGCCATATCTTTTTCCATCTCCTATTGTGTACATCTCTTATACCATTACTGGAGTCCCATTAAGTAAAAGTTTGAACTTTGATAAAGAAGGTCTCCTTGATTTAGGATGCCCATTTATTTTATTAGGATCACTGTGCTGTGATGTGGACAGAGCAGGTGTCTTTCAGAGGCCTCTCGTACCTCCATCCCCTTGCCTCCTGCATCTTGGAGTGAGTTCTCTGCTCTGCACCAAATCAACACAGGCTTGAAACTCAGTAACTCAGTCACAAAGAAACAGAGAAAGAAGGAAAACAACTCTTATTTAAAGCACATGGTAGCTGGAATGGTGCTTCTCAAACCTTAACGTTCACATGAGTCACCCAGGGATCTTGCTAATATGCCGATTCAGACTCAGCGCCTTGCTTCACCTCTTCCTTGCCTTGTGTTTGCATCTCTCCTGTGAAGTGTCAGCACTTCAATCTTTGCCCAGGCTCTGCTTTCTAGAAGTCCTGGGCTAGGATCCTTTTCCGTTTCCTAAAATCTCCTCCCTTCAGTTCCTGATTTCTGTGGTCTGCTACAGGAGCTTGTGGCCCATGGCCTAGTTCTAACTTATGGAATCAGTACTCACCCCCATTCTAGACTTCTCTCCAGACCAGCCCTTCAGCTCTGGGGGATCTGCACAGCTAGCCCATCCAGGCCTTCCCCACCTGGCCCTCTCTGGGGTGAAAGGTAGCAATACACAGGTGGAAAGATCCTTGCGTTCAGTAGCAGACTTTGCTGTTCAAAGTGTCATCTGTGGACCAGCAGCATCAGCATCGCCTAGGAGGCTTGTGAAGCGTAGCCCAGCCTGCTGAACCAGAATCTACAGTTCAACAGGTCCGCAGATGATTCACATGCTCATTAAAGTGTGAGAATCCCTGAGTTGGGGTGTTTTTAGCAGAAGTATCTGAAAATCCATTTCAAACTGACTTATGTAATAAAGGAAATTTATTGGTTCATGTAATTGAAAAATCTGCTGATAGAATGAGTTTCAACTGTGATCTGATGCAGAGGTTGAGCTTCAGGGCTCTGGAACTAACTCTTTTTGCTTATCTGGGCTTTTCTCCCTACAACCCTACTCCCTTAACATCCCTTTATTGTTAATAAGAACAATACAGAAATCTAGATCAATAAGTCCTAGTAAGTGTTCAAAACCTCTTATGATCATAGCACTGGTGGAAGTTACCAAAATTTTGAAATGATAGCCCCTTAGAATTGAGACCCTTGGCTACCAGTAAAATATAAATTGGACTCAACCTTGTTTAAACAATAGGGAAGTTTGTTATCTCTGCTATCGAAAGGCCAGAGGTAGGGCTGAGGCCAAGGATGATGTGCCAGGGCTCCCTTTCCCTGTAGTTCTCTGGGCTTTACCCAAGCGTGGGCCTTCCCACCTCCAGATATATGAGAAAAGAAAACCAGTGTGTTTGATTCACTGTGAATCAGGTTTTCATTAACTTCTGGTGAACCTGTTTGTGACTGATGCCCATGCCCACTCCCAAATGGGTCACTGGCAAGAGGAAATATTACCACCTGATGGGGAAATGGATTTGGGGGAGTTGTAATGACCACCACATTAAATATTTAGTTAAAAAAACACATTAAATATTTCTACTAAAAATAAATTACTATGTAGAGGCAGCATTCTCAATATCTACATAAGAAGCCACCTCATGGTCAGTGCTTTAGCATCTTAGTTACAAACCTTAAAATAAGTGATTATTTCCTGGAAAGTGCAGAGGAACTTCCTGAGGTACCATTTAGATTCTGATGGGTTTTCTGGTAACCTCTACTAATTTTCATAAAAAAGTTCCCAGCTGTACTTTTAAAGGATTAGCCTCCAAAATGGGAGGTTTGGTTTTTAGTTGATTCACTTCTACTTAATTTCAACACACATGAGTTTATTAATAAAAGTGTTCTTTTAGCACATTTATTGTTCCACTGAATGCAAATTTCAAACCCAGGATCTTTAGTCCTTTCCTCAGACACCTGGCAGTTTTAGACTTTGGGATTAGATTCGTTAAATAGGCCACTTTCTAACTCCTTCAAAATCCACTTATAGAATTTCCCACTTCCAGAAGCTCTTTCTTGGTCAGGAGAGTGGAGTAAAACTTTTCCGTTTAACATCCCTTTTAAATAAACTATTTTCATTTACAAATGATTCACTCAACCCACATTTCCAAGTCCTTTAGTTTCCTTCAACTAAAACTCATGATGAAATTACAAAGAACCCAGGCGATTTTGAGGAAACCATATGATCCCAGCTCTGTGGTTTCTCACCGTGGGCCCAGAATTCCACCCCAGGCAGGGAGTGGTATTCGGATAACGAGAAATCCCCAGGCTGTCAGGTAATTTGAGTCCTCTAACTCAGTTCACTGGACATAATCAGCACAAACACCAATAGCAGGGGCCTTGCATTCTGAGTCGTGACTTTGTCATTAACTAGCTTTGCTACCTAAGGCTGGACTCTCATTTCACTTTTTTGAGCCTCAGCATCCTCATCTATAAAATAAAAGCCTTGATTATAAGACCTTTAAGTCTCCAACTCTACACTATGCTCTGATTTTAAGGACGATGATGGTTTATTCTTAAAATCCCCAAGAAGCAGAAATATTTCTACTCCGTCCAAAAGCCAGTTCTAGTGCTCAATGACTCTACGAGGCGGCTTTTCTTTTTTCCAGCTTTATTGAGGTGTAATTGATAAATAAAATCGTATATATGTAAAGTGTACAACTTGCTGATTTGATACACACACACACTGTGAAATTATTACCGCAATCAAGTTAACCCATTCTATCAATGAAGCAGCTTTTTAAATAAAGAGGATAGAGTCTCTTGTTCTGTTTTCTGGAGTTGAAGGAAAATCCATCATCACTGAAACTCATTCATATACTACCCGCATGGTTTGGGCCACATCTTTCTCTGATCCTGGTTATTATTTCTCACCTTCTGTTCCTTTTTACTTATGTTTATTTTGAAGAGAATTTTTATGTGATCAGTGCTTGCTGAGGACTATAAAAATCAGTCGTGCTTGGCAGAAATAGAGGTTAACTGTGGGGAAAAAAAAGCCCTGGAAACTTACTGAATTTTTAAAATAGGCAAGTGAAGATGTTTCTGCATGACAAAGGGCAGCCAGCTTGGTCCGATAGGAAACAGTCGTGGTGGCAGCTCTCCGCGCCCCCCGCGGCCTCCGTTTCATGCACTAGCAATACCAGCAGCCTCATTAAGCATTTCTGTTGAAGCTTCAGACACTTGACAGGCAGGAACATTTTCCAGCGGTGGTGGTGAGGTGTGGAGTTCCCCTTGAAAGGCTTCACTGCCTCAACTGGAGAAAGATGTCTGTAGGGCAGCCACGAGTTTCCTTTACCTTTCTGCAGAGTGGTGTTCAAACCTTAGCAAGCTAAGAATCCCCGAGGCTCTGGTTGAAATGCACTTTTCTGGGCCCAGGCCGAGGAGAGCGCGGGAGTCTGCTTCGAAAGAGAGTGTCCCTGATGACCCCAGGCAGGTAGTTTTCAGAGCCTAACTTAGGGAAACACACGAGAAAGCCTTCTTTCATCCATTACTGTATCGACTTATTCTTCGGTAAGGGCTGAGCCCCTTCCAGGCGCTCTGTTAGCCCCTAGGAAGAGGCAGGGGCGTGTGCCAAGACTCCAGACTCAATATTCACGTCTCAAGGCAGTCTGCGACTGTCAAATGAGGCGTGCCAGCAATACAGCTCCAGGAGTTCAGGGCTGGGAAGGTCGCCGTAGGCTGCAGCTCTGAGAAGGTCTGTGGATCCAGGTCGGAAGGGCCTGGTGACTTTTTTCGGAGGAAGGAGAGTGGAATCAGAGGAAGTCAGGTCAACCTGGAGCTGAAGTTCTAGGTAGAAAGGCTGGAAGGATGCGGTAAAGTGCAGACGCTTTATCCGGGGGGTCTCCAGCTCTCACTCAGGGTCTTCTGCATAGGGTAGTGAGGACAGCTTGGTTTTAGGGAGAGCAGTAATCTGGCGTTGGTGTTCCGGATGGACGGGAACCGGCAGTGCCAAAGGCACAACAACCACTGAGCTTACTGATGGTGCCCTCGCGGGAATGAAAAGAAAGCTGAGCGGCGAGATTAAGAAAACGCTGCATTTATTTGCAGGGATGGGGTTGAGCAGGGGCCTGAGATGGCAGGTGCCCCTGGAAGAGCGAGCGCGCTTTTTAAAGCCCAATCACAGAAGGAATCCTAAACAATTCAGCTTTGTTGAAGCCAGGGTAGGGAACCGGAAACAGGCAGAGGACCTGTTTGTGGGAAGCTGATCAACCCTTTCCAGCGTCTCCAGTATCTCAAACTAGAGTCTTCTTCACACGCTCCCTCTGCTTACTACCTCAACATTCCCAATAAAACACCACCGTGAAGGTAGGCGGTATAGCCCCGAGACGCCACCCACTTCTGCCCCTGCGATGAACCTGAGCCATGTCGGGGGATCCAGCCAGTAATACCCCTCTCTAGCCAAGCGGATCCAAATTTTGCTGCACAGTGGATCACCTGGGGATTAAAAAAAGATGCCCAGCGCCCACACCTAATGCGCAGCAGAGTTTGGAAACCAGCGGTCTGGCCACATCTCCTCCACGGCCCTTAAAACAGACAAATCGCCCCCGCAAGGGCGCAGGTTGAGGGTTCGGGGCCTGGGTCCCCTGCCCGCCAGCCCTGCGCGCCCAGCCCGCGGCTCGCGCCGGGAGGAGGAGGCGGCGCTCCGGCCCCGCCGCCCGGACGCGCGGAACCGAAAGCGGAGGCGCGGAGGCGGGGAGGCGGAGGGGCGGGCGCAGGGCCGCCGGGGCGGCGCGCGGAGGCCGGGAGGGGCCCCGCAGCCCTGCAGCCCCGCCGGCCGTGCCCGGGCCATGGCGCTGCGTCTGGCGGCCGACTTCGACCTCCGGAAGGACGTGCTCCCGGGGCTGCGGGCGGCGGCGGGGGCCCGGGGCGGCGGCGCAGGTGCGGGCGCGGGCGGCGGGGCGCGGGCGCGGCGGGGGCGCAGACCGGACGCGGGCAGCCTGCGGCCCCCGCCCCCCCGGGAAGGTCGGCGCCGGGGGGCGAGCTTCCTTCTTTGGAGCCCGGGCTTTGGGCGAGGGCTGGGCTGGGCTGCACGGCTGCTTCTGGCGGGTCCTGCGGCTTCTGGCTCGCTTGTGGCCCGCAGCGGTCCATCCTTAGCCGAAAGGCCCGGACGCCGGCGGTACCCTCAGCATCACCTCCTCCGGGGAGGGCGCGCCAAGACTCCGCTGCGCTAATCCGCGGCTGCGGGGAGTGGGAGCGGGTCGTTCTCGACGCTTCCTTCGCATCTCACCCGCCTGGGCAGGTTCATCGCCCATGGTAGGGGCTCTGCCAAGACTAGGGGCTCCTGGAAGGTCTCGCGTTTCGAGAAAGAAAAGATGAGTCATGGCCATCAAGAAAACCACCGTGTAAATACTTAACAGTTGCACGGTTTGTCCCCACATTTGTGAGACGTAACTCTGTGAACAGTGAGCGTGATTTGGAGGACCTGCAGCTTCAGATGTGAATGCGAGAGGGCAGGGGTCTGCTTTCAGGCTGTGAGCAGTGACCTGAGAGCCTGCTGTTGTCCTGAGAAGCACCGAGCCCGTGCCCACCACCCCCGATCGTACCGCCTGTGCGGGCCTGGACGGAGCGATGCTCAGGTTTCCTGCCCGACGCCCTCAGGGCGCAGGGGAATACATTCCCAGCATTGCGGCTGTGGTTTTCATCGGTCACCAAGATCCTTTGTCTTCATTTTGATGAGGGGGTGTAAAGTGACTTTGGAACCTCCCCAGTATTGATCAATCAAAACTTTAAAGAAGGGGAACTCTGTGATTTCCTAGTTTCTTTTTTCTTCTTCTTCTTTTTAAGAAGAGAAGTTTGCTGTAAATAATGGTGCCACTTCAGGGCTTCAGTTCAGCTTCGAAGCAGCGGTTTCTCTGGATCCCACCTTGTGCACAGGAGCTGTCCACTCAGTGTGCTTCCTATCTTTTCCTCCCGTTTTAGGGTATTTTTTGGAAGGGCTGTCACGTTACCCATATCTGCAACGCCTTTCCCCTTATCTTGGTGAAAGTTTTCTATCCCTACCTTGCATTTTGGCACTGTCTCATGGCTTTTGAAGAATTATTTGTGGGGTTGTCTTGGCATGTGGATTGTTAGTTCCAAATAAGGAGTCATGTTTATAGCTTAAGGCTTGAGTTTTGACTAGTGAGTTTGACTAATGACTAGTGTCATTATTAGTAAAGGTTTGCTTTTGGGGGAAATTTTAAAGTTTTCTGAATGTCCAAACAGTTTTTGAAAGTTTAACTTTTCAAAATACAATAAGCAGCTCCAAGTCTGCTTTCCACCACAGAGTGACCCTTTCTCTGAGCCTCCACCTTATGTAGCTAAATGGCAGGGGTCTGCAAATGAGAAGTTAGACGGAGTGTGAAATGCCACAGTCCTGTGTTTCAGTAATGTGTGTTGTGATTGAAAAGCTGTGTGCGAGCCAATTAGATTTTGGCTTCCTTGTGTCTCTTACTCATCTGCGAAGAAATATAAACTTGTACATTGACATTCCACTAAACAGCAGATACACTTGGGTCCTCAGAAAGTGAACTTACTGGAAATACCAGCGTTTTCTGATGTTGGTAGTATTTTGCTCTTGCAGAACACCTGGCAAGATATTAGCCCTGTTATCCTAAAAGACGATATTCCTGATAATCACCAGTGGGTTGTTGCTCAAAAAACAGGAGTTAATTCCTCTTCTGCACTAATTTGTAGCAGTGGCAGGGGAATCTGGGATTCTGTTTTATTTCTAGCAGAGCTGTTACTCCATAAATTTGTGCAAATTATTTTCCTGAGCCTCGGCTTTTCAAATGTAAATTATGAATAATTATTCCATTGCAGTGTCTCCTCTCTGCTCACTTGCTATCTAAATTTGAAGCCTTAATATTTTTACATCAACCATTATAACTGAAGATTTTTTAGCGGTGCTAAGTAATACTCATGAAGTATGACATATTCTTGGCAAAATAGCTGGGAAGCGGGGCTAAGTCACACGTGGAAATTCAGTGCCTATGGGATAGGATTTATCCACTAGGGGTTAGAGAGTGAGGGGACCATATTTGATCACTGCGTCTGCTTCTGGTTCTGGGTTGAACTTTGGGAAAATGGTCTCTTCTGAAATAAATGGAGAAAATACTTGTGCTTTTAAAAATTAAAACAATTATACAAAAGAATGTTTCAACACATGTAAGTTATAAATAATAATCATAAAACGAAACCACATATCCACGTTAAAAATAGAACAGTATCGAGAGTTTACAAGACTTTTTATTGAAGTATAATTGACACATAATATCCTATTAGTTTCAGGTTTACATCATAGTGATTAGATATTTATATACATGTATATTACGAAATGATCACCATAAGTCTAGTTACCATCTGTCACCATAAAAAGTTATTACAATATTGACTATATTCCCTAGGCTGTACCTTACATCCCCATGACTCATTAATTTTATAACTGGAAGTTGCTACTTCTTAATCCCCTTCGCATATTTCACCCACACCCAACGCTTCCCCCCTCTGGTAACCACCAGTTTGTTTCCTGGATCTGTGAGTCTGTTTCTGTTTTATTTTGTTTTTCATTTTGTTTTGTTTTTTAGATTCTACATAAGTGAAATCATATGGTATTTGTCTTTCTATGTCTGGCTATTTCACTTAGCATAATACCCTCTAGGTCCATCCATGTTGTTGCAAATGGTAACATTTTGTTCTTTTTTGTGGCTGAGTAATATTCCGATATATCTATCACATATTCTTTATCCATTTATCTATTGATGGACTTAGGTTGTTATTGTGAATAATGCTGCACTGAACATAGAGGTGCATACATCTCTTCAAATTAGTGTTTTTTTTGTTTTCTTTGAATAAATACTCAGAAGTGGAATTGCTGTATCATATGGTAGCTCTATTTTTAATTTTTTGAGGAACAGCCATACTGTTTTCCATAGTGACTGCACCAGTTTACATTCTCACCAACAGTGTATGAGGGTTCCTTTTCTCCACATCCTCACCAACTCTTGCTATTTTTTGTCTTTTTGATGATAGCCATTCTGACAGGTGTGAGATGATATCTCATTGTGGTTTTCACTTGCATTTCCCTGATGATTAGTGATGTTGAGCATCTTTTCATGTGCCTGTTGGCCATCTGTATGTATTCTTTGGAAAATGTCTGTTCAAGTCCTCTGCCCATTTTTTCATTGGGTTGTTTGTTTTTTTGATATTAATTTGTGTAAGTTCCTAAATATTTTGGATATTAACCCCTTATTGGATATGTGATTTGCAAATATCTTCTCCCATTGGGTAGGTTGCCTTTTTGTTTTGTCGATGGTTTCCTTCGCTGTGCAAAAGCTTTTTAGTAGGATGTACTCCTATTTGTTTATTTTTGCTTTTGTTGCCCTTGCTTGAGGAGACTGGTCCAAAAAAATATTGCTAAGACTGATATCAAAGAGCTGACTGCCTATGTTTTCTTCTAGGTGTTTTATGGTTTCAGGTCTTACATTCAAGTCTTTAATCCATTTTGAATTTATTTCTGGACATGGTGTATGAAAGTAGTCCAATTTCATTCTTTTGCATGTAGCTGTCCAGTTTTCCCAACACCATTTATTGAAGAGACTGTCTTTTCCCCATTGTATATTCTTGCCTCCTTTGTCATCGATTAATCCATATATGTGTGGATTTATTTCTGTACTCTCTATTCTATTCCATTGATATATGTGTCTGTTTTCATGCCAGTACCATACTGTTTGATTACTGTAGCTTCGTAGTATAGTTTGAAGTTAAGGAGCATGATACCTCCAGCTTTGTTTTTCCTTCTCAAGATTGCTTTGACTGTTGGGGGTCTTCAGTGGTTCCATACAAATTTTAGGATTATTTGGTCTATTTTCTGTGAAAGATGCCATTGGTATTTTGATGGGGATTGCACAGCGTCTGCAGACTGCTCTTTGTAGTATGGACATTTTAACAGTATTAATTCTTCCAATCCATGAGCATGGTATATATTTCCATTTATTTGTGTTTTCTAAGACTTTTGAAGGCTCTTGTGTCCCCTTATCTGATCCTATTCCTGTCTATCCCACATCTCCCAGAGGTAACAACCATTTAAGCTCTTATATTTTAACATTTCTTTGATCTTATTTTTAGTTTTAACCTGTTTGTATTTCTCCCTAAGCAAAATATCATTTTATTTTGCTTGTTTGTGAATTTTAAGTAAATGAAAGCATACTATGTGTGTTTTTTGCCTTTTCCCCCTCATTATTGTGAGATTTACCCATGTTGACTGCTATAGGTCATTAATTTTCACTGCCATATAGTATTCCATTGTGTGAATATACAACAATGTGGTGGTCATGGAGATGCACCACTTACATCCTCCTTTCAAAGGAGGGCTTGTCCCAGGTGCTGTGAGTGTGGTCAGCAGATAGCCTTTAGCTGTCAGCCCCTTCAGGGATTGCCTTGAGCAACTTCATGGCCTTTTGGGTGTGGCCCACATTCTAATTAGGATTTGTTGTGGAATGTAAAGGCCTGCCATTTTGATTCAACATGAGACAGCTCTGACAATCCATTGCAGTTCTAGAGCTTCCCTGGTGGAGAACCCTGAGGCCACCTGAGCTACTGGGCCTGCACTGCAGCTTGAGCTTGACTTCTCCCCCTACCTGGTCCTCCTTCTTTCTCCTTCTTCCTACAGGTGTTGACCTCACTTTGCTAAGCACTCCGTAATAAACATCCTGGATACTAAACAGTCTCAGTTCAGGACGTAGAGTAGCCGGCTTTACTGATCTTTTTTCTGGTGGGTGACATCTGGGAGGTTTCTGGCGTTTGCTACTACAGTCAAGGCTTTTGCTCACCTTGTGCATGTCTCCTGGTGCACACGCACGAGTGTCTCTAGGATGAGTGTCAACAGTGGAGTTGCTGAGTCATAGGCTAGACCCTTCTTCCTTTTTCCTGGCTACTGCCAAATTGTTTTCCAAAGTAGTTGCACTTATTAATGCTCCCATTTGTGGTGCGGAAATGTTTTTGACACTTTACGTATATCCTCACAGGCTCTTGATAGTTCCGGAATTTTAATTTTTTGTAAGACTGGTGGGTCTAAATGTTGTTTGCTTGTGGCCTGAGGTTGAGCATTTCTATATATTAATTGGCCATTTGAGTGTCCCCTTCTATGAGATATCTGTTCATTCTTTTGTCCACTTTTCTGTTGTTTTCTTCATATTGATTTTTAAGGGTTCTTTTTGTATTCTGGATTCCAACCCTTTATTCATCACGTGTATTGCAATATTTTTGGTCACTTGTTTTTTTCCAGTTTGTGGTGGTGCCTTTGATAAGCAAGAGTTCTTAATTTTCATGTCTAATTGGTGAGTCTTTTCTTTATGATTTGTACTTTTTTGGATCTTTTAGGGAAATTCTTCCCGATTCGGAAGTCGTGAAGATTTTTTTATATTAAGTTTGAAAAGCTTTATAGCTGTACTCTTCATGTTTTGTTTTTTAATCCATCTGGAATTAAATCCATCTGGATAAAATTCATCTGGATAAATTAATCCCTAGCCCTGAGCCCTAGCCCTAACCCTGACCCCTAACCCTAACCCTAAGCCCTAACCCCTGGCCCTGGCCCTGACCCTGACCTTTCCCTAACCCTAAGCCTAACCCCTGACCCTAGACACTGATCCTGACCCTGACCCTTGAGCCTGACCCTGACCCTGCACACTCTCTGCTAGATTTATTCCTGGGTTGTTATTATTTTTTGTTACTCTCATAAATGGCACATTTAGAAACTTTACATGTTCTAACTATTACTGGTATGTAGCAATACAACAGATTTTATATATTAATTTTTGCATCCAATGCTCAATCCCTTGTTGGAATGTATCACATCTTCAAGAAACTAAGAAAAAGTCTATGGCATGTAAATTTTCTAAGGTTTAAATGTCATGCATATTGAAGACCATAAGGAATGTGGGTTTTCTTGCCTATGTCTTCATGCCTGCTTTGATTAGTCTCGGATTTATGAGACATCAGATTGATTCATCTTTCAAATCTTGTGGTCATTCGTCTTTGCCAGGGAAGTGATATATTTTCCTGGGTGACTGATTCAAGAGTAATGATTTTTGTTGTTGCCTCCTGTGCATCCAGACAGATCTGGGCTCAGGGGAGTGGTTTAGTCACGTTGTCTTCATTCACTGTTGTCCTGTTCTCTCGCCACTGTCCTTCCTTTTCACTTTTCTTTCCTAGACTCCTTTTCTAAATCTCGTCTCTTTCTTAACTAATCACCCCTTCCTGGCTTTTTCTCATTTTATTCAGAATATGAAATGGAAGTCACATAATGATGCTTACTTCATAAATTTAGGAAGTATAATATCTGGTCATGTTAGCCTGAAGACTTATGTGAATTATTTACAGAATAGAAATGTCATAGGTATAATCGTATTTTAGCACCTCTCGATCTGTGTACTAGGAACTAGTCCAAATTTTTGTATAAGGCTGTGAGACTTCCTGTAAAGGAAGTCACTTATGTTTAGAAAAGAGCGGATTGAAATGGACAAGAATATCTGGCAAATGAGCTTCAATTTGACATGAGCTGTGACTTGCCAACATCTTTAATGTCTAGGAACCCTCCTTTGCTTTAGTAAATTTACTTATGCAAGTATCTCCTCTGTCAAAATGCTTCATTTTTCCTCCATGAGCTCTGAGCACACTGAACTGTAAAATTAAACCACATTTCCTCATTTGAAATTGCTAAACTTCCTCCTCTGGAATTTCCTGTGATGAACCACCAGGAGAAAAGTCAGAGTGAATAAGCAAAGAGGTTATTGAATACTTTTTTTTTTAAAGGGTGTGTCTAAAATATGGGCAACTAATCTGGGCAGGGATGGTTGCTGGGTTAATGTGTGCGGTGAGACATTGGTCTCTGAATTTCCAACATTGCCAAATCTGTCTAATTCAAATGTCCTTGAGAGGAGAACTATGTACTTAGGATTATTTAAGACTGCAACTATTGTTACCTAACAGACCCATGAAAGCATTATTTTTGTTTATTTCAACTCTGTCTACCATGGTTACGTTGTAAGTTGGTCCTGGGTATGCCATCTAGTGAATATTGTTTAATATATTATATAAATGTGTCGTTCAATTGTTCTCAACCCTGGCTGCACGTTAGAATCCCAAAGGGAACTTCAAAACATGTACACACCAGAGTCTGGGCCCCTCACCAGCCCAATAAAATCAGAATATTCTGGGCAGGGCTCGGGCATCCATGTTCTTTTAAAAGCTCTCCTGGTGGTTCTAATGCACAGCCAGAGTGGAGAAGTACTGGTTTGATGGAATAAGTATATATCGTTTGTTGTAATCTTCACGTGTTGGAGATTTTTTTCTCTTAATTTTTTAGCGATTTGAAAGTAGAGCTGATTTAGCAAGGAAATTGAATTTTCATAGCAAGATTTCTTGCAAAGGACTTTCTTATCTAAGCTGAAACCTTTTAAGTGTACTTTTGAGAAGGTCTCTCCCAGCATCCTTATAATCTTGAAAGAAAAAAGTACTTCTCCAGATATTGACACGTTGCATTCCAGGAATTTTGAGTTATGTGCAGGATGAAAAGAAACTCATTGAAATTCTCTTTAGATGTCTACGAAAATCTACCTTAAAAGGATTTTTCAGTAATTATCCATTTTCCCATTGTTAGCGTGGTACAGGAAACTTAGTTCCCTCTGTTTACCTTTTTCTAGGTTTGAGATTAGTCTGTGCCACTTTTTTGATATAGGATATTGACCAAGTATCTTAACCTCATGGAAAGTCAATTGTTTTAGCGGTACAATGGGCCTATAATACTTTACACAGTGTGGATGAGATAGAAATGAGACCTCTGTAAATCGTGAAGTACTATTTAGCAGTAAACAAATTGAATCATATTATTCTCCTGAGACCAAGTGATCATCCTTCTTTTTTTTAATCAGTGGGAAGTGCATTTGACAGCTCAGTATGCATTAAGAAGTGTATATACCCATATATAGAAAACACTTCGCCTCCCTTTTGCCCACCCCCAGAAGGTCCAGGCAGCTTCTTTCTGTGAAGAGTGGGGAAGAGAGATCTCAGGATGATTCCTAAGTTCTCACTGAAACCTGTTCTTTGCCTGTCTAAATATTGCCCACCTCCAGCTCCAGTTCAGGGGTCCAGGTCACCAATTGTCTTTATTTTTTATCCTGTTTTTTTCCTTTTAATCAGGAATACAAACTGAAATTTGCTCTGACTTATAGGATATTTTGCGAATGTTTTGTCTGAATATTGTAACTTGTCATAATAAACATGATCATATTTTAACATCTAAAAACGCTATTCATTTATGGGGGAAATGAGTCGAGTTTAAGCAATTTAATTTTGAGGAAATTGGAGAAATACACCTTTCTCCTCAATTAATTATGATAGTTCTCAAGGCTGTATCTGCCGGTGTTTAAATCCTTTAACTGTAGAATTGGGAGGAATATCCTAAAATTTTAGAAGACAAATGACAATCAGTTAACTTACAAGTTAAATGTTTGTGTAAAGCATCTTTATATCCTTTGTCAAAATATGGCTTTCCTACGGAAAAGTACACAAATCATAAGTGCACAGCTCAGTTAATTTTCACAGTGTGCAACACATCCATGGAACTAGCCCGCAAATCAGGACAGACAGCATTAATAGAACCCTGAAGATCCCCTTTTCGCTCCTTTCCAGCAATCACTCATCTAGCACCATAGATTCATTTTCCCTGTTTTTGAAACTTGTGTATCAGTTAAATCATGCAGTTTGTCCCTTTTTTTTGAGAAGGAGGAGGACCTGGGCTTCTTTTGCTCAATTATTTATGTTGTATGTTATAAAAAGTTAATTTATTCTTGTTGTCGTACAGTGTTCCATTGTTTGGATGTACACACAATTTATTCATTCTTCATTTGCTGGATATTTTGGGTTTCCAGTTTTGGCCATTATGAACCATAGTGCTATAGACATTATATGTGTCATTTGACAAAATATATGTATATTTCTGTTGGGATGTATGTACAGGTGAAATGCTGAGCCGTGTGTGTTCAGCTCCACGAGCTACTGCCAGTTTTCCAGTTTATACTCCCATTAGCAGTGTATGAGAGTCTTAATTGCTTCACATTTCTTGGCACCACATAATGTTAAAACATAATAAGTTAAGGATTCATGTTGTCAACTTTAGAGTAACTAATAAAAGAATAGCAAAAGGATATATAACTGGCAAGTTAATAGGTAGGAGACTGAAATAATAAACACTTTGGTTAATCCAGAAGAAGGCAAGAAAAGAGTAAAACAGTTGAGTCACATAGAAAATAGTAATATGATTGCTGTAAACCCAATATATCAGTGATTTCATTAAATGTAAATGGGCAACATACTCTAATTAAAGGAAACTGCTTGTAAGACACATATCTTAAAGACACAGGAAGATTAATAATAAAAGGAGAGAAAAAATTATATCATGTAAGCATTAACCAAAAGAAAGCTGATGTGGCTATACTGATGTCAGATAAAGTGGACTTTAAAGTAAAAAGGATTTTTAAAGATAAAAGACATTTTGTAATGAATAAAAGGGTTGACTAGTCCAGCTCCTGGTTAAAAACCTATGTGTGATTTTTCAAGCCCAAACATCAGCAATTGCGAAGCTTTGCCTGGCAGGCCTCATGTGCAGGAAAGGTGCCCTCCCCAAACCAGGCTTGGTGCACAGCCACGCACTGAAGTCCCTGAAGGGAGGCACAGTCAGGACTCAGACCCCGGTGGCTGACCATATTCTTATACACGGCTGCATTCCCAGCCCGGGTGCTTCCGTGTGGAGGCCTCTTTATCAGGAGCCATCAGCAGAGGTCTTCCTTAAGCACCTCTGCCTGGCACCTTAGCAGGAAAAAGAGGGGAACTTTGAAGATCCTTTTTCTCCACTTTGACTCAGTACTCAGTACTTTTCCCACTCGTCGCTCGTCTCCCTCTCCGTCTCCTGAGCCCCTGGGTCCACGATACTGGAGGAGCCTTTTGTTGGGGCTCCCTCAGCAGTGGGCGATCCCCGCCTCTCCGCTGGTCTACCTGCCCCTCCACCAGCATGCCATTCCAGGGGGAAACGTGGGCTGGGAAGCTGGTGCTGTCTCGGGTTTAGCTTCTTGCTTATACCATCACAGTAAGTGTTAAAAGGCTTGACTGACTTGCTTTTTTAGCGGGTTGCTTTAATCTACCACTCTGAGACCTGGCAGCGCTGCTGAGTTCCTGACAGCTGAATGCACCAGGAAGCTATAACAATTCTAAGGTTTTATGCCCCTAATAACATAGCTTCAAGATTCATAAAGCAAAAACTCATGGATACTTACATTTGTTTAAGTATAACATACACACAGAAAAGCATACGGGTCAAGAGTGAGTTGTTGCAAAGTGGGGATATCAGCATACTCAACATTTGCAACATTCCCAGCAGCTCAGAAGGCTCCCTTGAGACACTTCCCCATCACTACTCCTTTGCTCTTCCCTAAAGGTCACTACTGTCCTGACCTCTAATGCAATAGACTCGCTTTGCCTGTTTTAAACTCTATATAATGGAATTATCCATATTTATTCTTTTATATTTGGCTTTTCACTAATATTATATTCGTTAGATGTGTTTTTAAACTTCTGCTAAGTATTAACTTGCTATTATCTTATCATTTCAGGTATTTTAGAAAATAATTATGAGAGCTTACGTGTACTAAATGTTGAAAGAAATGGAAATATTATTTATACCTATAAGGTACATTGGTATTCTTTCTTTTTTTTTACTGTGGTAAAATATACATAACATAAAATTTACTATTTTAACCATTTATATTCTCTTTTTATAGAATTTTATGCTATATCTTATTGAGGGATAATGAATAAACCTTGGCATTTAATCTTTAACAGATGACTTTTTTATGTTGTGAGATTAAACGGGTGATTCAAATTCAGTCTCGTGAAATGTTTTCTCTTTTTAAAATAAAATAAAAATCTACACAGTGTCTGACACAGTGGTCACATTTTTTGAATAAATGAGCAGGTCCATTTTCTAGAGGGAAAATGCCAAGTAAAAGATGTTTAAACCTAATTAGTGTGTGCAAATTTTATCTTTGAGAAAATATTACATATGATTGCATCATCTGTTCAGACTTAGAAACGCTCATCAAACTTTTGAGGCATTATTATTGAACAATGTGTTTCCAATGTCAAGTGTTCTAGGGAAAAACAGTTTAATTTACTGATAACTTTACTATAGTAGGGAACATGAAAGAATAATTTCAGTGGCCAGTTTGCTTTGCACAGTTGTATCACTGTACTTTTTTTTTTTTTTTGCTTAAAAAATGTTATTTTAAGTTATTCCTATAAGTATGCTGCATGTAAGGAATTGTGTGATTCAAAAAGTTCTACCTAGAAGACTATCAGGGACTTGTTCTCACCACTCCCAATGTCCATCATACGGTTTATATTCTCTTAAAAAAATAAATGGAAGTACAAAAAGATTTGCTTTTTCACCATCCTCAGTGCTACTAGACAGGGTCCCTGAAACTCACGGAGCTGTACATCCTTAGTCCACTGCTCTCTTCGAGCCTGTGTGCAGGTTCAGTCTCTTTCTGACCTGCACGGCAAACTACCTTTACGGTGCTTATTGCTAATATTAGCTGAATTATTGCAGGTTTATTTTGAAACTAGTAATATCTTAACTTCCTAAATAATGACCTTTAATAAACATCTAGTTAATTTTTTCTAGGATGATAAGGGAAACGTCTTCTTTGGATTATTTGATTGTCACACCAGACAAAATGAGGTAAAAATCACCATAAATCATAGATTACTCCTTGATTACTGCTTTTAGAATTTTCCTTCTTTCTGCCTCCTGCTTTTTATAGATACAAATTCTCATTTTTCTAAAAGTTTAGTTTTTATTTCTTTGCCTTCCTTTCTCTTCTCCCTCTTACCATCTCCTGGCACCATTTTCTTAAAAAAAAAAAAAAAAATAGTGCAAGGACTCCTAGACCAAAACTTCAGCTGAAGTCTCTTAGTCCTTTGAGATTCAAGCAAAATTGGCTCAGATCAATTAACCAACATCCCATAGGAATGCGGGAAGTCCAGTGTCCTCCCCGAGATTCCTGTGCTCCCAGGGGCTTAGGATCACGTCGTGTCCCCGGGCTCTGGTTCTGCTTCTGCTGAACCTGCAGCTGCCTGGCTTCTCATTGCTTCTCAAAGATCCAGGTATGGACCCAAGCCACTCACATAAGGCATTGGCTGATGTGACAGGTTTGCCTAATTCTTGGGGCAAATGGGAGCGAGTCATTTTGTGCCTACGTAAAAACAATTTCCAAATATTAAGGGATTAAGAAGTCTATAAATGTACACTGGCACAGAAGGCCCTCTAAAACACATTGTTACATGAGAAAAGCGTGTTGCCAGAATAGTACATTCCGTTCATATTTTTTAAAAACTTGCCAGAAAACTATGCAATATATATGCATAAATATATATGAAAAGATCTGGAAGGCTACAGAGCAAATTACCAACGTGTTTCCTCTTGGAAGGGGGTTAGGGTTGGGTGAGCGTAACGAAGAGCCTGGAGTTTTTATTTGGTAGTATTTGAATGTTTTAAACCCTGAGACGATGTTTATGTGTTATTTTATAATTAAAGGGACAAAACACTAAAAATTAACTGCATACATCCATGATTCTTGTTATAAATTAGAATCCCTCACTTAGAGCAGAGTCCAAGGAAACCAAAATCTCTCAGGTGAATTCAGAGGCTTCTTATTAACTCAAAGTTCACTTTCTCCAATCAAGGGTTGCCTGACTTCCCAACATTTTCCATCATCTTTTGGCCATGAGATTCTAGTGTGTTCTCAGTCCTGTTTTATTCCCTCTTAATACTTCTGCTACTCGCTCTTTCTCTTAGCCTGTTCTCTCCAGAGCTCTAAGATTTATCTTTCCTTACTCTCCGAGATATTTTAAGAGGGTTTGCCTAATGTAACTGTGATTGACTCCGGTTCCTCAATCTGCACAGCACTTCCTGTTTCTGCATGACTTTTCTCATTTTCTTTAATATTTGAGGAAATAGAATCTTGCAACATTTTAAAGTGTGAGAAAATCAAGATGAAATAAAGTGAAATGACTTTGCCAATGCTCTAAGGAAGAGAGTCCCGTGAGAGTGGCACTTGTGATTGTCTCTTAGACATAGTTAATGATATCAGAGTGATGGGATTTGATTGAAACTTAACTTCCCTCAATAATCGTAATAGCAACATTTGAGTGCTTATTATGTGTGGTAGACATTGTAATAAGTGCTTCCTATAGATTATCTCACTCCATCCTTCTCATGATCTCATGAGATAGATATTAGGATTCCTACTTTACTGATGGGAGGACAGAGAGGTTGAATAATTTGTCCAAAGTCACACAGCCAGACAGTGGCAGACTCAGGATTTGAACCTGGGTCTCTTTTGGTTCCAAGGTCTGTGCTCTTAATCACTAAGCTCTGTTGCCTCATGGTTAAGTTTCAGTGCCAAACGTGGCCTACAATAGTAAACTTTTTTCTTAAAAAATAATCTGAAACTTCTCAGTATGGATAAACCTGCTTCATGGATGGTTCTTTAGCGAAATGTTTTGCCACGATGATACCTGGTAGAGCGCTAAATGGGAATTTGTATTCATAAAGTTATTTAATATGAAACTCCAAATTAAAAAACACTTTTTGTTTCAATAGCATCTCTATACATTTGAGAAAGACTTGCAAGTTGTCAGTTGCTCTGTCAACAGGGAGAGAACTTTGCTTGGTAAGTGGAATTCTTTTATTGCTACGTGTCAAGAGCTAAACTGCATTTTTTGAGTTTCAAAGTATTGGATTTTTGCAGTGTTTGTGTCTTCTATAACGATGATTTTCTGAGAAGAGATGTTCTTGGGAGGTTCGATTTGGAATGAGCGATCTGTAGAGTCTACCTACAAAAAAGGAATGCTTTGTGTTTTACCTTAATCAACACTGACAGATCCTTTGAGCCCTCACTCATTTCAGGTGTAAAATGGTAAACTTTAACAAGCCGCTGCATGGATCATTTGCTGATGGATTATTTTTTCTTTTCCCGTTAGCTGCAAGTTTAGTTCAATCTACTAAAGAAGGAAGAAGAAATGAGCTTCAACCAGGTAATGAAATGATACTTTCAGTGCCTGTTGATAGAAGAAGATTTATTGAACTACTGAGGCAAATGTCAAGCATCTTTACAAATAGCTTTATCTCAGAATGAAAAGGCAAAGGTCATGTCAAGAATGAAAGAGAGTGTTTTTAAGTTATTCTTTTCAAGTAAATAAGAAAGTACAGAAAATAATATAACAGTAAATGTCAGAAGTATTAAAAAAAAAAGCAGTTAGCACCTGCAGACTAAAACATTGAGAACACACTAGAACCCTATGGTCAGAAGGTGGTGTGAATGGGAAAAGGTTGGTATTCCTTCAAGAATACTATTTTTTTCTTATATCTGGTGAACTGTTGACCAATGCATAATGCATTATGAACAGTCCGCCAATTATGAATAGTCCGCCAGTTCTAAATAAAAATCAGTTCTTTTCATTTCCCAAGCCTCACTTCATAGTTTGTGATCTATGAAATGCCCTCCCCGCCCTTGACATTCGACATCATCTGTCTGTCAAGAACTCAACAAATATTGAGTGCCTGCAGTGGGCCAGGCACCGTGCGTGGTGCTGGGGGTACAGGGGCATGCAAGAGAGGCTTGGCAATTGTCCTCATGGCAAGCAAGCTATAGGGACTCATGGTGGGTGGGGGTGTCCCATGGGGCATATGTCCCCCATCCAGAGTGGGGACAATGAGCCCAGTCGGACTAGCTTTTCAATTTATCAAGAGAAGTATAGACTTTTAAGTAAAAATTTAATTTTTAAATGTTGGCTCAAATATTTTTAAAAATTGTCCTCAGGCAATGATAACCCCCTGTGGCTGGATGTAGCCTGTGGACTACCATTTTTCAACCTCTGGTCTAGTGCATCTCATTTTTATCTCTTACTGTTCTGATCCTGCAGTGCTTTCCATCTGTTCTGTTTATTTAGCACTTAAACTCCTTTTGTTAGCATAGTTCCCGCTCAGATATAGTCTCCTGCAGTTGCATGTGATGGAAAAAGCCCTTGTACATACTTTCCACATGAGGCTTAGGAGGCAGTCCCGGGCTCCCACAGAGCCAGTTTAGAGTGTCAAGGGAGCCAGAACCAAGGCTGGATGGGACCTCATCAGGGACCTCAGCACGAGAGCTTATGGGAGCTGTTGGCGGGCTGGAGGCTTCCCCTGAAATCTCATCATTTGTGTTAGTCATCCTTCCCCTCCCTCTTGCTCTGTTACCCTGAGGACCGCAGCAACCCTCTTCCCTCTCCTGTGCCGTGTCTGCCTCTTAGCATTGTCTGCTCCTCTTAGAATTAGGGGCAAAGCTCCCTTCAGAGGTGATGGACCTGGCCTAGCTTAAGGAAAATAGGATCTAAGACACTGGTATCCTGATCCCTAAACCAAGGGTCTGGGCAAAACCAGGAGATGACCCTGATCTCCTGGGCTAGTAAACCCCTTTATCCAAGAAGAGAAAGGCCTAGTTGCTTGTGTTCCTCCAAAACACAAGGCTGGGCGTCTATACAGAACCTTGGCTTGGCTCCCTGCACCTCCCAGTTCCTCTTGCGCCTTATTCATTTTAGCTTTAGAAATTCTTTATTATGCTGGTAAACACAGTAGAAACTATAATCTTTATGTCTACCATCTATGGCTGATTAGCATGCAGAACAGTGGCAATTATATATATTATACAGTGAACTTTCAGACCAACTTTATTGTAAGTTTTGATTACGACCTTGACTCCCATTCAGCTGTGCTGACTCAGTCTCAAAAGTTGGATGCACCTGTAGTGAGATGATCTGATCGCATCTTTAGAAATACTAGAATGGACATTGTTGGTGATTGTGGTAGATGGCTCATGCTTTCGATCTTCTTAGCTCACCTTTTATGCCAGCCCTGCCGTGGGAGCCAGCTCTGCCCGAGTGTAATCTGGCAGACAGTGCCTCCCCTCAGCTACTCTGCCAACTTCTTACTCTTTGCCCAGAGCCCTTGGGAAAATCTGTTTGTATCACCTGGAAGTATGTACGGTTGGAAAAGATTCCCAATAGGGTAAGCCATGATGAATGGGGGCAAGGAACTGAAGGATAAATACCCCCTCTTCCATCCCTAAAGCGGGTATTCTGGGGTGCACTCTGTGCAGCTCAAGACCCCCGGTGGTCGCTCACTTGATGATGCCCCACGTCCTGACTTTGCTTTCTTCCCTTTCGCTCTCCCACTCCCTCACGCCAGCCCCTCGTGGCAGAGCTGATCCTGTTCCCTGAGATCACTTCTTGTCTTAGCTTGGGTTTCTCCCTGAGTAGAGTCTGAGCGCCATTAGTTTATTGGGGGTTTGATCCTAGGAAACACTGTTAGAGGAGTGTTGAAACAGTGATCTGAAAGTGGGTAGGGAGAGCGCGTGGCCCTGAGGAGACCCGCTTCTGGCAGCGGCCGCGGACAGGCCCTGAGGCCGGAGTGTGCTTGTGGCTGCAGGTCAAGGATGTGAGGAGGTCACTGAGGCACAGTGGCGCGCACAGGGCGGAGTGGAAGGCACGGAGGCCAGAGGGAGACAGGGGTGAGGGGCAGACGGTCCTGGAGGCCGGAGGAGGCCTTTGTTCACTTAGGGTTTCAGAAGTGACGCGGCCAGAAAGCACTATGGGATCTATTATGTTTTGTCCTTTGAACAAATATTTGGAAAGGCTTGTTTTCTGTGTCCGTGAATGCCCTGATAAGCCGTTTGATGATGAAATGTAGGTTGCCTCACGGTGTTGTTTAACTCTCTTGCTTATAATGAGATTTTTTTCCATTGCAAATGAGACCAACTGTAACATCTTTCATGTGAACAAGATGGGTTCCTTGGTCCACACACTTTACAACACAGTTTTTTTTACAACGTCAACAGTGCTTCTCTTCTTGGCCGTGGCCATGGCAGTTAGAGTTTTGTTTAGAAAATGACCCTCCGTAGGAAGCCAGGCCCAGCTGCCCCCTCACCCTCCCCTGTGGAGCTGCATGTGCCCCAAGGCCCAGCAGATGCCCCTGGGCAGCAACCGGAGTGACCGCTTGTGGACCCACTGCCCGCGCCGGGACTCTCCAGGGGCCCCATGCACCTTGTGGGCAGTCCAGTGCTGCGGACTCTCCAGGAAGCTGTGGTTTGGTTCCAGAGCTCTAAGAACCAGAGCTTCTTCAGAACCGGGCCCTCCTGGACTTTCCCGACCTTGTCACCATTTCACAACGTGGACCTTGACCTGTGGGAGCCCAGCTTCTTTTGCCCACTCTCCACCCTCCCCGTGCCAGGCCTATCCCCAGGGTTTTAAAAAAACTTTTAGTCAGTTGATTTAAACTAAAACCAAAAACAAACCTAAAAAACAGTTCACCTCTTTCCCTCAACCCCCGCTCCCTGCCTCTGGCAGCTACCCGTCTGTTCTCTGTATCTGTGAGCTTGGGTTTTTGTTTGTTTGTTTAGCTGTCACATATGAGAGAGCTCCTACAGTATGTGTCTTCCTCCGTCTGTCTTATTTCACTAAGCATGATGCCCTCGAGGTCCGCCCATGTTGTGGCTTTCGATCCTGCTGTCTCTGCTTCCTGTGCTGTCCATATGCTGCCTGGCCGTGTCGTACCCTTCAGTGATGCCCTCCGGGTTTCCACTGATGTCTGGCTTCTCTGAATTCTTAAGACAACTTTAAGCCCTTCAGGGAATCACGCGATTTCATGGCTGAAAGCGATTGTAGGAATGATGTGCTTCGATAGCTTTTCAGTTTATTTTTCTAACGACAAGGCACTGAGGCCTGGGAATGCTTGGTCATTTGTTGAAAAGTATCTATTAGGTTAGTGGCAGAGCTTAAACTAGAACCAACGTCTCTAGAACCCTAATCCAGAGAGCTTCCTGTTACACTAGGAAAGCACATGGCGTGTTATTGAGAGAAATTCCTGTTTGCACGATTACTGTTATCTTAATGCTGATTCTCTTAGTTAAGTTTAGGGCTGCCCTAAAGAAGGGAAAAATGAGTGTGGGAAGATGCTTTCTGGCCTTGAAAATTTTCCTCTTTTAAAGGCAAGTGAATTTAGCTGATAGCTAGTTATCTCATTTGGGTACAAATTCGCTACCAAAAAAGGCCGAATGAAAGGTGACTCCTTATTTTTCCAACAAGGAGATTCCCCTGCTTCCTCTTACGCCTCCCCATTTTTTTTCCAATTGGAATATATAGGCTCTTAAGGCAAGAGATAAAATAGTCGAATGTCAGCTTTGTATTACTTGTTAATTTAGTTATGCACGCTTAAATAATAAGGAAAATTGCTTTCTTTCTCATTCTCACATTTCACAGAACATTTCCATTCTGTTCTTCTTCACAAGTATTTTTGACACCAATATCTTTCTTATTCCCAGAGCCATTTTTGAGTCATCAAGCAGATTCCTGAAGCACCTCACCTTGACTTCTGTCTCAGTTATTGGAAATACCGCCCTTTTGAACTGGTGTGTGATCCTGTCAATGGGATTGTCATACTGAGCTACAAGCACCCATTGACCAAACAGCATTTGCTGTTCATTTGTTCTGTCCTTGTATATTTATGATCCCAGACAATAACTCACTCACTGTCTTGCTTTTTCAGTCATCTTTTAAAGGCATATTTACAGAAATATTCAGTCCTTGCAATTATGAGGCCATATCCCAGAAATTTTTTTACATTTTTGCCTTTTTTTTTTTTTTAATAAAGCAGTGCTGTCAGGTTACTTTCTTAAATAGTGAAACCTGGCATTGATTCAGCTCCAGGCTGCTGTGCCATCCCCAAATTGAAACATTATTATTCAAAATAGTCATTGAGAAAGCATCTGAGAATATTAGAGTCTTTATAAGAACTCAAAGATAAGGCAAGTTCTTCTTTTCAGAGGTTTAATCTTGGGGGAGGGAGGCTATATCTGTGGTAACCACTTTCTAGCCTGTGTCCAAGGACTTCCTCCTAATTGCTATCTTTTGTGACCTTTGCTCAAATGTGACACAGAGGAAATAAGTGGGTCTTTATCAGTGGAGCTCCACCACCATTCCCGAGGGAAGCCACGCCCCTGTGGTCCCAACAGCTGCTGTCAACCGTAACATGTTCATGCATCAGAAATAGCTTCATATTTTCATGCACAAACATTATTTGGCATTGTGCTGCCAAATTGGAGTGACACTGAACAGAGCTGTTTGTTTAGGCTTAGAAGCAAGAGGGCGTGTGAAACTATGCTAAAAATGACTGAAGAGGGCCAGGAACTTGTTCCTCACTCCATGCACAGTGACTTCTCCTTTGTGATCTTTTCTGTGTCTATTTTGGGTTTTAAGAAATGTCAAAGTCAACTTTAAGAAAATTACTTTTCTTTGTGGAATAACTGGTGTAGCAGATGGCACATTTCCACTTTCGAGGTTGGCCTGTCTGGAGAAGATCACGTGTGGTATTCTGGTCTGCATTACTAAGAGCCTCCTTTTCTTTGTAGGATCAAAGTGCTTAACTTTGTTGGTCGAAATCCACCCCGTTAACAATGTGAAGGTTCTAAAAGCCGTGGATAGCTATATCTGGGTACAGGTAAGTGAGTGTGTGGATCCCTTCTCACGTTAATCTAAAGGCAGGAATCCTGGAGGCAATGGCTTTTGCATGTATTGTCACCTTTCATCCTCAGAACCATCTGGCAGCTGGGGATGGCTGGAACTATCTGCTCTTGCTTTGCAAACATGGAAATGAAGACAAACCTAACTCCTCTGTCTCTATTATGTCAAGGTTTGTCTGGTAGGAATATAATGTTTTACCTGACAAAATACTGAACATCAAAACACGTTTGAGGTAGGTTTGAAATGGTTTGTTTAATGTATTCATGTAGTTGGCAGATTAAACAGCTGTGATTAAATGACTTAATCTCTGAATTTATCAACTCCATGAATGGAGGCAGAAGCGCTGCATGTATAAGGCAGATGGACTAGATATAGTCAATCCTTACTACTTGCACGTTTGGAATTTGTGAATTCTACTACTTGCTAAAATTTATTTGTAACCCTAAAATCAAAACTTTACGGCACTTTCATACTCATTTGCAGACGTGTGCAAAGTGGTGAAAAATGTGTGCGCGTGTTCCCAGCTGAGGGAACAAGGTCATCTTCTGCCTTCTTGATCCAGTCTTCAGACTGTAAAGAAATGTTATTTTCATGGTCTATTTAGTGCCATATTTTTCCCTTTCTGGGGCTTTTTGTTGTTGTTTTCACTGTTTAAAATGTCCCCAAGCATAGTGCCAAAGTGCTGTCTCGTGTTCCTAAGTACAAGAAGGCTGTGATGTACTTTACAGAGAAAGTATGTCTATTAGTTAGAGAAGCTTCATTCAGCCATGAATTTATAGTGCTGTTGACTGTGAGTTCAACGCTAATAAATCAACAATATATATTAAATAAGGTGTCTTTAAACAGAAACGCACATTAAACAAAGTTGTGTCTTAATTTGTTGATAAAAATGTGACTACAGGCTCGCAAGAACCTGTCCCCATATTTTCCCCAGGAGCCGTGGTCCAGTAGTCAGTAAACAGTGTTTGTGGTGACTTTATAGCTTGGAACTACCACAGGCAACAAGAATCGACTCCATGTGTTCATGCAGCATTGCATGATTTCCTTGTGTAAACTGAAGGATCTGCTCCTCCTCACTCCCTGCTCCCAGCCTTGAGCCACTGGGTCTCCCTATTGCACTGTGTCTTAGGAGAGGCGACTGTGTCTCATCGGCCCCCGGTCCTCCACTCTCAGCCAGTCCTTCCAGTTGTGTGTTTTTGCCACCACTTCTGGCTTCACTGGGGGCCGCTGCTGGCTTCCAGACAGGGCCTGGTGTGGAGCTCCTAGGCTGCCTTCCCCTCCCCCAGGAAGCCACTCTGTTTACAGTGTCATCAGCGCAGGAGTGACCTTGGGACAGAGCACACTTCCCTTTTCTGGCCTGTTCCTTTGGCTTCCTTAGCATCTCCACTCAGGGCTGCAAAGGTGACGAGACAGTATTGAAGGATTAGCGCCACTAAAGGGAATTACAGCATAGGAAAGGGAAAAGGTTTTACAAGTATACATGCAGTTGCACAACATTGTGAGTATATTGGAAACTGCTGAATTCTATATACGTTAAAATAGTTAAAATGGTGAATTTTATGTTGTGTGAATTTTATCTCAATTAAAAACAATTAAAAGTGATGATGCGTGACTGCATCCATAGACCTAAGGAAACGTCTCCACCCAAATAAAGAAAAACCTGTGTCATCTTGTGGACCCATCTCAGTTCCTAGCCCTGCTCCCTGTTCCTCATGCCTGAGCTTCAGGACAGAGAAGTTCCTCCAAACCTCCATCCTTGGTGAAGCCCCACCCTTCCCCGCCCTCTCACCCTCTCCCTTTTAGAGAATCCCCATTCACTGTCCACTGAGTTTAGTCTTACCCTATGATCTGTCTCCTGTTTTTTTTACCAAAACATCCCTGCAGAGCTCCAGTAGTACATTTCCCTAAGGCTACATGTGCAGCCTTCACCCCCCCTCACAGAGCAACTTCAGCAGGACACAAGTGGGTGGGATTGGGATCTCAACCTGGTACCCTTTGAGAGTTCCCTACCAGTGTGAGGTGTGTCTTCCAGATAGTTCCAGAGGGTAATTATATACCCCTCTACACACCTACTGTGCATACCTTCCAATGATGAATATTAATAATCAGAATCTAGCTCCATATTTGTGAAGATAAATATTTCCCTAATATGATATAATCTATATAGATTCCTACTCACAATGCAAAAAACAAAACAAAACAAAACAAAAAACCTTGCCTGTTTTTGTAGAGCTGTGTCTGAAGCCAGTCTATTTATATTCTCACTTCCTGGCCTTGCCGTACGGCTGCCTCATAATGGAAAGAAAAACAACCTCCCCCGAAATGAGACTTTTCAAATCAATTCTCGCTGATGGCCACCCAAAGACCAGGCAAAGGTTTAGAACCGTCCAGATCACAGCCCTAAGCGAGCATGCCCTGGCCACCTCTGCAGACCTGGGGGAGGCCGTATCATCTTCTGTCCGAGCATCTCCTTGTCCTGAGGCACACAGCATTTCCTCTTGCATTATCTGTGTAGCGTCGCTCATCTTTGCTTCTCCTCAACCCCGGTGTGCAGAGTATGCTCTCTGATGTGCGTGATGTCACAAGTCAGGAGATGATAAGTTCTATATTATTTTCATAGCTGAGTTCTGCACTGCTATCTATTTTTTAATTTGGGGGTTATTGCTTTGAAGAAGGGTACATAGTTAATGGTTTATTTTTCAATTCTGAAAGGGAAACTTGACTACAAACAATTTAAAAAATTGACCAGTTCTATTTCCAGTTTGTCATTATGGAAAGTTAGGGCACCAGGTAGTATATTTTGTCAAAAATGTTCAGTCTTGACAGAGGCTGCCGGCTGGAAAATAGGGGCATAAAAGATTATGTTCTTTCACTAGGCTCTCGAGTTTGGAGGTAAAAACCAAAATTGACCGGTGGATCTCATCTAGTAAGCTGTCTTGCATGTTAAGCATGACACTGCTGATTTATGATAGGGGTAACCCTTCTGATGATGGAAGAATTAAGTCACTGGGGTCATGCCATGACCAGTTTTCCCCTGTATCACATTTGACGGCATCAGGCTTGTGTTGCTGGCTGCCTGCTTTGTCCTGCGGGCTGGCACATACCGGAGATCCCAGAGAAGGGGCAGTGGGATGGATCGAGCGTTTGCTTCCCAGTGGCAGTCCTTCTAGGCTTGAGGCTTGTAAGTCCTCCACCACATGCCGCGCCGTGACTCACTGTCCTTTTTGGAAAGTCCCTGGTTGTGCCGTGCTTTGTCTCTTGCATGTGGGACGCTGGAAGTTGTAGGGGAGAGTGCATTTATTTGACTTTCAAATGAAATACTAGATTTAGTTGCACAACAAATGTGTTGACCGCTCTTACTTTGTGCATGTGAGATAGAACTTTCTGTGCAAATGTTGTTGGCGTTGTTTCTGATTGGCTTCAGAATCACATATTCCTGATAGCAAGCACCATCCCTAAGAGTAGCTTACGCTTCAGCCTTATTGTTTAAATGAGTTATGGTGGACCTGCGACCAGTTTCCCCCGGAGAACTGAGCTCCTGAAAGCTTTCCTTTTTCCTCCTTGCTTCCATCTGTAATGTGTTTCGCCTAAACTATTCTGTGGTTCTCAGTCCCTTCTGTGGTATGTAGTGGTATAGTGGTCAGATGCAACTTTTGCACTGTTTGAATAAGCAAGGTAGTTGCTTGTGATTTTGATTAATTTCCTTTCTACAGTTCCTCCACCCACACGTCGAAAGCAACCCTCTCCCAGAGAACCATCTGTTACTGATTTCAGAAGAGAAATGTAAGTGTATCTTTGGGTGCCATATGGGGGCTTCATGAATGGCACATCTCCTAGTGAAGTGTGGGGCATGACTGAATCTTCTAGCTGTCCACTCGCCAGGGCCATGGGTCCATTGACCCTTGATGTCCATTTGAGACCTAGGATTCCTGTGGAAAGGCTTTGCCTTCAGCCCCTACTTGTTCCCTTCGGCTCAGCTCTGTTTCCTCATCCTGGGAAGGTTGGGCTCCTGTGTGTATGGATTTCCAGTTTTGTCACATGGTGGAATGTTTGTAGAAAGCTGCTCAGGACATTTTTGCCTTCTGTAGTCCATCCTTCTTTAGCATGTCTGTCACAATGGGTAACCATGATATAAGGGGAGAGGCTGGGATGGGGAGAGGGGAAGGCATTAGAAGCTAGAAGAATTCCATGGCAGAACTTGAGGACACGTACTAATTTGGTCAAATTCAGGTAGAGACAAATAAGATTGGGACATCCTTTAATGATGTCTTTAAGTTTGGGGGGTGGGGTGGAGAAAGGAGAAAATTCCCTGGTGGATCTTAGCTGGTAAGCCATCTTTCAAGTTACGAGATGAAACTGCTGATTTATAACTGGAAGGACGGGCCTGAGGGTGAGGTCTGTGTTCAGTCCCTATGCTCTCGCCGAATATCTGTCTCACATTTTTGTAACTAAAACCCGCAGAAGGTAAGTATGGCCGAATGTAAATTGCTGACTGAGCAAAAGGGACCATCTACAGAACGGTTCCGAGTTCTGTTAATGTGAAGTTGACCCCTATAAAAATACCTCCCCCAGCTATCTTGTGTAAAGAGTTTTCTATCTGATATTTTCATACAAAAAGGTATTTGCTATTTGGAAATGGAAGATAAACCCTACCGAATGGGCCCTTATTAGCCCTGTATAAGAGTGATGGTTTAGGGCAGGCAAATGCTTGTTGAGGGAACGTGGGGGAGCAGAAGGGTTAAATGCTTCCTGTGTTGTTAATATTGAGGAGGAGAATAAAGTCTGGACTTGGAACAGACTGTAAAGGGAGGGTGGAGACAGGTGGCTTTTGTTTTGTGCCTTTATTGTGAGATTGCTATCTGTGATAATATTATTTTTCAGCCAGTTATTTAATCTGCATTGCTTTTACTAAAAAATATTCACAACTGTTAGGTGAAAAAAAGGACTCGTTTTTCATGAAGGTTAAGCTATCTTTCTGTTGTTGTTGTTGTTTTTTTTTAAGATATTGAACAATTTCATATCCAAGTCATCCAAGAAGATGGAAATGGAGTGGTAAATATTTGAAATACCTTTTGCTTCAGACTCTTTTCCACACAAAGAGACCTTTCTAGACTGTTAAGGATAGATTAATGTTATGGAAACATAGCATTTTCTTTATTTGATGTCTTTCAAATTATAGACTTGCTTTTGTAACATGTGAACTGATACAAGATATATATGAAGGAGTTAATTACCTCCCTCCTCTCTACCTCCCCCCGTCTCAGTCTCCCAGGGTAACTAATGCCAGCCTGTGTGACTTTCCACACCTTTTACCTTGCTCATGCAAAGCTACACAGGGTTAGGTGCACATATGCAGGGATTCAGTTGTTTTTACCAAAATAGAATCGTAATACATATATTAATTTACCACTTTTGTTTTTACCTTTTTCCTTACTATATCACAGGTATCCCTATAGGTTTCTAAATAGAGATATAACTTTTTTCTCTAATTTTTATACATATATATATATAATAAATGGGATCGTAATATATATGCTGGGATGCTGGGGTTTTATATAGTTCAATTTTCTTTTCTTTTTTTTGCTCATTTTCCACTTCTCCCTTGCCTTTTCGCCTCTCACTTTTATTCACAACCTGGTGTGTATCCTTCCAGTCTTTCCTCCGTACCTATAAAGCCCCCAGCCCCTCCCCTGACACACCAGGGGTTTGTTTATTATTAACTCCCTCCTCACTCAACTTTGTAGAATTACTTACAAGTCAACTAAAATAGTTCCAATTCATTCTCTTTAGAAGCACCTGTTCATTCCTGGCATGAATGTACACAATTTGGCAACCATTCTCCCATGGATGCACATTCACTTGATTGCCAATTTTCTTTTTTTGTTTATTTGTTTACAGTACGAATAGTCTCAGGTGTTTTTTATAGCTTTATGTATTTGGAACACATATTCCTTTGGGCTAAATCCTCAGGGATGGCTAATTGGGTTGATGGGTGTATGCATTTAGTAACATTCAACAGAGTTTTGCCAGATTGCTTTCCAAAAAACTTGTAGCAATTCACAGTTTTACAAGCAAAGTGTAAGAGTACCCTGACCCTCTATCCATACGTAATAGGTGTATTTACCTTTTTTTAAAAAAATTCCAATTTGATGGTGTAAGTTGATATCATTATTATTTTAGTTTGTATTTCCCTAATATTAGTGAGTTTGAGCATCTTCTGTTCTTATTGGCTATGTGAATTTGTTTTTCTGAAAATTCCTTAGTTATATCCTTGTCTATTTTTCTACTCAGTTGACATTTTCTTGACAATTTGTGGGATCTTAACATATTATTGATATTAAAAATAATTTCCTTCAATATTTAAATAGTCTGCATCAAAATAGTCTTTCTTTGAAGATTTTAATCTTAAACTTAGGTGAACAAAATTGAAATGGAAAATGGCATTTATTAATTATATATCTATGATTGAAAGCTTTAAATCAAGAGGCCTGGCAGGAAATGACCAGGAGATGTGGGCTGGAGCTCAGGGCCACCAGAGGCCAAGTGGATAGCAGGGCGAGGACAGGTCAGTGATAAGAAAAATGTCAGACAAAAGAGGAAAGACCAGGCGGAATCCCAAAGCTACCACTGAGAATTTAGAGGAGAGAGTTAAGGAAACAAGTCAGGGTCAGGAACTGAAAATGAGCATAGACAGAGGACTGGCTGGCTAGCAGAGGGATTGGGAGCCCCAGAGACACTGCAGAGAGAGTGAGGGCAGGGACACTTGTCAGAGCCCAGAAAGAATTTTGGGCCAAGACGGTGCAGCCTCAGCATTCCTTCCTCTGTGTGCCCCTCTGTGAGGCACTTCTGCCCTTATTCTTAAAGGCTTAGGTGACAGCTTCTTAGGGTAACGTGTGGTTCCACGCATTCGTCACAGCATCCCTGCGAGGTAGAGGTGGTATTGTAATTATCCCCATGTTTACAAGAAACACAACAACCAAGACTCACAGAGGGGAGGGACAAAACTGAGATGTGAACCTGGGTTGCCACACTCTGATGATCATGTTCTTGTCACTATATACCTTTATCTGAGAGTTCCCAAATCGACCCTAACCTAACAAATTTCAGAAAAGTGAAAACAAGATGGGTTGCCCAAGTTTAGAGTCAGACAGGGATTCTTGGGTCCTTTTTCCAGCATCTCTTTCCTCTGGCCTAAATGTAATGGACCCAGGCAAGCAAGAAATAGAGGTGTATGATTCTGCATGCCCTGTGCCTTCCTTGAGTTCCAACTTAGCCTCAGTGGAGAGATCCTTATTAGGATTAGAGATGGTTTAGCCACGAATATGGGCCATTCTGACATTCCCTTTTTCCCTCATTTTTTTCTACCTCAGCCTGTCTTCCTTCTTTACTTATCTGTCCCAATATAGATTACTTTTTCTTGATAAGCATTTTGAGAAAGGAGAATTCTTAATTCCTTGTATCACATTTGTCATTTCCATGGCAATTTACTCTTGCATACCTTATTTCGCTTTCCTCATTTTGAGAAGCATTCCTTGAGTACTGTTACATGCTAGAAACAATGAAGACATTGAGACTATAAAGGTGTTGGAGAAGAGTGCATACTCATTGGGGTAGACTTCTAATTAGAATGTAACTGTAATAGAATTATGCCAAAGTACCGTAGGAATACAGAGGTGGGGGGCTTTGCCTTCGTCTTGCGAGGTGAGAGAAGGCTTTGTACAAGAGGCAGTGCCTAAGCTGGGTCTCGAAGGATGAGCAGTGAACTACTGCTGAGAGATGGGCAGAATCATCTACTCGTTGTGGAAGACATAAAGGTGGGAAGCATGACCAAAGCCACGTGAAGTTCATGGCAGATCTGGGATCATTGCCCGGTACTCCCCACTCCCAGGCCTGAGTTTTTCCTTGGCATCACAACCTCTGTCTCTGGTAGTGAAGCTTTGTCTGCAGATGCCTGAGCAGGTTATGTCCAGAACAGCAAGCTCTGAATCTTCTATTAGCCCAGCTGTTGACTTGCGTTAGGTGTGGCCTTGCCTTCAACAACCCCAGCCTGTCTGTCAAACTAGGAACAAGAATAATGTAGTTTGTTATAGAGTATTTGGGAAGAGCAGGTCGTGAAATGATGCCTTACATCTATTCTGGAAAGACTTTCCATGTGTATGTGTTGGGGGTAGAGAACTGCTAAAAATAAACTATGGAAATATTTACATGTGTTGTAAAGATAGAATATACAAAATAACAATGAAATCCAGATATATTCTATTTTAAAATAGTTATTAATTTTTAAAAATCTCTATGCCTCTTTAGGTGATTAAAAATTCTGGCCGTCTCCCAAGAGAGAGAGTAGCTGAGGATTTTGTTTGGGCTCAATGGGACACGTCAGAGCAGAGACTATACTACGTGGAGCTGAAGGTAACAGCTAGTCCACTGGCCCTCCTTTTTATATGGACCTTTTAAATTTGACACTATCATTATTGAAATTTACTACTCACTTCATTTTCATTCATGGGGGCAGTCAACGAAGGTTCATTAAAAATAGCAAAAGGTTTTCCTTACTGTTTGTTTCTTGACTGCTTCCTTTTCTCTCTCTCTCTCTTTTACTAGTGTTTGGTTCATTTTTTGGTCATTTGTCATTTATTGTTTTCTCTTTTAGAAATCAAGGAGTATCTTAAAATGCATCCAGTTTTATGCTGACGAGAACTTTAACTTAATGGTAAGTCTAGAGAATGATCGGGCTGCAGGAAGTTTTATAACCCTTTGCCCCCTTTTGAAGAGAATTGTTCTCCCAAACAGCGTTGTGGCATTCTTGATGTTGCATTAGTCACTTGTATGAGCAAGTAAAATAGTTCTTGCCGTCTGGAGGCTTCAACTCTACAACAAATGCAATTAATATAGGTGATTGGAAGACCACACACAGGAAATGTCTGCTCACCGAATGCCTCCCGTTAAAGAAACTAAGGCTGAGAGTGAGGATTAGTGGAGGAAATAGGTGTGGTCTATAGCACATAGCTTTCGGTGCTCACAAGTCATTTGATCCAAAAGGACTCGTGAGGACGGTAGATTTGAGTATAAGGTAAAAAGTCAGTGAGAGGGTATAGTTTATTTAAATCTAGCATCAGTCCTGGAAAAGCTGTTTGGAATGCTAGCCTTCTGCTGAAGAGTCATAAATATCTTTATCTGTGATGGACAGAACATTGTTTTTCTTCTTGACTAGGATTAGTATTGGTGTCTAATACGGAGTGATGTACCATTACAAGAATTTCATTTATTCCTCCTGCCCTTTTTTTTGACTCACTCTTCCTCCTTCTGAAGACACCCAGTCCTTCCCTCTTTATGCGGCCATCTGTATCTTGTAAAAGTCTGCTCTTTCCAATTGGTTTATTATGCAATCTGTTTGTGGTACTCATATCTGAGGCAAAGTTTGCCAAGTGTCAGCCCTTTAAGGGATAAATATACATCAAGTTTTTGGTTGTACGTAAACTCCAGAATATTCCCATTGGACTTTCCGTGCTGTGGATCTGGGGGCTAACCTCTGAAGATAATGACGGGTAAACGGGCTTTGTGTCGTCAGGCAAGCACAGCGCTGTCAGGCTTGCTCTGGTTTCAGAACTATCATCACTTGACTAATCTCATTCTTTTGTTTGTTTTCTCCTGATTTTTTTTTTGACAGTTTGAAGCACCCTTGGACATAGCATTAAGTGACTCAGGATTTAAGTAAGTTATTCATAGATTACTATTAATTTTTTTGGAAACTCATGGACAGAATGATTATATTTATGCCTAATCTATAATTTGTACCTGGTGGTGTGCAGATAAAAAGACAACCTGATATTCCGTGTGTGCACGCATGCGTATTCTTTTATGTTGCTGTTCTCTGTAGGGAATGTAAACAACTTTATCAAGCACGAGCACAGGGTTGCTTCATGTCAAGTCAATCGTATTGATTTTCCTAGCCGTTTCTTTGTGTAGGGCGCCTGCATTTATTTTAATCCATGGAGGCGATCTCTTTGTGATTCAGTAAAAGGATTCGGTATGTCACAGTCACATTCAGGATCGAACATCAAACCGTTTTCTATCGCCATCAAAGATGATGCCGCAGGTCAATCCATTTGTAGCTCAGCTGAGTCTATTGCTTTACTTTTTTTCTGTTTTTCTTTTTACGCAAAAGATGAATTTTTTTTCTCCAAACTATCTTACATGTAGCATGAGGCACTTTTGAAAAAAATAGACGCAAGACCATCAGCGCACAGAAGAAACGAAAGTCTTCTTGAATTAGAGTAATGATAATCCGAAACTGTTATATATTTTGCTAGCTTTACTTACAATATATGAATATTCCGTTATGCTTATTTTGAAGCATAGTGTATGCATACAGTATATTAAATCAGAAAAAAGTTATAGAAATACAAGTTGAAAGTAATATATATTTTTCTCTGTTGCCAGGGCCATGTCATTTATGTACCATGTGTTTTTTTTAATTATTGTTTTACAGAAATTTTTAACAAAAGAAACATGTTATCTACTTAAATTTCTCAGAGACATGTCTCTAACTCTGTGGGTATGTTATAGTGGTTACTGTCCTGTTTGAGGGAACTTATTTTTAAATGCATTCATAATTTCTTATCCTTTACGTTCTTAGTCTTGTCAACTTTGGATGTACTGATCTGCAAGACCAAGAAAAATTTTCTGAACACCCGACCCTGTGTGTTTTTACCAACCATACAGGTAGAACCTTGGTTGTATTTATCAATCTATTAATTATACTTGAGTTCTGTACAAAATTTAGTCATTGTTTAGCTATATGGATCCTGAAAATAAAATATAATAGAGCCACATTCTTACATAAGTGATCATATGGATATTTATATACCAAATTACCTTCTCCACTATAATTTTATACATCTGTTGTCTATAAAAGAGCCACAGTCAGCAGAGTTATTGATCTACTAGTTATTATTTGTATGACTGTTCTAAGCGGGGGATGGAGTCATATTTAATCAATATAATTCTCTCAACTGCTCCATCTTTTCACATATGTCATTCAATGATGGGAAAGCTTTTTGTGTCGGGATTACTGATGTGTTTGGTTCTAAACCCACGTACTTGTCTGCTTTAAGAGCTGTGTTATCACCTACTGAGCTCACAATCAATGCTTGTCAAAGTTATTAGTGTACAATATTCTGTCTCTTAACACCTGTTTATTGTAGATAGAGAAAATAGAGAAGGAAAAATAATACCTAAAAATGAGAGAAGAAGAGTATGGTTACATTCAATGAATCTGGTGAAAAAAACTGCTCATTAACCTTTGTAATCATCTAAATAATCGACTCTAATAACTAAATCTAGTAGCCATTTTTAGTATTCCAACTTGAGTGAACAATTACCACTTGAGTTAAGTAGCACTTGGACTAAAATTGTATTCCTCTAAAGCCACATTATGTAGTATTCATTAAGCCAACATTTATGGAGCTCTTACTGTGTGCTAGGTATTGGGGACCCAATGATGAGCAGAACTGACCTCATCTTTATTAATATAAAGGTTACTATTTGTTGTGGATTTTAGACATTAAATAAGTGCACACATAGCATTTACATAGAATCGTGAGAGTACGGAAGCCATGAGAGCATGTGATGGAGGTTTAATGGAAGACCCTAGAAATAGAATAGAAATATGTTCTAGTTCAGCTAGTCCATCCCTGTTTCTCTCTCCCTCCGAGATAGCCTGTCCTGTTCTGTCTTAGTCTTGAAAATTGTCCCCTTGCCACCTCGCTCCTTCATAATCCATCTCATTTTTTCCTCTCCGTCCCAGGGCTCCCTCAACCACACAAGTCCCTCCGTAAATCGGTCCTGGGGAGTTTAGGGAAGGAAGTGGTATTTCGCTTGAGACTTGAAGGATGTGTATGAACTGCAAACAGTGTGACCCAAGTCGAGAGAGCAAGGGGAAGAGGATTGTGAGAGAAAGCTGAGGAGGTGGGCAGGGGCCACATTCTTTAGGGCCTTGTAGACCATGGAAAGATTTTAGATTTTATCCTAAGAGTTATAAGGTCATTAAAGGATTTGTTTTTTTCTCCTTATGACATTTTATTTTGAGAATGCTCCAGCATACAGAAAAGTGTTAGAATGAACATCCACGTACCTTTCACTTAATCATATCATTTACAACGTTGGCTTTATCATTCTCCCCATGTATAGGTACTATTTTCTTCCTTTTGACAAAACTGTTCAAAAATAAGTTGCAGACATCCTGACACTTTACCAGTGAATAATTGAGCACGTATCTCCTTAGGTTAAAGACATACTTTTACGTAACCTCAGTTCCATTATCCCTGAAAGAAATTAACTACATTAATCGGTAAACTATTTTATCTTCAAATTTCTGTAATTGTTTCAAAAAAGTCCTGTACATGTGTATGCATATAAATGAATAAGTATATGTATGTACATAACTTTTAAAGTCAGGATCCCATCGCTATTCACGCATTATATTTGGTTATGTCTTTGTGGTCTCTTTTAATGTAGACCGATTCCCACATCCTCTCCTCTGCACTTTTTTTCTTTTCACAGCATTGGCATTTTGAAGAGTCCAGGACATTTGCCTTGCGGAAGGTCCCTCATTCTGGATTTGTCTAGTTGTTTCTTTGTGGAAGTATTAACTTCTTCCTCTATCCTCCACATTTCCTGTAGATTGGAGGTCAGACCTAAAGGCATCGTTAGACATAGGTTAAACATTTGTGGTAAGAGTACTTCGTGGGTGATGTTGTGAACTTTATTTGCACCAGATCAGGCGGCATGTAATGTCAGGACATCCTATTATTTTTGATGCTAAGTTTTGTCGTTTGGTTATGTGGTGACCACTGTCTGTCTGCCTCGTAAAGGGACAGTTTAACCTTTGCGTTAGGAATCTGAGGTGATACTTTGGCATCATGTGACTATCCTAATCCCCAACAACTTTTCACCGGGAGGTTTTAGGATCCACTGATGCCCCTTCACTGAAGTGTTTTAGGCAGACAGTGACATGATTAGATCTGTGTCTTTCAAAGATCACTGTGGCTGCTGTGTGAAGAATGGATCAGGGAAGGCAAGAGGAAAAGTTAGGATGAAAAGAGGTGAGCAGTTAGGATGAGGGTGTATGCGTACACCTGAGATGAGGGCAGCTTGAACAGGATGCGCGGTGGAGGCGGAGGGAACTAGACGGGCTTGAGATGCATTTTGGAGATGGAACTGAGAAGGCTCATTATAACGATGGAGAGGAATGGATCTCAGGTCTCTGGGATAATGAGATGGGTGAACCGGAGTGCCATTTACTGAGGTGTAGTGGTTTTGGTGGGGCTTAGAAAGGGAGATTATGAGTTTTGCTTTGGACACTTTAAGAGCTCTGGACCTTAGAAGAGGAATCAGGACTGGAGATGATAGATGTGGAAGCTGTTCGACTATAGCTGGCCTTCAAAGCCGTGGGAGGGGTGTCAGGTTGAAAGGGAAGAGTTTAGAAGTAAGATCTGGGGATAAAAATATGTAAAGGTTAGGTAGAACATCCAAAGAAAAATGAAAAAGAGTGTCTGGAGAGAGGAGGAAAACCAAGTGTGATATTATAGCAGCCAAGGCCAGAGGGGTTTCCCAAAGGAGAGGGCTAGTCTCCGTTAATGAGTAGGGGGAGACTGAGTCCATTGGGTCTAGCAGCACGGAGGTCACTGGGAGTAGTTGGTGTTGGGTGGCTGAGGTGAAATCTTGGCTGTGCTGGGTTAAGTGGCATGTGGGAGTTGAAAAAATCATCATAGCACGTGTAGACATGAGAGAGGCAGCAGCTGGAAGGGAAAGTGGGATTTAGGGAATATTATTTTTGGTGATGGGAGAGACTCCAGTATGTCTGGATGCTCACAGGATGTTTAGTGGCAAGAGAAAAGATGACAGTACCCAGCAGGGAGGAATAACTGGTACAGTGAATTTGCTTAGAAGGCGAGATGTCATGGGATCCAGAGCTCGTGTGGAGGGACCAGGGTGGGTGCTTCCCTGGGTCTTCACGTTAATTCATTGGGTATAAACAATCATTTGAGGCTCTTATTCTGTGAAGCTTTTATTCCTTTTCATTTTGTCCCCACAGGAATTTCTCATGAACAGAGGCAGCGATGACTTATAAATTGGCTCTCTATGACATATCTTATTTAATAAAATGTTAGGTGTATCTGGCATAGCTGTGAAAGAGTCTGTTTTTTCCTTTCTCAGCAATGTCTAGGAGAATAGAAATGAGGCTTGCTCTTCCTAGTCAGCTCTGAAATAGAATAAATAAGCCTGTTTCAAATGGGATGTTTCCAGATTTAAGGTGAAACAAGTTGGAGAAGCAACCTTTTGGTTTACGTCGAAGCTGTCAGTTCATGTGTTTCCCAAATTGCTTTTCAAAAATTATTTCTTACCTTTGTGGTAAAACAAGCACACAAACGAAAACCTACTTTAGCCAAGGAGGAATGGAGAAGAGAGAAAATAGTCTAATTCCTATACCACTGTCTCTTTAATAGAGGGCTTAATTTTCCACTGGTGTGGAAACCGGAAAACATGGTTCGTGAAAGGAATGCCGATAGACTCAGGGCCTCGTACAAACCCAGCTTATTTCAACTGTGACATTAGTGGGGATGCTCTAGTAGGATTTGTCACATATTGGTCGTTGGGAGCCACTTTGTCTATTCAGCATTACTTCCTACATCCTTGAAAGCATCTTTGTCCTGCATTTTCCTGCCCTAGGAAATGAAACCTACTACCTTCCAAGGAATTAGAGGTGCTCACGATGGGGGTGCTCATGAGCTGGTGGGCACGAGAGCTCTGCTGTGGTCAGGTCGCTTGTGTATGAAGATTATGAGTTCATATGGATTTTTCTAATGGGTCTTTTACAGCAGGAGAGTAACTCAGAGACTTGCTAAAGCAATGAAGGACAGAACATACTCTCATTCCTTCCGTGTCTGATGGTCAACCCTGAAGCTGTACCTGGGGCAGTCTTGTGTGTTCTAAGGCAGGGGCTGCGGTTCTTTCTTGTGCACCATCTCCTGGGAGGTAGGGAGGGCTGAAAAGTATAAACTCTCCTTCCTGTTCATATAATTGCAAAAGTTGCCCTTCACCAATTCCCAGAATTAGGTCCGCGTTGTAGCATTTTGTAGAGCTTTCACTATGAGATAATTTCCTTAGGAAAACTTTGTCCATAATAGCTTTCATTGTCCACATGGTTTCCCGAAGGCTAGCCAACTTCGAGATGTTATCTTCATCATTGATGAATATTTATTAAGCATCTCTGGATACACTGTCAAGAGCATGCTTTGTTTCTTTCAAACTGTGATTTCCCTCGACTTGTAAATAGCAGCAAAATTATTCTGGAAGAATAGTAATAGCAGCTAACCTTTGTAGCCGGACATAACTTCTTTGCCAGAGTTTTGTACATATTATCTCATTTAATTCTCCCATAAGAGCCATAGGAAGTAGATTCTATATTTTTTTATTTACAGGTGAGGAAACTGAGGCTTAGAGAATTTAATTAATTTGCCTCAGGCAAATTTAAAAAATACTGATGCCTGGGTCTCAACCCCCGGGATTCTAGTTGATCTAAGGTGGAGCCTGGGGGTCTGTGAGCCCAGGTGAGTTTACTGGATTTCCAGGGTTGAGAGCCAGTGCTCCAGAGCTGTGGCGTCCACTATGGTAGCCCCTAGCCACATGTGGCTATTTACATTCAAGGTACTTAAAACTAAATAAAATGAAAATGGAATTCCTCATCACACTAGCCGCATTTTGAGTGCTCAGTAGCCACACGTGGCTAGGGGCTACCATATTGGACAGCACAGATATAGGACATTTCCGTTAGTAAAGAAAATTCCATGGATGTGACAGCTTTGCAGAGCGTCTGCACTCTGCATTTCACCTTGCTGTGTCTTTTTTTTCCCTTCCTTTGGGATTGGGAGGGGAGCTAAACTACTACCTGACTGTCTGGAAATATTTGCGTATGAGATCGGAATGCGGCTCTCAGGGTGTGTAATGAGGTACACTTATTCTACATTCACTTTAACTTTCTTCAAAACAAGGCAAACAGTGACCTCCATTCTTTGAACAATGGTGTATGGCGGATTTTGCTAGAATGGAGGTAACGATCTCCCTTATATTGTCGACATTTCATGTTCATTTCTCAGGATAGATTCTTCGAAGAAAAATTACTGGCTCCACGATGTGAATGTATTTAACTCTCTACTGAACTGTTTTTCAGAGAGATGGTGCTAGTTCACTTTTCCACTACTGTTATTTGAGAATGTTCTTCCTGCCGCTCCCTCGACAGAATTGATGATCATTTTTAAAACTTTTCTAATTTGGAAGGAAAAATATGGTGCCTTGTTTTAATTTCATCTTTTTTTCTTTTTTTTTTACTAGAGAGGCTGAAGTTTTAACATGTTTGCTAACAATTTCTTTCTCCTTGTGATCATAGAACATAAAAGAACGGGATAAACCAATAGTGTTTTGCTGGTAGTATGTTTGCTTTATGAAAGGAGTCAAAGTGGTACATGGGACCTCTGTAACTCTTATAATTATTATTTTTGTTTACGCTTTAGTATAACATCACTTTTATTCTTAGTGAGTCTGCTGTAATTTTAAAGAAAAGTTATCATTGTGTGCTCAGTACCCATAACAGTAATTTTACATCTTACAGAATTGTTACTGTTTTTATCTGATAAAGTTATTCTTTTTTATTTGTTTAAGATATTGCAATAAAGTGTACTTCTAACAATATTTTACATCTTAAATGTCATTAACAATAGTCATGGATGATAAATACTATAACAGAATGCTTATAAATGTCTTGAAATAGCCTTCTTAGGGAAAATGGTCTTTTTTTCCTACCATGATTCTTTGATAAAGGAAGTATGCAGTGTAAGAGAGGAAATATTGTGGTTCACTGGTTCACAGAGCTAGTTTAATATTAGCTCAGGGACTAGAACCCAGGTTTCAAGACTCCTTGTCGAGTTCCTTTCCACCCCAGAAATCTCCTATTTCAGGTAATGACATAAAGGTCAGCATCAGAATAGAAGTATCAGTTTAAGCATAATGCCGTCATTTGTAGGTCATGATGGACTCATCTAGTCTATCCAGATAGCAACAGCCGCTAGAGACGATGGACAATTTTATACACTGAAGGAGATGAGAAGGCTGAGGGTGCTGGGAGTGACAGGGTAAGTGAAGGCAGTCAGGGTCACGTGGAAAGGCCACTCTATGCTGGGGCTCTCCTTTGCCCTTGGGCCAAGGCCCTCAGTGACCCAAATATGGGTGGCTATGGGCTCACACACCATGCTTGCTCTTATTGTCCTAGTTTGCCTTCCATTCTAGATAAGCAAGAAGACTGGAAACTTTCTGTAAAGAGGAGACACAATTTTTGATAAACTAGGGTATGTGCTGGAAGGCAAGCTAGATAAGAGGGCAGGGTAGTCTGTGTATATTAGGAGATTTCACACACTCCCATGATTTCACGTACGGGAGTGTCTCTATTCATTTCCCTTCCCTTCAAGAGCCTGTCCCACAATGCATTGCCTATAGTGGGTGCCGAGAAATTGTTGAATTGAAATTTCTTAGCAGCTTGTTAATAGACCATTTCTAGAATTTGGGAATCACCGATGAGGCATGTTGAGGCAGGACATCTAAAGGAATAGAAATAAGGTTAAGTGGCTTAGGAAACTTTTTGTCTATGATTCTTTTAAGCTCTACTAAATACTTTTTTACTTCTAGGAAGTCTGTGTGTATGTTACAGCCCGAAGCTTGACTCTTGGGAACAAATCACGTATTCAGTGTTCTACTTTCATAAAGGTACTTTCCATTTGTTCTTATGTTTTACTTTTACATAATCGCTTTTTCCACATAGTAGCAAATTAGATTTTAAAGACTTATTACCTTGCAATAAATTATATCAGTACATTCTATACCTTTATACCATCATGTAATACACATTTCCTGAAGAAATTCACTTCTGATGAATATTGTTACCTGAAGATTTTTACATATTATATATTTTTTATTCTGACCTATATCTTTTTCTAGCTCTGTAGACCAATCCTAATGGATGTATTTGCCCAAGGTGTGTTTGTTTGCTTTTTTATTATTACTGATTGGAAAATATCAATAGATTTAACTTACAAAGTTACCTAAGGTTTTAGTTAAAACCTTCCATGATGTCAGGCCTTAACAGGTCTTAGACCTAAGATATGTTTATTTCATTTCACACCTCTGTGGCCTGAAAAATTGATGTGTCAACAGTCAGCCCGGGGAGCAGGGGGAAAGTGCACAACATTTTCCAGTTCTGTGGTCGGTCACAGTGTGCTCTTGAGTAGTTTTAGTGTGAACCATGCCAAGGAGTATTTATTTTGCTTAGTGAGTTCCTTAAAATTAATATTTATGTAGTACATACTGTGGGTGGAGTTAAAATTTTTTAAAGATGGATTTTTTCCAAAATTTAAAAAATTTTATGCCAGACCACACCAGAGTTTATTATTCCACAGGAGTGCCTAGGATTACCTTCAGAAGTTAGAGATCAAGGTTAAAAAGTTTAATAACTTGCTCAATAATGAAGAAACTAAAAGCAACTTCAGAACTAGACACACAGACATGTCACTTAAGGACGGGGATACATTCTAAGAAATGCGTTGTTAGGCAATTTCGTCGTTATGCGAACATCACAGAGTGTACTTACACAAACCCAGATGGTACAGCCGCTACACACCTAGGCTATATGGTATTCATCTTATGGGACCACCGTTGTGTATGCAGTCCGTTGTTGACCAAAACGTCGTTATGTGGCGTGTGACTGTAGACTTGCTTTAATAGTATAAATTTGATATTTTGTGGAAAGTTTTCACACATTCTTCTGATGACTAAAACCAATAAATAAACTTTTCTGTAGATTAAGAGCAACGAGCCAGCTGGCGTCCTCCATCTCTTGGATCCTTACGTAGATTCCTTCGGATCCTTCCCTGCCAGCACAACCTACCTTTTAAGATCTAAGATGATCTGTAAACCCAGAACTACTGGATCGTGACCGCACTCCGGTGATCCACCTGCAGTGCTGGCTTTGGGAGAATGATGGGGAAGCTGGAAATCGAGGAGTCGGAAGGCACCTGCTCTGTCGGTGTCACAGTTAGTCAATGTTGAGAGTATCGCAGAGTCACTGCCTTGGGTGGGATTCCAGCTCTCTGTTTCTTAACGTGCTTTCTCTGGCTTCGCGTTCTCTCTCCACAGGGCACAGCAAGACCTTCACCGCTGCCCTTGGGAGTGCTGACTCACGTGTGACAAAGGGCATTACTTTTCTCAACCTTGGTGAGTGACAGAGACGCATGCTCTGTTCTGACCCTTCCTTCCGGTGCACGCTATGCCTCAGCCTTCCGTATCTCATTGTCTTCTCTCTACACCCTATCATCTCACGCCTCTTTGAGACTTGGATTGTGATGACAATCACTGACCTTTTTGAAGCCTGATAGGAGGAGGTTTTTTTTTTGGAAACAACCCCCCCTCAACTCCATCAGTCTCCTCGGTTGTTGGGGGGTGGGGGTGCCTCTCCCTTTTTAGAGAATCTACACTGTGAGCTTTCTTATGTTTTTAGTTTAGCAACCCTAAAAGCCATTTGTTAGTATAAAAAGGATGACAGTGAAAAGATGTTCCCCAAAAACCTATGAGAAATAAACATCATGTAGTCCCTTGATTCTAGAGAGGACAAGGCGTTTGGGAAATTGTCCATCCCTGTTGCTAATTGCTAAAAGCTTCCGAGTCCCATAAATGATTTATGGATCAGTCTGAGCTTGTTGCTTTTCGTCAAGTAAATATGGTAAAGGGCACTTGAGTGTTATTAAGGGAGTCTATGTGGAAGCGTATTAAAGGAGTCTAGAAGGAAGAAAATAAAGAAAGGGTTTACTGTGCCTCTCTAAGCTGCTTGTCCATGCTCACTGGGATGTGAGGCACAAACAGGTTAGCCCAAGACTGAAGAACAGAATGCTTCCTGCCTACGTATGGGACATGGCACCATATTTAAGAAAGAAAAGCTACTCTGGTGACAAAGGTCCAGGAAGGTGTGATGTGAGGGAACTGGGCAAAGTGAGAACGAAAATGGTGAGAAAGTCCATAAAAAGGTTTTTATTTTGGCTGATACTATTGACAACGTGAGATCTCTTATGCTAAGAGGGCCGGCATGTGGCACGCTTTACCGTGAGCTGTGAACTGGCGGGAAATGGCCTTGGAGGGGCCTGGCTCTACAGCTCCCTGTGATGAGAAAGAGAAGTATAAGTCTTCCTGGGTCTGGGACTCGATTCTTATCAGCAGGGCTGTATTGGCATCCTGTCTCAAGAGTGATGTGGGAAACTTTCCCCTAAAAAAACAGCATTTTGTGAGGTCAAAGGTATCCATCCTTTTCTTACCCCTGGGAATGACTCCTAAAAAGGGCAGGCACGATTTAATCTATGGTCTTCCGAGTGTAGAGAGGGCAGAAATACTAGAGTTGTGTAAAAATAGGCTATCTTACATGAGTCATCTTTCCTTCTTAAACACACTTTATTTTACAGGCACAGAATTGTACCCAAGATTAAAAGTATTCAGGAAGTAATTTTTATGACAACAATATTGCTTTTCTGAATGATGTATTTTTTGCTATTAATTGTGTGCATTGTCCCTGAATTGTCACCTTATTAAAAGGAGCTTATATTGATTCAAAGATTAAAGAATAGAATTTTTTGAAATTTTTCATGAACTCCAATCACATCTATATAAGAAAGTTATGTTTCTAAATAAAAAGCTATCGTTTTTTAAAATGAATACTGTATGCTAACTGTTTTACTGAAGTTACCTTGGTTCTTACAACAATTCTGCTTAGTAATGTTATCCCTGTTTTACAGATAATGAAACTGAGTCTCAGAAAGACTGAGATGTGTGTCCAAGCTTCCTTTAGTGTCTCTTATCGGGGCACTGTACTAGTTTCTTATTGCTGCTGTAACATGTCACTACAGATTTAGGGCTTAAAACAACACAAACATTCTCCTCTGGAGGTCAGAATTCTGAAATGAGTCTGGAGGGGCTAAAATCAAGGTGTGGGCAGAAATGGTTCCTTCTGGAGATTCCAAGGAAGAATGCATTCTTTGCTCCCTCCAGCATTGAGAGGCCAGCACTTCTTGGCTTGTGACCACATCACCCCGATCTCTTTCTTCATCTTACGGTCTTCTAGTCTGTTGTCAGAGCTCCCTCTTATAAAAACATCTGTGATTACATTATCCACCTGGGGAGTCCAGGATACTCTCCCCATCTCAAGATTCTTAACCACATCTGCAAGGTCCCTTTTATCACTTCAGGTCATGTATTCACAAGCTTTGGAAATTAGGCCGTCATTCAGCCCACCACAGGTACTGTTGACGTTTTTTTGTGAGACAACAATTCTTTGTGTGAGAGTGTCCTGCACATTGGGAGGTTTAACATCCCCGGAGCCCACTCACTAAATAAGAATCCCTTTTCCACCACAAAGATTGGGACAACCCGGAACACCCTCATATGTTTCCAAATGCCCCCTCTCCCAGGAGCATAGTACCAGCCTAATTAACTGGGTAAATGGTAGGGCTAGGAGTTAACCGAAGTCATTTGATGCCCAAACCCTTTCCATTGTGCTCTTCTATATCACTATTGTTGTTTTTCTACTTAAATGTTGCCATAATAATATTATTGCAACCATTTGTGCTAAGCACTTTAACATCATTTAATCCACAGTGACTGCAAGGACACTTATAAGTCAACTAGTCAGAGTTTTACATCCTCTTTCCTTTCCACAGAATGCCTTCTATACAAGTGATTAGCATGTCTTTCTTTGCTTCATAGAGCAAAAGAGTCCAGCTGGCTCGCTTCTAATCTAAATGTTTCATCTACACGAAATTCATTGCTATCGTGTGAATTTCCGTTTTTCTAAGATCCCAGAAAAATTATTGGTAAGGGCTACTTCCACCCTCCCATTCTCCAGAAACCTATTCTTACACCTTGGCTCAATCTGTGTACAAATGTTCTTGGTACAAAAATATCTTGTGCAGAGACCGTGAAGGTGTGAATCCTAGGCAGCTAGCTATGCAAGGAAATAAATGAGTACTCCACGAAGTGTCAGAGTGCCTACAGAGGTCGTTTGCATGAATATCAGTTTAAAGCTTCTCTAAACAGAATGCTGATGATGATTGTGATGATGATGATGGTGATGATGATGATTGTGATGATGGTGATGACAATGATAATGGTGACGATGATGGTGATGATGATAGTGATGATGATGATGATGGTGATGATGATAGTGGTGGCAATGATAGTGGTGACAATGATGGTGATGACGATGACAGTGACGATGATAGTGATGATGATAGTGATGACGATGATTGTGATGATGATGGTGGTGATGATGATGATAGTGATGACAATGACTATGATGACGATGGTGAGTGGGGAAACACGGGAAACTAAATTTTAGACGTTCCCCAAACTGAAAAACTATGAAGGAAGTTCCCATTATGAGCTATTCCCAGCCTTCCAGATTAAGGAATAATTCATGTTGCTTAACATTTTTTATTCTAATTTGCTCTCAGAGATCGTTTAGATTCATATAAAGCCACAATTTACTTAAAAACAAAACTACAGATTAAATTAAGATAACCAGGGCTAAATGTCCAAAGGAAATTAGCCACAGATAGGAATAAATGAGATCTGGCTGTAAGAGGAACTGTGCTGGCATCAGCCAGCTTGTGATTACATTGGTCAGAACTTCTGTGTTTTAAAACATTTAGAGGAGAATAGGGATACTGGGAAGTTCTGGGCTTTGTCTGCACGTGTACAGCTCTGACCGCATGTGGACAACTTAAATCTTTCTCTTCTACAGACTATTTCGTAGCTGTTTACTTACCTGGTCATTTCTTTCATCTACTTAACATTCAGCACCCAGACCTGGTCTGCCACAGTTTGTTTCTGACAGGTATGGTTGTAGTTTTTCCCTCATGAACGTGGTCCATTTGGGTTTGTTTCGGCTTTAATATTTACGTTTGGGTGAGAAGGGGTTCCTTTATTTACTGATCTACTTTTTTTTTTTGCCAGGAAACAATGAAGTGGTTGATATGCTACCTCATGGTCCTTTACAGTCGCTGTCAGGGTCCCTGATTCTGGATTGGTGTTCTGGAAGGCTCTATAGGGCAGACCTCAACCGGTCGTATTTATTAGAGTTCCTGTGGGACGCCCGGCTGGACTGGGAGAAGATGGCTGTGCTGCATTGTGTGCTCTCGTGTCGCCAAGACACACGGTTCCTGGAAGCCAAGGTGGGCACGTGGCTTAAGTTTAAAAATTGGCAAATAGACAACACCAAATCTATATATTTAGTGGTTGAAATGAACAGGAGTTGTTTTTATTTGGTAACAATTAATTGAGGTCTGTTGAACGTATTTTTCTCTTGTGCTCCTTTTTTATGGCTCCCCACCAGACCTCAGACGGTGAGGGCGTGTCTGTTCTTCTGACTCCTCTCTTTTCCATGTTAGAATAAGTGTTAGCGGGGTCAGTAACATTCTAAGGAAGTGCTCCGTAGCAAATAGTGAGTTTCTCGATTGTCTACCTTTTCTCCTGGCCTGTATTTGGTGTCTGTCATCCAAAGGACTAAAATCTGGGGGCATATATTTATTACATTTTAAATAAAGATAGCTTACATTTACATCTATATTGCACATTGTAGTTTATGAAGCACTTTCACACATTTTGTCATTTAATTTTACGGCTATTCTGTGAAGCTGGAGAAACCTCCCTATTAGACTTGATTGGGACCAATTGGTCATTGGTTAATTGAAAAAAAGACATCTTAAACATTTTCTTTTAACCTAAGACATATAAATGTACATTTATTCATGCATCTTTTGTTGTAGGTTAAGGCTCTTTATTTGTATATTAGCTAATTGGAGTTCAAAATCATTTTTCTTATATAAAACCACTAGTAATGTGTTGTCTCTGACTTCCTGGTACTTTCTTTCTTTTTCTTTTCTTTTTTTTCCCTGAGGAGATCAGTAATTTAAAGACCCTTTCAAAGCAATCTGTGTATATTGGGTAATTTTTCTCAGTCTTTTCTAGTTGTCTCACCTACATCTAGTTTTTTAGTGTTTTAGAGACACGCCTTTGAGTCTTTCCAAAGCATTCTAGCTTTTATCGACGCAACGCTTTTTTTACATCCATATTCCACTTGTTTATAGTAATTTTTATTAAATTACCTAACTGTGAAAATAAGTACAGCTTGCATGAATAGGTTTGGAAATAAAAACAACTTATTAGTAGGGGCAGAAATGTGAGCGTGCTCTGTGGCTAGGCCAGCATTCGAGTATCCATCAGTTCTAAGGGGGTGTGGATGGGGTGGGGGGCGGGGGGGGGGGGCTTCATTCCTCCAGCAGGTGAGGATAGTTATGGAGATAGATTGAGAGGGTTGTTGACGTAACAGGGATTATCCACCCCTTGGGAGGACAGTACAGCGATGCTCACAAAGGTTGAATGGTAAGACAATGTTCGCCCTGATGACTGAGCTGGAATTCAAACCCAGGTCTGCTGCCTCCAAGCTTGGTTTGGTTTGTTTCCTCCTGTATCCCACAGCTCTTCAGGCTGGTGCTCTGCTGTTACATGGCTTCCTCTAGCAAAAACAAACATTGGGTTGAGGAAGGCTTATTTGGATCCCAGGCAAGGACATTTATTAAAAAGATGTATGAAAGGGACCTCATTTACAATGCTGTTTTATCCACACAGTCTTGTGTCATGTATCTTGAAGACAGTGTAGAAGTGAGTATATTCTTAAGCAATTCCAAAATAGATATAGAATGAAAAAGATGCATGTAGATATTGTACTTCTTTGTTGGTGACGGAAAGGCGCAGATTTAAATACCAACAAAATTGTCTTCTTGCTTTTTTAAGATTATTCAGTGGATTTCTGAGAACATCTCCGCCTGCCATTCATTTGACCTCATTCAGGAATTTATAATTGGTAGGTGTTGCCGATGTTCCATGTTAAGTTGAATCCTTGACCTTTTTGCTTAAGGGAAAGCAGTAGATTGATAATTCCTCAATCTGTCAAGATGCTGGTTAGGAGTGGTTTTTTTTTTTTTTTTTTTTACTCTATTGCAGTCAGCAGCTAATTAAATTTCATTCTCTTGTGGTTTTGTGAGAAACTGTGGCTGTTCAGAGACCTATGAGAAAAAAAGATACAATCTTGATTCTGTAAACTTGTTAGTGATTTTTTTTTCAGTAAGATATAACTTCGTTCAGTTTTGTGTTGGCTGTTTGTCTGTGAAGTGGTATAATGTCATTTCAATAGATACAAGTGCCGAATAACTATTTTTGAAATTATTCTCATTGTAAAAAGCAGAACCTGAACATTTTAATCAGTAGATAGAGCCATAAAGGTTAGCCTTTTGAGGATGAAGGATAAGGCAATGAAAACCTTTGTTGGTTTGCTTCTTTTGGTAAATTATAATGTCTACTGCTTTATTCTTCTTATTAAGCCATGTCTTTTTTTTTTTCTTTCAAAAATCTACTCAGCTTCTTCATATTGGAGCATATATCCAGAGACAGGTAACATGGATAAACTTTTGCCGTATTCCTCAGTGCTCACTTGGAATACAGTAAGTTAACATTTTGTGTTCCTTATGTAATTAAAATTGACTCACAGTTGTGGGTCAGCTGTAGGACATTCCTGTCGCAGCGACCAAGGTTGTGATTTCATTTCTGTTTTGACTGATAAGGAACTGAGCTGGAGTTTTCTGGCAGAAAAATAATAGTGTATCCTTGCTGTTGGCCAAAGGTATTTATATAAAACAGTAGAACTGAAGGAGAAGCTCAGGGTATATGTCACTCTTCCTACCGCCAAGCAGAACTAAGCCTCTATCATCTTCAAGTGGTATTTTTATTTTTTTAGCAACTAAAGTAGATTAAAATATTTCTTAGGTTATTGTAAGTGAGGAATGGCTGGACCACTGCTGTTACTCCGAGCTGTTCTATTTACTTAGTAGATTAGCACCTTTAAGACTCTTTTTCCCAGCTTTATAAAGAAAATCTGTAATAACTCTAGAATGTCAAACCAAAGTCAGTAATCTTAAGCAAACTCACTCCATTTAACCTTTTCTTCCTGTTGGTCCAGACTCCCTCCTTTTTAACTTGGAAGAGCTGAACTAGAACACTGTGCATTTCCTCTTGAACCTGGTGCGGTAAACTGAGCCGTGTTAGATGAGAAAGTGGAAACTGTGTACAGGCTGCCCCTGGAAAAGGTTCTGCCTCTTTGTTCATATTTAGATGTTAGAACTACATGCCTAGCCCTGAGGCAGAAGCTTGTATCAAAAAGGCATTTAGAAAAATAGATTAAATTCTGGTAATGCAGACATAGGGAAATCTGTCCTGGGTTGAATTGTGACACTTCCCATTTTGTATTTATACTATCTAGATACGGTCCTTGAAAAAGTCATATCAGGTGCGTTTGGTTAATTTCTAGATTTTTGGTATGCCTGATGGAAGCGTTTTCCTCAAGACCCCTTCTCATCTTTTACTGTTAGAGTTACTAAGCTTGCATGCCTCTCTGCAGAATTATCAGAGAAAGACCTGAGCTCATTCCTTCTCCAGGCCCTCACTTTTTTCTGTAAGAACCCTTGGGAATAGACACGCCGCCTCTGTGGTCAGGTGGCAGGAAGTTTGCAGGTTCAACCACCTGAGTCAGGAAATGACTCAGCCTGCTCCCTCAGCACCCGGGGCTCTGGGTGTCCCCCCCCCGCGCCCCCCTCCTCGACCCCGCTCCGTGTGCTGTGCCCGGAGGTGGAAGCAGGACGTCTAGTTCCCAGGGTCGTGTGGAAAGGTGGGGTGTCATGTGAGTGTATCCTCCTGACAGGCCCCTCTTTACGGGTGCATTTCTCATGACTCTGGGCAGGTGAGCTGTTGAGGCCACACAGAGAGACATCAGGAAGTCCTACACGGCGTACAATGACAGAAACCCAGAGCCATAACCATCCTGGCCTGAGTGATCTCGGGGCCTGCCGCGTGGCTTTCAAGTTCTTGCGGTTGGCGTAGGTTACCTGAAACGTCTCGTCTGATCCTGAACTTCTAGGAGTCTGTGCTTATCTTTAGCCATGACGGAAGTCCTTTACTTTTCCTTTCTCTACTCTGCAAATGCTCTCAACACTACACCTCTAATAAACACTTGCCACAATAGAAAACATGAGTTTCACACTTCTGTACGGCGGCAGGTTAGTTCTGTAAATAACTGAACTGGATTTCTTAAGATACTAGAAAATACAGTGCTCTTACACGTTGATAATCCTGAATTATGCTATGCATACAATTAGCCGGTTTTACCTTTCTTAAGAGGCTCTTCATCGCCTAAAGCTGTGGTGAGATTTTCCTGCTGCTTTGAAGTGTTTCTGTTTCTGAGCGTGGTGATAAGTGACACACACAGTAGCTTCTGATCACAGGCTTTTTACTGTCATGGGAGAGCTCAGTTGCTTGAATGTTCTAGGAATTTATTTCTCCATTGCTGCAATGCCCCTTTTCAGAGAAATATTGTGTATCAGTAAAATCCAGGTTATTTAAGTTCTAAACAAATAGCAGATGTTATTTCTACGTGACGACTTCTAAACTACTTTCTCATATATAACTTGCTTTTTTAAGAAAGCGAATTATGAGTTGGGAGGCTAATATACATAACTAACGTAGACACACACTTTAAAAATAACAGTGAATGAAAGGTAATTTTGGAAGTTTATGCTTTTATTTAAATTTCTGTTTTAATGCTCACTAGTTGGCAGACTCTTCTAATTTGGACTTCCTGATAGGAATTGCACGTTTGCCATGGTGATCGTGCTGCCTCCCCTCTTTACGGGGATCTGTTCTCTCCGAAACTATGGCGGAGGATGAGGTACAGACAAGTTTTCCACTAGAGTCATGCAAGAATCTCATCAATCTTGGCTCCTTCTAGGGAGGCAGGGCCAACTATGATATGTTTAAGGGAAGGGGAAGAAGAAGGAAGGAGTACAAAAAATGGAACATATCCCCCTTATTAATACCCTTGATCCTGCAAGTGGAAATGTGTAAACGATACTCTGTTTGTTCTGTGTTGCTGCATAATCGCCCCTCCTTTTCTTTAGAGACACTGTCAACTATTGTAATCGTAACTTCAAAGAGTATTTCCCTTCCCGAGGTAAGAGATAGGCTGTGTTCACGGTTATTTGTAAACCCCAAGGTTTATTTAAAGTAGAGGTTAGCAGACTGGAAGCTGCCCTCAGCTTCTGTGGGCGCAGAAGACACTTCCTAGAGGCTTGAGCCTGTGGTAGTTGATAAGTTGAGCAGTTGTGTGTATGTTTTTCCCACCATAGGAAATTCCCGGAATAACCCTTGTGACGGAAGAGATCGCACTGCCTCTGATGAGGGTGAGTCCCTTACAGTGAGAGACAAAGGCACAGACACGCGTGGCTTCCTTGCTGGCCTCCGCGCTCGCCTGGAGTCAAACCTCGGCTGCCCCGAATACTGTGGTGGTTCCAAAGGGATTGTAAACTGTCAGGGTGAATGGGGGTAAGGGGGTGTGGTCGGTTCTCTAGAAAATCCTTCCTAAGTGGCTGAGTAGACACCACGGATGATATTACGGCCATTCTTAGGAATGCTCTTTGAAGAGGAGAGTTTTCTGAAGATGGAGAATTACAGGACTCGACGTAAACCTTATAGAACTAGTACTTTCTGCTGCTCCTCAAACCAGTCCATACTGGAAGAGTTCTTGTAAGGTGTCTGCAGAGGCCCGGGAAGCTGTTTTTTGCTTCATTAGAGCTGTCACCCGCTCAAAGCTCACCCACGCACACACACACATGGAATCTTGAAACTGGGACGGACCCGGGCTGGGATTGTCTGATTTCCTTGAGGTTCTGAGAGCAGCTTTTCTGTCTCTAGGGGGGTGACCCGCAGGTGCTCTGTGCGGTGGCAGGTGAGCCCGCCCCCCTCCCTATTGTCTGCTGAGCGGGCTCTGAGCATCTTCCTGCAGCTTCCCAGAGACCCTGAGGACAATGGGGAGGGGGAGAGGGGAGCGAGAGGAAGAGAGTGTCTGCAGTTGCACACGGGAGTGTTTTAGCACGTTCCCTTGAAGCCCTTTGCTGTTGGTGGCCTTGCTGCCCGGTGACCAAGGACTGGCGTGCTCTGGGAAATGTCAGCTCCTGGCAGCAGCGGCTCGGTGTGCTGTGGCTTTTATTTACATCTGCTTCTTTGGATCCAAGAGGGGCAGGCCAGGCCTGGGCAGAGGGGGACAGCCGTGGGCATTTGAGGTCACGGTCAAGCACAGGGATGGGGGTGAGAGAGGCCGATGGGAGCAGGGTTAGCGGTTCTGGGTTTGGTCGTCAGGAGGGTGCTTTGAGGAGGCAGCACAGCGATGTTTCTAGGCAGCAGCGTGAGGCCACTGTGAAGCTGTACAGAGGTGGGAAGATGAAGGGAAAAGAAAGCTTTCATCAACGGTTTCAAAGGTTCTTATTAAGAGCCTCCATGCTTTCATGTTAGTGTTTCCGCTTCTACCACTCATCCTGCCAAACCCACAGTGTGTTTCAGGGACCAACAACAAACTGGTGAAGAAAACTTTAAAGAGAAAGCAGTGTCACCCACAATTCTACAGTTCCTGTCCACATCACTGTCTGTTCCCCCATTTCCTCTCAGTGTTTGTCGTAGGTGTACGCATTTGCCTAGCAGTAACGGCCATGTAGAGGTGTTAATAAAGATTACAATTATAATGTATCATAACCATTTTTCACCATTGCTACATACACTTCAGACTTATGGTTTCTGATGCGGGCTCAGTGAGTCAAGGAATCGAAAGAAAGATTCCTTGGACTCTCAAGTTCTGGCAGTAGTGCTCTTTTATTCAGAGGATAGCATGGAATAGCATGGGGACAGGACCCATGGGCAATGAAGAGTTGCAGTGTGTTGAGGGTCAGAGCTAAATCTATCAGGCATAGGTATGTGAGTTATTTCTTTACAAGACAAAGGAAAGATCATGAAAAAAAATCATTAAAATGGTATCAGTGCAGGTGGGGTCTGGTTATATATAGGGTGATCCTATAACTTCAGATAAGAATCAGATGGGATTAAGTCAGGACACCCTATGTCCCCCACCGCCCTCCCCCGGCTCCCCCCAGGATGATATAGGTCAGTACGGAGGGCAGGACGCCTTGGGCTTCTTCCTGGGGCAGCCTCGATCCTCATCAGTTTCTAATGACCCCATAGGATTCTACTGAGTTGCTGTAACTTAATTTACTTAATCATTCTTCTGTCTGGGGACATTTGGTTTGTCCCCAGCTCTCATTTAAAAAAAAAAATTGCTATTACAAATAATGTTGCAGCAAATATTTTTATACAGACAGCTTTCTCTGGATTTATTCCCCTAAGGTTGAGTGCCCAGGAGTGTTACTGGGTGAAAGGCTATGACAGTATTTATAGCCTTTGATTCTTATTGCCAAACTGATATTCAGAAAAAGTTGTGATAAGGGATGTTTCAAAGGATTTATGAGTTTATCAGTTTTACTGTAACCTTATCAACATCATGCATTTTCATTTAAAAAATTAAGTGTAAAAGAGTGAAGGAAAGGTCCCCTTGAACTTGTTACCCTTGACTTATTCCAGGAATCCAGTTTGCCTTTGCTGAGGAACAAAGTAGCCTATTTTTGCACAGTCTGGTTTGGTTTTTTTTCTGTTTGTGTGGAAGTGCGTGTAAAGCGCTGTTTTTTTATGTTGTGTGTGTTTTTTCCTACTCTGACATTCACTCTGCCTTCTCTCCCCTTTTTTCTCCTCTCCCCTGATTCTTTTCAGCATTCTGCCCTGCAGACAGTGCTTTGCCAGTTAACCATCCCCAAACACACTTGGGAGCTCTCTGGCGACCCCACCCGTACCCGTATGCCACTAGGGAGGGTTGCCTCGGGCAGATGTGAGCCGCAGATCTCGTCTCGGGCCTCTCCACAAGACACGACTCTCAGGGACGGCAGGGGCACGCTGCTGGGCTCAGGAGAAGGTGGCGCTGGATGTGGGTTGCCCCACACCCCTCACCCCAGTCCCTCAGCTGGGAGACTATAATCGGTACCTTCCGTTCACAGGACACCTGACCCTGATAACCTCTCCTTTGTTTCCCCATCTCTGCTTGCATGACACCCCTCCCTGTGAGCTGCTGCCTTTGACCTACTCTTCTCCCCCAAGTCCCCGCTTAATTATATTGTGACGGACCTGGTTGCAGTGGCACATGCCACCCTCTGCGCCTCCCTCTCCAGCCCCACTTATGTGAGGGTTCTTGTCCTGCCTACCTGAGAGGAGCTGGTGCTGAGCACCTGTGCCCTGAATCACGAGTTACCTTTTGTGTGCTCTTGCTGCCAGACTTGGCCCGAGGTGCAAGGGAGCCCCGTTACTCTGACCACACTTGCTTCCACTCTCCTTGGCAGAGGAGAGCCGATAAGGAGCCGAAATAGAAGTAGATATGCTCTTTCCTCCGGCGCTCTCTGCCGAGAATTGTGGCATGAGGTGGAGCACTTGACAAATGTTTAATATGTGAACATGTTAGGATGTAGAAACCAGTTAAAGTAGAAGATTGTCACCTGAAAGACAAAAGGCTTCCTCACTTTATAAAATGGTTTCCAGAAGAATTTTTAAAACTTAGACAAGTATATGGAAACAAGGTCCCTGCCTTAAAAGGAATGTCATCAAGAATGACCTTCCTAAGAATGTTTTTATCCCTTCTTAAAACATGGTTTTCTCCAGGAAAGGGGCAACTTTTTAAAAGGTTCAAAATTACCCTTGATTTTATAGTTGGAAGAGAAACTGTTAAAACTGTCCACCCACAGGAAACATGTAAGGATTAAAAAAATAGAAACAATAACTTACTTGAATATAAAGATAAAAGTTGAATGAACATGCCACAAATGGTGAAATGGAGTTTTTTTTTATCCAAGTATTTTTTAAGCTAGATATCTTCAGTTTCATTTGATAAAATAAGGAAGCCTTTTATTTAGTTGTTTAAGTATGCTTCTTCACTTAAAAAAGTGTTTAAAACATACTGTTTTAATTGGGCAGAGCATGAGTATAATTAATTGCTTAGTGAAACATGGCAGACACCTTTTTCCTTGACCCCCCCCCATGCAGACAACCACCATCACTTAAATAAAAGGTTAACGACGCAGAGTATCAACACAATCACAGTGTAATAGCTTACAATTTTTAAAAATTAGAGTTGTTGCCTTGACAACAATGTAGCATTACCAGAAATGTCAGTGGGTTATGTGGGAAATATTAATTGATTTTCCAAAGTTCAGTTTGTATAATGATATGGTGATTTAACTAGACTTGTATATTCGGTCTTCATCCATGGTTCCTGGTACAGGGCTCCTAAAATCCAGGTAATTTCCTAAGTGATAAGAGCTATAGGGACATCTTTTGTTCTAATATTTCGTGTTTGTTCCCAGTTCCTGAAATAGCTCCAGAGTACAAAGGTGAAAAGAATGTCTTTTGTTATTTATAAAACGCCCCTTTCAACCACACCAGAGTTTATGTTAATGAGGTGACTTCTGGAAAGCACCTCAGGACTGGGGGCTGGTTGCCAGGAGAACCAACCGCGTGATTGGAGGGCTGGAACTTTCTGCCCCCTCCCCTGCCAGGGGGCAGTGGCTGGCGATTGAGTTCAGTCACCAATGGCCAATGATTTGATCAATCCTGCCTCTGTGATGGAGGCTCCTTAGAGAACCCTAACTGAAGGGATTTGGAGAGCTTCTGGGCTGGATGATCCCGTGGAGGTTCAGGGAGGGCAGTGGCCCTGGAGAGGGCGCGGAATCTCGAGCCCCTTCCCCTGTGTTCTGCCCTATGCATCTCTTCCCTCTGGTTGTTCCCGAGTTGCATCCTTTTATGGTAATCCAGTATACAGTAAGTAAACTGTTTTCCAGATTTCTATGAGCCACTCTAGCAAATTATTGAGCTCAAGGAGGGGATCCTGGGGACCTCCGATTTATAGGCGGTCAGTCAGAAGCACAGGTGACAACCCCGACTTGTGATTGGCATTTGACAATGAGGGCAGTCTTGTTGAACTGAGCCTTTAACCTGTGGGATCTGACACTCTCTCCAGGACTGAGTTGAATTGTAGGACACCCAGCTGGTGTTGGAGATTTGACGGATATGGGGGAAAAAAACCGTACACATTTGGTGACCAGAAGTGGAGTATTCTGTGAGTAAACTCACAAGATAACAAGAGTTTTTCCAATATAACGTATTTTCTGGGGCAGTGAGTTTTGGCAAGTTCAGTTAGTATTGTAAAACAAAATCTTATGATGCTACAGAGAAAGATGAGTTAGACACAGAGCAGCAGGCTGGGTGAATTCATTCCTGTCGCATCTGTAGGGATGCGGTGTCTTCAGTTTACCGCCCAGATGGTGGATGTGAGGAGGCGACCCAGGAGCATGGATGCTTGCTTTTGTTTCTCTCCTACCAGCCACTAGGCTGTGCTGCTCCTCTTTGTTGTCTTGGTTGGAGACATAATGTGTAATTCTTAAGGCAGGGAAGAGGGAAATATCTTAGACTCGCTTTCTCAGGGTTATGCTGATTGTGAGATGAAAGCGTTTAGAGCCATATTTAGTGATTACATTTTTTAAAAATCCAGCCCATTTAAAAAAATTTATTTTAAAAAATTTATTACAGAATCATCTTAAATAGTTTGAAATTAGAAACCATTTATATAGGGAAATGAGTAAATTATGGCATGTTCATACAATGAAATAGTATATAACCGTTTCAAACGATACTTGCTTTGCATGATGGCACAGGACTGTAAGAATGACGGTGCAAGCTAAAACCGTGTACAGTGATTTTAACCAATGGGAAAAACTGCGATTTGTTCTATGACCTTTATTTTTTTTTTACTTTTTTATTTTTTTGAGGAAGATGAGCCCTAAGCTAACATCTGCTGCCAATCCTCCTCTTTTTGCTGAGGAAGACTGACCCTGAGCTAACATCCGTGCCCATCTTCCTCTGCTTTATATGTGCGACCCCTGCCACAGCATGGCTTGATAAGTGGTGCCATGTCCGCACCCAGGATCCAAACCTGCGAACCCCGGGCCACCGAAGCGGAAGGTGCACACTTAACCGCTGTGCCACCAGGCCAGCCACTGTCCTAGGACCTTTAGAAATTTTTGTCAGACACTTAAAAATTCTTTCACTGTCAGTTATAGATGTTTAGTGAAATGAAAAAAATAGTGAAACTAGTATTTATTTAGTACATTGTAATTTGAAACATTAAGAATCAGTGTTTCATTTCTTTGTAAAAAGCTTATCAAGAGTCATTTGAACAGGGCCTGCCTTCTTCATCAGTCATAGAGCATATGACACGCAGTAGCATCTTCCATGCAGTGGCACACTGTCATACGCCTTTCTAAGTTGGGATCAGCTCCCAACATTTTATCCTTCTTGCTTTCAATGTCATCAAATGCCATCTCTGAGAATTCCTTTAATGTGAAGCTTTTCGCCAGCATCTCTTCTTCTGGGACATCTTCATCCTTTTCATCACAACCGTTAAAAAATCCAGCCCATTAAAAATGGCTAAGAGAACTACCCAGCTGGGCAAGGGAGAGAGGTTTTTTACTAGATGTTGAGAAGAAGGAGGAAGTCCGTTTATAAAGAGGAGAACTTGCACTTGCAACAAGCAGTCCCCTTAGCAGGAAGCCTGCAGAGTCCCCGTCACTGGTCCTCTGGATGGATGGACCTGTTTAGAGCATCTTGGCTTGTACGGTGCCCTGCTGGCTTTATGGACACATCGACGTTTCTGTTTTCTTCTGCCTGCCAGAGGTAGTGGGCCACTGAGTCTGTCTGGGTTTCAAGTAAAAGCTGGTACTGTATCCACTGAAGAGCCAAATTGGATGGAGGCTTTAGCTCTGCTGGTTGAGCGCTGGCACAGAGAGTAAAGGTTCGCTCCGCCTGGCTGCCTCTCCTGTAAGAAGATGCTGTGTAATCAGCAGGGGGATGACCAAAGCCAGAAGGCCTTTCACAAATGAAAGGCAGATGTTTTTTCCTGGCAGCAATTTACAGATGAGCCAGCACCACAGGACTTTTTTTTTTTCAAATCAACCGGCAATCCAAACCATAAATGAGAAACAGTCCCTTCATGTAACCCTTCACTCCTTTTGTTCAATTAATAGTGTGTGAGCTGCGTTTGGTAATTATTTCACGTCATGCTACAGAGACAAAAAGAGATGATTTCTCAAGAAGAGACTTGGAATAGTTTTCCTTCTTTCAAAGTCAAAATTTAAAACTCCCCGTTGTGCAGGAAAATCCTTCTGGATCATTCCTTGAGGATGTAATGGCTTCTTATACCAGAGTCTCCCAGAAGTAGTTAAATTCATGGGTATTTTTCTTATAAAGCATTTTTGTGCATTTTAAAGCTTTATGAGCTCCTTTTAAGTTGCTGGCGATGCACTTGTTGGGCCGCTGTGTCATGGCTGTTGTCCTGAGGAATACAGGGCTGAGTGCTCCAAATACAGGGCTTAGTACTCCTAATACAGGGCTTAGTACTCTGAATACAGGGCTTAGCACTTCTAATACAGGGCTTAGTACTCTGAATACAGGGCTTAGTACCCTGAATACAGGGCTTAGTACTCCAAGTACAGCGCTTAGCACTCCTAATACAGGGCTTAGTACCCTGAATACAGGGCTTAGCACTCTGAATACAGGGCTTAGTACTCCTAATGACAGGGTTTAGTACACTGAATACAGGGCTTAGTACTCCAAATACAGGGCTTAGTACTCCTAATACAGGGCTTAGCATTCTGAATACAGGGCTTAGTACTCCTAATACAGGGCTTAGTACTCTGAATACAGGGCTTAGTACTCCAAATACAGGGCTGGGCACTCCTAATACAGGGCTTAGCATTTTGAATACAGGGCTTAGTACTCCTAATACAGGGTTTAGCACTCTGAATACAGGGCTTAGTACTCCTAATACAGGGTTTAGTACTCTGAATACAGGGCTTAGTACTCCAAATTCAGAGCTTAGTACTCACTGTGTCCATCAGTGCCAGCTGACCGATGGGAGTGGTTTTCTGTGCCCCCAGCTTGGCTGTTGGGATGTGATGTGCAGCTTCCTCTCCACCCCCCACCCCCGTACTGTATTACAGCAGCTAACATTTTATCTCGGAGCTTCCTTTATCCTCTGGGTGAATGAGCATGCTGGTGTTAACCTGGTGTTTGAGATCCTTCACAGATGGGCCCATTCCTCCTCTTCAAGCCTGTCTCCTATTATTTAACAGCACGATCACAAGTCTTCAGACGGCTGGTTCTTCGTCAGCCTTTCAACCAGAGGCGCAGACTGAGGGAGAGGTTTGAGGGTGGGAGGGAGACTGGATTCCCGGACCTGCTCAAGCAGTCGTCTCAGCCCTGGCTGAGCGTGAGCATGACGAGGGTCATCCAGGGAACTTCTGAAACTTAGCAGGAGCAGGTCCCACCCCAACGAGTTAGAATTCCAGGCGATGGTCCCCCGGTGGTTGCTGAGGTTGGGAGTCCCACCCTGGAGGCGGATACCTTGTCTTCCCCAGTGCCTCCCGTCTAAACCCGGAATCCACATTCTGGTCTCTCAGCCTTCGCTCACTCCCGAACAGCCCCACATGGAACGTCCTCTCCTTTCCTTCACTTACTCAGATCCATTTTCATCCTCTGGGTCTTATCTATGTCCCAGGCCTCCAAACAGACCTTCAGTTTACAGGGATCTCCGTGAATTTTCGTAACTTAAAAAATTCATCACTTATCCAGTGGATACCACGCAGTGACACAAGCCGCCGTTTTCCCTGTACTTTCTTAATATCTCCGTTATTACATCCAGCTCAGTGACCTCCTTGAAAGACCTCCCTGTTGATAGTAAAATATTTCTGGGACTTTGGGCTCACAGTGTTTCTTATTTAAATGTAAGTTGTTGCTGGTATTTTTTTTTTTTTAAGCCTAGATCCTTTTCCTTCTATCTCAGTGGTTTTTAACTATTTATGGCCAGGGATTCCGTTGACAATCTGGTGCAAGCTAGTAGAAAGGATTAATGAAACGAAGAGCTGGTTCTTTGAGAAGATAAACAAAATGGACAAACCCCCCAGCCAGACTTACAAATCTGGTGCCAGCTGTAGACCTTGTCCCCAGGAGAGTGCTCAGCTCGTACAAACAGGCGCTCCGTTTTACAGACAGGCAGTCGGTTCACACACCCCCTGCAGCCCAGCCACGGGCTTGTTCTGTCTTTATTCTCAGCTGGGAAAAGGGTGTGGAAGGGATTTTTTTTTAACGGGGGAGCGAGGAGAGGAAGGTGGTTTGGGAGACAGCTTTTCTTAGGAGCCGCAGCGTGGGTGTGGGAGGGGGTCTTCTGACAGGAGGCTGGCATGTGGCTTGAGGGGACAAGGCCCTCTGACAGGTACAAGGGCACCAGCCATCCTCCCTCCTGTGTTTTGTCGTGGGCAAGGCCCGGTGGACCACACAGTGGGACTCCTGGGGCAAAGCAGGCGGAGCTAGTGGCTTCGTTGGCCACTAGATGTCACCACAACATCAATTCGTTTTCTGGCTTTTGGCACCCGTGCGCCTGAACCCAGAGGTAGGGTAGCAGGAGGGCTGTAGAGACTTCCTCTCAGGGACTCCATCCTGCCAAGCGTCGGCGGGATTTGCTTTCATGATTACCGTCTTTTCAATACAAGGAAGAGCAAAGGGTGGATACAGGTACATTCATGATAAATAATCGGAAATGGAAAGAAAAGTGAGCGAGGTCGGTCAAGTGGGACTCCAGGGTTCCTATTTCCCCTGGAAATGACAGTTTTCTTTTGGAAATAGTTGTTCCTGTCTCTGTGAGAAGGGATATTGGCTGGGTGGGTCTGGCAGGCTTCTGGAACAGCAAGTTAATATCGTGTGGCTCACTTTGCTGGTATGCTGAAATCCATTTTGGACCAGTTGTGACTTTCCTTTCACTAAGAATTGGGATAATGTGTGAGTTGTTTAACCTAACAGCATCTTTCTTGACGGAAGCATATTTTATTGAAGTTCTCTTTTTTTCTTACAGAACAGTCAAATCTGTTACCATGATGGACATTAGCTTGCTTTGTTTTATGGCCACGGATTGCCCCCCTGGCCCCAGTCAAATCTTTTATAATTGCGTATATTTTGGCAAGAAAATATGTGTCATCAATCTCTCTTCACTGATTTAAGGACATAATTTGTGTCAGTATACCCTTCAACATTAAAAAAATTATTGCATTTTATTTAAAAATGAGTATAACGGATACATTCTTTTAAAATTTTTATTGAAGAGTAATTGACGTACAATATCCTATTAGTTTCAGGTGTGCATCACAGGTTGATACTTCACATATATTACGAAATGATCACCACGATAAATCTAATTACCATCTGTCACCATATGAAGTTATTACAATATTATTATGTTTTCTATGCTGTTCATTACATCCCCCAAGACTTATTTATTTTATAACTGGAAGTTTTTACCTCTTAATTCCCATCGCCTCTTTCACTCACTGCCCCCCCCCCCCAACCACTCCCCTCTCTGGTATCTACTTGTTTGTTTCCTGTACCTATGAGTCTGTTTCTGTTTTGTTTTGTATGTTCCTTTGTTTTGTTTTTCAGATTGCACATAAAAATGAAATCATCTGGTATTTGTCTTTCTCTGACTTATTTCACTTAGTGTAATGCCCTTGACGTCCATCCATGTTGTTGAAAATGGCAAGATTTCATTCTTTTTTATGGCTGAATAATATTCCATTGTATAATACCATCTCTTCTCTATCTATTCATCTGTTGATGGAGACTTCCCTATCTTGGCTACTGTAAATAATGCTGCAGTGAGCACGAAGGTGCATGTATCTTTTCAAGTTAGTGTTTTTGTTTTCTTCAGATAAATACCCAGAAGTGGAATTACTGTATATTTTTTATTTTTTGAAGGATCTCCATACTGTTTTCCGTAGTGGCTGCACTGGTTTACGTTCCCACCAACAGTGTACGAGGGTTCCTTTTCTCCACATCCTCACCAACACTTATTTTTTGTCCTTTTGATAATTGCCATTCTGACAGGTGTGACGTGATATTTCATTGTGGTTTTGATTTGCACTTCCCTGATGATTAGTGATGTTGAGCATCTTTTCGTGTGCCTGTTGGCCATCTGTATGTCTCCTTTGGGAAAATGTCTGTTCACATCCTCTGCTCACTTTTTAATTGGGTTGTTTGTTTTTTTGATATTAAGTTGTGTAAGTTTTTAATATATTTTGGATATTAACCCTTATTGGATGTATGATTTGCAAATATCTTCTTCCATTCCATAGGTTGCCTTTTTGTTTTGTTGATGGTTTCTCTTGCTGTGCAAAAGCTTTTTAGTTTGATGTAGTTGCATTTGTTTATTTTTGCTTTTGTTGCCCTTGCCTGAGGAGACCGGTCTAAAAAAATATTACTGCCTGATGTCAAAGAGCTGACTGCCTATGTTTTCTTCTAGGACTTTTATGGTTTCAGGTCTTACATTCAAGTCTTTGATCCATTTTGAATTTATTTTTGGACATGGTGTAAGAAAGTGGTCCAGATTCATTCTTTTGCCTGTAGCTGCCAAGTTTTCCCAACACCTTTTGTTGAAGAGACTGTCTTTTCCCCAGTGTATGTTTTCCCCTCCTTTGTCATAGATTAATTGACCATATACGTGTGGGTTTACTTCTGGGCTCTCTATTCTGTTCCAGTGATCTATGTGTCTGTTTTTATGACAGTACCGTACTGTTTTCATTACTCTAGCTTTGTAGTATAGTTTGAAATCAGGGATTGTGATACCTCCAGTTTTGTTCTTTGTTCTCAAGATTGCTTTGGCTATTCAACGTCTTTTCTGGTTCCATGCAAATTCAGGATTTTTTGCTCTAGCTGTGTGAAAAATGCCATTGGTATTTTGATAGCGATTGGATTGAATCTGTAGTTTGCTTTGGTTAGTATGGACATTTTAATAATATTAATTCTTCTAATCCATGAGGACAAAATATCTTTCCATTTATTTGGGTCATCTTCAACTTTTTTTCATCAATGTCTGATAGTTTTCAGAGTACAGGTCTTTTCACCTCCTTGGTTAAATTTATTCCTGGATATTTTATTCTTTTTGATGCCATTGTAAATGAGATTGTTTTCTCAATTTCTCTTTCTGATAGCTTGTTATTAGTGTACAGAAATGCATCTGATTTCTGTATGTTAATTTTGTGTCCTGCCACTTTACTGAGTTCATTTATTCCTTCTAATGGTTTGCTGGTGGCGTCTTTAGGGTTTTCTGTACTTAGTATCATGTCGTCTGCAAATAGTGATAATTTTACTTCTTCTTTTCCAATTTGGACGCCTGTTATTTATTTCTCTTGTCTAATTGCTGTGCCTAGGGCTTCAAATACTATGTCGAATAAAAGTGGTGAGAATGGGCATCCTTGTCTTATTCCTGATCTTAGAGAAAAATCTTTCATCTTTTTCACCATTGAGTATGATGCTAGCTGTGGGCTTGTCATTCATGGCCTTTATTATGTTGAGGTACTTTCCTTCTATCCCCCCTTTGTTGAGAGTTTTTATCATAAATGGATGTTGAAGTTTGTCAGATGTTTTTTCTGCATCTCTTGAGATGATCACATGAGTTTTAATGGATACGCTTTTGCTTTAGGCTAGTACAATGATATCAATACATCAAAGACCTAGATAGAATGCCAACAAATTCTGTGATGGAGTGTTTGACAACTGAACGTGAAACTAGTTGACTTCACGTTTCTGATTCCTAGGTTTGGAAAAAAAATCCCTTGGAAGTAAATAGGCTTAGTGGGAAAGTAAGCCTATTTCGTGTGCTCCAAATCTTATGAACGTTCTCTGACTCAACATGGTGTTGTTGACATAGCTAAGTCAGGAGAACATGGGTCTCTGGGGAGGAAGTGGCTTGATGTGTTTCATATAAGCTTTCCCACTCAGCCTTAACCCAGGGGAGCTAACCAGCCTTAACCCAGTCGTACCAGTTTTGGGAAGGGAGCAGTGGCTCTCTGTGTGTAAAAGGGGTAGAAAAGGAAGTGGGGAAGGCAAGACTCTTTAAGTCTCTCTATTTTAGAATTCCTATTGGGATGGGAATGCCATTTTTCGTGGGAAGTGTTCTCTCACAAATGCTGCCACGCGCGAGCTGAGGAGTAAGGTGCACCCAGCTTTGCAGCAAGGCTTGCGTGGGCCTTGCTGGGTAGTTAGGGCCACAGGACCTGCTTCTCAAGCTCGTGGATGTTCTTGTCTCCTACAGGTGCACAGCTTTAAGGGCTACTGGGAAAAACTGCACTCCAACCTGGAATATGTTAAGTACTCTGAGCCACACTCGCACTATAGCAACAGCGTGGTCAGGAGAGAGTGGCACAGCCTGATCTCAGAGGAGGTAGGTGTGAGTTCCTGAGGACAAAACAAGAAGCAAAAGGGTATGTGTCAGATCCGGGGGATGCCTTAAGTCCTGGGCTGGCTGATGTTTGCAACACTCTCCCCGGCTGCCAGGCATTGTGACATTGTTGCTGCTGATCTCCCAACAGGCAGGATGAGGTGCTTCTCTGATCTCTGTTCTCTTGAGGAGGAAACTCAAGTGCAAAGAGGTTAAGGGATGCACACAACGTGTTCATAGTAGAAGTAGGATTAACTTCCGGGTCTCAGATGTGTTCTTGGAGCGTTACTCGTTTAGTCAAAAATTGAGTTAACACAATCTAAGTGTTCCCAGATTAGAGGTTGCTGGGGGTTAGGGATGGTGGGAAGAAGAGTGGGTGTGACTGACTATAAAGGGGGAACACAGGGAGATCGCTGGGGTGATGGAACGGTTCTGTATCTTGATTGTGGTGGTGCCTTGTGGTACATGAATCTACGCATGTGATAAAATGACACAGAACGATACACTCATTGTACCGAGGTCAGTTTCCTGATTTTGATACAGAGCTATAGTCATTTCTATAAGGTGTAAACACTGGGGGTGACTGGGTGAACAGAGTATGAGATCTCTGTGTAGCATTGTTGTATATAGCTGTAGTTTTGCTGTGTATAATATATAGTTGACTTGCAACTTCCTGTAAATCTATAATAGTTTCAGGATAAAACGTTTTTTTAAAACAATTATTTAAGACTCTAAGTGTTCTGATTACCTGGAAAGTATATTTCTTTTTCCCGAAGCTCTGGGGCATTATGTCCTTGATGTGAAAAATATCACCCACAAAACCTTCACCTTACACACCTCTGACATGTTCTCGCTCCTAGAAAACAGGGAAAAGGAGGTCCATGGCGTATGTGAGGAATATTCTTGATAATGCAATAAAGTAAGTAGAATTAAGGATTATCGTATCTGTAAGATGATTATCTTTGCAGTCACTTTTTTTTTTGCTGTCTTTCACGGAAGTAGCTTACTTTTGCTGTGCATCCTCAGCAAAATGAGTCTGTCAGCTTAATGCGTGCAGCCGCCCGGGCGCTGTTCTGGCATTTCTATGTTCAACTTTATAGACTTGCCTCCCGGGGATGGATGATTTAAAAGGGATAAGTGGTACAGAAAGCTCTTATTAATTGAGCGCTTTATGGGGTGCAGACAATAGATTGACTTAAACAAGTGTGGTTGGGCTGGTGAGCTTGCTCTTATTTTGAAAGCGTTGTTTTCTGAACAGATGAGTCATCCCAGTGCTGCAAGGAGAGGCCCTGTTCCAACCCCAGTTCTATTTTCTGTTCCCATTATTTCCAAAAACTAAGAGCTGCAATTGTTCTAAATTATGGTCATTGCACCAAAGGGTTTTGAGATTTTATAATTGCCTAATGTGGCTTTTGCCAAGTTGCTTCAAGTTTTTGAGGTGTTTGGCAGTCTGAGAACGGTTTCTGCAGTGGTCTTATGGGTTTTAGAAGAAGATATCTTTGTATGGTATTGTGGCTTTCATTGTTTGTTTTTTTTTTTAAATAATATTTCCTGTGTCAATAACATTGGCTAATTTCTTTGTAGGGTGATTTCCAAGCTAGAAGCAAGGCATTTGGGTAAGAAAAGACCTGTAACAAAACCTCTGGGCTTCAGTCAGTGTTTTGTTTGTGACGCTGTTCTTCCTGCTCTGTGGGTTGGCAAGAAAACCGCCTCCAATCGTGTAATGAAGGCAACACCCTTTAATGTCTTCCTGTCAGTGGCCACCGGCCCCTTCCATGCCCGTCCTGGCACGGCGGCTGACTGTGCCTTTGCTGGAGGTGTCCCTGAGGGTTGGCCTTCTGCTTTGCATTATGTTTCCTCCTGGGGTTGGTCTAATGAACATGCCCTCTGGCTGGACCCACGGGGTGCACTTTGGCAACTCCCTTGCCTTAGGGCTGCTTTCTCTCCAGCTGTGGGATCAAGTCTTTGACTCTATGCTCCTTTCATTTTGGTTAACACTTGGGCCCCCAGTGGCTGGGTCAGAGGGGAACGAAGATGAGCAGCCTCCAGGTCAGCAGGTGGTTACGGGGAAGAGCGTGGGGTTGGAGCCAGCCGGACCCAGACTTAAACTCCAGCTGGGCCACATGCTAACGGTGTGCTCTTGGGGAAGCCATTTATCCATTTCGTGCGTTGTCCTCAGGGGACCTCCAAGGGGTCAAGAGGCATCGTGCCCTCCAGCAGGGAGTTGTCAGCCCGGGACCAGGGCGCTCCTGCCCTCTTGCTGGGCTGGGCCTCAGGCCTTCCGGGAGGGGAAGGGCGGGCAGCCACTGCTGTGAGGGGCGTGAGAGGGCAGGTCTTCCAAGGAGACCAGTTTGCCCGTCCCCCTCGGCTTGCTGGTGCCAAGCAAATCACGGTGGAGAAAGTGCCATTTGGCTTAACCTCACCTGTCACTTTTCCATCTGGATCCGCTTAACCTTTTCAGTCTGATAACTTGTGCCAATTGGTATTCTTTGCCCCAGGAATTGACGGGTCCCCTCAGGTCAGTAACTCCCCAAGTCCCTGGACTCCGGGGGGTCAGAAAGAAGGGAGTCATGCCATCCTGCCACCAAGTGCCCATCCTTGGGATCACAGGGTTAAGGGAGGCCCGGAGGCTCTGAGTCAGCGAAGCAGAGGTTCTCCAAGGTTCTCCGAGGGCGGTGAGGTCTCCTGTTGAAGACAAAACCCTTCCCGAGCCTGTTGGTGTTGCAAAGTGTGTCCTTGTTGTCTTGCCTTCCCACACTCTACCTCTCTGCTTCACAGAGCTCCCTGCGTGTCACCTGAGTGATAAGTTCAGCCTGCAGGACCAGGTCACACTTAGCTAATGAAAAGCTGTCATCCTATCAGGACACAAAGTGTTATGTTTTCCCAGTGAGTCAGAGCAGGGAAACCCAGGCTGCTTCCGCTTCCTTCTAGCCCGTTTCCTGGTTTCCTTCCTGCCTGACTGTTGCTCTGTTCAATTCCAGAGCCAAGGTTAACACCCCTCTTCCAGGAGGAAGACAATCACCAGAGGCTGCTGGTGGGGCTGGTAAGTGGTCTGCGGGCTCTTTGGGGGCTGGTGGACCATGGGGTCCAGGCACAGGGGAGAAGGCTGGGCTGTGCTTCTCATTCTGATCTTGTTTCATTCGTTCTTTTGACGCGCAGCTGCTGCCAGTCACTGAGGCCCTGTGTGTTGAGTGGGAAGCAGCACGTGTGTGATTTCTGCCCCCTTGGGACTTGTTGTCTAGTGAGGGAGACACACATTAACCAGTCACCCCAATAAATAGATAATTACGAAACATCGTAGGGAAATGTACGGCTTTGAGAGGAAAGAGCAACATCTCTGTGGCATTTGTATTCGGGGTTTCAAATACGACAGAATAAAGCAAATATGAGAAAAATATTTATAAGTACATATTCATACACTTAAACTAACTAGTTACACTACTTAACTAGTTAACACTAAACGTTCTAGTTAAAGTTTCCTTGGTAAATAGAAATGTCCAAACTTGATCCCAGAAGAAATAGAAAACCTGAAAGGACAATAACCATGAAATAGTTTGAAAAAAATGCCAGAAATTATCTCCAAAATGATCCCAAACGATTCAATGAGTTAGTTCTTTCAAACTTTTCAGGCCCGGATCATCCCCATGCTATGTAAAGTATTTGTGACAAAAGAGGGGAAGCTTCTTAATCACGTTAAAAAGCCAGCGTAACTTTAAAATCAAGATCTGACCATGACCACTTTTACTATTTGAAAACACATGGCCAAGTGGGGTTCTTTCCAGGAATGCTTAATATTAGGAAATATGTTAATGTAATTAATCACATCACTAGGTCAAAGAGGAGAAAAAGATAATCTCTATAGGTGTGAAAGTTGATTAAGAATAAAATTCCGCTCCTGGAATACGCTAACTCAGTGGGACAAAGGATAAAGAGTTTGATCCTAATATTCAACATCCTTCCTAATGGAATGTTGGAGTCATTCCCACTAAAATCAAAAGGAAGTTAAGGTTCCTTGCTATTTTCACTAAGATTTTATATTCTTCTGGAAGTTCTACCCAATGCAATAAAAAACAAAAGTAAAAGAAGATGCTATGATTGTCTAATGCCACAAACAAACAAAATAGTCAACTGGGAAAATGGAAAATAATAAGGAGCGAGTTAGTAAGCTGGTGATCCTATATTTATTTATTTTATTAGGATTAACCAGTTAGAAAAGATAGGGAAAAACAATATTCCATTTGCAAATTCTTAGCATCTAGGTTTAATACAATTACAACCAAAAAGCCGATGAAGCTTCTCTGACAGTCGACTAAGTGATTCATTTGACAAAATGCAGAGTGGGGCTGCCACCAGCAGACATCTAAACGGGTTGTTACCGACAGCGATAGAAGCAATATGGTGCTTGTGCAACAACAGACAGGAGACTCTAGTTTAAAGCTGAATTTTTAGTGTGTGATACATGAGGAATTTAAAAATCAATGTGGAAAGAAAGAATTTTAATCAGTCAGAGGTTGACTGTTTGGAAAAGGAAATTAAGTTAGATTCCTCCTTCCCCAAATGCCACCACTTTATCCCGTAAACCAGCAGAAATACCAGGTAGATTAAGGAGTCTGATATAAAAATTAACCTGTGTGAAAGAATTCGAATAAAATAAGTGGGTGGTTAAATGATACTGAAATAGAGAAGGCCTTTTAAGTATATTATTGAACATAGACATATAGGAAATGATAGATTGAAAACTTGAAACATGAACCAAAAAACAAAAAGGCAAAGAATAAATTTGGAAAAAATATTTGCAACTTATGGGATAAATGATTAACATTTGGTGTACAGATAAAGTTTATAAATCAGTAAGAGAACAACGCACCAAAAGGGAAATGGACGAAGGCCGTGACCAATGAATTTCCAGAAGTAAATTTAGGCCAAAAAGTCTTGAGTTGGGGGAGGGGATGTAAAAAGGTGTTTTATGTTGCTGTAATCAAATGATAACAGAACAAGTATTTTGTCTGTCTGTCTGTTTGTTTGTTTGTTTGGTTGGTTGGTTGGGGTTTTTTTGGCTTGTCAAAAATGTAAAAGTCATACTAGGGAAGTTCAGAGTATGGGAATTGGACAGCCGTGTGCAATGCAGCTGAGAATTCGTGTGACCACAGAGGAAGGCATTTTGGCAATATCTCCACAAAACTGAAGTATGTGGCCCAACAAATTCCATTTCTAGAAATTTAATCTGACAAAATAATTGGGGATGTGGCAAACAGCTTTTGCATAAGGATTTTTTATGATGTTATTAACAATATTAAAAGAAATATCCCATATGTATAAGAAGGGAATAAATAGTTCAATTATAGTACATCCATAAAATTGAATACGTGCCTGCATTAAGACTAGTGTGATAAATATTTAATGACATAAACTATTACATGAAAAACAGATTATAAAACATTAGAATGAGCATCTACACCAAAAAAAGGAAAATTATAAAACCAAAATGTTAAGGTAGATTGTGGGATTTGGGGCAATTTTAATTTTCATCTTTATGATTAATGTAGAAAAAGCACAAAAAAATATATTATATCTTAAGTAGAAAAAAAGAGGGTTTTTTTGTTGTTCTAAGCCAAATCAATGAGCAGCTGCAGGAGACCGAATTGCGATAATACACCACTCTGTCTCGGCCCGGAATGCCATGGACTAAGTTTTACTGAGGGAGTCGTTTAGTTAAACCTGCTAACATGGAAGATAGATGCACGTGTGATGTCAGTTGTTCAATTCCCATGGGCTGTTTATTGGTGCAGGGATCTCTCTAGCCGGAAGGGTCTCTAGCTGAGAGGGGCACCCAGGCAGAAGGGAGAAAAAAGGAGGAAGAAGGAGAAGGAGAGAGAAAGGCAAAAGGTGGGGCGGGCTGGGAATGCCGCCCTGATTGGGGAGCCCCCAGATGATCAGAGCAGAGTGGGTTTGGAACAAGCGCTAGAATGAATATTTCTTTAACTTTGCGTGTCAGGAGGCTGCGTGGCACGTCTACATCTGTGTGCAGAGGAGGGTACCTGAAGCATTTCCTTTTTATTCCTAACCGTGTCTGTCCTTCCAAATACCCAAACCATTGCCCCTCTGCCCTACCCCCTTTAGCGCAGTCACGCCGTGTTTAGAGTTGTTCCCGTCAATTCCAGGGCCAGGAGCGGTAGACCTCGATCCTTTGGTGGATCCCAGAGCCTCTGACTCCTCAGTTAGTGACTTGCGCTGGCTGCTCTGGAGAATTCTCGCCAGGACCTGGAGGCTGCCTCTCAGCTGCTCACTGGGCTTGGGGTGGATCATGAGCAATTCCTCTTGGGGAAGACCTTGGTGCCCCTGATTGACGCCCGTCAGAGCGACACTGAGGGTGACGCATTCCTGCTGGTGGGATCTTCAGACCCAATACTTTTCATATTGATAAGGAATGTTAATAAATGGATCTAATTCAGACCACTTGCAGGCGTGAGTGGGTAGGCTGTGACTTCTGTCTCATCCATGTCCTGTTTTCAGATGGTGTCTGAACTCAAAGACCATCTTTTGAGACACCTACGGGGTGTAGAAAAGAAGAGAATTGAGCAGATGGTTCTGGACTACATTTCAAAACAGGTTGGTCTTGCTTTTTGTTCTCCACCCGCCCTGCCCCCACCCCAGCTCCCCCTCCCTGGCCCCGGCCTTCGGTATATGGTTCTCAGAATGTGGTTCAGTATGTTTTTCAAATTAGGTTTTTGGAGGTCGCCCATCCTCAGACCAGTATATTTGGTGCTGTAGATTGTGGAGAGGAAAAAAGAACCAAAAAGCAAAGAGAACTTGGTTTCGAAAGTGGTTTATTGCGCTCCTTTCAAATAGTGATTGCATGCCCACGGGAGCATACAACAGCGATGAATTTAGCATGGTTGCCAAATGTTCGCATCGTGTCTTGGCATCTTCCAGTTCCTTATTAAACAGTAGATAATCATTCTGTACATGGAGGTTTATGCAGACGTGAAAGAACTGGAACTTCAATTCTCAATTAGCTCCAATGGCCCAATTAGGCCAGATTCCAGCTCAGTTGTATACATACAAGCTTATTAGAGTTTGCTGATGAGATCAGCAGCTCACCTACCCGGTAGCCACTCACTGAAATTCTGTCATCCATATTAATAACACCAGTTCATGTGTTAATAGAAGTGATGTTGCAAACTGAATTTTGAGGCTGTCTTGAGTCTTTCAAAAAGCATGTGGAGTTGAGGCCTGCCCCTGCTTAGAACCTAAACATAAGATGCTGGACAAATGTTTAAAAGTATTTAAATGCACAGAAAGAGAACACTCTGTTTCTCCAAGTTGGGTAAGACCAGTATGCAAATGAGCCAATGTGCAAACATATACTTTTGCATTGAACTCTGGGAGATTAGTTAAATTTATTAGATATGGCCCTGTTTTAATTTCACGTTTCATCTTAAAGTTGCTGCCTTTTTTGTAGTCATTAGTGACTGTTTTTAAATAATATCTTTGACTGTCTACAGTGAGGTTTGAGTTTCATAGTTTTTAATATACGAGGAAAGAGGGGCCAGTCCGGTGGCTCAGCGGTTAAGTTTGCACATTCTGTTTTGGCAGCCCGGGGTTCGCCAGTTCGGATCCTCGGTGCGGACATGGCACTGCTTATGAGGCCACGCTGTGGTAGGCATCCCGTGTATAAAGTAGAGGAAGATGGGCACAGATGTTAGCTCATGGCCAGTCTTCCTCAGCAAAAAGAGGAGGATTGGCAGCGGATGTTAGCTCAGGGCTAATCTTCCTCAAAAAAACAAAAAATACGTATATACTAGGAGAGGTTGGTATTCTCATACACTGATCCTTATAATCAGGGCACTGGACCTTTATGCAATTCTCCTTTGCAGTAGTACTGTCCTGAGGAGCTCACTTGGTCAGTGTGTTTCTCATCTTCCCCGTGTTGATATTAACTTGATTTTTCAGTCCTTTAATAACACACAGCTGTTTAACATGTCCACCTGTCACCTTTCTTTCTGTTGACTTTAAATTTCACCTTCCCAAGTGTTAAGGGTTTTGGTTCAAGCGTCATTCTTCCCATAGTTAGTTGTATAAAAGTTTCAACACTATTTTGTGTTAACAACCCCCTAGGACCCATAGGACCAGAAATGGTACAGATGTAGGCTCAGAAAACTCAGCACCCCTGACTTTCCTCCTCATCAGCCTCCGACTGAGGCCAGACCTGCCTGCCCCTGCCCGGCAGCGAACGGCCACGACCCCCGGCCCCTCTCAGGAGGGTGGCCGCACGGCTTTTCCAAAACAAATCCGCGGAAGTTGCCGCAGAGCCTGTCGATATTGCTTACGCGTTGTCTTCCCTGATTTCAGCCAGAGAAACTGAGAATCTCTGTCATTGAGAATCAGAAACCTGCCTCTGTGCCTGGATGAGGCCCTTTCTGATGCCCACGTGGGCACAAGTGCATTCAAGGCTGATCACAGCTTCGCGGGCACTGCCCTGTTGCTGACAAACTAGAAAAATGTAGAATCTGGACTTGAACCCGGTCTCAGTCCACACCACAGCTTATGCTCAGGACCTCCATTCTATTTAGTGTCTCCTTCCTTCCGACTGCCGGCTTTAGCCCTTGCCACGTACTAGTCCTGGAACAAACCCGGCTGCCCTTGACCTTCACCGATGGACAAGGGCCTGGGGGTGTGAGCGGCGGGGCCTGCTGGCCAGGCCAGGAAGCTCGGCCGGGGCGCTGCCCACACGGACAGAGGGTGCTCTGTTAGGCTCTGGGGCTCCCTTTCAGTCTCCCCGTCTTGGATTCCAGTGCCTCAGAACGGATCTCAGAGAGGCTGGTTCCGTGTCCGGGCCCAGCCTGAGTGCCAGCCGCCCGGAACATGCCCGGGAGAGCTGTCGCGGGCCAGCCGTGGGGTCCCTGAGGGAGAGAGTATGAGCGGAGGTTAACAGACTGTCTCTCCCTCCAGCTGGATCTCATCTGCCAAATCCTGGAAGCCAGCTGGAGGAAACACAACCTTCACCCCTGGATTTTCCACTTGTACGCAAGTATTTCTCTCTCTTATCGTGGTGCACAGAGGGCCAAAGCGGCTGATTGCTGCCCGTGTCAGCAAAGCCTTTTTGAAGCTTACAGTTATCATTATCGTTTACCTTCCTGTTGTTAGAGTCTGGGCACTGGGCTGGCGGTCGCCATCGTATCTAGGAGGGTTTTGGTGAGGCATAGCCCCTCGTGCTTAGCATGACTTCCCTCTGCACGTGGCACCCTGAGCCTCGCTTAGACAACAGCGGTTGTAGAGACGAGCTCCGCGGCTCACGTGCTGCTCTGTGTTTACCCAGCAACAGGCGGGCGAGCGCCGCTGAATTCGCAGTCTTTCACATCATGACCAGGATTCTGGAAGCTACTCACAGTTTGTTTTTACCTCTGCCCCCTGGTAAGTCTGGGCTCTTTTGTCCTTTGTGGTAAGAAGTGTGCTCTTTCTTCTTCCCGAGGGGCCTGGACTTCGGCACATTAAGTTCAAGGATGAGCCCTCCTGTGCGTGAGGGGTTGGGCGTCTGCTGTCACCGTGGGAGCTGGGCCGGGGGTTGGTCTCTGCTCACCGGTTCTCTCCAGACTGTGGAACTCTGCTGCAGCTTGTCACTCACTTTGGGGGGGTCTAGGCTGGTCCCCTGCAACTTTCTAGGATGCTTTGAGCCAGTGGAGCTGATTTAGGAAGATCTTTCTCTGATGTCTCCAGGCCTAGTTTATCTGATCGAGAAAGTTAACACTCAGGCGGAAGTGGGTCTGGCTGGGTGTCAGACATTGAGTTCTTTTTTTTTTTTTTTTTTTTGAGGAAGATTAGCCCTGAGCTAACATCTGCCAATCCTCATCTTTTTGCTGAGGAAGGCTGGCCCTGAGCTAACATCCGTGCCCATCTTCCTCTACTTTATATGTGGGACGTCTGCCACAGCATGGCTTGACAAGTGTGCCATGTCCGCATCCGGGATCCAAACTGGCGAACCCCAGGCCGCCGAAGCGGAACGTGCACACTTAACCACTGCGCCACTGGGCTGACATTGAGTTCTTAAGTGCTTGGAAGCTATAAGTTTTCCTTAGGATTTGGAAACAGGACCAAATCAGGCCTGAAAACACCCTTGGCATGTGTGTATGTGCTCATTCATTTAATTGGTCATTTGTCCATTCAATCAACAAACATTTACTGAGCAATTGTAACATGCCAGGTGCTGTGCTAAAAATTAGAGCAGTTACAAAAATTAACAAAAGTCTAATTGGGAAGATGTGCATATAAATCAGTATTCATTATAAGAGACAAATAAGCTCCCATTTGGTATAAACTACCTGCCTTATATTCATTACAGATAAGTTCTGAGGAGTATTAAGCTTTCTGATAGCCGTCACTACATAGTATATATCAGCTAGTTTTATTTAATCTCTCCGTTCATACACATCTATCCATCCATCATCCTTCCATCATTAATTCATTCCTTTATTCATTCACTTTAGGCCAACATGTATATGGTGCCCATTTTGTGCTTGGTACTGTTCTAAGTACTTTACGCAATTTAGCACATTTAATTTTCATTCCAACAATCCTAAGTGGTAGGAGTTTAAGTTGAACCACGTTAAATTGTTGATATCCAACCAGGTTTTGACCAACAACAGTGGCACTTTCATAGGGTTCCACTTAATATTATTCCCATTTTATAAATGGTGCCATTGAGGCACAGAAAGTTTAAGTAACTTGCATAAAGTCACACAGCTATTAAGCAACAGAGCCAGTATTCAAATCCAGGCAGTGTGGCTCCAAAATCTGTGCTTTTAACTACTATTCTGTGCTGCCTCTTGAATTTTATATTCCAGTTGAATTATTTGATGCTGAAACTTTGGCTATTTATGGGCCCTGAAAACCCGCACAGCACCTCTCAGCCTCCCTGCTTTTGTGATAGTTTGGGCTTGTTCACGCTGTCTTTCTCCATACCCCTTATCTGATAGGGTCTGCTTGTAGGGGGGGCATAGAAGGAGTGTCTGTTGACTTTGTAGGGATCTGAAAGTGACGATTCTTGTGGAGAATGGATGTCTTTAAATGATCCCAATGGAATCTGAATTACGAAATGCCCTCTAGAAAGACTGAAGGGATTTCATGTAAACTTTCTGTGGCTTTCTGGCTTAAATTCCTGATTATTTGTCACTAACACAAAAGGCTTGGTAGAGGAGTGGACTGACACTTTCAGATTTGTTCATCCTGGACGTTCAAGCTCCTTTTGTAAATAAATGAAACTGACTTACTGGGGACAATATTATTTGTGGGAGCTCATAAAAATCCACTTTCTACAGAATATCGCCTTCCTCCACAGGGACGGATAAGGAAGGAAAACAAAATGTCATCCATGGTGATTGAGAATTATTGTGAGTAAGACTTAATGGCTTGTGTCCATGGATCCAGTAAGGAGAGCAATTTCTCTCTCTCCTTTTCTCTGAAATGTTCATGTGACATGGAAATAGAGGCGAAGCGATGCCGGGTCGTGTGTGTGTGTAAATACTTGGCATTTTTTTGCGTATAGGTATAAATGTGCTTGCTTGCCAGGCCTGCTGGAGCAGTAAGAACTGTTTGAGTTCCAAGCGTCAGAAACTTGTCGCCCGAATTGTTTAAAGCAAAAAGGGAATGAGCACCACGAAAAGGAAGTCATGGTTGAGAGCTGGAGCGTTTGCAGTTTAAGAGGGACCGGTGGTCCCCTCGCTGGCGAGAGAAGACCCGGAGCCTGGAGGGCGAGGACGGGCTGGTGGAGAAGCTCGCTCTTCGGGCACGGCTGCCTGCTGGCGGCCCATTTGCTCTGTCGCTTAGAGCTGATGCGCAGAGAGGGGGCCAAGGGTGGGCTGTTGGATTTGGGGCTGTGCCCTGGCATTAGAGGAGGCAGGGCCCCAGGGACCGTTAGGGCATGGACGCAGGACCAGAGAAGGAATTTCGAATCCAGGAAATCTATGATAAACTTTTCTTCAGAAACAATTTGTCACTGTTTTTAATCCTGGGAAGAATGTCCAAATCCATTTGAAAAGTCTCATGTTGTTGAGCAGCTGGTAAAAGCACTGTTTTTTTTGGATTCAGGGAAGCTAGTGGCCTCCTCTCGTTGTTAGCCCGTTCACATCTGCTGTGAGCAGAGTCTGCACTTTGCGTGAGCCTGGACGCTGCCAGGACTCCGGACTCAAGTCCCCCACTGCTCTTGACTCATGTGCTCAGAGGGGAGCCTCCGTGATTTCTCTGAGGCAAGTCCCTGCCCTTTGGCCATCGTTTCTTCGTCACGCAGGCTCCCAAGCTTAGGCCGCGAGTCTTCGGCTCTCCACACTCACATCCGATCTGTCTCCGAGGGTACCTGCTGCTGTGCCTCTCCGACCCCTTCCTTCTCGTTCCCTTCTGGGCCCTCATTCCATCCTGCCCGGCGTCGTCCAGTCGCCTCCTGACAGGTCCTCCTTCCTCCTGGAGCAAACTGTTCCTCCAGCCGCCTTTGCCTGTTGCCATTTTCATACTCCCAACGTAAAGCTCAGATCCTCTTTCCATCCTGCTCGAAAGCTGTCAGGGCCCCCATGAAGTTTACTAAATAATACATTTCTTGGGATTCATTGACTAAACCTTTCCAGCTTTACCTTCCATCCTTCCTTTTGCACACCAGACCCCAACTCAACTGGATGACACAGTCCTTTCTCAACACGCGCCATGCTGTCTCATCTTTGGGCCTGTGTTCATGTTGTCCCGTTAACCCACCTACCAGTCACCGAGGACAAGGTTGTGGTTAAAAGCCGAGGCTACAATCCCACAGCCTGCGTTCACATTTCCGCTCTGCCGCTTACTATGTATAGGATGCTGGGCGTGTCTCTGAGCTCCTGAGAATCTCGGTTTCCCCACTTAGAAAGTGGGGTCACCTCACGGCGTCTGTGAGGGTGGGGTGCCAGTGCGTGGACTGAAGGCCCCGCACGTGGTTGGTGTTGGTCACTGCTGTTACACCACGTGCTGTGCTCGTCATAGCCCGGCTCTAGGCTCAGAGCGGGAGGCTCAGAAAGGCTGAGTTACCTACACCTAGGAAGCACAGCAGGACCCGAGCCTCGGTCTGCTCATGCTGACCCTGCTTTTACTGCTGTCTCCACTCGGAGACTGTCTCACCTTGTTCCCACGCGCGGGACCTGCATTCACCCCCCAGAGCTCCGCTCACGTGCGTCTTGTCCAGGAGGCTTTTCTGATTCTCTCCTGGCCTGCCAGCGGCCTCTCGCATGGAAGCTTTTCTTCTCCTTCATGCTTAGTGGTGCACGTAGAGCTCTGGCTCTGTGGGCGCCGGGGAGCCCTGCGCATGGAGACGGCAGCTGGAGAGCGCGCCTTCCTCCGTCATCTGCTGTCAGACTGTATCGTTTTAATTCTTCTTCTCTATAATCTAGTCCAAGACCGCGAAAGCCTTTCTCTAGGGCCTACCCAGAGATCAGGCATAGAGACTGCCCCCTTCTGGTCCAAATTTTGTCCCCTTCCCCAAAATGGTCCCCGTCCACCAGCCCTTCAGCCTGAGCATGTGGAATGGAAGCTCTCCTGTTACTTTTCCCCGCTGGCCATTTTGCCGTGGAATTGCAAACCTATTAAACAGTGAAACCATTTTTCACGGGGCAGGCCTTGCGCTCTTTTTGCCTAGGAAGGGGCACAAGGTGAAGGGAACTCAGACTCACTGGGAACTGACTGGATACCCAGCACAATGCTTAGGCGATGATAGTACAAAGAAGGGCGCTTGGACCTCGTTTTCAAGGAGCGTTCATTTGACTCTGGGTGCTGAGCACTGAGTTAGTGCTGTGTTAACATCGCCAGACTCGTCCCCTCTGGAAGGTGGGATGCTGGCCAACCGTGTTTGCCTCTCGGGTCCCTCCTCCCAGGGTTCCACACTCTGCACACGGTCCTCGGCGTGCGCTGTCTCCCTTTGCACAACCTGCTGCATTACATTGATAACGGGGTGTTGCTTCTCACGGAAACGGCCGTCACCAGGCTCATGAAAGGTAAGAGGCTCCCAGGTGGCCAGCGTGCTCCTCCCAGTCTGAGCACCACCCACGGGTGGCTCTGTGGGCGTGCCACCTGGGTGGGCGCGCAGGGCCCTGCCGCCCTCAGAAGGGCCCCACGCCCCGTTGAATGCTCTGCATTAAATCTTGAATTCTTACTATTTGAACAAGGGGTTCCTCATTTTCACGTGCAGTAGGCCCCATAAATGGCACAGCTGGTCCCTCGGAGGGCAGATCGCTTCCTGTAACCCCCATCGGGCCAATTTGAAGGCCTTCGCCCCTCAAGAGGCCCCACAGGGCTCTCAGTACACACTTGGCTGTTAGATTCCTTTTCTGTACAAGAGGGCACTTGAGGACAAGGAGACTGAAGGCTCAATTTCTCAAGAAAATGTCATGAAATGGCTGACTTTCAGCTGACTAACTTGGTCATCTCCAAGTTAGACTTGTAATGCAAGAAAAATTAGGGAGAAATGCAGGCTTATGTGAATTTAGACTTTAAATCATGTGTGTAGTGGAATCACTCTCACATAAATTATTCAGTTGTGGTATTTTATAGAGGAGTTTTGTTAATACATATTAAAGTGCTTGCCGTTCCGCGAGGTGCCTTCTGTTTCAGGTTAGCCGGTAAAATTGCGTTGTGACAGGCAGCCAGTTACAGAACCGTGTCCCATGATAGGTACAAACAGCTTCATTGCAAAATCTCTTTTTATGCAGAGAGACACAAACTCAAAACTTCAGAGCGTTGTCAGACTTTGCTTGAAACACAAGGCTGGGACGTGTGTTAGAAGCATGAAGCACTCAAGTATTATTAGCTTGCTCAGGTATTCAAATGGAGCTTGCTTGTTTTTTTTCATTTTTGCCCATTTCTAAACTTTCTTATAGATCTGGACAACACAGAGAAAAGTGAAAAACTGAAATTCAGCATCATTGTGCGACTTCCTCCGGTAAGCCTGAATTATCTTTTATTTTCTCCCTAACCCTTGGCATGAACCTCCTTCCGTTTTTTCTTGCAAGAAGAGCAGTTAGTTGCTTTGGGCTAAAGTCAGTGGAATTGTTTGACTTCTCAGCCCTCTCCAAGCCACCCCGTCCGTCCCCACCCCTCCCTCGGCGGCTCCCCTGGGCCTGCACAGGACTCGCTCCCCTGGCTTTGTAATGCCTTGGCACAGCCCACCTAGAACATTTAGCCATTTTCTCCTCTTAGGAAACCACACTAATATTTACATCTGTGAGTCCGAGGCGACGGAGAGGGGAAACATGTGCTCTTGGCCTTTAAACTGATAAGAAATTTAAATACAGGTGAGGTCAGAAGGTTCTGGAACCGCATTTCCTCCCACTGTCGTGCCCACCCTGGCAGGAAAGCACTCCTGGGTCAAAGGAAGAACCAGAAACACGAGGGAAGGGGTTACACAGGCTCTCTTTGTTTTTGTGGGGGATATTAGCTCTTAGAGTCAGAAATACTGTGAGAACGTGAAATTCCACGGCAAGGTCTTCAGAGCCCCTGACCCTGACGCCCTGGCCCTCGAGCCTGAGCCGGCTCCGTGTGCTGTTTACATGCCTCGCACGGCACTCCATCTCTGGCATGGTCCTCCCACAAGGAGATGTCCATTGCCTTCTGGACCTAATCGTCTTGCTTTGTAACACCCTCTCCCCTCACGGGTTTAGGGAAGCAAAGGCAGGAATGGAAAACAAAGCATATTTTCCAGGGCTAGGTCTCTCTGAGGAATATCCCTGAACTTTTAGTTTGGTCTCCAAATTTGATTTTTTTTGCCTCCTTCTCTTAGGGAATTAAAATTTTCTGGGCAAGACACAGGCAAAGAGGTTGATCTAAACGTGCCTACAACCTTTAGTTTCCTATCAAGACATCACTTGGGGTTGGCATGCAGATGCCCAGTTTTGAAGAATAGCAGATGAACTCCATTTCAGAAAAAGAATTTAGCGACATTGATGTACAATCTGCTTTTACCTCAGGCTGCATTTAAGGGAGTATTTATTCAAAATTCAGAAGCACACCTCATAGGGAACGGCCTTTCAACAAGAGTCATTAACCATCAAGGGCCTGTCTTGTAGATGAACCAGGTACCATGGAATAATACTTTAAAAATTATGACTAGATATAAGGTCCATTTGCTTAATGCAGTGTGAGCTATATTCTCCTATTTTTTCCATCCTTTTATTTTTTTTGTTGACTTTATTTTTTTAGAGTAGTTTGAGGTTCACAGCAAAATTACGTGGAAGCTACAGAGATTCCCATGTACCCCCTGCCCCCACACATGCCCAGCCTCCCCCCCACTGTCAGCATCTCCCACCAGAGGGTACATTTGTTACAACTGATGAGCCCACCCTGACACGTCATAGTTACCCGAAGTCCATATTAGGGTTCACTCTTCGTGTTCACCCTGTGAGTTTGGACGAATGTGTAATGAGATGTATCCATCATTATAGTGTCATACAGGGTACTTTCACTGCCCTAAAAATCCTCCTCTACATATCTTTCAATAGCTTATTGGTCAGAAGATCTGTCGACTTTGGGACCATCCTATGAGTTCTAACATTATTTCACGGAACCATGTGAAGCGACTGCTTCAGGACTATAAGAAACAGGTGAGTCTGTGTGAAAGCGCAGCCCCACTAAATGTTTTTTGGGTCCTGTTTGCCCCATTTTAACAGATCCCTAAGGACAGCAATTGTAGTTCTTAGCATTTTCAGTTGGCGCTTGTTTTGAAGCGTCAACTGAGACCAGAGCTGTTTCCCTTTTAGCCCCGGAGTTCTGTGATTGACAAGTCGTCGTACAGTGTAGAGTTTCTGCCTCTGAACTACTTCACTGGAATCCTGACAGATATAGAATCCTCCAGTCGAGGTAATTCACGCCTCTGCTCTCCCGTGTCCCTGCGTTTCCCTTGACACGGCAGTCAGTCCCTGTTCACCACTGTGTACCTTTTTCTTTCCAAAATATCCCTTACTTATAAGTAGGTCCTTAATGAAATTGGTTTTAATTAGCAATACACAGTTTACTACCTAGAGTAAATTCCCAAAGGAGTAATCACGTTTGAGGTCTTAAAAGGGTTTAAGAGGTTAAAAACTCATGCGGTTGATGCGAATGGCCTTTCTTGGTGCTGAGGTTTAATGAATTTTAACAACACATTCTCAGAATAACGTGTTTTCCCAGAATATAAAAATAATTATGATTCAGTGAGTGTGGGCACAATGTTATCAACGTTCCATGGCTTCATAATCACTCTTTTCTGTCTCTTTTTTCCAGCTCTGAATGCTTTTGAAGGACATGACAATGTGGACGCAAAATTTGTCGAGGAAGCCGCTCTGAAGCACACCACGGTGCTTTTGGGCTTATAAAAGAGGAAACGCAATTCTCTCCGCTTCCAATATTTTCATCTTGCTCATTGGCTCTACTTCTGTTGACGATTCTTGAGCAATATTTAAAATTGGTACCCCAGACCAGAATAGAGTGTGGGCCGTCTGGATCTCAGTCCAGCACCTGTCCAGACGGACCTGCACAGTGCTCCCTCATCCAAGTTTTGAACAGCAGCTGAGCAGTCAGGTACGGAGAGATGACAAACGGTCCAGGGAGGAGGCAGTGGCATAAATGATGCTCCTCCTGGTGACTTATCTTCCTCGCGCTTTATAGGCCAAAAGCTGCCTTCTGTTGCACTCTGAAATAAAATGTGCTTTAAAAATGTAGGGAACAGTGCTTAGAAAAACAAAAACTAGATGTGTCATTGAAAATAACATATGACAAGTGGAAAAATTAAATATTGCATAAAAACTGTGTTTGGAAATAGAATACTTTTTTAAAAACTGAATTTGGACTAAGTCAAATCTGCTATTTTCCAATATAGAATAATTTGTAACATACAACAATTTGTACATACAGTATTTAGAGTAGGATTTGTCTTTGTGATGGTTCAAATGGGACTGTATTTAATATTTTAAAGTTTTTTTATATTTATAAAAGTTTGATTTATTAATGTCTTATTAAAAAAATGGGAAGTTTTGGCCTGGCTCTTTTGTGCTTTCAACATAGCCTTTTTATTCCATCCACGAATCATGAGTCCGTGAACATGGCCCTTCAAAGGCCCCCATGACACCAAACTAGTTCTCTCTTTTTTCCTCTCTCTCCTACAGTGACTTCATTCTGACCCTTAATTACAGTTGCTGCCTGGAGTCAGCTCAGAACCCTTCACTTTTCTTTCTTCACACTGTTTCCCTCATTGAACTTGTGAAATTTTAATGATTATAAGAAGTATTACTAGCTGGTATAATAATTCAATTTTTTATTTTTATTTTTGGTGAGGAAGATTGGCCCTGAGCTAACATCTGTGCCAACCTCCCTCTATTTTGTATGTGGGTCGCTGCCACAGCATGGCTTGATGAGCGGTGCGTAGGTCCACTCCTGGGATCTGAACCCACAAACCCAGGCCACCAAAGCAGAGCACACGAACTTAACCACTACGCCACTGGGCCGGCCCCTCAACTCCTTTTTAAAATCATTATTGTGTTCTGAAAATCGTCCTCTCCTGCAGAATTTCCCTTTTTGGTCAAATACTTTGTGGTCACTGAGTCTCAAGATCTTGGAGCCGTCTCAGCAAGGCAGTGCTGATATTTTCTCTTGATAAGATCACTATTTTTCATTCCCTACCCTGTTCTTTTCATGCTAGGGTTGTTTCAGTCGCTTTCTAAAGTCTAATTCATCTGACTTATATTTGAGATAAACTCTAGTTTGACCTGTCACTCCTCTGCTCATAATTCTTCAATAACATGCCCTTCGTTACAGGATAAAACCCAAACTCCTTGACACACACGGTCTCCCAAACCCCGAACTTACACAGTTTCCCGATGTGAACACGCTGCTCCCGCCGGGCCAGACCACTGCACCTTGAACCCAACTTGTGTCTTCTTACTTCCAAGCCTTGCTCAGGCTCCTTCCCCACCTGGAATCTCCTCTCCACCTATGGAAATCTTGTTTATGCTTAAGGGCCAGATAAACATTCCATGGGACCGTGGTCCCTGGCCATTCCAACACACAGTGGCGCCTTCCCCTCTGAGCCAGTAGCACACGTTGTGAAACTTAAGCATATGATTCCTCCGACACAGGAGCTGGTTTGGAGCGTGCAGTATTTCTTTGTATTAACCACATAGCTTACGCAGAGTCACTCCTCATAGGCGCTCCCGTGTAATTGCTTTTGAGCAGCTTCACAGCAATCAGGTTAGAGCCAGGACTTGTAGACTGAGAATGAGCTCAAATTTCCCTCCAATCTGGCAGGATGGGGGCTCGGAGCAGATTTTGTTTGATTTAGCAAAATAAAGGGATGTGATATTTCTCACTCCCACAGCTGTGAAATAAAATTCATAACTGATACCAATATGAAATAAAGAGAGTTTGAGCATATTAAGGAATTTAAAATCACAGATTTCAAATCTACATGTGTATTTTTATATGTGAAAAAGTGTAAAAACAAAATTAGGAAAATATACTTGGGTGAAATGCAATAAAATTAGAGTAATGAAGTAAGTGGAACTGGCCTCATTTTCAACTCTTTCATGTGCAAAGTTATAAATATTTTCAGTGAAATTTTGAAAAATCTGGTATCAGAACTTAGAATAATCATGAATTTATTTGCATATAACGTTGTGAAAAATTTAGATCTATAAGAAAGATAAATCGGGGCATAATTATTTTTGTAGCAAAAGGGTTCTTTCCTTGTAAAAAGAATCACCATAACATTACTTTAGACACGACAAGCTTCCCACTGCTTTTTCCTTGATTTAGGTTTACCACCATTCACTTCAAAGACAGCCATTTATTTAACAGAGTTCTGCCCCTATGATACTCAGGCTATTTTCCTTTTCAAATAATCATTCTATCTTTCTCTTTAAAGTGAGTAGATTGAACAGTATTTTTTTTTCCTTCAATAAACAAAGACCACTCTGCCAATTTCTGTATGTCATTGAAAACTGATTTATTTTATTGCGTTTTCATAGGGCCTGGCCTACTATATATTTCTGAAAGGTAGTCAATATACAGAGTGAAAAAGACAGAAATGGGCAATGCAGATATCCTCTTTGACATAGTTGTAGGACAATTCTGTGTCCTACTCAACGTCACATGAAGCCTGGTGACAGGTCGGTGTGAAAGGATGCCGTGTGGCCCTCCGTGGTTGATGATGGATGCCATGTTTGTGTGTAGTTTGGAGCGATTACACTGACATTTCCAGCTGTAGATATGAGGAAGCCTGGTTGACACAACTCCTCGAGAAGCCTGCATTGGTCACATACTCAGATTTCTATTGGCTTTATAACAGGTTTCCTTATGTGCCTCATATTGGCCCCAGGCTCACTGGGCTTAAAAGGAGCCAGAGCGCCATACGGTTTTGGCAAAGGAAGAGTGGCCTCAGCCTCTGGGATGTAGGCATTTGGACGCGGCTCTGCAGTCGTGTAAACACCATCGGGCAGCTGGCGATTATCTGCTTCCAAGAACTCCTGCAAAGAATGATTTTTGTTTTTCAGTTTTCTGAAAACTCTGCTGAAGTCACTTCATCCTCAGGGCCCAAGAGACGCAGATGGGGTCTGAGCAGCCTTAGGCTGTGCTGGCTGATACTCTCCAAAGGGATGGGAGGGTGTGAGGGTGGAGTCACCATACACACACACACCCCCATGCCAGCTCATTGGAATGACCCATGTTGCTCAAGCATCACTCTCTTCCTGGGGTTTCGGGTTTACCATGAACTGGTTGCTGGGTCCTAAATTCACTATATTCCAACCTCAATACCTGTCATCAAGCACTAATTATTTGCATGTTTTGACAAAGGCAGGACAATCTATTTCTTTCGGAAAGTCACTGATGAGCAGCTGTGGCAAAGGAAGAGATAAGGAGTGAAGTAGGACCAGGGAGAGCAGTGGGCAGCGGCTGGCCGTGAGCCTCAAGGTCCTCAAGAGTCTGCCTGCGCTGCTGGAAAACAGAGGAATCTCTGAGAGCGTTAAAAGGAATTCTAAATAATGGAGACAGGTAAATGACAGCGGGACACCCTAGGTAAATCTGAATGCCCTACAAAACAGAGTCCCGGGCGCTGTGGGAATTACAAGTCAGCCCTGCTCTCGGGTGCTCCTGGTATGTGTTGGGAAGGCACCTCATTCTTGGGTTAGGGAGTGAACAGTGATCCTCTTGGGACGCCTACTTAACAGTCTGAGAGGGAGTTGTAGGTCCCCAGGATGTAGTCTCCTTAGAATGAGATGCCAAATTCCATTCTAAGAACACTGAAAGGTCATGGGAGTAGGCGGAAGAACTGGGCACCCGACTTGCAGGCGGAGTCCGTGATAGACCTAGCCTTAGGCCAGTGGCGGGAGAGGAAAGGGGTGGCCTTGAGGCTGGTGATACACACCGAGTGCAGAGTCTGCAGAAGGCCGTGACAACCGTAATATGCTGGAGGCCTCGCAGTGTGCTGGGGCTGCCACATGGGCGTGGAAGAGTAAGGTGGGGTCTGAGCAGGGCGCAAGGACAGAGACTGGAGACCTGTGGATAAAACCGAGGCCAGCCTAGTCTCTGCCATGCCAGTGGGAGCCCAGGATGTAAGACTGTGGGGTGCGACTCGGTGCTGCCCAGTGTTCCCCGGGGAATATTATGGCACTTTGGACTATCTTACTTCGATGCGTCTACAGAATATCGTAAAACAACAAAGCTTCTTTCTAATGACTGTTGGGACTATGTGTGTGATAGAGGGGGAAATTTTCCCTATATTTTGGGAGAACTGAAGCCCCTGAGAACAACCCTTCCTGCCACATGTTATAAATGCAACACAGAAGCCACAGCTTACCCGAGACTTTTCAGCGATGGCCAAGGCATACATTTCTTCATCTCGAAGTACCTTCAACCATTCTCTCTCAATGTCTTTATTGAGTGGCAGACCCTTTTCTATCCTGGAATTGCAAGAGAAGATGAATTCTTCTTTCTCCCTGACTTCCTTTTGGAGTTCAATGGCCAGAGCTTGCTTCATGGACAGCTCGGCAACAAGAGCCATCATTTTTTCAGTAGCATCTTTGATCTTCTTCCGGTAGCCGTTCATCTAGAATTAAAGAACCCAAGGCTTAGCCTATGTGTCCATTCCACGAAGAGTTGAAGAAAATGGCAGGGTGCTGCCTGTCTGTGATGGTGGGGGGCGTTCTTGCCCGAAGGAAGGAGAGTTTAAGTGGGAGTTTATAGAAAATAAGAATTGGAGGAGACCTCAGCGATTGAGCCCAACACCCTGGCTGTGTAAATAAGGACAAGGAGGGAAAAGGAAGAGATCTATTCATCTGGATACTGGACTTCCAAGTGGATAGCGTGGAGGGGAATAGTTCAATCTCTTTTTTTTAAGGGGTGATAAAGAGAGGGGGAAAAATGTGTTCTTGATGTCAAAGTTCTGACCTACTTTTGCCATGTTATTAGTCACTTATCCAGCAGAAAAAAATCTGGTAGAACAAAAACAATACTTAAAAGTTACTCTTTACTTCTATAAGATGATCAGCAGAGATCCTACACTGAAGTGATTGTCAGTGGAAAGGATCACACCTCAACGTGTTTGTATTAGCCATCGTAATTCCTGGGACGCATCAAGATTAGGTCACAGACAAGCAGGAGCTGACCTGCTTGGGAAAATCTGGCCAATAATTTGAAATGAAATGTTCCTGGTTGTGTGTGTGTGTTTACCACTTCACACCAGCTATTTATCATCAAAGAATTAAAAGATAGGACTAAGTGGAAGAACGGATTTTAAAGGACAGAAAAGAAGTGAGCTTGGAATTGGTGGTAGCTGTGTGCTTTCTGAAAGGGGCTGCAGCCAGGGCGGGGCTGTGAGTGGTGGCACCAGTTGCCTGGCCTTGTTTCTGCTTCATGCCCTGTTTCACTACTGACATGATCTATGTATTCAGCTATTCGGCGATTGTCCGTCGTCCCAGAAGAATGTACTCTGCGTGAAGGCAAGGACTCTTTGTTTTATTCATATTCCCAGTGCCCAGCATGGTGCTTGAACATAGGAGGCACCAGGCAAAACTAAAATGTTTGTTGAATGAAGGAATGAATAAATTCTTAGTCTATTTTAATCCTTTAGTCCTTTGAACTAGGGTGAACTGAGACATGCGTATGAGCTTCCATAAACTACACCTGACCCCAAAACACTTTCCTCTCCTAATTGAGCATGCACTGGCCTATCCGTACATTTGCCTGGAGAAATGTTGCTGCTAGTGATTTACCTGCCTCTGAAAATGTAACTGCTGACTGTTATGTACCAACTTTGGCTCCTTGATAGGGAATGTAAATTTTTATAACTCTTCCTTACTGCACTAATTTTTAGGAAGCAAACATTGAATAAAAATGACTACCATTTAAAAAAAATGACTACCATTTAAAGCTTCAATGATGAGTCATTATGTCTATCTTAAAGTTCGTAATTAATTAGCCATTGTGCACTTTGGGGGGAGGGGGGTATGCATGTGTGTGTGTAACTAGCCAACTTCCCTTCTCCATAAATCAAAGAAAGGATGGTGTTATTCTGGGTTCTCTAAGTCTTGGCTGAGATTTCGCATTTTCTGTTCATTTGGGAAACTTAAGATGAGAGACTCGAGACATGCATTCTTGCTGAGCACCCGCAAGGGGCTAGGCCACTTCTGCTCGACTGTGTAATGCTTGCAACAACTTCAGCTGATGTCACACCCATTTCACAGATCAGCAAACTCAGTCTGAAGATCACTTACATATCTTGCTCAAGGTCACTTGCTGGAATTGGTAAATCACAGATCTGGGATCTAAGTGTCTTTCTATCTTCCAGCTCTGCCTACCATGAGGAGATGATCTCAGCTATGCTGGAACTTTCCTGGCCACAGGACCGTGAAGGGTCACAGTAGACACCACTGGCATTTCTCTAGCCTCACAGTTAACTTCCAGACAGACTCTCCCATCAGCCTTGACAAGCCAGCCCTCGGGGTAACTGACTTCCCCCAAAGAAAGGGACATTCATTTTGCAAAAGGAAGGAAGGCAACATTTAAAGAAACACTGGACATGCTAATTCAAAGTTCATGAGCCTAAAAAAGTCCCAACATTTCTTATTCTGTGAAGTAAACTGGTGATTCGGCACAAGGCCGCTGGACGGATCGGTCCAGTAGTGGAAGTCGTCAGAGCAGAAGCCAAATAAAATGCAAAGGAGCCTTGAGATTTACAATAATTTCCTACTTATTTAGTGTGCCAGAACTGTTTCTAGAATGCGACTGTTTACTTACTCAGTAAATGTTTTTCTAGAGTTTAGCACATGCATTGGAGAAATAAGAACAGGGCACGGCCACTGCCCTCAGGAGCCCAGTCGGGGGTGGGGTTACCATTATCTATTATCTTCGCTGTCTGCCCCTCTAGACAGTGTGGGCCATGTGTCCCTTCCTCTTTGGTTCTGCCCTCCTGCCTAGCATGAGGGCCCACAGAGCAGGGGAGGCAACTACTGCTGACTTTACTCCCTGTGCTGTCACAGCGGGATGCTCCAAGGGGCCACGGAGGGCCAGGTCCTGCTGCGTCTGCATCACCAGCGTCCCTCCTGCTGGCTGCTCCTTTCACTGAAGCTTCTCGTAGTCCCAGCCCAGACCCTGTAGCTTTGAATCAGCACTCCGGATTAGTGCTCCAGAAATTAGGGAGCTCCATGTCGCTGGCCTTTCCTCACTACTGGAGCCTGGCGGTGGCTCCACTCCACAGTGTGACATGACAGGCCCAGGTGTTGTGTGACCGCTGTTCTCTTTAACGGCTCCCTTCCATTTCTGGGATCTGCCCGAGTTCTGGATTGGGGCAGTTACCATGCAGACCGCTGGATAGGTGAGGCCCTCCATTCACAAGGAACTAGAAAGGATTTAACTTGGCACATGAAATATAAAGATAATAATCGTCATATTTGAGTAGGTGCCCTGAAAGTGAAACTTGTATACTGTCATTGAAAAGCTTAGGTTTTCCTACTATAAAGTGAATTCATTCAGGAAACAAGACTGAAACTTATTTTGGACAATTCTCTAAGAGTCATCTTTCCATTTTTAATTTTACATCTTTAGGTTTCTCTAGTCAAGAAGCCTAATCTCTCCGACGCTTCTCAATAAAGAGTGTGGAAAATGACAAGTAAGAAAGGAGTAAGCGCAGAAGAGAGAAGGCAGGGTCTTGGGCAGACCTTCTTGGCTAACAGCAGTGTGTCCTGCTTGCAGGCCTGAGTTTTGCTGGAGAGCCTGTCCGTGAGCCGGGAGACCTCTTCATAGATGAAATCCTTCTCCAGCAACTTCTCCTCCTTCTTGGCTAGCTGTAGTGCCAGCTACGGTCAACAGCAATTTCAATAGGAAGGGGAAAAAAAGGTCATGCAAGTTAAAATCTTCTTTCCTAATTACAGTATTATTTTTCCCCCTTAATGAAGACATATTGCTTTTGCAGTTACCAAGATATCTCTAGAAAGTCTTTAGAGCTGGGCTAAGTCCACACTTCCCGGGCCCCAGCCCCCTCCAGATAGCTCTGGGAGTTTTTCCTCTCCATGGTGGAGAAGGGCCCTCTCAGCTCCCTCTAGCTTCCATGTTGCCATTCCTCTGATGTGCTCCCAGCAGGAAGACAAATTAATCCATTCAAGATGCCCAAATTGCTCCTTTGGGCTATGAGACAAAGGTGGGCATCTTGAAACTACTCATTTTTATTTCTTTTGGCAAGAGTCTAAAAGACAAGCTTAGGTTTCGTTACTAGATTACAATGAAAGGACCATATTAGTGGCTAGAATAATGAGAGATAAATCTGTTTGCATAACATGAAACAGCACCACAGACATCCATCCATGACACTGATCAACAAGGGGCTGATAAACGCTATTTTAAAAAAGAATGTTTACCTCGTCTAATTTTTTGACCATTTCCTCTTCAGTCATGTCTTTCCCCGGAAGGAAGCGGGTTCTGTTCTCACTCTCAGGATTTACAAACCGTTTCTCCAGGTCTTTTATTTTGTCTGTACACTGTGAAAACTATTAAACAAGAAAGAAACATTAACTCTAAAACTAACTCTCTTGCTCAGTAAATCTTAAAACCACATGGCCCAGGGGCCTTAGAGTCTGTCAGTAGACCAACCCAGGCCAAGGGGGAAGAGACCTCTAGCACCCCATCCGCTGGGACTTATGGCTAAGCAATGTTTTCTCTCACCCTTGGTTCTACGAGGACGATGCCTGTAACTGAGCCCTCAAGGCCAGGCAGTGACTTCTGAGTCATCAAAGGAAAAGCTGGTTTTTACAACCCGTCCTTTGATGACTTCCCATTTTGTGTTATACTCATGGGAGCTGTGTGGTCCAAGAATACAGACTTGACCTCTTCAATGCAGGTGGTTACAGAGGCCGATGTGGTCAACATACAAGTTATATAACATACTAGACTCCAATTTAAAACTCTTTGCTGGGAATAGGTTTCATGGCTTCCCAAAGAAGAGTAAAGTTTTTAACTACTACGTCAACACAATGCACAGTCTGTGAGGAATAGCCTGAACTATTTTTATCTTTTTCGCTAAATAAATACCCTTTATAATGTTTTCTATATTTTACTTATTTTATTTATATATAAATATATCAACTACATTTGTTGAATCAATGAGACTTTGGAGGTGGATGAAGAAATACGACAACTCTCAAGTAGGAGGGCTGGCCAAGCTTGGTTTTTGTTTTATAGACAGAGATGTGGAACATGGTGAAAATCAAGAGTTATCATTTTCAGCTTTTCTGCTGAAAACCTGTATAATCTCAGGCAAATCATTTATTTTCTCTAAACCTTAGTTTCTTCAACTGTCAAATGGGAAGATAAGACCCAATCTCAAGGGCTTGATCCATTCAATGAGATAGCTTATTTAAAGCACCTTACAATATGTTCAAGAGTGATATAGGCAGAATCTAAAATTTTTAATTTATGGTCTTCCTCCTGACAAAAAGAATTTTAAATGGTGACATAAATAATTTAATTTTTTTATTCTTCTTCTCTCTCCACACTCCATAATTGGATGCCCTTAATATGGAGTTAAAGTATACATATATATGTAATTAAGCATTTGCTGTATTTATTTTTAAAAACACTTAATGTTTCCTTTTCTTAATTAGGAAATTAAATAAGAAACAAAATTACGGTGCTTGCTTATCAAAGTGGTGCCTGACTGATCTTATTTCCCCATGGGCCTTTGAGGAAAAACTGTTTACTTTTTCTATATAAAATAGTTTTCTTGTGTCCTAAGATAGTTCAGTTCCAAGATCCCTAAAAGGAGCTGTAAGTACAAGCACCAGGAAAGTATGACTCATCCTAATCCTTGAATTAGTCTGTTGGACGATTAGAAACTGTTTCAAACAGTTGAAAAAATGCAAACCTTAAGAAAATTCTGAAAAGGATGCAAAAAATGGGAAGACTTTGGAAAAAAAACACAATACACTGCAGCTGTCACAGATAACAGGCTATGACAGGGACCTGGCACTGCAGGGCAGGGTGAAAAGCGGCTAGCCCGAAGCTCAAAATTCCACATCCTGTCCCACAAAGGGTCCACCTCATGAGTGCTGAGTAGACAATGAAATAATTAAGTGCAGTGTGAAGACTAATGAGAAACTTCCTATTCAACTGCTCTTAAGCTGAGAACCAGCCCTGGTAGGACAGGTAACTGATGAGAGCCCCTGGTCCTTCTGTCTCAGCTGTGCAGTCAGAATGCTAAAGGTTCACATCAGGCAGGGCATACTCTCACTAAATGCTTAATATTGTCCTCTTGGGGAAACTGAACAATGCATTTCACACTGAATAACTGGTTCTAAACAATGAAATGCCAAGTATATATATATATATATATATATATATATATATATTTTTTTTAAGAACAATTAATTTTATCCATTGAATAGAAGAACTGATTTGCAATTAACACAAATAAGATGCTTACATAATAGAAAGTGACTTTCTATAGTGGATTTCATTGAATTTAAAGTCCTTTTCTTCTGCCGGGTATCTCGATATGTCAGCATGGGCAAAGATGGCTCCTAAACTGTGTTTTGGGAAAGAGCTGAAGAGAGCCAAATTATTCTGTAAAATGGAGTGAGACCAGCCCAGAGTGCCTGGGGGCCAGCTAGGATGGAGAGGCTGTGGAGGGAAGATGCGTGTGAAGATGGAAAGATAAGCCAGTGAAACAGAGCTAGGCCAGGGCGCTGCTTGGGGTAATACACCGGTGGACTGTCCCCAGCAGTGGGGCGGCCCTACGGGACTTTGAAGGGCATAGATGTCTGATATTTAATTTGAAGTTCTTTGCATTTCTGTAATGTACCCCCTGACACTGTTGACCCAGATCCTCAATAAAGTCAGTTCACAGACAAAGGCCTTGCATGAATGGTCTTGGGAGGCGGAGGCTGAAGAAAGAGCGAGTCCTGAGTCTGCACTGACGTGGCACAGAAGCGGACCAGGCACTGTGTGTGCAAGCTGATGAGGGCACCCCGCAAATGAAGCACTCATTGGAAGCAGGAGTCCAAGCCACAGGAAGGCTGGGGAGGCTGTGTGGGAGACCTGGGGGATGTTCCAGCCAATCCATCTAAATCAGAGCTATGCTGATTGAAGAGGAGAATGGGAGAATTTATGGCTAAAAAAGTGAACACTGGAATCAGAACCTTGGCACGTTTGTGCGAAGTGAAAGATCCTATCGTCTATTTAGCATACACACACTCACATGGCATAAAATACGAAAGTAGACCGACCAGCCAGTTCCACATCGCCTTGTGAGTGCCCACGACACGATTACATTAAAAAAGCAGCACCCAAAACTCTGTCTACAGCATGAGCTAACGGAAACCATTTACTCATACGCTAGAAAAAGACCAGAAGGATCTCTTCCAGATTTTTGATAATTTTAATAGTGATTATATTTTGGGGATAGAATTTTATTTTATTCTTTCAAATTTTTGTATTTTTTCAAAACTTCATTAACTGAACACATCTTAATTTTACAATCAGAAAAAATCTGAAAGCAAACGACATTTTAGAAAACATGTTAGAGGTTAAAATTTGTTCTTGCTACAGTGAGTTAATGGAAAAAAAGTTTAGGCCACAGATTTTTTGTCTGTGTGGGTGAGGAAGCTTGGCCCTGAGCTAACATCCATGCCCATCTTCCTGTACTTTATATGTGGGACACTGCCACAGCATGGCTTGACAAGCGGTGCCACGTCTGCACCTGGGATCCAAACCTGAAAACCCTGGGCTGCCGAAGCAGAGCACGTGAACTTAACCACTACTCCACTGAGCCAGTCCCAAGGTCACAGATTTTTCCGTTTATTTTTTTTCTTCCATTTTCATTAAGGAAAAAATGCAATTATGACATGTGAAGAAAGTAGCTTTATATTCATGTTTTATTTATTTATTTGCTATTTCATGTTTAAATTTCTTAGTTTTATTCTACTCTAACAAAGGCCATGTTAGAGGCTGGGTCATTAAATTGCAGGGAAACTACAGGGGTTAAAAAGGAGTCTAATATATGTGATTGCCAACTAGTCATATACAACAGTCTTGGCTCCAGAGGGCAAGAGCACCAAAAATAAGAGAGCTGGGTGGTCCCCAGCAAGCATCAAAAGATGATTATGCTGAGGGTAGTGAAAGCCTGGATTACTGAAGTTTTGAGCTATGAGGAAGCTGAGCTGGAGCTCAGATCTGGGAGGGTCTAAATTCCAAGGGTGGAAAGGGCTTCATCAGAAAAGCAGACATCTGTAGCTCGGACGCCTGCAGCACAGATTCCACCATGGAGCAGCGGTCAAAGGCATTTTTAGATAAGACACACAGCTCACAGGTTCTTATGGGTACCAGGAGAGGCATGGTTGATTTACTTGTAAGAACGTATGCAACCTACAAATTTATAAAGGAGAAAAAAGTGAACGCAAATGGTCCCAGGAAGTGTCTCTCGAGCATGTTTCCCACCTGAATCTGGAGCACGGCGAGGTCTGCGTCCAGGGACTGCTTGGCCGGCAGTAACTTCCGGGTCACGTGAATCTGTCTTTGCTTCTCAGCAATCTTCAGTTTCAGGAAACGGATCTTCTCTTCCAGGACATGTATTTCAATCTCTCCATTTAGCTTCATCTTCTCTTGGATGTTCACTTTTTCATAGAAGATGCACACTTCCTCTTCCCGCTCTATTAGCTGAACACCACTGCGGACAAATTGAGAGGCAGAGGCTGAGAGGGTGTTGAGGCCACTGTTTTACTAGTCGTTGTGGCCCCTCTGGCTTTGGGTGCAAAATACACACCAATATTGCATAATTCCAGAACACAGCAGACATTTACCATGGGCTTTCTAGTTAAACCCACTCTGAGTTTGTCTGGGGAGAGGAGAGGGCGGACTGCTGAGCGCCTGCACTCTGAGCTGCCTCTGTGGTTGGCTGCCACGGTATCTGTGCAGGTCCCAGCGGTTTTCCTGGGCTGGGAAAGAATGTCACCCCCGTGCATGAACAAAGTGAGCCCATAGTCTGATGTTCTGCAGACCCTCTTCTTGGGCCAGACTTGCCAACCAAGATCTGGCCAGAAGTACCCAGGCAGGGGCCAGGGAATGTGTTTCTGCAGCAGTTCTGCTCTATTTAACTTGCCAGGCCCAGAAGGTTCTTTTAATTTGAGTATTTCTGATAGGGATAGGGGCGCGGGGGGAGAACCCTCTTTTTGAGGAGAATATAGGGAAAAAACAAAGTCGGAATTTTCTAACTCCAGACCCACAGATCCGACTGGGGCCTGGGAGCAGGCTGCCTAAATGCTTTGGTTTGTGCCAGGAGCCAAATAAGAGGACTTTTAATTTTTTTCCCCCAGAGAAACACCTGCCAGCCCTTTGAAAAAGTGGTGTGCTTCCCACATGCTGTGCATATCCGTTATCCCAGAGTTCATCTTTAATTGCTTCTATTTCTCTCTCTCCTCCCTCAAAACACGTGTGCACATAGTCGTGTTCAGCTAATCTGAGCTCTATATCTTGTCTCATTTGCCTTCCGTGGGCCCCTCTCATGATCTTCTTGGTTCTCTTGACGACAGCAGCCAGCAGCAATGGTTTCCTGCCTTTTTGTACGTTCAGGGTTCAGCCCTTACACAGAACACAGCCTCATACAGAACAGCACACGATCAAGGTGCGATGAAGAAATGATTCTGCTACCAGATGTAATTACCATAGGGGGCTACAATCTTGCATTCTCGATTTCCCAGAGCACAAGCAGCTTGGGAAAACTGCTAAAATTGTAACTGATGAATGACGTAATTGTAGCCTGGAAGAAATGATGCTACCCCTAAAGGTCTCATTTACTTGCTGAGAAAATGAACTGGGAGAATGGCTTAATAAATATCAGAATAAGACTAAACCTGTCCCAAAAATGAACAAGATCCAAAGACTTATTTACGTCAATTACACTGAAAGAACCAGATGGTATCAGAGGCATCCCGAACGGGCGCCTGGGAAAGACTCTGCTGTCCAAGCGAGCCACTTCCCCATCTCTCCTCGCGCCTGTCTCTCTTACCAGGACAGAGGTTCCTATTTTCAGGCAAAACAGACAGCCCCTCTCCTCCAAGGGCTAATGACACCCGAACCTCAAACCTCCCTCAGCATCCACTGTCAAGTCTAGAGAGAAAAGGGGCAACATTTTCAAACCGGATCCCTGGGAGGTGTGTTTTCTTGTTAGATTCCTGGTTTTCACCTCTCATTTCGATGCTGAACGGCTTTCTCGTATTTTTTGCGAAGCTGCACCATCTCCTCCTCAATCATCGTGATCATGTTGGCGAGTCTGTCAATGTTGTTTAAGCGTGCTTCCTTCTTCTCTTTCATTTCTTGGAGTCTTGCTACAATTTTGCACACATCGTTTTGCATGCTTTGTCTGATGGTAACATTGTTGGCATGTTTCAGCATAGAATTTTGTAGCTTTCTTTAAAAATAATGGGAAAATAGGTAAGACTACAACGTAGTTTCTTTAAAAACAATGCAGACTTTCGAAACACAAGCAGAACCAAAGCGGCTGTTGCTTGAGCGTGTCCCGTGAAAGGACAGCAGTCGGGTAACCATGACATTCATCATATGATACTCTTCAGGGCTTTCTGCAATCTTCCCAGGTCTCAGATTCCCCCTCCCTCTGGCTTAGGACATCTTTCTTTTGTGCCCCAAGCCTCTGCTGCCCCGCTTCATCAAAGCAAGAGACTAATTCATTTACTGCTCTGCTGTCCCCAGGAGACTGTGCTCTCTCGAGGGCGGAGAAGGTCATGTCTGATGACACCCACTGGACCCAGGGTGGTGCCTGACTCAACTCAGTGTCCCAAGAAATGCTGAAGGAATGCACGGCCTCCATGAATGATATTTTACCCCCATGTAGAATGAGAACCTGGTCAGGAAATTAGATTTTCCTTGTCATCCCAATCCCCTCCCCCCTCTACTCCCACCCCTTCACTACCCGACACACAAGAGGCCATTTTGTAATAACTTTATTAAAGGAAACTGGGCAATAATGGCCACCAGAAAACGATTAGGTTGTGTAGACTCAGTGGACCAGAGACCAAATACAGTGAAAGAGTCCAACAGATCTTGCCACACGGTAAATAAATTAAGAAAACACTCGCTGAAAACTTCTATTTTTTATGTGGATTAATTCATTTAATATTTAAAAAGTCCTGTAAAATAAGGACTATTTTTATGGGTAAGGAAAGTGAGCGCAGAGAGGGAAGGCAGCTTACCCAAGGTCACACAGCTCGTAAGTGGCAGGGCTGGGATTTGAGTCTAGCAAGCCACCTCTCTTAACTACTCTGCTATCCTGCCTCCCACAAGCACCTTAGATGCTTCAAGTCTGCAACCAGGGGATGTTAGTAAATAAGCGTTTGATTGTTTTCTAACTTTAAATGCAAATTATCAAATTTGTGCTTCTCTTTCTAATTGGGTAAGTGGAAAGAAACATCATAAGCATAGTCATATATTATAGTTTTTCATTCACGTAAAAAAAAAAAAAATACGGCTCCCACACAGCAGAAGCAGAAGGAATCACATTCAGCTGCTTGGATTGTCTGTAAAGGAAAGTATTTTAGCAAGGGCTTTTCTAGCCTTGCAGAAGTCTGTTCTTTTCTACTTATTATCCCCAGGGTACTTCAGAGTTCAATAAATCAGAAGGGAAGCCTTTGAAAGGACAATAGTTATTGTAACACTTACCTTTCTTGAGTAACTGCACTATTTCTTAAAATTTCCAGTTCATTTAATATCATTTTATGCCTTTCTTTGATTTCATTTACTTTCTGGTGAGCTTTGTGAAGTAAGTTAACAAGTTTGTTTCTTTCATTTCGAATAGTGTCATACAGTTTAGCAAACTCTCTGAGTCTGTGAAAATACAAGTATTTTTGAAACTTGTGAAATTAAAATCCATTTTTTACCCCCACCTAAACTAGATAAATCATCATGTAATTCTTTTACCTCCGATGAATTTCACGTTTTTTCTTCCTATGTATCCTGATTTCAAGATCCTTAGCTTTGATCTCCTTAACAATGCTGTTATATTTTTGCTGAAATATAAAAATTATGAGTGAAATAATAATAATAAAAAAAACACCCACCACCACCATCATATGAATACTTCCTATCTGTTAGGAAAATTCTATCTTGGCCAGCTGGGCTGTGCAGATCAGGGAGAAGAGAGAAGGGGCGATCAGAAAATGCCTGGCCAGCTGAACTGAATCACATTGACTAGGAGAAAGGGCTAATTAAGCGAGAGAAAGAAGAGAGAGGAGGAAAAGGAAAGAGCCTGCACAAGCTGGGCTTGAGGAAAAGTTTGGGGAACTTCTGAGAGAGCCTAAGAGTGACTGTGGACAGCACGGCTGGGCTGGCTGCGTGGGTGGGGAGTTGGTGAAAGGTAGATGAGGGGAGAGGATTGGTAGTAAGTTTTGATAAAAGTTATGAATTGAACTCTCTGTGGTCCTTTGTGTTTTTGAGAGACTGAGCCATGATTTTAGAGCACTTTTCCATTCTTTGAGTGTGTTGTATGTTGAGTGTGTTTTCCTACACAATGAGGCACCACCCTGAGACCAGCCATAAGGTGGTGTATGCAGATTACACGTGGATATTTTAAAAGATAGCAGGTCTATTTCTAAAGTCCTAAAAATACACCAAGTGCCAAATACAGTCGTTATGTTCTTCAAATATAAAGATACCGGGTCTTTCATCGAGGGTAAGAAACGTACTCAAAGATGAAGAATTTGCTGGAAGAAACCAGAGGACATAGTTTCCGTCACCCTTCGCTCGAGGACTGTGGGAGCAAAGCCCACTTGGTGTCAGGGACTCGGAAGAAACCAGGCATCTGCGCCAAGGTGGACGGGGAGTAATTTCACGTTGTTCTCAGTGAGAACAGGAGTCAGGAAGAAACTAACATTACTTAGGTAACTGTATGTGTGAAGAATTCAACAGATAGAAAAATGTAGCGTCATCCACCTTGGGAGTGACAAGCAACACTGGTTTTTCCCTTCACTTTTTGTCTTTTTTTAGGGATGTAGATGAGGTGTGAAAATAAAATAAGATTGTTGTCTGTGGAAATTACAGATTACGGCTAATGGTTAACAGACTAATTCCCAACGCTAAGAATACTTCAGGAAAACAATATTTTTCCTTTACTGTTTTCCATATTTCAAAAGAAAGAGATGTTGTGTGCTTTCATAGCTATCGGCTCATTTAATGACGAGGTCTGGTTTACACAGATTAGTCACCCATAGATAACATATGTATCCATTTTGGAGGTTAACAAGAAAGTTGTCTAATTCATAAACCAGATGGATGTCCTTGTGACAGGTGTCCCTGCGCCCTCTCCTCTCCTTGTTTTGCTCCTGCTCTCAGCCTCAGCAACCCCATTCTCTAAGGCTGCCTTCGGTCCTCATGCCTCCCTGGCCACTGTGTCTCCTTTCTTCACTCTACTGACACCAGCTACCCATGAACCCTGCTGGGCTGCCGCAGCCTCCGTGACCAGGGTCCCAACTGCTTAATGTGGATTAAGCGACCTTCACCGTCTGACTTTTCCTGCTCTCGGGTCTCACTGTTTGACATCCCTTTTCCCCATCTTCCCATGTGCCAATCATGCTAAACTTCTTTTAGTTTCTCAAATGTTCTAAGAGGGAAAATAAACAGCTGGGGGATTTGACGAGTGTGCTGTGGGTGCGGCGTAGCTCTCTTCAGTCTTCTCCGCAATCTCTGTATTTAACCTCATTGCTCACTAACGCTCTGATGTGAGTGAGTTCTTTCTGAAGAACAAGGAGAAGTGCTACCCCATGTAAATACTTGCTCAGAATTAGAACAAAGGTTGCCCTTAGAAACAGCCAACATCTGGGCCTTATGGTAAATTCAGGTGTTCTATTTTAGTAATATGTCATATCATATTGTCTGGACACAATCCTTACGTGGAATAAATGATTCTAGAGTTTTAGCCAGCACAACAGGAGGGTTGTTTTGGCCATTGGTTTCATTGTTGTTTTTGTTTCAGGAAGTTGCCCTGGGTCAGCTCTGGTACTTTGTTGGAGCCCAGCAAAGTCACGGGGTGAAGCAGTAACTTAGGGTGTCTGGCTTTGGTTCAAATGGCTTGATGAACCTGGGAGGGATAGCAGTCTAATGCTACCGCTTTGAGTTGTTCCCAGGCAGATCCCGGTGGAAGGTGGGCTGGGTCCTCCTCATGGATATCTGCAGCCCGTGCAGCTGTCAGCTGGTCCCTGGCGGTGCCCGCCCTCCTCTCAGTGACACTGCCCTCTGTTCAGCTCCTCTGCTCAGATCTAGCTCTTTTTCTCTCTAGACTGTGACTATTGCTAATTGAATCCTGGGACTATTCTTCAGTGCATGATTGAGTCTTGTTTAGGGCAGCTGTACAGCCACTGGACCTTGAAGGAGACTCAGGATTACAGCTTTCTAATGACCATTGTGTTAAAACGAGGCTGCCCTGAACTCCTGCAGTCATTAATGGATGGTTACAAAAGCGCGCTCACCTGAGCTTTCAGGAAGTCCTTGGACTTTTGCTCCTTCTCATCAATTTTGATTTGCGTCAGTCGGACGAGGTTGAACACCAGATCTCGCATGTTCTCTTGCTCCTTCAGAAGCTTGTTTTCTTCTGCAAGTTGCTGTTCCACTAACTTAGACTCAGCTTCTGATAGGATTTTCTTTTGATAAATACAACACGTTTTAATTTATTTGTTTGAAAGAACACACTAAGGTATCTTAGACTACTTTTTTATTTCATGTGTAAAATTTATTTCATTAAAACACACAATAACTCTACTGCCTTAGCTCCAAGTACTCTCTTTATCTTATAAAAGAATATGCAAACATGGTAACACATGTAACATGGTAGAACTTTTTCAGATTCAGAGTCTATTTTCAAGTAACTTTTTGAAGAGAAATAAGAGCGTGTTTTAAAATACTTTGAGAGTGGCTTGAATAAACAAAATTTAAACATTTTAAATTAGACATTGGTGAAATAAAACAGTTATTGTTTATTTTTAATATAATCAATAGCCCTTTTATTTTTAAAGTCTCATGAGTTCGTATAGTTTTTGCTGGTTCAAATACATCCTTTTCCCCCAAATTTAACATGGGGTTGAAGTGGACCTTGAGATGAAGAAACAGACCCACAGCGAGTAGGATCCTTCTCTCCTTGATGACTTTGCTACTGATGAGGTGTCATGGAACACAGTCACAAACAGAACTTCATATTAATCATTCTGAGATAGAAGCTTAAATGAGAGTTGTTATTAACCTGTTGGGTCAAATTCCTCTTAGCTACTTCAACTTCCTTGTGGAGTTCTCTGCGTCTCTCAGATACTGTAGTGTCATCTTTAGGGATAGCTTCCATCTGGAAATCAAAATTTAAAGCAGGTATTTATACAAGAAAGAAATCTCCAATGTCACGTACCCACTCCATCACGTACCTTTTGAAAATGGTGGGCAACTCCTGATTCTCAATCTTATTGGAACTGCCTATTATGCTGAATCTTCTTTATAAATTTATGGGAAACTAAATAGGAAGACCCGTTAAAAATCCATAATTCACCAGCTGCAAATAATTCTATTTCGCATTCATTTGGAAATAAAATAAGTCTTATTAATAACGGCTAACATTTATAGAGCACTGACTGTGTGCCAGGCAAGGTTCTGAGTGCTTATATGTATGACCTTATTTAATCCTCACAATAACCCCTTGAGGTAGGTAACATTATTACCTCCAATTGTACAGATGAGGAGAATGAGGAGCAGAGACATTTAAGCAGCTTGCCTCAGGGATGTAGGTGGAAACCCAGGCAGTCAGGCTCAGAGCCCACCATCTTAACACTGTATTTTACCGCCTCTCTAACCCATGATTCAGCACTTTGGAAACATGCAAATAAATGACATTTATTATTCTTATAAAATGTGAACTCATTTATGAAATCCTATAGATTAAAGAAAAAAATAGGAGATATTGATTAAATAACACTGGGAATAGTTGGCTACTCTGATGTAGTAGTAGGTTGAGTAGCTAGAAAGTTCTTATACAAAAAAGCCTCTTAACCTCTTTTGTTGATACCTGAAATTCCACCATTACATTCCTATTGTACTGGCTTGCACTTCGTCCTCTGTTAAAGTGCTTCTGGGAGAGGGCAACATGCCATCGTCAGTCTTTGCTACCTTACTAGGAATGAGCTTGTCAGACTCTTTATGATGGAGAAGAGAGCAGAGATGAGGTGGACACTTGGCAGCCGATGGCGGAAGGGGTACCATCCGAGGATACAGGAAGGGTTATCTCGGGGTGCTGACAGCATACCTGATTCTGAGCGGGTCTAGAGTTGGACCTTTATACCAAAAGCACATGAGTCCAGTGTGACGCGGTTCATTTTCCTTCTGTGACAGCACACACTTCTAAGCACCAAGGCTGAATATTGGCTAAAATTTGTCCCAAGAAGGGTAGATCATACTGCTTAGTGATTTAAAGGTCACTTTTGTGAGGTTCATGCTGCTCTTTCAAAGCAGCTAAAGTGTATCTTTGGATGCTCCAACATCCATGAGCCTGTGCGTCTTCGGTAGCACCTTCTGTACCCTCAGATGCCCAGCCATGTTCTGCTGTCCATGGAGAGCTGGTTGTGGAGAAGCACACACTGGACTTAAGAAGACAAGACCTGGTCTTGTGAAAGCCATATAACAATATAGAGAATTTGTGATTGCTGAACAGATAACTGCTATGGCAGGGCAGAAAAGGGAGAGTTCAGCATAGACTTGGATAATCGAGGAAGATTTCACGGAAGAGTTAAGAAGTCAGCAAGGAAGCGTTTGGTTTCTCTTTCTGGAGAGTGGAGTTAATTCTTCCTGGACAGAGTAAGTCCAGCAAGCACCCTGGTCTCTGGTTCTCTGCCACAGGTGCCCAGGAGTGGGCTGCTCCAAATACTTTGCTCCCAACTGAAGGTAAATCTGTACATGAACACTAACTGGGACCAGGGAAGTGTATAGGGTTTTCATAGAAGATACGACAAGAGCATTCTCACCAGCTATTCAGTCAACTAAAGGCTCCCAACAAATTCTCCTAATTTCAGGTCTCAGACATCTAGGTTATTTCCAGTGTTTTGAATTACAAACATACTGCATCGCATTGCATTTGCGAATTCAATGAGTTGCATTCATTTTTGAACTCTGGCTAGCTGCTTCTCTGGCACCTTTCTCAATTCTCCATAAACCCAATCCTCCAGTTTTAGTCAGGAATTAAGGATGCTTGATTTGTGGAAGGGGAGACAAGGTGAACCATTGGTAGCAGAGCCTGCTGGTTGTCTAGCCAATATGACCCTCCACTTTGACTTTACCAGCAGAACCCCTGTTTTATTCAGAGCTGCAAGTCACCCAGGGGTCCTCAGATGCCTCTGCAGCTGCAGGTGACCACGGAAGCCAGGAGGGGCCAATGGAGTGAAGTGGAAACCTCCCGGATGGGGCTCCTGGGAACGTGACTGTTTTCCCGATAAAAAGACAGTCGGCCAAGGCAGCTGCCATATACCTTTTGCACTCTGCCCTAGCCCACTTTTGTGTAATCTTGTGCCTAAAGGTGGAATGGCCATCTTGTGACCTTGTGGAAAAAATAAACATGTTAAGGATGACCGAAGAAAGAGCTAAGAGGATCCTGGACTTTTCATTATGTGAAAATACCTGGTGTGCCTACCTCTGGACTTTTTATTATGTGACAAAACAAGCCCCTATTTAGTTAAATCACCATAATTGAGTTTCTGTTATTTCTTGCAGCCAAACTGTAGACCTAACTGATAAATCCTCTGGAGGAAATTTTCCTAAGGTCATCTGGAAAAGGCACTGGAGTTATGCTGAACTTTCCACTAATGGAGGAGGAAAAAGAAAATCTATCAAATGTCACAGTTCTAATTATGTTCTAATATTGAGGTAAAGTAATTTACCATTACTTTTGAACCCCACGTTGCATATATCAGCAGTTTTTGTAAGCTTACTTATTTTAGTTCTTTGTTTTGGTTTTTATAGAGTAGTATTTCATACTTAAAAAAATAATGTGTTTATTATAACCAACCAAACAATACAAAAGTATGTACAGGAAGAAACTAAACATCATCTGCTCCCAACCTCTACTTCAAATGCTCCTCCCCAGGAGTCACTGTTAATAGTTTGGTGTCTGTTCTTCCTGACATGTTCAGTGTATGAGCAAATATCAGTAACTTTCATAAGAGTTAAGAAATGAGACCTTGGGGCCGGCCCCGTGGCCAAGTGGTTAAGTTCACATGCTCCACTGTAGGCAGCCAGTGTTTCATCAGTTTGAATCCTGGGCATGTACATGGCACTGCTCATTGAGCCATGCTGAGGCAGCGTCCCACATGCCACAACTAGAAGGACCCACAACTAAGAATAAACAACTATGTACCGGGGGCTTTGGGGAGAAAAAGGAAAAAAAAATAAAATCTTTAAAAAAAAAAGAAAAAAGAAATGAGACTTTATTCTGTTGCTGTAAACATCCCAGTTATTTGATATTGGTTAACCTCAGTTTCTTCAACGTTTTGATATTTTTCTAAAATATTCCGAAATTTCATGAGGTTTATGGCTTGAATTTCTGGGAGAGTCTCTCTGGTCAAAGGTCACAGGAGAATCAAACAACTGTCTCTGGGGGGAAACGAACGCTGAAGAACAGCCGGAGCCCTTGGTGCTCACCTTTCATCTCTCTCCTTTCTGGACTGCACGCAAGTCCGAAATGTCCACTCAGGCTTGGAGTGACTGGCCTGACCCTCTCCTGTTTTCAAGTACTGTCAGCCAGCTTAGGACTGTGGCCAGGCTAATTATAAGTCATGAGGTCAAAGAGGAAGTTAGTCTCTCACCAGAACTGTACTAGGACAATAACAGATTTTTCTTGAAATCAATGAAGGAAGAGGATTTTAGTACATTTTCATTTCTGTTACTTTTATATTCTATAAAATACTGATTTTTGCAGTAGATTGAGCATTCTACTGCAATCTCCTCTTTGGTCAAGGGCTATTCCTTATATATTCCATATCTATCTATCTATCTGTATCTCTCCAGCCAGATCACTCTATAGCGGCAAGCCTCATCATCAGAAACAGCAACCAATTAGCTTTACAGTATCCCGCTCTTAAATATAAGCAGACAGCTTAAGATCACCAGATCCTTGAGGAAAGATTCTAATAAGAAAGAGACAAAAACAAACAACAAATAAGAAAACAAACAAAAAACAGGAAAATATAACTTGAAAAAAAAAGAAGTCTATGCAGAGAGAAAAAAATAAAAAGAAACTATCATTAATATCCTCAGTTAGATAAGAGAAGATATGAGGTAAGAATAAAGATACTATAAAAAAGAAGAATTCAGAGGAAAAAAAGAGCTCATGCAAATTTAAAATATGAGAGCAGAATGAATGATTAAATAGAAGGATTAAAAGAAAAAGTTGAGGAAATCTCCCTTGCAGTAAGTCCAAAAGACAAAAGAATGGAAAATAAGAGAAAAAGACAAAGAAATTAGAACACTGTGTTAGAAGGTCCAACATCCGGATAATAGGAGTCCCAGAAAGAGAACAAGAAAAGAGAGTGGCCACAATTAAAGAAATTATTCAAGACAAATTCTCAGAACTGAAGGACATAAGTTTCTACATCCAAAGAGCTCACGAAGTGTCCAGCACAATGGATAAAAATAGAAGAGCCACAAGTGGGAACAACATCATGAAATTTAAAAATTCTGGAGGCAAGTAAAAGGTCCTACAAGGTTCCAGCATGGAGAAAAAAACCAAACAACAAATTAGTTTCAAATAAAAGGTCAAGAATCAGAATGACACCAAGTTTCTTAATAGTGACTCCAGAAGCTAAAAGACAATTGATCAATGCCTTCATCAAGAGGGAAACCGATTTCCAACCTAAAATTCCATATCCAGTTAAATTATCAATTATCTGTGAGGCTACAGTGAGGAAAAAGTATTTTCTGACATCAAGGTGTTCTGACATGCATTTTCTGATGCACGAGGGCTTAAAAACTTACTTTCCATTCACCTTTTCTCAGGAAGCTACTGGAAGGCGTGTTCCTCCCACAAAATGAGAGTAAGCCAAGAGAGAAATAGAAGAGATCCATGAAATTTAGGGGATCCAACATAGGAGAGGGGTGAAGGGAGTCACCAGGATGATGGAGCAAGACTCCTAAGATAAAAGCGGGGAGTACAGACAGAGAGAAATGAGACCAGCTTGTAACAGATCAGGAGGCTGAAAAGGAAAAGCAGCCCTGACATCCAGGAGCTGACCTGGCACTCACAGCTAGGCCTTGGTGTTCTCCTGTCAACCACAAACAATTTCACAGAAAATCACCGTGAGACAAGACCACTCCATGATCATAGACAAAAACAAGACCACTCTGTATCTGTGTTTGATCACAGACAAAAACATGAACATTGTCCAAGCCACAAAATACCGTATATCCCCATCTCACAGTCTTCCCTACCAATTTCAGCTTTAGCCTCCATCTAGTCTTTTCTCTTTCCAGATGAGATTTATTAAGATACTCAACCATAGAATTACTCTCACTTTCTGACAACACCCAAATCCACGGCAAAGTCCTATTTCCTTAAACTATCCCCCAAGTCATATACACAAGCCCCAATCTTTTAAGTCCTTTCTATACCCTCTACTGAGATACTCTACCCTTCCCCAGGGTGAGTGATCCCCCTTGCTGCAATGAGTAACAAACTCAACTCATGCAGCTACAGATGTGTGCCTAGTGGTCTTTGGTCAGAAGTCATTGACAAGTCTCAGAAGAGCTTTCTTCAAGAAGATTAAATGAACAGACTACCAAATGTATTTCAACGTACTGAGAAATTTATACAATTACAGGACAGCTTGGGGCTGAACTAATAAGTACACAGACAGAAAACTACAAACGAAAAAACCAAGATATTTATAAATTCCTGGGGACATAAACTTTTGTAAGGATGAAGTAATTATATAATGTTACATGACTCAGGTGTGAATAGCCTTTACATCTTCATAATAATGTAAACATCAAATTTGGAACTGGCCAAAATTATGACACAAGGCTATTCAGTGTAAGGAGGGACAAGAAATGTGTGTGCTGAACAGGGCTATAAAAAAAGCTTACTTCTCATCTTTTATAGTGAGAAGTAAAAAAGTCAGGTCTGAAACTGAAAATACAAAGAGTAGCATTATAAGCATATTACGTAGAATATGAAGATACACCACAAGAATCAGGTAAAGGTAGAAGATGATCAGGAATAGGAAATGCATGGCATATGTGCTGTCATCTGCATTCTACAGCTGAGGCAGCCATCAGCAATCAATGACAGAGCTGGTAAGCCAGCAATGAGTCTCAGAATCCTTTGTAACATGGTCATTTACAAGGAGCTACCACCAGCTGAAGGGAGCTGGTATTTGAGATGAAACCTATTTGCCTTCCCTAGATCTTTATGACTCCTCTCAGTTCTTTCATTCTACGATTATGTGAAACAAGGAACATTGAATGTCTTGAGCAGGTGAGTGACACATGAAAGCATCCCTTAAGAATATTAATTTGGTAGCAAAATGGAGGATAGACTGGACGTGGAAGGAATACAACCAGGGGAGAAAGCTGGTGGGCAGCTGCAGTCAGCCAGATGATGCCCAGTGGGGACTGAGACACATCTCTGAGGTTTATTAATAGGGCCTGATGGCACACTCGTCTCCACAGGAATGAAATACCATACTCACAGTCTTATCCTAACTATAAAATTTTCTTTAACCTTTGAAAAAGGTCACACGCATAAAGGAAGGAAAGCAACCTTTCCTTCTTGGTACCATCTTCCGGGTACCACAGCCTTTACACTTTCATTCCTTGCAAAAATTCCAGTTCAAAGGTTTGGAAATGCCCAACATCAGAAGGAGCTCAATGGACGGAGGATTTAACCCTGACTCTGCCTGATTCAAAGCTGATGCTCTCATCAATACAGCATGTTGTCCCAATTGCTGTGAACATTGGAAATGAGTCATGAAGAGAGAAAAATGCAGATCCATTCTAAACCAGAGCAAAGAGAGATGAAACTTCCAGGAAACTACAAATAAGGGGAATTGTACTAGTGGGAAAGGCAGTCTTCTGCATGCAGCCTTTCCACCCCCACTTGGCCACACAAGAACGGGCTTTGGGCCTGGAACCGTTCCTCACCACACAGCCTGTGCTCGGCGTATCACCTGCTGTGGGACTATCTTTCCCTGTTCAGGCACAAGGAGTGTTCCTTTGTTCTGCTTGAGCATGCGTGTCAATGGCCCTCAGGCACACCCCCGGCTTTCAGCTTTCATGCTCCACAAGAGAGGGGTCAGGGTTCCTTCCACTGTGGCATGACAGGAATGAGCATAGGCCAATCACCCTGAATTGGCCACCAGGAGAGACCCGCTGGCTACGAGGGACCAATGTCCACTACTGAAGCTGACCTTGCTCTGTCTCTTCTCTACGTAAGTGAAGTGTTGTTCCATCCAGTGCTTGACTGTGTTGTGTTTTCCCTTGTGACTCCAGTATCAAGATGCAATGGGCCTCCTCCCCTGGGATTGCTAAGTGGTGCATGGTGTTCTGCTCCCTTGGGATTGATAACCTGCACCGTGCTGTGCTCAACATGTACCATACAGAAAGTGTCATATTTACTTGCTTAGAGGTTTTTGTTGTTGTCACAGACTTGGGAATGGTTTTCTGTTTAGAAAGAGGATAACCTTACGGATTCATAATATTCCAACACTTAAAACATGATGGTGAATGTGAGAGCAAAACCCCCTGAGTCACTGAGAGGACCGTATTAAAGTGTAGATTTCGAGTTGTATTTCTCCTCAAGGCCAAATGGAAGTCGATAGGAGCCATGAATAAATGCAGAGGTATATGTAACGTGTAGTATTATACATGAGAGGTTGATGTCTTCGATTAAGAAACCCCCGACATTCCAATTTGTCATGCTAACCCACATGGTCATTGAAAGCTCAGCTGGTTTTGCCTAACCCCAGCAAAGTCTCTCTCTCTACCGCAAGGCTGTCTTCTACCTGCCCGTGCCTAGACTTGGCAAATGTCCCAGGGAGGAAAAAGGCTGCCCATCTCTGTTCTGCTTATGCTCTCGTGGAATTTACTTCCCATGACTCTCATACGTCTTTAAAAAACATGTGATTTTTAGTTTATCCATTTTTTTCTGGCTATTATGCCAGGAACCATGGTCCACTGTAATATTTTATGTTGTAACTGGAAGTAGAAATAGCAGAATTACATTTTATATTATGCTTATGTGTCCCTTTTATTTTACTTAATTCAGATTTTCTTGTAGAGACAAACTTCATTTTGTTTAGAGTATGTCATCTTTTAGAACCAATTTGGTGACTTGTATCAATGTATAACTGTTTTTGAGATCACTAAGAGGGATTTCTCTTTGTGACAGGTTATCTTAGTGCTTCTCTTTAGGTTACCTTCTCTTCACTTTTAAGGGGAATGTTTTGTTGATTCAGCATTAGAAACATATTTAACAGACTAACTTTACTTACTACCAGAATCACCAAAATAGGTTATTAAAGGTAATGATAATTTTTATCCTATCATTGTTTAAAGAAATATTCTTTATGGTTATTTGGTCAATAAATAGAGATTGTTTTATCAATACAAGCAAGACTTTCTGGTTTTAAGAGCCTCCAATTCATCATATCAAGGTTTCCACCAATACTTGGAACAAATGTTCTACTTGCTATTTACCGTAAATCTCACTATGATTGAGGTGGAATGGCCACAGGGTCTGTGTTTACCCAAAATTCCAATTTAACATCCTAATGTGCTAGGCTTTGGGCTAAGACGAAAGAGCCTGCAGTAAGCCAATGCTTCCAACAAGAATAACTTGAAAAGTTGGATTAAAAAATATGTTTGAAGGCATAAGAGTTGCAAAGGTAAATAGAATTAAAGTCTTCAAAGGTTCTAGCATTGTCAAGGAAGCGTAAAAGTATAATTTATACTGGACTCTAATAAGTCAAGGATGAATTTTGTTATCTTTAGAGTAATCACCCAAAGAATGGAAAGAGAATGTGAAAATAACACATATCAAAAATGGGGAAAATAGAACAATAGAGAATAGAAATAGAACAATATATCTTTTTGATTATCCAAAAGAAGGAAAGATAAAGAAAATGGACCATAAAACAGATGGGGCACAGGAAAAGCAATAGTAATATGGTGTACATAAACCCAAGAGCATCCACAATTACGTTAAATGTTCTTGGACTAAACAAAAATTAAAAGACAGAAATTTTCAGACCAGATATTAAAAAGTAGGTGCTACATATGAAAGACACACATAAAGAAGGACACAGAAAGAATGAAAGTAAATGGATGGCAAGGAAATACCATGCAAAATCTAACCAAAAAAAGCTAGTGTAAGTGATATCGTACTAATATTAGACGAAGTAAACTTTTAAGGCAAAAAGCATTTCTAGAGTTAAAGAGACTTCACAGTGATAAAAGAATCAATCTACCTGCTGGAATTGTAATAAAAATATTAGAAGTATGTGAGAAACATAAGTAACTGTTCTATTTGTTTTGCAAGAGTGTAAAAAGCACATTTCACCCCATCAAGATAGAAAAATGTCATGACTGCCATCTGACAGCAAGACCAGGACCTAGTCAGCAGGAACACTCACAGCCCTAACTAATTATTTTTGTACCTTGCTAAAGGTTGATCTGGCAGTCAGGATAGGCTATGTTACGCTACAGAAATAAACAACCCCAACTATCATGGCTCAAAACCAGGAAAGCTTATTTCCTGCTCTGACAAAGCTTGTGGCCAGTCAAGGCGATGCTCCACGACCACTGCTGGCTCAGCATCCCTGGCTGCTTCCATTTTACAGCACTTCCATATCATCATGTACTTCCACAATTGCCACAGGAGGGGGAAAAGAACTAGAGGGTCTCCCACTGGCATTAGATGCTCCAGGCTGGAAGTGACACGTGTCACTTCTGCCCACAATCCATTGGCCAGAATTAGTCATATGACCCTGCTCAACTGCAAAGGGTGTGAGGAAGTATAAACTTTCCATAAGCTCAGACGGAGAGGAGAGTTAGGTACGGGTTAGGATCAGAAGTGTCTACCATAGTTGGGAACTCCTGCTTAAATTTCCGAGGTCATGAGCCTCCATAAGATCACGGAACATGACAACCTTGCAGAGTCTGGGTAGGGTTTCTATATACCCAGCTGCTTCAACTCAGAGAGCGGTCTCTTTTTCACCAAAGGAAGCACTGGCCCAGTCTCCGGCACAAGGATGCAGCCCCCTCGAGGATCCACTGTGCTTCAGCCATGCCTGGTTGGTTAGCACAGGGAGTGCCACGTGACAGAGGAGAGTCAGAGGCAACAGGACCAAAAACTCTCACTCGGGAGCTCAGAGGTATAAGAAGGTAACAGCTGTCTTGAGCATTCTCGGACTGGAGTACGTCTCTGACACTGCACAGAAATAGCTAGGTGGCCTGACATTGGGTTCAGATGGCCCTTGGCTGGTTAGAGGTGCAGGCCGACTGAGCACCCACATTTACATGATTTGATCTGGTCCCTGACAGTTATCATCTACAACGGCACCATTCTGGATCTGACTCTCTCAACTGGTAAAGACAGTGGTTCCCATTGGTCCTAACCTGTAGAGAATCCTTCAGCTCTTCCAGGACCCGATGGCCTGTTTCCCCTGGCCAGGCTGATCTCTGATCCAAACAAGACATTTCTCTAATCTTGGGCTAGCAAAGAGAGGTTGAAAAAACTATAGGACATAGCCTTTATAATAGGTTTGATGCATTTAAAAATTTCCCTCTCTCTGTTCTTTTTCTTTCTTCTTCTTTCTCTATTGACCGCAAAAACAACTTCTTAAAATATTTTTACTTCAAACAGACAGCACTGAGCTTAAGAATCAGACAGAGGTATGCAACGCCCACCTCCAACAGCAGCCTTCGATGCAGGGCTTGTGTCTGAGTGAGTGCGTCCGAGGACACTTTCAGGAGCAGCTCCATCTTTTTTAAATTTCGAAAATCTCGTTCTTTCTCTCTTTGCTTACGAGAAAGTTCATCATGGTAGTTCTGCTTGTCAATGAGACAGTTTCGTAAATTGAGATCCAAGATCCCTCTGTTCCAGGGAAAGAGAGAACAGAAAAGTGACTTGTCATCAACTGCCCTTCATGTTTTTCGAGAGAGCATGCTCTGCATACACATCCAGAACCATCCTCACGTCAGAACCAAATTTTAAATACTGCCCAAAGCAACTTTGCTTGTAAGTTGGTATCGTTTAGTCACAGTTTTATTTTAAAAAACCCAAATGGAATAGGAGATTGATGGAGACAGAGGATTCCAGTTTCCCTGAAATTTTACTTAAAAATAGCAATTAACACTCTCCCAGGGACTCACACCACGAAATTGCTCCTACCAGGAAGAAGTCACGATGACCTCAGCAGTACCATTCATTTGCAGGAAAAATCCCCCAACTACAACACACCCCAGTGATAGAATTTTCCAGAGGCACATTTTGGAAAGTTACAAAAACACAACAGATTGTGTCCTTCAGATTTGGTCACAGGAAATTGAGGAAAACGATGAGTAAGGGTTGGAAAAAATACTTCAAAGTGCTTTATTTAATAATATGTTTTTTATTAATAGTAAAAATTGATTTAAAGTTCTATAAACTGTTTGCGGAATCAACATAAATCTATTTGAGATTATGTTTTGAATCCTCAAATAGAAATCTAAGAAAAATTTAGATGACAGACACACATAAATATAACTAACCTCTCAGTTACTGAAGTTGCTTCACTCTCTCTGGTTAATTCCAATAGCTTGACCAATTGGTTATATTCTCGCTCTTTGACTTCGAGTAAAGCTCGTTTGCCTTCAACTTCCTTTATTACTTCCTCCTTCTCTTCCATTGCAGCATTAATTTTGTTTTCAACTTTCTTTAGGGAGTCATTTAGCTCTTTGAGTTCACGTTCTAAGACAAGTTTTTTCTTTTCCATTTCTCTGCGGGGGAGACATACACACAGACATATGCACTTAAACACAGATACATACATACATACATAAGTGTGTGCACACACACACACACACACACACACACACACGTCTGCCTTACTTTGAGGCCATGCCATCTTTACCCACTCTTGCTTCCTGACCAGACAACAGCAGAGCTAGTCATAAATTCAGTGATCTCAGAAGTTGGGGGAAGAGCGCGGAAGAGTGGAGCTTACAGGGCATCTCCACTGGTTGCCACTGAGGGCAGGGATTCGCCCAGCATCCCCACTTTCTCCCCAGACCCCGACTGCTACCATCTCCTACGATTCTACCCTCTCCTGACCAGCCTCCCTGGACTGACCCCAATTTCTTGACTTTGGTGCTGCTGGGCGTGGCTCTTAGAACCTCTACTGGTTCCCACCTCTTTTCTCTCTCTTAAGTTCAGCCACCAGAGCAACCATATTATTTCTCCAGAATGTTGGTAGCTTCACTCATCTTTACCTTTTTTGGTTCCTCTAATCTTTGAGAATTTCCTCAGTGATTTCTGCCTCCAAATCCACTCTGAATGTCTGGGGGTGTCACGCATGTGAATAGGCAGAAAAGGAAGAGTGACAACATTTGGGCTTTAGGCTTCTGGCTCGCTGACATAGCTCTAGACCATGAAATCCTACACAGTCCAAATAATTTATCCCTTGCACAGCTCTGTTAAAGTCAACTGGAGTTCTCCATAAAGACAAGATTTATAAATTGGAAAGAGAATGTTGTCCCCAAATTAAGACACGAATAAGTGTTATGAACGATAGTAATATGCAGCACTACTTTCTTTTAATGAACGTGACACACAAATTCTAGACAGAGCCAAATGCAGGTATTTCTAAAATTCTAACAGTAGTTTAATGCATTCAGGGGTTAGTCTTCTTGTTTTAGCATGCATACATAACTTGGGGGAGAGTGGGCTGGGAGGGATTAAAAATAAAAATACTAAACCATACACTTTTTTGCGTGTTGTTTTTTCTATCTCTTTTCCAATTTGTACAGGAATGGTTTGGTGGTGGACCACTTCATCCTAGTAGAAAGATGGAACCATGTTAAATTATGTAGTCTTGGAGCAGAAACAGTTAAGACAAGCAAGTTAAATAGGAGAGAGACGAGAATTACGATGTGTGGAATTCGCACTGTCTGGCCTGGACCGTGCAGGGCCCTTTCATTGTTCCTTTGAAGGCTGCAATGACCTTGCTCATGGTTGTTAGCAGTTTTAAAGAGGAGGTAACTGAGTGGAACAAAGCCTGATGGTGCCCTGCTCAGAGTCCCTTCGCGGAGGCACATCCATCCCTCAGGGAGAGCAGGCCTGCTGCCAACAGCTCACGTGCTTCCCCTCTCAGGACTGCCACCGGCTGAGCAGAGCTGCCTTGTCAGGGAGGTGGAGGGAGGGCAGGGGAGAAGAGGCGAGTAGCTTCCGTCCAACGACTAACCTAACGGTTGTGGTGATAGAACAGCCACCCTCCCCGCCTCTGAGCGGAACAGCGTCTACGGTGCAGCTCATGGTCTAGAGTTCCCCACCAGATCAGCCCGAGTCTAGAGTTCTCCTGAAACCATATTTTGGCCCAGCTTCTTCCCCAGCTCTCTGCTGCTTCCCTCACTGCCCTATCGGATTCTCCTTAGAGCTCTCCCTCAATGAATGCTGGTCTTAATCCAGTGATCTGGGAACCCTGCCTAAGATTCACGCTCAGAGAAGTTAAATAACTTCCCCAAGTCATGCAGCTAGTAACTGGCAAGGCCAAGATCAAAAGCAAACTTTGTCCTATGCCACTTTCCACTCTGCTCTATGGATTCACGGAAGCTTCCGTCTTAGCTTCAAGGGTATTATGTGAGTGGCAAGGAATATGAGAAGAGCCCCTTTCTGCCCGAGGATCACCCTGGACTTTGGGGGCTGGGGTAACACATATGTGTGGAGGTTGAACACATCACTGAAGCGTGGTGCATTTCTCCCTGGGGTCCTGCTCAGTCCTGGGGCAGATCCAAATTTTGTGAGGCTGAAACTTATACAATTGGAGGGTTCTCTTTAAGGAAAAGAATAAAAAAATTACAAATGCTAAATTAGGTACAGGGCCTTGGAAGAGATTCATGCAGGTAAGGGGCCTGAAGCTTTCACTTCATCAGATTCCTTGTAAATCCATCTTTGCTCAGTTTCTATGTTCCAGGTAGCAGCTGGGTACATCTTGGCCAACTGTTCTAAAAGCCTTTTTTTTGTGTGTGATGAGGAAGATTGGCCTTGAGCTAACATCTGTGCCAGTCCACCTCTATTTTTCGTATGTGGGACCCCACCACAGCATGGCTTCATAAGTGGTGTGTAGGTCCGTGCCTGGATCCAAACCCTAGAACTCTTGGCTGCCAAAGCGGAGCATGCGAACTTAACCGCTACACCACCAGCTGGCCCCATGCTCTAAGACTCTTAAGGAAAAAGAGGTCAAAGGGTATCATAGTTGTCCTCTAAGACAATGATCTCAGATGTTATTTTTAAAAATAACTCTTTGTTATTTAAGTTGTCTTGAGAGTTATTATATGTTTTTCAAAATAAAATGAATTTTAATTATCTCCTAAAACATAAACAGAAGCTCTTCATCACTTTCATGGTGGGAGGGAAGTGGAGTAGAATCGAACAGACAAGGATAAAGTTCTAAAAACATACAGAAGAGGTTAGGACATTTGGTTGTTCTTCAAGAAAGTGATTGTCTTTGTGACACTCGTTTCTAACAGTGAAAAATGTGTGATGAGGTCTAGAGAGATGAGAGGCCTTCCCCCCAGCTTAGGGCTCCAAATTGGAGAGATTCTACCAAATGCTCTAAAGTCCTTTGTGAGTTGCCAGAGCCCAGGCTGGGTTTGGTTGGTTCAATCACTGTGCTGAGGATTTCAGTTTGTGTGATGAGAGCTCTGTTTATCAAAAAAAAGAGTGAGTGAGCAGTCCCTCTTGACGCCCACGCACTTTTATGTCCTCGCGGGCACGATTTTTAAACATTTACGAACTGCACATAGCACACCTTTAGGTTGACCTGATACTCTAACAATTCTTCTAGTTCCTTCTGCTCCTTTACTAATTGCTTTTGCTTCGATGTCAAATCTTCCCGTAAGTTTTTAATTTCTAATTTCTTCTGCATTATTTCCTTCCGTAATTCCTCAGTGCTTTCTTTCAACACTCTCATCTTCTTCTCCATTTCCTTTAAAAGTCATGAAAATCACCAGGTTATACAGAGTCTGAGTAAACATCTGTCTACCTAAAATTCGAATTAAAAATAATTTTACTCACCATTTTGATTATATTTTTTGAGCTTCGTGAATAATTTCTTACAAATTTAAATGCAGTTTATGATTTCTGACATCTTCATTAAAGGCATGACAGTTGTACTGCATGTATTAAGCATTTTACATTAAATTCAAACTCATTTTTTACTAGTGCTCTTTTCTGTCCTCCTGTATTCTAAATGTTTTCTCTTTTTTTCTTTTGAGTTAATTTTTATTTCATACCGAAGAGCTTTAGTGGAAATTCCCAGCCCATTTTCTAGTAGCTTTGTGATTTGACAAAATCAGAGGCAAATAATCTTTGATTATCTGGTTTATGGTTAACCGGAGTCACAGATGAGAATCAAAGATTAGGGAGTTCATACTTGGAATTCCTGACCCTTTGCACTTCTTAATCTCCTACTTTCTTATTGACAATTCACATACATTCTCCCCAAATGCCCTCTCCTCTAGACTCATAACACACCTTTGTTTCCCATGATTAATTATTTGAGGATGTTTGACTTGAGAGAGAGAAACCTCCTCACACTTGGCAAGTGTGCACCTTACTAATGACAGAGTGGATGGAGCCATTGAACCTGCTCTGGGCTTTGTGCACTTCTTCCTCCTCCTCTGCTCCTGGGAGAGGGTAAAATTAGTTCCCATGATCTGGAACTGAAATTCAAAATCCTTCTTCCCACAAAATCTGTGTTCTAAATGGTGGTTAGGTGTACTTACGTAATAGCATATATTATATATGACACATATACAATTGTCTATATACATATATACTATATATTCATATATATATATTTTATATATATACATATATATAAAATAGTATTTTACTCTATGCTAAGCACGTTTTTGTGCCTGGGAATTAAAACCCCAACAACATGCTTTTGAAATATACCCATTAAGAAGGTGGAGGCAATGCCAAGTATGATGATCTTCCTATTTACTTTGTATGCTAGGTCACAAAAAATGGACACAAACTCCTCCTATTCCTGTATGTCTTTGTTATTCTTCCCATTAAGAGGTAGGGCTATTTTCCACCCTTTGCTTCTAGACTTGGCTGTGTGACTTGCTTTGACTAATGAAATATTCCAAAAATGATTTAAGGAGAAGCTTGAAAAGTGCTTGTGTGTTGGGGCTGCACTCTCTTGAGGCTGTTTGTCTCTTTCTTGAGGCTGGAAACCCTTCCACCGTCATGTGACTAACAGTGACGTGTGACCTTAGACCGACTAGCCTGCCAACTGGCTGACACACGTGAAGCCATGCTGGAGCACTCAGCCCCAACTGAGCCAGCTCAGACCAGAATTCAGAACCGCGAAGAACGAGAAATAATTGATGTTTCAAGCCACTAAGTTTGGGGGCCGTTTGCTATGCAGGAACAGATAAGTGATACATCTTCATAAAAACTCCTTGTAATAAGCTTGAGACGTTCAGCACGCTACGAAGTAATAGCCACAGCAAAAAATGTTTTGTTTTTACTATTAACATGTTTTATTTGAAAAGCAAATTGCAAAATTGCCAAGAGAAGGCCCATGTCAACTATAATAAAGATAGTGGAGGAATTTTGTGTCGGCTGTGCCAAACACCCCAAGTCTATGAAGCAATGAAATTGAAAGCAACAGGCCACACTAGCATTCATCTCACTCCATTATTGTCACAGCTCCCGGGTCCTTCATAATCTCCTTCTTCCTTCAGAGCAGAGTCTGAGGTGCGCCCATAAAAATAACATTTTTAAGTGCCAACCACAAAATCCCTTTTTCTTCTGGAAACAAAGCAGATATTGTCCAACTAAACACAGCCTAAACTAGATGCCAGACAGCTAAAGCCTGTAATAGGTACCACTCAGGCTGACTCCAGAAGTCATGGAGATATTCATTTCAGCATCAGCCGTAAGTAAGGCTTTGGGATCTTTCAAATGTTTTAGGGGATGGTTGTTGTGATAAACATTAAGATTATCAAAAGGGATGCTTGAATCCAGCTGTATTTAACAATCTCTAGACTATCTAAGACTTACCCCTGGCTTAGGTATCTTCTCGAATTCCTTTATTATGAGGTTTTTTTCTTCTGTTAAGCTGCAAAAACAAAACAAAAACAAAAACCACAAGGTTGACAAAGAACAAAAGAGTAAGCTATTTCTGTAGTAATAACTGTCTATTTTCTCTTTCAGAATGTGCTCCCCATGCTTGCTTGCCAGGCAGCCTGGTGTCCATTCTGTGGGATGGCCTCAGGGGCTCCCCCAGGCCCATTTAGGTGCTCCCTCCCCATCCCACAATGCTGAGTACACACACCCACCAGGCAGTTATCTCATCACGACCTCCCCCACTAGACGCTGGCTCCTTCCAGGCAGGCCCTGGGCCTTTTCTTCTTTATAGTATTTGCAGTGAACTAGTGGCTGCCTGGATCACTGCAACAGCTTCCACTGGGTCCATCAAATAAGCAGATCCCACTGTCCAGTAAGTCTGGGAACATGGAGCACGCACACCTGGTTTTATTTTTATGAAATTTTATTTGTAATAATGTAAACTAAGGTTAGTGTAATAAGTATGTGCCACATGGAATTTAATATAGGCTAGCTGTCCGGGCCTCAAGCTGAAGGTGAATTTTTCAGAGCTTTGAATACTTAAGCCTTTGCTTTCAGAGCTTGCATATAAATTGACGATATTTTACTTCCAAGCTATAGATCCTACGCCTCCCCCATGCTGCCACCAGGGGGTGGTAGTGTGCTGCCGTCTTCTGGTTGTAAAGGCCACCTGAGCGAGTTTCAAAATGGTGACATGAAGCTCTCCCACAAGAGAAGTCTCAGTCTTTTCTTTAAATCAATATAAGATGATCTTCTCTTTAAACAAAGAAAATGGCTCATTCTTTAGGATTTTAAAAACTAATTACATTTCTATCATGCATTTCTCTCTTTTTTATTAAGAAACTCTGATTGACTTTTTTCCTTTAAAAGATGCATACTTTTCTATTTATAGAGAAATATATGATTCATATTTGCACCCCATCATGCCACAGTTGGTCATTTTTATTTTCCTTGTATCTTTTAATAAAATTATATTAAATGTGTATATAGGAATCCATTTTTATGCAACACGTAATTAAAATATTTTCCCAATTACAAAACAGATTTCATAATTAATAACTTAATAGTTGGTTTCGAGGTTTTCTAGTGGGTAGATGTACCATAATAACATATCCTAAACATTATCTATCATCTACTGAGCCTACTATATGCCAGGTACTTTATATGCATTGTTTCTAAATGTCAGGACCCTGCTAAGCAGGTCTTGTTGTCTTCACTGTACAGATGAAGCAGCAGAGGAGGTTAGCACCTTTCCGAAAGTCACGTGGCCAAGGCTGAACCGATGTTCAGACCCAGCTCTATCTGGTTCCAGGGCACTTTTCAATATCAAGCTGCCTCTGGGATATATTATTATTTAAATATTCCACTATTTATTTAGTTAGTTTTGGTGAGGAAGACTGGCCCTGAGCTAACATCTGTTGCCAATCTTCCTCTTTTTGCTTGAGGAAGATGGTCGCTGAGCTAACATCTGTGCTTGTCTGTCTTTATTTTGTATGTGGGACATGACCACAGCATGGCCTGATGAGCAGTGTGTAGGTCCACACCCGGGATCCGAACCTGTGAACCCTGGGCTGCCAAAGAGGAGTGCGTGAACTTCACTATGCCACCAGCCCCACTATTTTTTAGCTTTAGATTGCTTTCAAGTTTTCACTTTCATAAATAATAATCTTTATGCATTATATTTTTTTCTCCTTTTGGATTCTCATTTTTGTGTGGCATTGCTGGGATTAAAAAAAAAAAAAATTGTGTCTCATGATATGTAACTCCTAACCTTTTAAAGTGACATTAAAATTGAAATCTGTCTGACATTTTCAGCTTTCCTGACCAAAGGGTGCTTCAGTGTCAAAGTTCCTCAGGATTCATTTCTCCTCTGCAGCTAGAGAGTCCTAACTGAAACCACACCATCAAAGGCTTTTGGTTTTAAGGACTTGTGGGCGAAGAGACAATGCAGGGAGGTGCACACGCAAGAGGTGTCGCTCACCATCAGGAATAGTGCCAGTCTGAATGGGTGGAAGCTGTAAGAAGGTAGATTTCTGAACCAACGCAAGCAATAACCAGCTAAGAGTCAGGCTGCCCAGAGCTGGAGTGGCTACTGTGGGAGGCTGTGAGCTCCTGTCTCTGGAGCTCAAGCCCAGCCTGACGAGCCCGGGGAGAAGACTCAGAGGATTCTATCACGTGTCAGGGCTGAGAACCACTGTGGGCAGCAACAGTTCTCAAACTGTGACGGGAATCAAACCTCATGGGAAGCTCGTGAAAACTTCAAACGTCGCCGTGGTGGGGAGGCTTGGAGGGAAACTGGAATCATTAGCTTTAGGGTTGGATCCACGATGTGAGCAGGTGTCTCAGGTGCTTCTCTTTCAGTTATGAGGCCTGCACTCTGCAAACCTGGTCTGAGCTCTTTCTGTTCTTGGTTGCCAGAGGGGGAGCCGGAAAGATTTAAAAAAATGTTTAGGAGGTAAAATCTGTTCCAGCTGAGAGTTCTTCCTTACCGCTAATCCTGGTGACCTGTATGCCCCTCTGTCATACTGGAATTCTGGATGCATTGCTAAAATAATCCCTTTGTTCCGCTCTTACCAGATCTGTTTGTTTCTTGGTTCCAACTTTGCTGTTATTACTGGACTAAGAACGGAAAACAACCACTAACCCTGGGTGAGCACCAGCAGGGACGGCAGGGACCAGCTAGGAAGAGTGAACGGTCACCGAAGCCTGGGTCACTTCGGGACAGTCCTGCACAGGTGCAGCACGAGTGCTTCCACTCTCCACGTCCACACCCGCGAGCGGCAGCACTGACGGCCGTGGCCTAGTTTCCCCAGCTGATGGAGACTTGTCAGAATGCATCAGATTCAGCATGAGAGACAAAATTTATTTGCTGCCCAAATCTTACAAATTACTGGAAAGCAGAAGCCCAGAACAGGCAACCAAGTGAAGGCAAGAAAAAAGTTGAAAAGAATATTGGAGAATCTTTTCAAGGAAAGTTTTTAGAAAGATAAAGACTTCTACTTTGTTTCAAAGCTAAGTTCTCAACGGGACCTATTTCATCACTTCATTACTTATTTATAATGTATTTATTTAACTCACTTAAGTAGGTTACATATTCTTTCCTGAGGTCATCAGGGAATATTAATCCAAGAACCGAAACCACTGTAACAGATTTAATTATTAACCGAACACGTAATTATAATTAACATTAGCATTTACTAAAGAGTTCATATTATGTGAAAACATGAGAAAATCAACCAAATTATAAAGTCCTTTCTCTAGAGTATATAAACAATATATTGTCCTTAGTAGTTGCCAATGATTCAGAAGTTCCTGAAGATGAGTGGAGGAGTGCTAGTGATTTGGGCATCTATTATTGAGACCATGAACAAAATGAGAGTTTGTTGTACCGATCTGAAAAATATCGTCTGTATATTTGGATGAACAGTCTTCTCTCACTGGCTTAGTTTCTTTAATTTTATGTGGGGATGGAAATATCTACTTTGTTCCTGAGGAGGAATTGTTGAATTTGTTTTGGTAGCATGTAATACTAAATATGTTAAACCAATGAAATACACAGCCTATAATTCTTTCCGGGTATTTCTTTTGGTATCACTATCATTTTTATGAAAATAAGTTTGTCAATTCTTGAGCTGCTAATATTTGCAAATGCAAGGGAGTCTGCCCAAGCTAAAGTATTATGTGTTACAAATCCAAAAAGAATACACACTAAACATTTCTGCAAATGTGCGTTTTCCATGGTCTTGTTCACTGTGGCCACTATGCACGGTCCCCTCCCTACCCCAAGTAACTCAGTGAACAATTTGCTTGTCTATACCTAAAAGGCCAGAGTTCTGGTTGGATTTTTTTTTTTTCCCTTGGCAGGAATACTTGGAAATTTTAAACAATTTAAATATCAACTGACTTATGTTCCTCTTACCCTTTCATGGAAATGTCAAGCATTCATATTTTCAACACTAATGAACAACCACCAATTGTTTTAATTTCATTATTTTCTCAACTGAAAGAGTGCTTACAGAGCACAGAAATAGCTAGGCTTTCTTTTTATAGGTCTCACTGGCGAGCCTGAAACAAGTTTAAATTGAAAGACAAAAAGGAACTCAGATTTTTTCCCCCTGAACATAATTCTCCTGTTTTCGCTAGCCTTCTTCTTCCCCCAGTCGAAAAAACAGGCCCCAAAGAGAAGACTCAAAACCCAGGGCTTGTGAGGTCCCCAGAAGGTCACTCAAGTCATTTGCTTATCTCTTGGCAGGACTGAATTATATTCGCTCTGTTGGGAATCTACCTACTCTTAAAAATAGCCTGAGAAAGTTCTGCCACCTTAAATGGTAACAAATTCTAGGACAGATGGCTTGGCTTTCTCGCACAGCACATAGCTCACCAAAGCACAAAACCTGGGTGGCGATCATTTTGAAATTCAATCTAAAGAGTGTGATTTGCTGAACAAACCCTTCCGCTGACTTGCTCCTTGCACAGGAGGAATGTTAGAGGAGATTTTAGAAATAAGCTTGGCCCTTCTAGCAACACATTTCAGCTTTAGTTCACTGAACAACATTCTGTCAATTTGGACAAGTGAATGTGTCTTCCAAAAGGCTCTAAGTGTCTTGATCATACGGAACAGTTTAGTAAGAGGAGAACAGGTTGGAGATGCGGTCCCCGTTCCTCTCTTGGAAGAACAGAGTAAGCCAGATGTGACCGTTAGCTCCCCAGGATTGTTTGGAAAGCCTTTGTGGGAACTTGCCATGGAGACAATGATCTGGTACTGCAAAAAGGACAAGGGGCCACCGTCAGGGCCAGAGTGGGCGAGAGCGTGTGCCAAGACCTTGTTCCCTGGGGTGCGTGCTTTGGCTGCGGCTCCCAATGCTTACGGCTTTCCTGACACGTTGGAAACACAGCAGGAATCTCGTCCCCCCCCCCACCCCCCCCCGAGTGTCTCCCTGTCCTGAACTCTTTTCTAGAAGTGGTGTAACCTTCCTGTTCAGAGACTGCTCGTTCTAGGAAATCAAGGAAAGAACTAGGCTTGTAATCATCTTCACATCACTACCTCATACTCATCGGCCTTAAAATTCTTTCCTGATTTAGTCTAATTCTGTTTACGTGGAAGCAGCTTCACTCATATCTGTTTTCAGAGTGCTTGAGAGAGTTGTGTACTTACCTATTTAATCTGTACTGATTATGGAACTCTCTTTCCTTCACCGCATTGTATTCATTTTGATACTTGAGAAGCTGCTCTCGCATCTTGGAGACCTCGGTGGTGAACGCCTCTGGGAAATTGTCAGCTTGCTGCAGGTGAAACTGCTGCTGTTGTATTTGCTCTGTGAAACGTTTGGCATCCTGTAGCAGCTGGACCTCTGACTCTTGCGTGCTGGTTCCATGAAAAGAGAGATTCGCAAGATGAGAAGTGTATACCTTCAATACCCTCAGCGGCTCCCGTTGGGGTATAGTGAAGAGAGGAGGGAGCATGTCCACACTGCTCCCAACTCCTTCCATTCCTGGGCTCAATTCAATTCAGTCACATCTTTGTGCGAAGTATTGTACCAGGTGCTGGAGACAAATGGGGCTCAAAATCTAGCAGAGAGGGACAGATGTAAATAGGTAGCTGGAATACCAGGCAACCTGAGCTACCACTAGCATCTAGATCAAGATGGTGGGAGATGATAGAGAAAGGATTAAGTTGGATGGGAATGTGATATTTGCACTTGTCTTTGAAGAATGAGCATGACTTCCAGGGGTGGGGGGAATAATAAGGAGAAGAGTGGGTCCTCCCTTCAACTGCCCCAGCAACCCTGGCTCTCTCAGATTCTTGAATTCTCGTGACCTGATTGTAGGAAAATCTTGTCCTCCTTAGTGAACTAAGAAAAGACAGAAAGTTTTTGAATGACGCTTTACTAGGAAACTAGGAAGAATAATTCCTCTATAAAATTATGGACATAAATTAATTTACAGTTTTCTGATCCTAATTTCAATGCCTGGATAGAGCTAGACTTGAACGTCATAGTATAGGGGGATTTCTCCAACCCCAATTGTATTCTAGGGCCATGTCCCTATCTAGGGAGAAGGGTTAGGATCTGGCTAGAAGCAGATTTGAATGGACATAGAAATTGGACTTGATGGAATCTCCAGTATCATCTAGAACCCACTCACATATGCTGCAAGCTAGCATCAGCTCCAGCCTTACCAGCAGACTGGATTCATCTTTCTCAAAACCCAGTTGCCTCACATTAGCTATCTCTCCTATTCAGAAGCAAGAACCATGCCATTTTCTGTTTTAAAGCCAGTAGTCTCTTTTGGTGCACTCTCCCCACCAAGTTTCCTCACCAGGAGAAATCTTTAGGTTTCAGCTCATTTGCAGAGATGCCCAATGACTTGATCAAGCCTGTCTCAACTGAAATTACCAGCTCCACCCATTTTCCCATCCATTTCCCAGATGTCATTTGCTCAACAGCATTCAGAGAAACATTTTTTTGGGACATAAAGTGTTCCAGGCACTACGTTAGGTACCAAACAGCAACAACAGCTACAACGATCACACATATAATTTTCATTAACGAAAGCTGGAGTTATCTCTTACAATTCAATTTCCTTGTATGCTAATATACTTTGTAGATCTTAGGTTATCTGATCTCCTTAATATGAGTCTTCAACAGTGGAACTGTAAGGCATTGGCTTGGGCCACAGTACCTGTTTCCTCCCAGAAAGGAGGTGGACGAGGTGACTAGGGCTCCAGCCAGAACACAAACAGTAATTTACCCACATGGACTTGAAATACAGTGTCAGCAGAAGAGAACTTAATGACTCTTCTAACACGGTTTCCATGGAAAGCTCGTGCAGTTTCAGCTCAGCATTCCCCGCCTTATCTGCCCTGCTGCAGCCCCGGCAACAAGAGTGGAGAGGCTACTTCATGCCTCTCCCACTCGCCAGGCAGTAGGAGTGCAGAGAGTGGTGGGTATTTGTAACAAGAGGGGGAACTTAGGGGTCAAGAGAACATAAAATGCGGGTAGCAGAAGGGAAGGAATGGTTTTGCAACCCAACCTGGAAGCAGGAGGAAACAACGCCCATTTTGGTCCTGCATTGCTGTCTGTCACTGGGGCCCAGGGAACTGAGTTGTGGGCCAGGCGAGGAAGCAGCCAAGTCAGCATCCGCCAGGCTCTACGGAGTTCTGGACGGGAGCCATCCAGAGGTGAGATGTTGCAATAACCCTGTATCTGCAGCGAGGCTCAAAGGGATTCCCTGAGAACTGCACGGAGTTTTTTCCCAGTTAAGCCGTGTGCAGTATGTTGAAAAAGATTACCGCACACTTTCCACCCACATCCTCCAAGTCCCAGAGTCTTGAGAACCATGTGTACACACTGGCAGGCAGGACCAGCTGTGGGAAATGGAGTCTCCATTAGGGGCGAGGATGAGGATTTAGCTTGGGGCTAGGGAGGAGGAGGAGGAGCCAAAGCCGTGGGCTCTGGAGGGTGGTTCGGAGCCTGGATGGAGCTGAGGAAGTACGGGGTGGGGTGTAAGTGTAGGGTGCACAGGGATGCAGCTCTGCTCTTCTCCTAGTCATTCCTCTTGCCCCACCTTCCCATCCTCAAAGCGGCCAAATGACTCTGGGCAAGATCAGAAGGAGGGTAATGGTCGGAGATTGGGGGAGAGGATGGCTGGGGACTTGCAGGATGGAGTTTCTGTCTATTGCTGTCTCTCCTCGGCTTGTGATGAAGACATCATGCAAGGCTCCAAGGCAGGACGTGTGCAAAAGAAAGAGAGAGGCTTGGGAGCAGTAAGGAGTAGCAGCAGAACAGATTTCCTCTTCTTTCTTTCTTTTTTTTTTTTAAGATTTTATTTTTTTTCCCTTTTTCTCCCCAAAGCGACCCTGGTACATAGTTGTATATTCTTAGTTGTGGGTCCTTCTAGCTGTGGCATGTGGGATGCCGCCTCAGTGTGGTTTGATGAGCAGTGCCATGTCCGCGCCCAGGATTCAAACTGATGAAACATTGGGCTGCCTGCAGCAGAGCGCGCGAACTTAACCACTCTGCCACGGGGCCAGCCCCTTCCTCTTCTTTCTTTACTCTCCTTCCCCCTTGATTCCCAATGGCTCCATAGCAGGTGCTTGGGAAACCTTGTTGAATTATTCTGTGGAAGCCTGTTCTGACCTGCTGCTGCGTGGAAGTGGGCTAAGGTGAGTAGCCTGGGGTAGGAGGAAGAGGTGAGAAGGAAAGACAGAAGTCTCAGTGGATGAGGCTGGGGTTGTCCTAGAACCTATACTTCTGAGTGGTGAAGAGAGGAGGGGAGGGGAGAGTCCCACAGGAGTGTCCTGTAGCAGAGAATGTCAGCGTCCCACCAAAATCCCTTTGGCCCACTCTGGGAATCACTTATGGTTTTGGTGGACGGTTACCACACATACCAACAGCACCGGTGTGCCTCGGCCTGAGGGCTTTCTCTGGCCGTAGGAGCTGGCTTGGCTTCTCAAAGGGCAAGCTAGAAGTGCCAGGAGCTCACCTCCCTCGGAGCAGCAAGGGATGGAAGTTGGTAGACAAATCTCCCAGTTTCCTCGCCCTTCAGTGGGCAGTTTCTGCGGGTGTTCTATACAGCCACTCAGAGGGTCCTCAGGGACACTGAGCCCCAGCTGCCCGCAGAGTTGACCCACAGATTAACACCTCCCCGCTGGACTCCTCCCTTCCAGTCTCACTTCCCCTCTCTCTCACGAAAACTTCTGGTATCACTTCTCAAACTACTTGAACTCAAATCCTTGCCTCAGGGTCTGCTGTTGCGAGAATGCAAAATAAGACCGGTCCCATCACAAGTAAGACATATAAATATGACAAAAGACATCTTGGCCTCGGCGAACAGCGCACCTTATCACGGTGTCATGCAGCAAGGTGTACTTGGCTTTCAACTCTGCCATTCTGGTTCCGGGAAGCTTTCCCATAGCATGTAACTAGCAAGAGAACACAAGAGCACTGTTAGCAATCACCCTCTTGATGCTTTAAGCAGGAGACAAAATGGATACATGGATATCTTAGAAACTCTTTCAGTTAATCATTGGAGAGGAAACACATGAGGCAATGTGGTATGTTAGAGAGATGCTGGGTGTTTGGAGAAAAGAACTGTAGTTCTATTCTGCCTCCAGTAAGCTCTGGGTTCTTGGGCAAGTCTTTTCACCTCTCTAGACTGTGATTTCTTCATCCGTAAATTGAGGGAAAGTTAAGTAAATTCTTCCAACTCTAAAAAAATATTTCTAAATATGGGTCTAAGTGGGACCCAGAAGACCCATTTGTGTTTCTTGTGCTGAAACACAAGAAACCCATTTTGAAACCCACTTGTGTTTCTTGTACTGATGATCATCCTGAAGGTCCCAAGATGGGCTCCTTGGGCTCAAACAATCTGAATAGTGTAGGTTTGTTTCTAGGATGGCTGTCTGTAATTTGAGAGAACTAATAATTACTGAGCATCTGTTATGAGCAGGTGTTGTATATTGGTTATTTCATTCTCAAAAACGCTTTGTGAAGTAGGGATTGTTATCTCCATTTTAAACTAAAGAAGTAATTTGTTCAGAGTTGCAGAGCTAGTTAAAGGCAGAGTCAGGATTTAAACCCAACTGGTCCAGGCCCAACATCCAGGATCACTGCCCTGGGCCGCAATTCCTCTGCCTCTACTTTCAAAGAAGCACGAAGAGTTTATCCAGCACATGAAGAGGTATTATTTATTCCATTTCATTTCTGATAGGTGATTTTCATTTACTCTCTGAGTTAGGTGATAAGTGGTTAATAGACATCATAATGCAACATCAAACACTAAACCATAATGCAATGTCCATTTGTATTAGGTTTGACTTTAACTGAACTGGTAGTGACACAGTCTCAAGAAATAGACCTAAAGAAGAGTTTGTGTTTTTCAATGCCCTGTTGTTCTTACCTCCCAAATGTTTCTTGAGTCCTCTCCCTTCCCTGATTCTACTAGTCCAAGTCACGTCATCTCTCAGGTGGACTACTACTTCAACTGCCCCCCTCCCCATGCCTGTTTCCACTCAAGGCCCCCATCCATCTACTTTCTATGGAGAGCTTTGCTTTTCTTATTTTAAATTATTATTTTAATGTGTATGTGAGGAAGATTGGCCCTGAGCTAACATCTATTGCCAATCTTCCTCTTTTTGCTTGAGAAAGATTGTCCCTGAGCTAACATCTGTGCCAAACTTCCTCTATTTTGTATGTGGGATGCTGCCACAGTGTGGCTTGATGAGTGGTGTGTAGGTCCGTGCCCGGGATCCAAACCTGTGAACCCTGGGCCGCCAAAGCAGAGTGTGCAAACTTAACCACCAGGCTGGCCCCTCCATGGAGATCTTTTTATGCTGTTATGCTAGATGCTCAAAACTGTTTGAGTGGAATGGAATTCAAGACCCCTTGTATGACCCCTGAGGTGCTGTAGGACCCTGCCACTGTGCCAGCCTCCTTTCACAGCACCCTCCTCGAGCTCAGAGTGCTCCAGCCATGCTGGCTGCCTTCTAGTTCCATAGATGCTAAATCCCTCCCTCCGCAGGGCCTCTGCATTGGTCGTTCCTGACCCTCCCCCACTTCACTCCAACTCATTCTTTATCCCTCAGCTTAAATATCAATCCATGAGAAAGCCTTTTCTGACTTGTAAATCCAAGCTAGATACACATACACCACCCACCCCCAAAGAATTCTGTACTTCATAACATAAATTATAATCTGCAGTAATAAATTTATTAATGTGATTTTTAAAAAATGTTACTCCTCAACTAGGACATAAGCACTGTGAGGAAGGGCCTTGGTTATCTTGTTCCTCACTGTATCCTCAGCCACCAGAACCCCAGGTACAGCATAGGTGCTTGGCAGGTATTTGCTGAGTGAGCAAATGGATGAATGTAAAGGATAGCATGCAAAAGTCTGAGTCCACACAGTGGGGTTTCATGATCTCTCTACCCAGTCAGCTAGAAAACATTATTAAATGCACTACGAAACCATGTCTTCTTTGTGAAAGGGTCTGGGATCTAAGTAGGGAAAAGAGATGGGTGTTTTGATTTTAACCCTGTATATGCTGGGTTTAACGTAGGGGAACTGATATCAGGGCTGGTATCATATTCATATGCCACCTTAAATATAATTTACATGTAACTTTTTAAGTTTCAGTTGCTGTTGGTAGGTTGACCCAATGTTACATTTTATAGATATTTAATTAAACACATTTATTTTTGTTCTGAAGTTTTCTCTCTGTATTTTTGAGCCAGCAGATAATTGATTTCAGGTCTCAAATATTTTCGTTGCTCCCCGGAAAGGGTATAGGCCATAGGCACTGTGCCTTTAAAGTCTAATAGGTTAAAAATATATATAAAGCTTTGCATATGGACACTCTTAAAGGAGAAAAGTTGGTGGGAAAAGGTTAGGAAAAGGTAAGTGTGTGGGTGTGTGTTTGTATGCATATGTGTGTACTATGAAGGCCACGTGGGGCCAGCCTGGTAACTAGTCAGCAAGCTAACTACTGGAGATACGCCACTGGCTAAGGTAATTATGGACTCAAGTGTAAAAACACATATAGTATTTAGTTTTGTTTTTAAGCTGAAAAGACCATTGCGTCCACATACTGCCCTGCGTGATGGGGACAGAAGTGAATGTGACACGGGCCCTGCCCAAAGTAGCTCACAGTTTGAGGAGACAGACACAAAGGAAGGTACAGAATGCTTAAGCTACACTCAGCAGTTTTATTGTTAATAACTGAATTTGACATTTTGCAGTTATTTTCTTTATATTGTAAGTTAAAGCAAATAAGTAAAATTATAAAGTATAGCCTACTTCCACAGGGGAGAACTTCCAGAATGGTGGCACAAAGAGCTTAATGAATTCTCTCCCTCAAAGAAACATTGATTAAACTGGTCAAAATTACCTAGGACAACCATTTAAAGTCTCTGGAAACTGACGTAAGGGCGCGCAAGAAATGGAGACGCATTTATTCGCCAAAATCTACTGAAACTCAGTAAGAACAGCGGCAGACTGTGGCATCTGAACCCTGAGCTGCACCCATCACCCCTGGCTCCATGCAGAAGAACTATTCCAGGCAGGCCTGGCAGATAGTGATGAGCCCACCTCCCCTACTGTCCTATAGCTGGGGATCTACTCAGGTGGGTGGGGCAGCCCCAGACCACTGCTGCACTCATCCTCCCCTCCCCCAGCTCTGTATCAAGAGAGCTGTACCAGGTGGGCGGCTGCAGCTGTCCAGTAGTACCCCCCACCCCCCACCCAAGCTCCCTCATCATAGGGAGACTGGGCAGGGCAACCAAAGAAGATCAGAGTCCCTTATCCCCCAGCTCTTGCTGATCAAAGTGGGGGCTGAGTATGTAGCCCTGCCTGGGGATGCTCACTTTATCTGGACCAGAGTGTAGAATATCCATGCCCCAGAGCATTGCAAAAACAATAGATATCACAAGGGTTAACAAAGATGAGCAAACAATAGATATCACAAGGGATAGTAAAAGAGGCTAATAGCTTATTGATACCAGTAGAGGCAGACCAGCAGAAGTTTAACACAGAAATTGGGGCCAGACTGGCCAAAGAGGGCCCTGCTAAAACCACAGTCACTACTGGTGGTCCCGAAGGCTGCAGAAAAGCCCAAGGCCGTGACTACTCAGGAGTGACCAGAGAGGGTACTTCCCAGCTGTCAGTCCCTGAGCTAAAGGTGGGACAGAAATGTAAACTAGCTGAACTTTGAAAGTGTTCCCAAGCCACATACAGACTCAGTGGAAAAGGATGAAAACTTTACTGCCTCAGGCGGCTTAAACACAATCTCTGGCCCATCAATGGCTGACCAAGCTCTGTTGACCCAGGGGCAACCTCCAGGATGCCAGGCTTAAAAATAAAAACAAGGAAAGAGTATCGACACAGAGACATTCGAGGCTGCATGCTATGGGGGAAACACACTTCACGGAATTAGTCCAGCCAAGGCACTAAACAAATAAATGTAGGAACAACAATAACAAAAACAAGACAGCAAGAGAGAAGCCTGGAGAGGATCAGAATCCAGAGTTGCTATAATATATGATCTAAAATGTCCAATTTTCAACAAAAAATCATGAGACATGCAAAGAAATAGGGAAAAAAGGGCAGAAACTGCTTTGGGGGTGCACATGTTGAACTTAACAAAGACTTGAAAGCAGCTATTATAAATACATTCAAAGAATTAAAGGAAACCATATTTAAAGAATTAAAGGAGAGTATGATGACAATTCATCAAATAGAGAATATCAATAAGGATAAGAACTAAGATGTAAAATGATGCTCTTTGGCTGGTAGAATATATGGCTTTTATGTATATTTTTTTGCTTATCTGTATTTTCTAATTTTCTCCAACATATATGTACTGCTTTTCATAATAAAGGGCTGTGAAAATAAGCTTGAAAACTCTTGCTGTGAACAGTAGGGATTCAGAGCAGAATTTCAAAGTGGAGAGTACTGTGAGCAGAGCCTGGTGGCAGATAAAGCCAAAATCTAGCTCAGACTTAACACAAACTCAGCTGTATTTTCCCTATGTTGAGTCTCATCTGAAACAGCGGTAGTTTGAAGCCCGAGGGCAAGGGGCCAAGGAGGCATGTTGCAGGTTTCATGACCACAGTCCAGCAGGAAGGCTGGAGAGGTCTCCTTTCCTGTTTGCTGTTTCCATCACTCCACTAACCACACTGCCTTTGATGCCTAAGACCCTGTGAAGAAAGCTGATGGGGCCAAACATCTGATATGTCTTTGTAGTTTCTACATAAATAGGTTAAGTCATAGATGTTCAGACAGAGGATTGATAAGCCATCTTTTATTTGATTTACTCTACTAAAAACAAATCTCTCTTAAAAAGAAAAAGACCACACTATGAAGGATGGATTTTAGCCTCCTTAAAAATAAAAATCATAACCTAGATCTTAATAGTTACCAAAAAGTGACTTTTCTATGAAATTGTAAACAGTCTCTTTAAGCAGCTCTGTCTCTGGCTGGAAACTTCAGACTCAATTCTAGTAGATGAAATGCTTTACTCATAAGACATAAACATGGAAAAAAATAGTTGCATTTTCACACTGCATGATACAAATGGGTACAGAACCCAAGTTTGTCATGTTTTAAAAATGCAGAATCTAAGAAATAGAACATAAAGCTCAATGTTAAGTTGTCAAAGAGGATACACAATGAAAGGTTAGATATAATGTCATAAGTTCATGCATACGATTTCACAATAGATGCTTGTTTTACTGAGTTGCCTTGCTGGTCATTGAGACTGGAAGGAAACATTTACTCTAGAGCTAAAAGGTTAACAAGAGTTCATAATTCATGGATGACATGTAACAATATGGAAAAAATCTCAAAAATTGAAATTCTAGGACATTCCAAGGAAAGTAATAGCTCAGTAAGAGCTTTTACCAGGCGAACTTATCCAGAAGGGGGTCAGCATGAGGAAACAATTAGGTGTTTGTGTGGGTGTCTGCAGGGCAGCCAAGGTGGCCGCGGTTATTAACCTCCTCTAGGTCTGCTGCTTCTTTGACGTTACCTACCAGTTTGGGCTCATCCTGAGAAATAATTGCCATGATTTGTAAGGTGGCATAGCTTGAAAGCATAAATCCTTACCATCCTCATCTCCCTCTCACCTGCTCCCTCCCTGCTAGAAATAAACAAACGACACAGCTATTTGCAGTAGTTTCCACATGCGACTGAGCTCTCAACAATGACTCATCACCTCTCTTGTTTGACTTTTCCCCTTAGCTGTTATATCAAGCTTTAGCTTTCCCATACACCTAACTCATTTACCAAATGAAATTAGGCCACCTGAACTCATCCCCCACATCAATGGATCCATTTATCTACAGCCACACCCACCCTTAACTTCTTTCCCCTGAATCTCAAAAATGAAGTCTTCCTTTCTTCTTGGTTAAGGCTGACCCATCCATCTGTGCTCTCAAACATACTCTCCTATCTCTTCCCAGGCATTAAATCATCAGTTATACCTTCTCTCCTTTATAATCTCTACTTCTCCCTCTGCTGGCTCGGCGTGGAGTAGTCAAGTACATCACAAGTGGACTTTGGTTTGAATTCCAGCTCTGCTACTTGTTGACTATGTAACTGGAGTAATATTGTCAATCTGTGCCTCAGTTTCTTCAGTCGTAAGAGACAAAAATAGCCCCCATTTCTTAATACTATAGTGAAGACTAAATGAGTCAATACATGTAAGGTATTTATTATAGTATCTAGTAAACAAATAAGGGCTTAATCAATGTCAGTCATTTTATTATTATCATCATTAACATTATCCTCAACCTCCAAATTTGCTCAAGTTTTTCTCACTTAAAAAACAGACAAAACAAAATCCAGGTTGGATGCTCTGCTCCTGTCTGAACACTCCTTTCTTTTTCCTTCCTCACTTTCATTTCATTTTTTCTCAAAAGAATAGTCTCTGCTGTTTGCCTCCACCCTCGTACCTTCCAGTCACTCACCATCCATAGTGACCAGATTGGTACACTGACCAATGACTTCCTCATTTCTCTGGCTGATTTTGATATTTTTCTCTTTATCACTGTTTTTCAGCAATTTGTTTATGATACGTCTTGGTGTGGTTTTCTTTGGCTTGAGATTTGTTCAGTTTTGGATCTGTGGGTTTATAGTTTTCTTCAAATTTGGAAAAATGTCAGGTATTATATCTTCAAATACTTTTTCTGTCTCCCTCTCCTCTCCTTCTGTGACTCTAATTACTCATATATTTGGCCACAGATTACTGATCTTCTGTTCATTTTTATCGTTCAGACTTTTTTCATTTTGGGTAGTTTCTATTGTTATATCTTAAAGCTTACTAATCTCTTTTTTTGTTAGTGTCTAATCTGCTGTTAATCCCATCCAGTGAATTTTTCATCTCGGATGTTGTATTTTTCATCTTTAGAAGTTTGATTTGGGTCTTTTTGTAACTTCAACTTCTCTCAATATACACATGCTTTCCTCCACCCTTTTCCCAACATTCAAAATATGTATCATAGCTGTTCTAATGCCCTTGTTTACTAATTCTATTTCTGTGTCTATTCCATTGATCGATTTCTCTCCTCACTCTAGGTCATATTTTCCTGCTTCTTGGCATAGTTAGTAATTTTTGATTGGATGCCAGGCATTGTGAATTTTTTACTGTTGGGAGATAAATTTTTTTTGGTATTCTTTTAAATATTTTTGGGCCTTGTGAGTCACAGGGAAGTTTCTTGGAAATAGTTTGGTCCTTCGAGGCTTGCTTTTAACCTTTGTTAAGGAAGTCCAGAATAATCTTTTGTCTGAGGCTAATTTGGCCTCACTTCTGAGTCAATACCCTTCTACTCAGAGCCCACGTGTTAGGAAGTCTTTCTCTTCTGGCTGATGGGAGCATCAACTATTTTCGGCTCTGTGTGAGCTCCAGGTATTGTTCCACCCTCTCCTTTCTGGGAGTTCTTTCCCCAGCCTCAGCAGCATCCTCACATATGTGCACTGATCAGTACTCCTCTGCAGATCTCTGAACTCTCTCTCTCTGTGTGAAACTCTCTCCTCTCCTCACCTATGTATTTTAGCCAACTCACCCTCCCTGAACCCCAAATTTTGTCTCTCCAAATCAGCAAGACCACCTGTCTCTGTTTGGGTTCCCCTCCCTATGCTATCTCTTGGAAACACTCTCTAAATAGTCAGCTGGGGCTACTATAGGCCTCACTTCATTTATTTCTCTACTCTCAGGGATCACTGTCCTGTGCCGTCTGTTGTCCAAAGTCTGAAAACCATTGTTTCACATAATTTGATCTGTTTTTTAGTTGTTTCAGGTAGGAGGGTAAATCTTGTTCCTGTTACTTCATCTTGGCTGGTTGTGGAGCCCCAGTTACTTCTTCTTCTTCTTCTTCTTTTTTTTTTTGGTGAGGAAGATTGGCCCTGAGCTAACATCTGTGCCAATCTTCCTCTCTTTTGTATATGGGACACCACCACAGCATGGTTTGATAAGCAGTATGTAGGTCCGCACCTGGGATCCAAACCTGTGAACCCCAGGCTGTCAAAGCAGAGCATGTGAACTTAACCACTATACACCACCGAGTCACCCTCCCTCCCCCCAGTGACTTCTTAGTTATTAAATTCTAATCACATTTCTCTGTCCTTGTCTTGCTTGATAATTTTATGATGTTTGTTACTATTGACTTATTACAGTTCATCATTCCTGGAACTCTCTTCTCCTCTGGTTCCTGTGGCATATGGTCTCATGGTTCTCTCCTTACTCTTCTGTTTTCTTCTCTGGTCCTCCCTTTAAAAGTTGGTGTGCCCAGGGGCTGGCCCCGTGGCCGAGTGGTTAAGTTTGCGTGCTCTGCTGCAGGCGGTCCAGTGTTTCGTTGGTTCGAATCCTGGGCGCAGACATGGCACCGCTCATCAAGCCACGCTGAGGCAGCATCCCACATGCCACGACCAGAAGGACCCACAACGAAGAACATACAACCATGTACCAGGGGGCTTTGGGGAGAAAAAGGAAAAAAAATAAAATCTTTAAAAAAAAAAAGCAAAAAACAAAAACAAAGACAAAAACAAACCCAGAGTCTATAATGTGCCATGAACAAGTCCTTATCACTTCTTATAGAGAATGTGGCAATAGTCAATTACCCACTTTTCCTGACTTCAGTCTTGTCCCCTTGAATCTGTCCTCCATGCTGCCAGCACAGTGCTCTCCCAAACACAGTTTTCACCTTGCTTTAAACCCTTCAAAAGTTCCCATTACCTTCAGGATAAGTCCAGGTGCTTTAACATGATACGCAAGGGTCTTCACTATCTGGCAGCTGCTGCCCTCTCCTCCCTTTCTAACCCTCCCGCGACCATTTCAGCTCTGTAAGGTCTCCTGTGGTAGACACCATCATGTCCCCTCCTCCCCCACCTAAGATATCTACACACTATAATCCCAGTAATCCGTGGATATGCTACTGTACGTGGCGCAAGGGACTCTGCAGATGTGATTAAGAGTATGGACCTCGAGATGGCGACATCATTTTGGATTACCTGAGCAATCTGATCACCTGAGTCCTTAAAAGCCCAGAATCTTTCCTGGCTGAGTTAGAGAGATGAAATGGAAGAAGGAGGAAAGATTGGGAGTGCGAGAATGGCTTGACCTACCAGAGGAAGGGGGTCATCAGAAAGAAAGGTGGGCTGCCTCTAGAGGCTGCAAAAGGCAAGGAACCAGACGCTCGCCCAGAGCCTCCAGAAAAGCCCGCAGTCCTGCCGACATCTTGGTTTAGCCCACTGAGACCAGGCTGGCCTTCTGACCCGCAGAATCATAAATTACTAAGTTTGGGTTGTTTAAGCCACAACATTTGTGGTAATTTGTTCTGAGAACGATAGAAAACGAATACAGTTCCCAAAACATACTATGTCTTTGCACATTATATTCCCCTCTCTGCAATTTCTTTTCTCTCTTATCTACTTGGAGAACTCTTCTTCTTCTTTGAAAACATCTCAGTGGTCACCACTTGTGGATCCTTCAAGAGACACCTCCGGGCAGAATTACTTCTTTCTCCCCTCTGCTTCTGTATTTTTTGTCACGTCTATTGTCGTACACATTGTACATTATTATCAACATGTTTTAACACGTCTCCCCATTAAGCTGTGCACTCCTTGATGATAGGAAGTCTACTGTATCCATCTTTGAGGTCCAGCACATAGCCTGGTATATTGTAAGTGCTTAACAGTGTTTATTAAATTGTCGATGATTTAAGCTTATCTTAAAACGAACGATGTAGTCGGAAGAATTCTTGCTCAGTCACTCAGTTCCATTCCAATTTACCTGCCAGAGAAGGCAGCTGTAAACGGAGGAACAGGGCAAGCTAACTTGGCCTGAACGTAGACTTGAAAGGGCAGAGAATGTGCCTCACCCGCAGCGTCTCTTCTCCCTTCTGTGGGGTTGGCAAGGCTCACAGGATGAGCAGAGAGATCTGGGAGTGTTTCTCACAGCTGTTTGTTCCTCCTTTGGTGGCCCACCACAGGAATGTGAGGGGGAGGCCACAAGCAGCAAACAGGGCCTCCCAAGAGTTAGGGTGTCAGATGCAGTGGACATTGTGAATGAGGGCTGCAGGTGCTTAGCTGTATGTCTGACTGCAAAGTTAAGTTACCGCAATTTTAAGATAACACGTACAGCCAAATGAATACAAAGCATGCCTACGTGCATACATGCTAATGAGTGGCATTCCTTTAAAACACTCAGATTTGTCCCAGGGAAACTGCAATTGCTTGGGACTTTAACAATCCCTTAACCCTTGCTTAAAATTATTTCTCCCCTACTTCCAAATATCCTAGGGAGAGAAGGTAGCAGGTGGGAGCGGCTGGGAGCCCGAGAGGCAGGAAACAGAGCCAGATTGAAACCCAGATGCCTCTTGAAGAACTTCAAAGGGCAGACTAGTGGTTAAGAGCAAAGGACCTAACTGGGTCGAAGCCATGTGGGGCATTCACATAAGGGTCAGACGTGGTCAGAGTCAGGAAACAGAGCCAGGTTAAAATGAGCCAACGACTAAAGTCACCAAACAGGAACCAGAAGAGTAGGGGTTGGGGGCAGGAGCAGCACAGGCCCCAGAAAGAATTCTGTCACCAGCTGACTCTGACAGTCAGTTTTCAGTCCTTCACATGCAGAGGGCCCACCTCTTGGGCACCTTGAGAGGCCTTGAGGGGTTTAGGCAGTAAGACCCCTGAAGCCGAGCTGGGGCGCTTGGAGACCAGAGCATCTCCCACTTACAAATGTGGGAAGCAGATGTCCACACGGGTCAGTCGTTCATCTCACCTCCTGCATCACAGGCCAAGGCCCCTGGCCTGACCCGTCCTCATGGGCTGCTGTTGTCAATGAGGGTGAGCCCAGAGAGCAGTGGGCTGCATCTCTGGGCCCAGCTGCCCTCTGTGCTGCTGAGCAGCTGTGGACGTCCCCCTTTTGGGCCTCCTCTTGCATGCTGACAGCACCCAGCTCTCAGCTGCCTGTCAGCCAGTGTCCCCCAGCTCTGGGCTGTGAGGCTTCAGGTAAAGGACGTAGCAGCTCCCCACAACAAAGGAACTTGGTACCTCGGGTCCCACCTTCATGTTTTGAAGATGCTTCTGCCCACAGTGCTCTTTCCAGTATTCATAAATAACAATTTGTTTAGCATGGAGGCAGCGGGTAGCCCGGGGTACCAGCCGTGCGTGGGCGGCCACAATGCCCTCCACTTCCCCTTCCAGCAGGCAGACTGGGATGGACAGGGAAGCCTTTCACTGCTAAGCGCAGAAATGTTCTCCACAAAAAGAACAAAACCGCCTATCTGCAGCTTGAACTTCCCCACTGATACCATAAAATGGAAACCTGGGGACAGAATATGGCGATGTTGGAGTTCCATTCTTGCTAATTCACTGGTGAGCGGGCTGTAAATCCTGGCAGAATATTTAGACAAGCAATCTAATTTTTGTTAAATTTGTTCCTTAGTATTTTATTCTCTTTGATTCTATCATAAGTGGAATTGTTTTTGCAATTTCATTTTCAGATTGTTTATTGCTAGTGTATAGGAGCCGTTCAATTTTGTTCACTTAAATTATTATTAACCATGAAAACAGAGGCCAATCTCTTCCTATGTGTTCTACAAATGTTTCAGTTAGGGCAGAATATCTTGACTCTCTTGTTCACTTGACGCACCCTGAGCATCCAGAACACAGCCTGACACTAAGGTACTCAAAAATATTTAATGAACAAGGCCACTATATCTCACATTCCTCAGTTAGAGTGCTTATCTTGTTGTGTTGAAATCCTGCTCACATGGCTGTCCACTAGATGGGATGCTCTCTGAAGGCAGGGATCATTCTGGTGTCCCAAGAACCTGGCAGAGTACACGGCACACAGCAGGTGCTCAGCACATGTCTGAAGAGTCTATCAGTGTCTAGCGGAGTGGGGGCATGGTATGAAGGGTTGAGCATATCACAGAAGGAAATCTCAATGTATGGCTTTCCCTCTCCCCGTATACAATGAGAACTGGGCCAAAATTATCATCAAGGACATCACCAAAAGAACATAAAGAAGTCAGTCTAGAAGGAACACCAGCAGCCTGAAGGGTCTGTGTACATGTATATAAAGGTAAGAGGAGATAAATTTGATATTGATTGTGGGAGATTTATGGATTGGTTGATGTTTGTGGAATACACACTCTCTATACAGGTTGGAACGGAATATTAAAAGCTTTTGAATTGAAAACTTATCAAACATTTTCTCCTGACAGCCTGGCACCCAGGGAAAGTCCTCAACTCAGCTTGATCTACCTTCAAGGACACATAACTCAGCCCATAGTTACTCAACACAAATAACTACAGTAGATGGGCAGGCCAAATTTAAGTAGAGAGATTCAAATCCATGAATAAAGCGGAAAAGTCCAATACCTGAATATTTGAATCCTGAGAAAAACTCCTTAGAGGGCAAGATAATAGAATTTTTAAAAATAACTAAAGGGGTATTATAAAGTGTTACAATTAAACCTAAAGTTAGATCCTCAGAACCTTTTAGTTTATGTACTAACATGAACCAATTTGTCACCTTATAAATTTTTCGAAATACTGTAATTGAAAGGTATAGCTATTATCCATGGCAATTATATAACAGATTATCCTGGAATTTCCTCAGAAAAGGGTGGAATATTCAGAAATTAAGAGAGTTTTCCAAGAAATCTGTTTTTTATGATATTCAGAGACATTGTTCTTTAGCTTGTCTTAGTGTTGAAAAAAGCAGAGAAAACCATATAACATCACCAAGTATAATTTTAACTTTTTTCACTTGATACCAACTTTGATATCCAAAGTAAAGTAAAGAGAAATGAAAACAAATTTTTTTAAATAGATTCTAACAAACATTTCACCAAACACAGCTGTTTCTAGTTCATTAAGTCAACAATTACAAAATATTTTAATGTGCTTTCTGGCAAACATAAATAGCCTCATTTCATGGAAATGCCACATTTCCAGTTATTCCTGATAGGTTGTAACAGTTTAAGGATATGTAACCATTTCTACAGATTTCTGTATCAGGAAAAGAAGGTAAGATACTACCTAAATCTCTTTAAATATGTAAGATGGACCTTAATCCATGTCACAACAGTATATTTCATACTGGAGATTGCAAACTAGCAGCCAATAACATAAATATACTCTGCGGATAGTTTTAGTATGCACAATTCTTTTAAATTAGGAAATTAGCTGGTAACATTGAAAAATTGGTAGATTTTGCCATAAAAAACTGGATTTTCAGCTTCTCTGGAAAAATTATTAGATCTGATGACGCTGGATTCATTTTCCAACATTACAACAATAAACTGGCGTTTAGTATAGACTGATTCTCAGAGGTACTAAGAGAGGCTGCATTATCCCTTCGACGTGTGCACAATGTGCTAAGCTCTAGGCTGCTTCACTCACTTATGTTACTTTTACAAACTTTGTAGCGTTTGAGATTGGGACCGTGGCTTGTACTTATTTTATTATATGTAATAAATATATATTTAAAGGTAGAAAATATTCAATTGCTTGAGATAATGGCTCATTTATAAAACTCTTGCACAAATTTCTGGAATGTCGTATTCCTTGGGGTTGTGTCTGTCTGTCTCTTGTCTATCTCTGTACCTGCCTGAGCATAAGAGTATACCACTGTATCAGCTGAGGCTTAGAATTCAATGCTTTAAAATTTTTGAGATTTTTCTTACTATTTTTCCATTCTAGCTTCTGATAGTTTTATGAAAAAGTTAACTAAACATGAGTCTTATGCTTTTTTGACTAATTTAAATATTGAAAAATTATTTAAATTGAAATATTTTATTATTTGGATATTGAAATATATTTTCAAGTCAATAAAACACACATCACGGAACAAAAAATAAGCTAAAAAGATTACGAAGACACTGTGAAAACAATGTGTCCGCTAAATTTTGTTGAGGCTGAAAAACATAAAGGACTTCCCTTATCTACAAACGCTATCCTTGCAGCTTATGATTCCTTTAGCTCTGTACTTTATGAATGTTGACAAAAAAGCAAATTGTAATTTGTAAGGGAAGTGCTGATAAACTCTGAACAGCTTGCCCCAGCAGTTATCATTTTAGTAGAGGTTTGAGCCAAATGGGAAGTTGGACATCCAGTGATGTGGTCAAGTGAGAAATGATTTACAGGAAGTCAAACACCAGCATACTAGGGATTCTAAGCGGGGAGTTATTGGGACGAAAATAACTTATTAAGAAATAGCATAACTTATGACTTCTGGTAAGATGGAAGACTGGAAGTTCCACTAAGGCAGGACGCATGCTCATCTTTCCCAACTCTGCATCCCCAAGGTCTAGCCCATGTGCAACTCACAAATACTTGTTGAGTAAGTGAAAGAATGAGTACATGCGAGTGCTTAGCAAATAGCATTCATCCAATAAATATTTACTAAATAAATGAGTAATTCATGAAATAAATTTATTCAATAAATATTTACCAAATGAATGAATACATGAAAAGTACAAATTAATAATTCTTCTCATATCTTATTGAAAGTAATGCTTACTGTTTATTTATTTATTGAGAGACTGCTAAGTATTATGTTAGGTGCTTTGTGTATGTTATCTCATTTAGGCCTTACGATAACCCTATGAAATAAGCGTTACAATCCGAAATTTTTAAAGACGGAAAACAAAGCTCAAGACGGTTGAGAAACTTGGGCAAGGTCTCGAAGCTGGTGAGAAGCTTTGTAGGGATTTGACCACAATCCTGTTCTGTCACTCCTTTTTAAGTGAATTAGAGAAACTCAGAAATGAGTAGATAGTCTTGCTGATGGCATGAAGACACTGCGAAACACATTTACACTGAAGGCAGTGCAGGTGGGCAGATATGAGAGACCATGTAAAGGTAGACAGTATCTGCAGAAGGACGCTGCGTCAAACTGATGCTGTGAGGAGGGCAGGGGGTAGAAGACATATTAGCTAATTTCAAAATCACTTACAGTACGAAACCAAGAGACAATAGTCAAACTCATTACAAAAAAGAGGGAAAAGGGCATTATATAATGATAGGAATATAAAAATAACTATGATAATGAAAGTGTAAACCTCCCAGAAGATAAACTATGAATAAAGAAAGACGCATATAAATATGAAGGAAGGCTAACCCTTGAAATAGAGTTACGCTATAAGAAGAGGGGTGGACAGCGCAGAGGGTTAGGGATAGAAGCTACAACTCCTTGAATATACTTTGTTTTGTAGATATGATCGAGAACAGTATAGTATCTTAATTATAAAGTTAAATTAAATTTAAAAGCAATTGCTAAAAATTGAAAACAAAATAAATCAATCGAACACAACTATGTATCAAGTTGGTGCATAAGTGCACAATAATAAAAAAGATTGTACAGGACAATTCGGGAAATATAATACTGACTGGATATCTGATGATATTAGGGAATTTTTGTCAGTTGGGGGAGTATGATAATGGCATTGTGGCTACATTTTAAGGAAGTTCTTGTCTTTTAGAGATATATAGTGAAATATTTATAAACAAAATGATTTGATATTAGGGATTTTCTTCACAAAAATCTGGACTTTCACGGTATAGGAAATGAGTGGGGCATGAATCAAGATTGGCCATAAATTGATCATTGCTGAAGCTAAGTTATGGGTACGTGGAGGTTCATTATATGATTTTATTTTTGTACAGGTTTGACATTTTTCATTAAAAGGTTGTACATTTCTTGATAATCAAAGTATCAGAATTTAGATATCCAAGTGAGTGTTGACATAAAATATTTTAATGGCTATCAACCTAGTCCAATAATATAATATTGTTTCTATATATTTTACAATAATGACTACTACTATACTTAATCACCCATATTGCCAGCCTTACCTTTAAACAAAAAAGAAAATATATGGGTTTTTTTGGTGAGGAAGATTGGCCCTGAGCTAATATCTGTTGCCAATCTTCCTCTTTTTGCTTGAGGAAGATTGTCCCTGTGCTAATCTCTGTGCCAGTCTTCCTCTATTTTGTTATGTGGGACACTGCCACAGCATGGCTTGATGAGCAGAGTGTAGGTCCGCTCCTGTGACCCTAACCAGAGAACCCCAGGTCACCGAAGCAGAACGTGTGAATTTAACCACCACACCACTGGGCCGGTCCCAAGAAAATATTTTTTTAGAAAAGAAATTTTTAAAAAAATTGTCACATGCCTTCTAGAATGCAGCTCTGGGCGGGGTGGGGTATGAGATGTTTTTAAAAAAAATAATTGTTCTAAGAATTTATACTTTAAGCCAGACAACACACACAAGCATAAACAGAAAGACAAATGGGGAAAAATTTACAAAGACAGATTAATATATATTGGAGAAATTGTCTGAATCATTTTCATGCACAGCCAGGCATGTGGATAGCACATTGGGGAACTCCCAATTATTTTGAAAGATAGGAAGAAACTGTATTGCTTTCTAAAATCCCAGAAACATTGTACCAGGAAAGTTTTAATATGGGTAAACTATATTTTGGTAGCATTTTTCTACAGTCTAGCTACAGATTAAGGGTACTGTAGAGATCAATCTAGAATAGATGGTCTGGAAACGGAGACCTGAGCAGCCTTAGTCAGGCGTGGACAGGTCATTTAGTTTTTCCTAGACTTGTTCACACACCCGTATGAAAGGGCTGGTCTTGATAACATGTAATATCATTTCCTGAGGTTTTATGGCGCCGTGAAGTTTGAAGTAGCTGTTTAATACTAAAGTTCCTTTAATAAACTCTAAGTGCTATTTATTCTAAATATTTTATCTTAACTACTGGAATACATATCTAGTACAATCAGCTTCTATCTGACAGTGTTATTTTGCTATTTTCTATAGTACTTGTGTTTTAAAATATGAATGAATTAAATTGTTATGAAAGCAAATAGTTCCACAGCCAAACTCCTTTACACATTTGGGAATTGTTGGAAAACATGGACGTGTTGGCTAAAAATTCACACCGTTTGTAAAGTTAAGCTGTTTGGAACTTGTACGTCCTAAAAGTTTATTTAACTTTGTCGATGGGCAATACAATAATATAATCTGAAGCAACTATTAACATGACTGGCCACTGTCAAAATGATGAAGAAGGCATTCATCTTTGATGCCCTAATGCTCTGATTCCAACCATGTCCTCTAACTTTGTTCTCTCAATATCTATTCTGGGAAAAAAAATATCCTATAAAATTAGCTTTACATATGGACTTAATATCTTCATTAAACAACAGATTGTAGTCCAGCGCCCTGCATGATTCCATTTCTCTCCCTCCTTTTTCCTCAGCTCTCTTGTCTCTCTTTGTTTCTTTGTCATCTTTATCCCGCTGCCTTCATCTCTCTGGGCTCCACTTCATTCCTCTACACTATATTTCTGTCTTCTATGTTTGGGTGGGAATTAGAGGGGAAAATTAGAGAAGATGGGCCACATAATAAGCATCAGATGTTAGCTATTCGTGGAGCATTGAGGAAGAGCAACGCAAACTTGGCCCAGATCTCCAAGTCTGGCCAGGCTCCTCATCTGGGGCTTGCCTTAGAAAGGAGAAATGTAAAATCCCCAAGTCCATATGCCTTTTAGTTGCTAAAAAGCAACTTCTTCTTCTCCCTCCTCATCCCCACTGCTTCACATTGCAGAAGCAAAGATTTAAAAAGGAGGAAAAAACAGGGAAAATAGCAAATGTAAAAAGCAAAAAATTTTAATATGTTTACCTGCCGTGTTTTTATACTTTCAGGGCTACAGCTATATCTTTATTTTGCAGAATCTATAATTAATTGAATAAACCCTACACTCATTAAATAGATTTTAGACCTGAGGAAGCTACACTTGCCATTTGTATGGAGTAAAGTTTTCTTTTAAAAGTCCCTTTTGTTCTAAACACTTCCTTTTTCTGCTTTGTAAGTGGGAGATTTTGCAGAGGTGGTAGTTAGGGAGGTGGGTAAACAGGCAAAGAAACAAGCCTAACAAAGGACAGAAACAGGAAGTTCTTCTCTACCCAGCCAGCATATATCCAAGGTAGCTATGGTTATTTACAGACACTGTGCAACCTTTGCGGTCTAACTTGGAAAAAGGGACATTTCAGGGTTAGCAGAAGGAGAGCCATTGCCATGGCATAGTGGGAGGGAAGCGAAGGGTCCGGGGAAGGCCTCAGAGCGCTCCCTAAACCCCACACAAAGGCCCCGCGCATCGCCTCTGCCCACGGCCAGCTCTGGCTCGAAACACGCTGCTCTGCAACCTTAAGCTCCACTAAGTGAGGAATGTATCTTTTTTCGCCCTTGTCATCCCCAGGGTTGGCACGGAGCATGGTTCAGTAAATGCAAAATAAGTACTCATTGAGTGGATGAATAGCTAAAATGAAGTAGATCTTCATAATTTTCCATTGGAATTAATGATTTAATTAAAGGACAACCAGTACTTATGTTTACATTTTGATGATGTGCTTTGCTGTTATACGGCTGCTAATTAATAACACAGAATCATAAACTATCACACCTGAAAGGGACCTTAGCGATCTCTAATCTGACCTCCTCATATTACAGATGCGAAAACTAAGGCCTAGCTAAGAGGCAAGAAAGTGGAAGTTTCCTCACTAAGCACGCGGGGTCCACACCTAGTGTCCTATAGCTCTTTCCACTCTATCTGTCATGCTATTTTTGAGATGATTGCAGTAATGAAGGGAGATTTATTTTAAATTTATATTTATATGTAACCGACACAACTTGTGTGTCTATTTTGTCATTGTTTGGTGCAACGACAATTGTTGCAGCTGGACTTTGTATCAATCGTCAAGACACATGCCGTATCATTCGTACATGTCAACATGATCAAAACAATTTTGTGTTAAATACACAAGCAGAGGAAAGCGTTGATAAATAATGGTGGATACTTTAAAATAAACAAAATAAAAGCCAAGCAATCTCACATCTGTTGACAATGATGATGAAGTGGTTTCTTCTATCTTAAAAAGTTTTCACTGAAAATAACAGGAAATGACTCAAATCATAGATATTATCAAACTAGAAGCAGAAAAAGAAATAAACGAAATAAGATAATGCTATACCTCTGAACGCTATACTTTAAATCATGTTTTAAAATATTCCCTTAGAAGAACTTGGATAACAAGCTGTTAGTGTGTTTTAATGTTTATTATTAAAACTACATTGGTTCCATTGCATAAATTTTCTTTAGTTACTAGCACAGTGGAAATCACCTTTAAATTAACTTTTATTGAGAGTTCACATGCTGATATATATATTTCATAAGATAAACTTAGTTTTTAAAAATGAGTTTCAAAGAGAGCAAGGACAGGCATTTATAAGACATGCATTTAGCATGAAATGATTCCATTAGTATGGAATTAGTTCAATATTTTCACTTTTCCATAATAATTTAATTGTTTAAGATGCACGTTATGCTTATAAATGAACTAAAATATTAAAATAAATTCTTAAGCTAAATTTTATAATTCAATTTATATTTACATAGATTTTATAACATGATATATAACATTATATAACATATAATGTATATACACATAATATGTCATATATCATATAAATTCATATTTATATATTATTTTAAAATGCCAAATAAAGACAGATAAAACAAACAATACCCCAAGAATGCCAGTGATAAAATAGGTAACACCAAATGAACCAGGGCCGGCCTGGTGGCACAGCGGTTAAGTGCACACATTCTGCTTCCCGGTGACCCTGGGGTTCACTGGTTCAGATCCCAGGTGTGGACATGGCACCGCTTGGCAAAAGCCATGCTGTGGTAGGCGTCCCACATATAAAGTGGAGGAAGATGGGCACGGATGTTAGCTCAGGGCCAGTCTTCCTCAGCAAAAAGAGGAGGATTGGCAGTAGTTAGCTCAGGGCTAATCTTCCTTAAAAAAAAAAAAAAAACACCAAATGAACCATCTCAACTTAGAACAAATGTATAGACATTTCCAAGAATTTAAAGCTATAGATTTTTCTAACAGTCTACAGTCAATCCTCATTATTCATGAATGCTGTATTTGCAAGTTCGCCTCCTCGTTAAGATTTGTTTGTAACCCCAAGATAACACTGGTAGGCTTTTGGGATCATCTGTAGACATGCACAGGGTGTCAAAACATTGGAGTTGCCCAACACTCATTTTCCCAGCTGGGCTCACAGGAAGGCAGCATTCTGCTGTCTTGTTCTGGCTCTCAAACTGTAAACAAGGGTCCTTTTTGTGGTTTAAGTGCCACGTTTTTCACATTTTTGCGCTTTCTGTTGGGGATTTCACTGTTTAAAATGGCCCCTGAGCTTAGCGCTGAAGTACTGGCTAGCGTTCTTAAGTACAAGATGGGTGTGATGTGCCTCACGGAGAAAATACGCGTTAGATACGCTTCCTTCGGGCACGCATCATAGTTCTGTTGGTAACGTCATGAGTTCCACGGTAATGAACCAACAATCCATATAAAATAAGACGTCTTTAAACAGAAACACATTTAAAACAAGGTTGGGTACTGATCAGTTGACAAAAATATTATGACCAGAGGCTTGCAGAAACCTAACTTGGGATGTCCTTTAAGAGCAATGGTTCAGTATTTGCTAATTCAGTATTTGTGATGGCTTCACAGAACACAGTTACCATAAATAACGAGAAACAAAAGAGAAGATGCAGAAAACCACAATTTGATTTTCCTGATTTCTTTACTAAGATCTTATTGTTTGTTTTGTTTCAGGTATATAAAAGAAAACTTAAGATCAATCTTCAATGAAGAAATAAAAATAAATACATTTTGTTTCCTCAACTTTGGTTATATGAAGCTTTCTAAGTCTCTGAAAATCAGAGAGATGACAGCAAAATCAGATGGCATCCACACCCCGTGGGTCCCTCGGATCCTCCATGATTCCTGGCTTGGTGTGGGGTATATATTAAAAACAGATTTTGTTGATAGATATTGACTAATGGATGTTCCAAGACTCCCATGGAATAATCCAGTTTCATAAAACTCTAACCCAAGAAGCCCTGGGTACTCCACTGAAGACCTGGGCCATTAGCACATCAGATGACTATATGTTCTATAGTCTTGTAAAGAGCGGACCTCCGGACGTTTCTGCCCTGACTCCTGTTGAACCAGAACCCTTAAGGATTCACATAATGGATCTTTCATGGTAAGTCCATACTGGAGAGATTTCTAGTCTGAATCTCTTCATCTGTGCTAGAGTGAGGGACTTGCAAGACAAACCAAAGAACCTACCAACTCTTATTCTAGTTTTAACCGAAATCAGGCAATTCTTGATCTCTCTATGGGTTGCTGAAATGAGGATTTTGCTTAAAGCTCTTTATATGAAATTCATAATGAACAAGGACTAAGACCCCTAAGGAATATGAAAATAAACATTATTTTCTGTTGACATTTCAAATCAAGTAGTTTAAAAAGTGAATTTTTAGATTCTTTTTTAATCACAAAAACATGCATTCCCTAAAGAATAATCAAAGGGTCTTGAATTTTAGAAATCAGCAACTACAAATGTGTTAAATTGATACATGTACTATCAAAGAAAGGCTCTCAATACTATAAATAATGATTGTCATTAAGTTTACTTACTTCCTCTGGTAAGAAACATAAAGTGTCTCCTTAAAGAAAAATTTACTAGAGGAAATTAAAATTTACTTTTGGAATCTCATCTAAATACAGTCCATGCTGATCCTCACTTCAACATACTTGATATAAAAAAATACAGGAGTCTGAATATGTCGTGAATATGGACTGATGAAAGTTATTTTCATACATGGCTGATAGAAACAAATCTTGCTACTTTAAAATTCCACCACATATTGGTGTGAAATAACTTGTTTAGATCTGAAAACACATCTGTGAGAGGGCATAACGTGTCAGTCCTGGGTTGAGGGCAGATTGGGTGTAGAAGGGAAGATTCTGACACCGCCATGAGGAAGCAGTGGATGATACTAGGAGTCAGGGCATGCTGGGCATGAGAAAATCCAGAACGGCTTTCCAGCAAGAGGGAGGAGGCAAAAGGTCAAGGTCAGAGGGTAGAAATTCCATAGGAGTTAAGGACAAGAAGTCAGCTCTTCATATGTTTGCTTATCAGACAGCTGCCTCCTTGAAACTCTCTCTCCTGGTCTCAATCATGACACCTCACTCTTCTGGTTCTCATCCTATTTCTTTGACCATCCTTTTGGTTCCCATGGTTTCAAACTGATATCCATATCTATTCTGTGCTGATTTTCATACCTAGATGTCCAACTGTTTACTAGATATTTCTAGTAATTTCATTAATAGATTAAATTCTCTGAAATGCTTAGCTGATTATATTATTATTCTCCTACTCAAAAGACGTCAGTGGCTCCCCACTGATCTAAGCAGTAATTATGCACCAGGCTCTCCACAACAGGGTACCGATACACCTTGCTAGGATTATCTGTCCCCTACGTGGCAGTGTGGCGTAGGAGGAAACACATGAGCTTTGGCGTCAGATCCAGGTTCGAATTCCAATTCTGTCTCTTAAAAACTGTAAAACCACAGGCAAGTCACTTACTACCTCAGGCCCTTTCTTTGCTCATCTGAAGTGCAGGTAGTACTTGTAGGGATGGGAGGATGTAGTGATAGTATTTGCGAAAGGCTCTTGCACAATTATAGCTCAACACCTCCTGGCCCTGTGAGTTATAAGCTCATTAGGCAGGTTGAGCCTCTTCCATGTGGTCGTCACAGTGTCCGCCTAAAGTAAGTGACCAATGGTTTTTAAATTGAGAACCCAGAGGATCACCTGTCAGTGTCAATTAAAATTGATTGGTAAAGCAGTTCTTTGTCTTTATTGGGGGAATTTTTATGGATCCTGAAGGGACAGGAGCCAGTTGCCATAGCACATCCAAGCTTTTTAGGTGCAACTATGCCATTGGCCCTTGGCTAAGTGGGGCATGCAGGGCCCAAGAATCACAGCAATGATTGGAAAGCAAATCCCTGATTCGAACAGATGAAACAAAAGCCCAGTGCAAGAGTTGGAAAGCTACACCTTTGTTAGATTTAGGAACTTTTAAAAATGTTTATGATTTACTTGAAAGTCCCTAATGAAGAAAATACAAGGGGCTAGCCCTGTGGCATAGTAGTTAAGTTCAGCGTGCTCCACTTCAGAAGCCAGGGTTCTCGGGCCTGGATCCTGGGCACAGACCTGCACCACTTGTCAGCAGCCACGCTGTGGCGGCAACCCACATATAAACTGGAGGAGGCTTAGCACAGGTGTTAGCTCAGGCCTAATCTTCCTCAGCAAAAAAAAGAAAATACAAGGTCCTCGATATCCCTTCCTAAGAAGGCCATAGCAGGCATCTTCCTATGTTCTAGCATAGCACTGAGTGTACATAAGATCCTTAATAAATACTTGACTGGTTAAATACATGGATTTATACGCCAGCCAGTCAAGGGCATTTAATAAGGTACCCTAAACCAAACATTATTCCTATATATTTCTATTTTATAAAATCTTTGTATATATTACCTATATTCTCTTTCTTTCAAAATATTTCTTTTATATATTTCTACTTTATAAAACATTTGTATATATTATTTATATTATCATTCTCTTTCTTTTTAAAATTATCTTATCATTCACTTATTTCTCTCCTCACAACAGGGGAGTGCCACAGCTTGAAAGCAGGTGAAGAGAAAGAAATGAAATTATGAGATTAAATAGATACTTTTAGTCCAAAAGCTAAAAATTTTTGTCTAAAACTGGTTTGGATACATTGAATGGAATGAAGATAAAAACAAGCAATATTTTAAAAAGCTAGAAGATGACAGAGGAAAATGAGGCATAAGGTGTGTAGAACATGTTTGACAAACTTCTTTGGAAAGAATGTTACATTTATACACTGCATTTTTTTTCCTCAAACACTCCATTCTAAGTTGTTCTAACTACCATTCTTGTATGAGGGAAGAACAGCCAAATTCCTCCTTCACATTTACAGGAACTGAGGCTCAGGAAAATTACTGATCTACATGTCCCATAAGACGTGGATGCGGCGGTGGAATCCAGGTCTCCCGAGGATTCAGGGGTAAGTACAGTTGTGGAAGCATGAAGTGAGGCTGACACGCGTAGAGAACGTGGATAGGGTAGCTCAGCTGGAATGAAGGGGCTATACAGAAAAGTCATAGGAAATCAGGTTAAAGAAGGAAATAGGAGATAGACTACCTTAAGCACCTTAGGTCATACAAAAAAGAATTTGGATTTTTATTCATGAAGTCATTTTGAAATTATTTCTACAGCAATAAAATCCTTTTTTAAATAAGAAATCTTATATGAGATGCCAATATGAAAAACAAATTAAAAAGAGGTGGTTTCTCCAGTTGAAGATGTTTCCCTTTCCCGCCCTCAGCCTCTGAGGAGAAAAGTTTGAAAACTGTGAAAAACATTTGAAACCAAGAAAAGTGTGAAAAGACATGACTGCTGACATGTTTTGGCAAGGCTGTGATATACCAAGTGGCACTGGGACCGGGGGCAGGGACCCCCTGTGGAGGCAGAAAGCACAGAGGTGGGGCTATCAGAGCTGCCAGGGGGAAGGGAAGCCAAAGATGCTGCAGACAGGAGAAGAATCAAAACAGAGCCAGGAAGATATTTGCAAACCATGTATCTGATGAGAGGTTAATATCCAAAATATATAAAGAACTCCTACAACTCAACAACAAAAAAACCACACACAACCCAATTAAAAAATGGGCAAAGGATCTGAATAGACATTTTTCCAGAGAAAATATACAGATGGCCAACAGGCATATGAAAGATGTTCAACATCACTAATAATTAGGGAAACGCAAATCAAAACTACAATGAGACATCACCTCACATCCATCAGAATGGCTATTACTATAAAGACAAGAAACAACAAGTGTTGGAGAGGATGTGGGGAAAAGGGAAGCCTCATACACCACTGGTGGGAATGCAAACTGGTGCAGCCACTACGGAAAACAGTATGGAGATTTCTCAAAAAGTTAAGAATAGAACTACCATATGATCTAGCTGTTCCGCTTCTAGGTATTTATCCAAAGAACACAAAAACACTAATTTGAAAAGATATCTGCACCTCTATGTTCATTGCAGCATTATTCACAATAGCCAAGGCCTGGAAACAACCTAAGTGCCCATTCATGGATGAATGGATAAAGAAGATGTGGTATATATTTACAAGGAAATACTACTCAGCCATAAAAAAAGATGAAATACTGCCGTTTGCAACAACATGGATGGACTTTGAGGGTATTATGCAAAGTGAAATAAGTCAGATGGAGAGTACAATTTCACTCATACGTGGAAGATAAGCAACATCAACAATAACAAACACATAGATACAGAGGTTAGATAGGTGGTTACCAGAGGGGAAGGGGGAGAGGGGAGGGCAAAAGGGGTAAAAGGGCACATGTGGACAGTGACAGATGGCAACTAGACTTTGGGTGGTGAAAACGATGTGGTCTACACAGAAATCAAACTATAATGATGTTATAAACCAATGTCACCTCAATAAAAAATTAATTAAAAAAATACTGGGGAGAGGAGGAGTACAGTCATGAGTTGCTTAACAACGGGGATATAGTCTGAGAAGTGCATCACTAGGCCATTTTGTTGTGTGAACATCATAGAGTGCGCTTACACAAACCCAGATGGTATAGCCTACTACACACCTACATGGTACCATCTTACGGGGCCACCGTCGTATATATGTTGACCGAAGCATCATTGTGCAGTGCATGACTGTATAAAAACCTAGACAGATCTTCACACAAATTGCTCAGCACGGGTCTTTAAGGACCCATTCCACTTTTAAGGAACTAAAACTGGAGATTGTCAATAATGCATTTCAGAGTACGGTTTGTGGAAGAAAGATAATCAGAATTCTAACCGTCCAGATCACAGAAATGGGCAGCGCCTTGCCTCCTGGTCCTCCATATAGTAAAATAATGGCAAATGAATGTGCATTTTAAATTTAAAAAGGAAAGGACAGAGCCCAGGATAGCTCAAAGCTTCACACTTGGGCAGCTGTGGAAGATGACAACACAATCACAAAAACGGAGAAGGGCAAAGGAGGAGCTTGCTGGTTTTGATGAAAGACGATGATGTCCTTTTAGATGTGTCTTAATCATTTAGACATTCCCACTACACTGTGCTGTGGCCAAAGGTATAGAAAGCAGCTCTTTTTTCTCTACCATTTTTCTTCCTTTTTTCAAATAGATGAAACAAAAGTCCGTTGCATGGGTCAGAAAGCTCCAGTTTGTTATATTTAAAATGTTATTAAGTGCTTAAGATTTCACCTGAAAAGTCCAACGTGAAGAAACTACAGCATCCTCAAAGCCCATTCTGAGAAGGAAAAAGGACCATTTCCATTTTTGTAACATTTCTCTTCTTCAGACAGTCTGGACACCTAGCACATTAATTTTTATCTTTAAAAACTAATTTTTCTAGTGGAGTTAACTACAATCAAATGATTTACTTCAAGTGTCGTTATCTTGAAATCCAAGATTTTTCTTGTGCCTTATAAAATAAACGATCAAAGTGAAATGGTTGAATATGTGCCTCCAACCAACCATAGTAATTCCTGCGCATACTATTCTGATTGAGGATAAAGAACAGTTTTTGGCCAACTGGGTTTGAAGAGGACAATCTCCTCTTCCTCTGCATTTCTGAAACTGGTGATGCAAGCGCTCCCGCCCTTTTCTGAGAACACACAGCTGACTCAGGCAGGCAGCTGCCACTATGAAGACAGCTCCAGCCCTGCACACTTCCCTGCCCGGGCGAGCGCCACCGCGAAGATGAAGCTGGCAAACTGGTGCTGGCTCAGCTCAGCTGTCCTTGCTGCTTACGGTTTTTTGGTCGCAGCACACAGCGAAACAGAGGAAATTAAAGATGAAACAGCCAAGGACGCCTGCCCAGTGAGACTAGAAAGCAGAGGGAAATGCGAGGAGGGAGGTGAATGTCCCTGGCAGGTGAACCTGCCCCCACTGACTATTCAGCTCCCGAAGCAGTTTGGCAGGATCGAGGAGGTGTTCAAAGAAGTCCAGAACCTCAAGGAAATCGTAAATAGCCTGAAGAAATCTTGCCAAGACTGCAAACTACAGGCTGACGACAACCGAGACCCGGGCAGAAACGGACTGCTGTTACCTGGCACAGAAGCCCAGGGAGAGGCTGGGGACAACAGAGTGAGAGAACTAGAGAGCGAGGTAAACAGGCTGTCCTCTGACCTAAAGCATGCAAAGGAGGAGATCGACGGGCTCCAGGGCCGCCTGGAGAAGCTGAATCTCGTAAACATGAACAACATAGAAAATTATGTTGATAGAAAAGTGGCCAATCTAACATTTGTTGTCAACAGCTTGGATGGCAAATGTTCCTCTAAGTGTCCCAATCAAGAACAAATACAATCACGTCCAGGTATGTACAATAATGTTTTCTTATCATTTGTTCATGAATGTTATACAGCTAGACAATATCTATAAACAACCTGAGAAATAAGCTAAATAAATGACGGAGTAAATAAGTTAAGGCTTTTATGCAAAGTAGTACAGGAAAAACTACTATCTTTGCAAATGTGACCACAGAAATGATGTAGGACCTAATTACAAAAATCATAATTAGTACTATCCATTACACTATCCATTACAAAGCACTTTCAATTTCAGAGATTTTATTTGCTGATGCCAGAGCTACAAATAACAGAAGTAGACAGAGAATTTCTTAATGTTTTAGTACATTTAACTTCTCTCTTCACTGAAGGATTTGAAAACAATAGAGATAAGGCACTGTTTGTGGCTGTGCTCTGATCATTGAAAATCAGTTTCTTGTGGTTGGCTGACAGCTCTTCTCACGTGGCCACAGAGACCTTTGGAACATTTTACTAGTAATCTGCAGTTCATAATCCCAAACATCTAGTGAAAATGAGAGATTTATAAATGGAATAAAAGCAGCTACATGGCTTCATGTGCATGCAAAACTTTTTGCTTTGAGACCTAGTGGCACAAAAACATTTTAAGGGGAGTTTTGGCATGCCTCTAAGGGAAAGAATACATTCTTACTTTTTTCTCTCTTTTACCTTAAACTAAAATTCAAGCAGATAAAAATAGAACCCATCCAGGATTATTTGAATTAACTTTAATAAATATATGTTAAAGACCACAAACCTTACTGCCGACTCTGTCCCAGATTGCTAGCTGTGGCACTGGTTCCCCCAAACCCTGGCTTTCCAGGTGAGCTCCTAGGACCACTGCCGCTGAGGGTCTTCCTGCACTTTGGAAAGCCATCTTTGCTTTAGGACCTCCACTCACCACGAGTGTAAGTGAAGGGACATGGTGCCTGGGGCAGAGATCACTTTCCTTTGCAACAAGCACCTCATGCATGCTCCATCCCCAGGGAACCTGCCAGCACAGGTAGGTGGGGGTTTGAAGGACCACTGCTGCTAATACTCTCGGCAGCCTGTATCTCAATGTACCCTGCCCATTGCTAGGCAGAGGTTCATGTCTTAGGTGACTTCCCTGGGCACACATTAGAGTTGATGCTGCATGGCAACTTGTAACAACAAGAACAAGATCCTATTGTCTATTTTTCTACTAAAAGTTTTGGGGAAAGTATCTGAATGTTTTGAGTTCTAAATGCACATGAATAGATTTTCTTGTGCCTCAGAGTAGCTTACATTAAACTTATCTGGCACAAATTTTTAAGAAAATTATCTGCGAGTAAATATCTGTGTTTGATTCCTATAGAAACATGTTAACTGATTATTACATTTATCCTGAACATCATCCCCTGTCATTTCTTTCTGGAAACCAAACATGTAAAACACTGACTAAATACTTTCCTGGATAATAAATTCAGAATAAGAATATTGGTGTATTTCTGAAAAAAAATTGTTTTTACTTGAGCTTCTTTATTTCGTTGTCAGCAAGTAAAATAAACGCGAATGAATGATTGATGCTGTATATTAGAATTTCAATGCATCACTTGGAACGTGTTCTGTGTAACGTTCTGACAGTGGAGGCCACCTGCCCCTTTAGGTGAGAGGGAGTGGAAGCCTGTGCTCCCTCTGTGTGCACGGAATGCAGGCCCAGGAGGGTGGGGACCATCTGACTTTCGGAATCAAGGAATGCAGTAGTTACAAGAACAAGCTTTGCAGCCATCCAGATCTGAGTTTGTGTCCTGGCTCTGCCTCTTAATGTTTTTGTGAACTTGACCAGGTCACTGATCCTCTTTGAGCCTAAATATTCTCCCCTTGCAGATTGGCAATAATACCTACATCATAAGGTTCACGTGCAGAGTAAGCGTGGAAATGTTACCAAGCCTTTGGCAGAATGTCTAGAACATATGGGTAGCCCTCACTAAATATTACTAAATAACTAAAACTATTACTTTTATTTCTTGTGGTTGTTTGTTGTCAATATTATTACTAACCAAGAGTGTGTTGGCGAGACTTGTCTGCTTTATGACACCAGGTTCTTGTTTTGAGGCCTTAAAAGCATTTGCTAAGCAGGTTCAAGTAAGTTTAGCAGAGCAGGGGTTCATTATTACTGTTGATTAAATTATTTCTGCTTTTGTACATGTAAAGAATTCTTCAGATGCATTGTTTTTATTAACGAAATCCAATGCCTTTCTTTTCTTCCCCCTTCAGTTCAACATCTAATATATAAAGATTGTTCTGACTACTACACAATAGGCAAAAGAAGCAGTGAGACCTACAGAGTTACACCTGATCCCAAAAACAGTAGCTTCGAAGTTTACTGTGACATGGAGACCATGGGGGGAGGCTGGACAGTGCTGCAGGCACGTCTCGATGGAAGCACCAACTTCACCAGGACATGGCGGGACTACAAAGCAGGCTTCGGAAACCTCAGAAGGGAATTTTGGCTGGGGAACGATAAAATTCATCTTCTGACCAAGAGTAAGGAAATGATTCTAAGAATAGATCTTGAAGACTTTAATGGGGTCAAACTCTATGCCTTGTATGATCAGTTTTATGTGGCCAATGAGTTTCTCAAATACCGCTTACACATTGGTAATTATAACGGCACAGCTGGAGACGCCTTACGTTTCAGTAAACATTACAACCATGATCTGAAGTTTTTCACCACCCCAGACAGAGACAATGATCGATATCCCTCTGGGAACTGTGGGCTTTACTACAGTTCGGGCTGGTGGTTTGATGCATGTCTTTCTGCAAACTTAAATGGCAAGTATTATCACCAAAAATACAGAGGTGTCCGCAATGGGATTTTCTGGGGCACCTGGCCCGGTATAAGTGAGGCACACCCTGGGGGCTACAAGTCCTCTTTCAAAGAGGCCAAAATGATGATTAGACCCAAACACTTTAAGCCATAAATCATCAACGCTCATTCCTCTGAGTCTTCATATCCAACAGGGCAATTAATTCCTTCAGCACTTCAGAGTATGTGTCATACTCTTTTCCATAGCTAAAAACTTATCTCTGAGCAGTGGGTTCTTATACCACTCAGCATTTGAAATAAAGCTGAGAAATATACATTTTTAAGGAGTCTTTTCTTGCTGTTATACTGTTATCCAAGTTATACTTGCAAGCAATTGAGAATATTGAGAATTGCACATTAGACTTATAATTCTCTTAATTTCCACGAATTGAAAAGTTTTCTATTATTTGTATTACTCACTATGATTAAAAAATAATTGTTTATTCAGCAGACTAGATTTTACATAAGTAATCTGTATTTTGGCTGTGACTTAAACACATCTGAAGATATATCACTCTTTTTAGGCTATAAACACTTACTTGGGTATTTGCTTGTCTCTAAATACCCTAATCCTCATTCTGAGATAAACTTACTCAATTTATGGCATTTATTTTGGGTCAGGAAAGCCTACAGCATTTTAGTTCCCAGTCAAAGGGCAATACATATAATTAAACCTGTCTATGTACTAGTCATGAAATGTAAAATATTTGTCATGTAAAAGATTTTAAAATGTGGTAGCATAATGTCACTCCTAAAAGCATTCAGAAAATTAATTTAACCTTAGAGACCATGGATTAAAGGTAATTTGTTCACAGTTTATAACTTTTTAGATGTTTGATGGTGAAAACTGTTTTAACACAAAAATTATCTTCCTCTGCTCTGTCTGCACACTAGTTCTTAATTCAAGGTTGCTCACTACTGTGTTACATTGCTGGTAGGCTTTCTGCTGGAGAGGCAGGTGTGGGTGGAGATTCAGCATTTATTCATAGGCTATAACACTCTGAAGGCTGATTTTATATCCAAAGCAATAATATCATGAAGTGATTCACTTCATAGAAAGCTAAGTTTTATAGGACAATAGATAGATCTACTAATAAAAAACATGTGGATTTTGAAAATACATAGAACAGTAGTTGAAACATTATATATTTCAACCCTAACTGGTGTATTGCTTATTTTACTATCAGAAGATTCAAATATAGGCGTTTATTTTTTTAACCAAACAAAAGTATCTGGAACTTTTATAATTCATTAATTAATTCTGGAATGCAAGTATATTAAAAAGATTATAAAAAATAATGTGTAAAATTTCATCACTGTAAAAAGGGATCATTTCAGAGAGAATAGTATTCTACTGCATGTTTAAAAAATGCTCTAGAATAATTTGAAATAATACACCATACTGTATGTGAGTCATAGAAAGGCATTAAATTTTTAACTTCTAGTGTCTTTTTCTAACAGAGTAACCAAGTTTTCAAAATATATTCACAAAGATGTCTTTACTTATTGTTTGAAAATGATTAAGGAGGATAGGTGCTTTAAGTAACAAGTTAATTTTTCAAATATTACCCTTATAGAAAATTTTAATCAAAAAGAAGCAAGACATTCTTTTAAAAATATATAGCATACAAAGCTTTCAGGTAAACATGATGAAAATTAAGTTATTATGAATACTATTAAAATGTTAAAGCAAGAGAAATGCAAATAGAATTAAGTAATAACCAAAATGTAAAATATCATTGTAGATGTCAAACGCTACATATCTACTCAATAAGATACCAAACATAAATGTTGTAACTGATTTACTCTTTATTTCTCTCTCTCTTCTTTTTTTTTTAAAAAAGACTAAGAAGATTTTGATATATACAACATATTTATTTCAGATAAGGGCATTTTCATTTATTATATATAATTATTAATATATGTATAAATTTAAGTAAATCTCTGTAATCAAAAATGGACTCATCAAAAAATACAGTTCTAAAGAAAAATAGCTCACATAAAAAGTGTCCACTGATTTAATGGGAACCATGAGTCATTTCAGGAGAATTTGGCAAATAATTCATTAATCCATGAAAAAACTCAAAAGCTTGTCCTTTTATCTTTCCACCTTATTTCAAAGGATAAAAATTTTATTTTCCATTATACTTTTAAGGAACTTTTCTAATGAAAAATTCTGTCACATAGCAATTCCTTTTTAGAATCATCTCCTGTCACTTAAATATATTTTAGGTTTTGATAATCTTTAACAAGTTGATGGAAATGAATTATATCTGAGTCTTTTGCTTTCACATAACTATTCACTAATATATGTTAATGTTCATAAATGCAGATTGACTATTAACAATATATTATTTTAGAGTCTTGTCTTTGTTCCATATTAATGGCTAATATTTGTTATTTTAACTAAGAATTTATTTCTGAGCCTTACCATTCTTGGAAAATATTGACTAAAATTGAGTCCTTAGAAATTCCAAGTGGACCTGATTCTCTCATTGCTGAGAAAAACAATCAGCTTTTTCTGATAAGCAGTAATGCTCCAAATGAATTAATGACATTTTCGTCCAATACATAAAGAGCTTAAATATACAAAGCATAAAAGATACCCTAGTAACAAAATTTGCTGGTCCTTATTTTTGCATGGCTACCCAAGGAAAGATTTTAAAGGTAAAAGAGATGGGTAATATGATCATGATAAGCTCTTGTTAGAATTCTTATTTTCATTTATGTATAAATAGATTTATGTTCCATGTGTTTTAAAAACCGTGTAAAATAAAAGATTTAATCTTCACATTTACTTACTTCTTCAATGTGGAAACATTAAATATTATTGTTTATAAAATAATAATTATATATTTCCTCTTGTATGAAAAGTTGCATAATGTTTACCTAATCTAGACAATATCTTTGAAGACTTCGATGAGTACTATTTCATCAACAGGAAGACAGGCAAATACAGGAACTCCATTATCTTATTTCCCTCTACAATACTGTTGAAACATTTGAAATGCAAACGTTTCAGTTTCATTTTGCAGCATTCAACTCCATCTCCTCTTTCTCTCCCGTTAATGTTGCTGCTCTGGTTCGGCCCTCATCAGCTCCTTAGGATAACGCAAACGCTTCCTAATAGCAGCCTGTGCCTCTGGTTTCAGTCTATTCCAATCCATCTTCCATGTCACTGCCAGAGGGATTATTCAAAAACATAATTCTGATCATGTTATTGTCCTGCCTAAAACCTTTCACAACTCCTCATTTCCATAAGGACAAGCTCCTGCATGAACTGGTTTCTGCCGACCCTTTCAGCATCCTTTTCCGTCACTACTCACACTCCTGCCATACTGAATGCCTTGTCGTTCTCCAACAAACCATGTTCTCTCTATTTTCATTACTTTGTATACACTGTTTCCTTGGCCTAGATAGAATGCCATCCCCAACTCCTGCTGGGTTTTGTCTTATCACCCATGATAAGAGCAGGGAGTCGGAGACAGATTTGCTAGGTTTGAATTTCAGCTCCACCATCACAAGCTGTGTAATCATGGGCAAGTCGCTTAATCTCACTGTTCATTGGTTCCTTCAGTTATAAAATAGGGATAACAATAGAATTTGCCTGATAGAGCTATTGAGGGGATTAAATGAGATAACACGTAAAGTACCTGGAACAAACATACGGATTATTAGTAGTAGCCTCCTCCCCCTCCCCCTCCACAGTTATCTCTTCTGGGTAGACTTCCCTGATGACATCAGGAGGGGTTTAGTACCTCTCCTCTTTGATCCTACACTATCATATATATACCTTATTATATATTACATTATTTAATAATTGTCTAGGTTCTACCCTGAAATCAATCTGTCTGGCTAGGATGTAAAGGAAATTTGAGACATACTGTAGAACTGGGTACAGAACAGTGGCAAACTTTTAGAAGGGGTTCTGGGAACACATCCCAGGGACATGCCAGGCAGAGGGGTACAGCTGCACTGGGCTGGAGGGCACAGGCCTGTTCTACCTGGCTGAGTTCCTAAAGAAAAGAAGAATTTTTCATACTTCTTATACTCTATCGTAATTTTGAAATTAATTTTAATCATAAAATATTCATGAATGCTTTAATTTTAAAAAAATTCACTGATTAGACTAAAACATCTCTGCAAACCACCTTCACTTCCAATCTCATCCCTCTCCCCAGAGGTAACAGGCCGAGTTGGCTGAATCCAAATCAATTACATTCTGTGCGTTGCCAAGTTGCAACATCCGCTGAATCATAGTCTTGCCAGGTTTCTTTCTTTTATTGATTGGAAAAAGTTGGAAGTAAGAATTCAAACAAGGGAAATTGGGCAGACTTGGAGAACTCAGATTCCCCGGAATTCCCAAATGTGACTGAGCCTCCCCTGCTCCTTAAAGTGGTCCCTCCCCACGTTTGATGAGTCTCTTCTTGTTGGAAGACACAGTTGCTTTCTCTCCCGAGGGAGCGATCTTAATTCTCCTTTAGGCTCCTTCATCCCACTCCTTAGCATCTCCAGGGCATGTCCTAATGTCAATTACAAAGTCAAAATAGAGGAGAAGACTTTGCATGACTTTGCTACCTTATATCAACAAAAAGCTGGGGAATATATGTGGAGGCAGATTTTGAGGTTGCTTGACCAAGGAAGGAAAAACAGAATTTTATTTATGACTGAATTTATTGATATAGGTATATTTAACAGGAATTCTGGATTCAATGGGCTAGCTTGAACAGATGAATTTGGTTCTAATAGTTTGCTCGATTAGTTAACACAAACCTAACTTCAACAGCAGTCCATGCTAATTAAAGTTGAGAAGCCAGAAATGTCATGGACCTAAAAGACTTATGGAGATAGAAATGTCAGAGTGGATTTGCTTGTAATTCATTCAACAAGCGTTTATTGAGTGTGTTCCATGTGCCAGGCAGGCTTCTAGGAGGCCAGAGGTATATTAGTGGCCAAAAGACACAAAACCCTACACTCAGGAAGTTTATATTTTATCAGAGGAGATGAATAAATAAACAACGTATGATAAATGCCACTAAAATTAAACAGGGTGAGGGAGATAAGGAGTACCAGAGGAGGGGGTGCTGGCGGTCTGGGGAGACCTCTCTGAGGAGGTGACATTTGGAAAAAATCCAAAAAGATGAGAGAATGAGCCAGGCAGCAATCTGGGAGAAGCTTGTTCCAAGCAAAGGGCGGATCAAAGGCTTGGCATGATTTAGGGTCAGCAAGGAGGCCAGTGCAGGAAAAGCAGACAGTCTCGGGGGAGGGGTTTAAGAGATGAGGTCAGAGAGCGCTTTGGGAGTTGGGGTTGAACAAGGGATGGGGGCAGGGGGCTGCCAGATCATCTGGACCTGTAAGTCATGGTAAGGATTTTGCCTGAGTAGGTAAGAGCCATAATGGTTCTGATCAGGAGGTACGTGATCTGATCCGGTTTTTAAAGAATCACTCTTTGTTGTTGAGTGGGGCATAGACTGCCCGGAGACAAAGATGGATGGAAGCATGCACACTGGTTTGACAGTGTTTGCACTAATCTTGGAGAGAGATGATGAAAGCATGCACTGTGGTGGTTGCAGTAAAGTACACCTTTAAGGTAGAGCTGACGAAATTCGCTGATCAAAGATCAGGGGTGGATAGTGAAAAGATTAGAAGTGTCACAGAAAATGACAGGATTTTAGCCTAAGCAACTTTGACTGATAGAATGGCCGTGAACTGCGATGGGGAGGACTCTTGGGGGAGCCCGTCTGGAAAGTGTGTGTGGGGCCGGGTAAGGGCTGGGGTGAGCAGCTTTGAATACTATAAGTTCAGATATCTATTAGACATCCAAGTGGATGACATCTGAATCTTAGTGTGACATTCAGGGAAGACATCTAGGGTTTAGAAATACATTTGAGAGTTGCTAGAATATAGATGGTAACAAATCCATAGGACCAGATGAGATAACCTCCTAAATAAGTGTGCAGCATATGGAGCAAAGACTTTCACAGAAGGAGCTGGAGCTAAGGAGGAGTCAGCACAGTTTCCACCCTGTAACTGTGCCATTCGAAAGGTCCCAGGACTAATTCCTTATGGAGAGGGCAGAGATTTATTCTCACTGGAACAGATACTTTCTCTAGATTCTTTTAGATTTGGATTTGCTTTTTCCTTGCTTCTGCCAGCAACAGTATTTTGTTGAGTTAGTAGATGTCTTAAAAGCCATTACGGTAATCCACAAATCATTGCTCTGGACTTAGGAAGTCACTTCACAGTGAAGAGGGGAGCCGATGACCTATTGAAGCCTCAGATATTGCATCTTCTGGGAGACAGCACCTATGAGGTTGGAGTGTTGTCATGCAGGATACAGTGTGTGTATGTGTGTGAGTGTTATGTGTGTGTACATATGTAGATAGTAAAAGAAATATAAACTAGGCCACAGACCAAAAAAATTCTCATTTGTTAACAGCACACTGCCCAAATTTGAGGAAGCATGTATGGTCATTTGAAATCATTAGGGTACTAGTTTGCTATGATAATAAACCTTTAGTCAAGCAGAGACTAGTTTTACTGCTTTCCTCTTTATTCTAGAGACATTAATGAACTTAAAACTTGTTTCTTTCACAAATATTTTTGAAGTTATTCAAGTTAGAGGTAACCTAAATCTTTCATTTCTGACAGCTTTCAAATGGCTGGAATGGGTATACTTGAATCTGACTGGCAGTTTTCACTTAATGTTGGGTCCAGTGGCAGGCGGAAATGAGTGAGTCCTCTGCACATGGGTAGGTTTCCCTTGTGGTATACACGCACACACATGACACATGTACTTATAGGATACACATACGTGCTTATGTGTGCTATTGGTAATACATATGCTGTAATACACAAACAAAGTCTGCCCATTGAAATAAAATAGATACGCAGCTCTTACATGGAGTGAAAGGTTAATACAACAGAAATCACCATGGGCCAATAGCTAGCTTATTTTAAGCAATGTTTTATAAAATAGATTGCCATAAATAGAACTTTAGTTTCTTTAAATCCCCTGTGGCATACTCTATGCTATTAATACTGCTGTTTTTCTTTGAACTGTTCCTTAAGCACCTCTCGTCTCCTTCACAACCCCACAGCATGCCTCCTACCACTTTGCTTTCTACTCCTGGACAACTTCTCTGTCAGGTCAGCAGCCTACTGTCCTCATGCTCATATTCAGTTCTGCCTCTGCACCGTGGCTCACCTAAAGTCCCAGGGGTAAATCAAAATTAAAACTATGATCTAGCTAACGTGATCAGGATCTTCCTAGACATCAGATGGTCTCTCAAAAAGATCTGTATTATTTTATTAGCCATTTTTAGAAGGAAATCTACACTATACCTCTGAAAATATATACTCTTCTTTTGAAGGCAAAAAAAAAAAATGTTTTAAAATAAATAGCCTTTTTTGTCTTGGCCCCTTAAAATAACTGATATTGCATTTTATATTTATTATTTTAATCCAATAAATATTTATCATTTGCCTACTCTGTTGGTATAGCATGGTAATATATGCTTATCAAAGTATTTTGAATAGGATTTTTTCCAAATAATAACTTCTTAAACTCTCCAAATCTGAGTTGAATCTCTGCATTCAAGAGTTTCTGTGAGTAATTAAGGATGATACTGTTTAAGACAAGTTGCTTCTCTATCACAAAAGGTCTCATACAAAAGTTCAGCATATTTGGGATCACGCAGAATCTGGAAACTTGTTCAGTTTCTATCTCTGGAAATTGCCTTTCTCATCTTCTACAAGAAGCAGATAATTTGTGCTTATGCTGTGAAAGTTTATCAAAAAGGGCCCACAAAATTATTTGCTTACATTTATTTCTCACTCAGTAATGTCAGTATCACGGGTTTTTTTTCAGTTAATCTAAGTAACCTATTTTAATTTTTGTTTAGAGATTCTTGCTTCTAAATATTAATAATGATAAGCAGCTGTTACTTTCCGAGTGCCAACCATGTGCTGGACATTTCCTAGGAGCATTTCTAATGTTATCTCTGCTTGCTATGACTAATACCGCATTAAGGAGTAATGTTTTACGCTCATTAAAACCTTCCCTGAAAAAACCAACCAACCACTGTTATCTACAAGCTGTTTATCATGTGTGGACCATTGTTCATTTTTGGTTTTCTTGACTTTTTGGGCGTATTTCTCATGAAATGGACTAATTTTCCCCCAAAAAAATTACCTATGGTAATCCCATGATGAAAGTGACACAAAGAAAAGCTCCACATCACCACTGCTCTGACTTTGTGTGACTTCCCACTATAAAGTGGAAAATGATTCCAATTAAATCTCAGTTTAGAGTGAAACATCTCTTTTTGAGTCTTAGCAAATCAATTACATAACATTCTGTTAACAGGAGATATTTCAAAAATGAATATATTTTCAAGTACATTAATGTCCCTACTTAACCTAGTGGTTAAAAAATTGTTTTCTTCCAGCAGCTAAGTCAGAGTTTATAACAACTCTGACAGGAAAGGCATACAAGTTTCTATGCTCTCCAAACACTATTTTACTCCCATGGTTACATGGCAGAATTCACTGATGAAAACATTCTGCTTAAGTACAAAGCACTTTGTAAGTTCTTTGGAAGCTGAATGATTTCTCATGTAAATGCCAAAGTTCTCAATTTCATTTGTTGCATAAAATAATTCTTTTAAAATGTGACTATCATTTACAAATGAATGGTGTTGGTGATGGCTACTTTTTTTATTTCTAGCTTATTTCAAGTAAAATTTTTGTCTTTATCTGATCAAGCCAATGATAAAAAGTCTAGAGAGGCTCTGATGACACGGGTAATTATGGAAGTTGGACAAGATGACCAATACTTTTATGATGAATGTGGGTTGATATTTAACATGCTAAACTTCTAGAGTAGAGGTTCTCAAACTGTGTCCCCAGCGACCCTCAGGTTTTGCAGACATACTTCACGAATGCCAAGGAAGCAGGGTAGGGGAAGAAGCCAGGAGAATGTATGATGGTGAAACACTGTTCACCTAGAATAGTTCTGCTTTTATTTAGATCTTGGGGCTCCCTTCAATTTCACTTAAAGAAAAGGTTTTGTTTCCAAAAAATATTTGAAAATCATTGCCTCCCCATTGCATATCCCTTTGGGGGCTCAGCTAGCAAAAATAAAACCGGAATAGAGGCATGATGGTTCTAACTTGGTATGATATTTCTAAGCATTTAAATCTCTGAGAATTTAGGTGGACTTGATGCGGAGAATGAATTGGGAAACTTGTAAGAAATTTCTCCTCTTTAAGCGTGCCTTATAAAATAGTGACTCAGTAGTGTGATTATGTTGGTGGAGGCGTTACTAATCACTGTGTACATTCATCCCATTGAAAAGGGCATGGTAACGTGCACGACAGTGAGCTAACTGATGGTTTGCACGGAATATCAAGAAGAATAGCGTAGGCTTCCTGCTTTCAAAGTTCCTAAAGCCACTATAGATTAGCTTAAAAAACAGGAAAGAAAATAATAAGTGGCACAAGGTAAGTGCAAGTGTTACTGCACAAAAATGGGGTTGTCCTACCCAATGTGCATAAATACGCCAATTAACCAATGACATCAGTTTTATTCTGTGAGATGGATCCACAGGGAGATGGGGGCGTGTGTCCTCAGATCTGACTCTCCAACTCAGGATCTGGGGTGCAATTTACGAGGTTAGGGAGAACAGGCTGGCATGAGGAAATGCTGGTGGGACAGGTTTTAATTGGTGGGTTTCCAGCATTTATGGCAAGGTTCTAAACATTTATGATGAGGTTCTAAACATTTATGGTGAGGTGGGGACGGAATTTTAACACCGGATCTTCCTGGATGACGGACCTCTTGCTTCTGAGAAGAGTCCGGCTTTTAAGTTCCAGTCAGGTCCTGGTCCTTTGGTTCCGTAGGGGGGAGAATCTTTGGTTCCACAATCATTTCATGTCAAGATTTCTTCTTCAGCACGTGCTCTGGCTACTTGACTTTGCAAATTTTCTGAAAGACAATTCTTTTTTTTTTCTTCTTTTTATTTCTTTTAAAAGATTGTCACCTGAGCTAGCATCTGTTGCAAATCTTCTTTCTTTTATTCTTCGTCTCCCCAGATCCCCTTGGTAAGTAGTTGTATATTCTAGTTGTAGGTCTTTCTGGTTGTGGCATGTGGGACACCGCCTCAGCATGGCTTGATGAATGGTGCTGTGCCCGCGCCCAGGATCCAAACTGGCAAAACCCTGGGCTGTTGAAGCAGAGCACGCAAACCTAACCACTCAGGCATGGGGCCAGCCCCTGAAAGACAATTCTTAATCAATCTGTGGATAAACCATGGGGTCAGTTGAACTGGCCCCGGAGGGCCTGTGGTTACACAAGCACCATGCAGAAAGGGTACAACAACAGAAGTGACAGCACTTTGTCAGGAAGTGAGATGCTTCAAGAAAAAGGTGGGATCTGAGCTGTTCTTGAAAGATGGGTAGAATTCTGAAGCACAGGATGGGGAGGAGAGCACTCCTGGGCTGGGTGTAGGATGAGCGAAGGCGTCAGCAGGTCGGAAAATCAGGAACTAGTTAGGGAAACAACAATACGTCTGGTTTGGCTGGAGCATGGGGTATGTGGCAGGGGACAGCAACAAAAGGAAGAAAGGAATGGTGGATCAGATTGTAGATGCATTTGACTGTAAGGTCAAGGAGGTGACACTTAATCCTTATAATGGGTGAGGAAAAAAATCAAACCTCATATCTACAATCTCCTCTGGCTGCTTATTGATTGCTCAGTTCTGTGCCTGGGCTGTGAGGTGATGACGGATACTGGGTGGGAAGGAAAACTGGAAGGAACTCTGAAGCCTGTTTTACAAAACAATCCAGCGATATCAAGGAGAAGATGGGTGGAGATACAGAGTGGGAAAAAGTCAGCCTGGGGCGGGGGCACAAATATCTGGAGGAGTGTTTAAGGAGGAGCGGGGAGGGGTGGTATGAGAGAGGCATCTGCTGTGATGAGGAATTTGGGGAAGTTTTGCTGCATGACGTGTTGCGGAACTCCCTCCTGTGTTCCTGAAGCGCCTTTCAGTACAGTCACATTGCCTTCCAAGCATGTCTGGAGGCAGATCTGTGTTTCTTTTTGGCTGTGGTGAGACGGGTTTTAAGGTGGGAGAGAGACGGCTCAGTTTTATTCAGTTCACAAACTATCTGTTGAGAGCATAGGGTTTCCCCAGCAGTTCCTCAGGGGGCTTGGGGCAGTGGTGCTGGTGGTGACAGCAGATGTGAAGCTGGGAGAACAAAGGACATTCACCTCTGCATCCTTCACCTCTACATCCACCACATCCAAATCCCTTTCACATATTGCCCTTCTGTGTAAGATTTCCACTGGAAAAAAGTGATAAAAGCGGTTTAAAAAGAGGGTGAAAACCACCATGGTAGGCAGTAAGGTGCCCCTGAAGGATCGTAAGCTGAGAAAGGTACCATTAGAGTCAAGTGCGGCTCAGAGAATGTAAATAACTTGCTGACGGCTGCATGACTGCTACATGTGGAGCTAGAACAAAGACCCATTTTGACTGAACCACTCCCTGCCCCACCAATCAGAGATTTTCTTTCCAAACCATTAAGATTTAAGATATTTTCAGCCTGTTTATTCTTAGATGTAGGCTTTACAGACAGCAAAATTCCTATCTTCTTAATCTGAGGTCGAGGTCCAGTAATTCTTATACCCACTTATTTCATTGCCCTTGATGCCACCCAGGTATTCCTGCTTGCCTCCACCTGGGGATGTATGGGCTGGAAATATGAAAAGAACTTTTGCATCAGAAGATAATGGATTTGGCACTAGGTTCTAAGCTTGTTGCTGGCATCTCCTTTCTGTTTCCGCTTACACCAACATACACGCCAGATGGAACAAAGGTTAAAATATAATGACTCAAACTGTCAATGTACTAGGAGAAAACACAGGAGACCATTTATGATCTCAGAGTAACAAAGGTCTTCTTAAGTAGGACGCAAAATCGCGAGGTTGTGAAAGGAACGATCAATAAGTTTAAGCATGTACAAAAATAAATTTCCACATGGAGAAAAACGCCTTACGCAAACTCAAAAGAAATCCAACAAACTGAGGGAAAGATTTTTGCAATGCATATTACACAGAAAGGCTTACTTTCTAAATGTATAAAGAGTTTCTATGACTCAAAAGAAAAAAACTACACAACAAAAAAATGGAAAAAAGGATGTGAACAGAATTCACAAAAGAGGAAGTACAAATAGCTCTTTGGATTAGTCATGCTTCTCACTTCTGTAAAGCTGATGCTCTAAGGTCTGCCCTCCATGCCCACACCAGGCACGCCTTGTTTGAGACAGCCTGATAATACGCCTGAGTCACCTTGCCCAGGCTTCCTGCCTCCCTCATTGCCTCCCTCCCCGCAACAGCACTGAGGGAAGTCCTCCTCGTGCGGGCACATTTTCCAAATGGAAACAAACCAATCCAGACACCACACCCTGGACTATCTCCTTTATCAAGCTCTCACCCTCAGGCCACTGTACAACTGCCCTAATCATCCCAACACCAGGTGCCAAACATCTTCTAAGACCCAGAGCTAATCCTGGGCCTGCTACCCTGCCTCACCCATTCCTCCCGGGGGAAACCACCATAAACGCTCTTGCCCACAGTTCCTCCTTCTCCCTTTGCCTTCTCACCAGCCCTGGTGCTTCCTCAGGTGACCCCCTCCATAGCACGGCATGCTCCTGTAGGGGAGGAAGACATTTCCTCTACCCTCTCTGGGTTCGTCTGGCTGGAGAACAAATTAAATTCACATGAGACAGAATAGCAGGAGAAAATTAAACAAAGCTTTATAACATGTATACATGGGAGAGGCTCAGGCAAGCTAAGCAACTCGCCAAAATGGCTGAAGCCCCCACCTTAAATATCATCTTCAGCTAACGACAAAGGAGGATGTTGGGGGTGGAGGGGGAATCGATCTTGGGAGATTACCACACAAGTGCAGTAAACAAATGCAGATTTAAGTCCTTGCCTTTGGCATTGATTAAGAGTTTCTAGAGATAAAGGTCATCCCCCTCTTTTTCCTGGTACAGAGAGGGAGGCACCTTTACAGATGGAGATTTCCTTTACAATGTAAATGTCTCCTAACAAAGGGCAAGCAAGTTCCACCCCGCAGTTGCTTTCCTATCTGCAGTTTATTAAAAGTAACCAGCCCCAAATAATCCTCATGCCAAAGAGACGTATCTTGGGGTGGCCAATTCCAGGTCCCCACACTCTCCTGTTTTAGGAACTGTGAGCCATAAACTATCATTTCAATGGCAATTGTCTCCTGATATGTTGGCCTTCCTATAACTTACATTTTCTACTAACTTACTATATTTTAAAAGACTTAAACATATGAAAAAAGCTCTACTCCACTCATTTGAAGATAAATGTAAATAAAGACTATGATAACATTTTTCCCCCAACCACCATGACAAAGGTCCAAAAGTTAGACAGCACACAGTACTGGTGTGAGAAGAGAGACATTCATTTATTGTTGGTGGGAACATAAGCTATTACAACCTCTATGGAGAGAACTTTGGCAATAAAAACAAAATTTTAAAATACACAAACTTGATCCAGCAATTCTACTTTTGAGTATATATTCAAAAGAATTGAAAGTAGGATCTCGAAGAGATATTTGTACACCATGTTCATAGCAGCATTATTCATAACAGCCAAGAGGTAGAAGCAACCAGGGGTCCATCAATGGATGAATGGATAAACCAAATGTGGTGTATACATGCAATGAGATATTATTCCATCTTAAAAAGGAAGGAGATGCTGTCACATGCTACAGCATGGATGAATCGTGAAGGCATTATGCTAAGTAAAATAAGTCAATCACAAAAAGACAAAAACTGTAAGATTCCACTTCTCTGAGGTCCCTAGAGTAGTCAAATTCATAGAGACAGAAAGTAGAATGGTGGTTGCCAGGGGCTGGGGGCAGGGGGAATGGAGAGTTGTTGTTTAAGGGGACAGAATTTCAGTTTTGCAAGATGAAAAAGTTCTGGAGATGGATTGCACAGCAACATGACTATACTTCACACCACTGAACTGTACACTTAAAAATGACTAAGATGGCATATTTTTTGTTAAGCGTATTTTTCTACAATTGAAATTTTTTAAGTGAGCAAACTCATTGATCCAGTAATCCCACTACTAGGAATTTGTTGTTTTAACATTATTCCAGTGTACAATGATGCATGCATAAGGTCACTGACTCTGTCATTGTCCATAATAGAAGATTGGAAATGACCTAAATGTCTCATAATATGCTCCATCCATGTACTGAAATACTATGCAAACATTAAAAAGAATACAGAAATTGTATACATGCATAAAACAAGCAAGTATGTATATTACACTACCACTTGCTTATTTGTGCAGAGACTTCTGTAAGGCTATGTCTAAGAGACTGTTAATAAGGGTTGTCTCTGGGGAGGGAAACTGCAGATTGTGAGATGGGGTGAGAGGCTGGCTTACTTTTCACTGTGTTCTATTCTCTGCCTTTTGAATTTTGTACTATGGCATATTTTACGTATTAAAAAATAGTTAAAAATTTTAAAAAACCTAACCTCCTAGCTGAAAAAACTTTATTATCTGGCTCTCTGATACTCTTCTCTAACTCCCTAGTCTGGCCTGTATATCACTACTTGACCATTGAGACCCTCATCTTGCTTGCCTAATGAAAACTATAATGATTGCCTTGTTCTAGCTGACTTTTCCGGTGTTCACTACTGCTGACTCATTTACTGATGTTACTGTGAATCCAGTTACTGGATACCCAAATTTCCAATCCTACTCCATTCTGCTTTATTCCCCAAAGAATCTACCCAACAGACAAGAGTACCTTCCCCCATCCACCTATATATAATAGATTTTAATTGAAAAAGGCATTATTTATTTTAATTCTTAAGCTTCTATCTTTAGTGCCTAATACATTCAAATAGTTCTTGGATTACTAAAGGTACTATGTTTCTCGAGATGCACACTGTCTACTCAGAGCCACAAGCTTTCAAAAGCCAACTTTCTTTCTCTCTCAAGAACTTTCTTTCTCAAAGGAGAAAACAATACCATTAAGTATTTCTCTTAATCTTAATTTTACAAAGCATTATCTGTTCATAGTGACTATTAAAAAAATAGTATCTGAGTTTAGATTATTATTTTTAATATTTAATCAACTTGCTACAATAGTAGCTAAAGAATAAATGAAGAATAAAGAGGTAATTAAAACTTTATTAAATATATAATGAAAAATAAACATAGCAGGGCTGGCCCCTTGGCCTAGTGGTTAAGTTTGGTATGCTCTTCTTCGGTGGCCCAGGTTCGGTTCCCAGGTGCAGACCTACACTATTCATCAGCAGCCACGCTGTGGCAGTGACCCATATACAAAATAGAGGAAGACTGGCACAGATGTCAGCTCAGGGCGAATCTTCCTCAGCAATAAACAAATAAAATAAAAGAGCGAATAGAATAAACATTTTAAAAAAACCACGCACACAGAGGCACACACACATATGCAAACTAGGTCCTCAATACATCAGTAAAGGAATTGAAAAAGAGAAAGCAAGATTGAGGAAAATTAACCACACAGATGAGGGGACAGATGAGCTGCCAAGGGGAGGGCTGCTGCCCCATTTTTCCCCAGCTCCTTCCCATGAGTCTGGCATGAGGTCGATAATCTCACAGACAGGAGGTAGAAAAACCACCAATTCCTCTCTGTTTCCAATTGTCAACACTCTTCTGACTCCCACTTGCCACTGACCACAGCCTGTTTGGACAGCAGAGTTTTCTGACAACACCCCAGGTTACCAGCCAGAATCAACCATCATGTTTTTCCTTTTGAAGGCACCAGTGTGTGGACACCCTAACATGGGACCTTCTCTCTTCTTCCCCTGAACTCTTCTACAGTGTGTACTTTTACTGATTGAATTTAGGGGTGTTAATCTACTTTGCAAAGTGGAACATGGCTTGTATTCTTATAAGCCTAATATAATATCTTTAATCTTTCTAAACAGATATGAAGCATGTCGATACCCCAAACTTGTTTAAGTACATTCCAGGCACGTGCCAAGGGCTTCGTCCACAATGGGAAGATTTTTATACTTCCACCTTATTGTCAGAGTGAAAGAAAAAACTTAATGGGAAAAATGGAACCTATCTGTGTTGTCTAAAAAATTATCAGTCTGTTTAAAGTTTCTTGAAAGCCAAACAAAATCTTGAAACATTATTCTTGCAAGGCTGCCTGGAAGTCTGATGGAAAAGTGAAAACATGCCAACAATAGCAAGACTTGTAGAAAGACCGTACAAAGAAGTTTAGTAGATTTTTAATGCAGATCCCCTAAGTACAGCTATTAGTGAGATGTGATAACTAAGAAAAGGATAGGGAAACTACGGAGAAATATTTAGAGAGTTAAATATTTATCTTTATTTTTCTCTTTTAATATACAGTTTACTTAAAAAGTCAATTTGTAAAATCCTAAAATAGTAGTGTTTAAAGGTGTGAATGACAAGTGAATAATGTCAGGTAAAACACGTGCTAAGGTAGGAGACAGGAGACTGGGTTCCATGCCTGGCTCTGTATCTGCCCAGATGAGCAACCTAGAGCCTCTCTCAATCTTTCAGAATGTTTAAGATGGAAAGAACCATATCGCAAAATTCCTATTCCTCATGGATTCACTATCAGAATTAAATTACATGCTTGAAACCACATTGACTGTAAGCTCCTTGAAGGTGGGGATCTTACATTTTCATCTTTGTAACCAGTTACTTGATTAATTAATTCATGTATGAAAGAAACAGAAAACGTTTTCATTCTTTAAAAACATTCTAAATTTCATTAGGGATTATCTCAAGAAACTCATCAGGAACTCTATAGAAGGTCCAGCCTAGAAAATGAAGGAAGTTTTAGCAGCATGAGAAAATCACCAATATTTTCTGTAATTGATTTAAAATTTTTATTAAAAATTTCAGAATTTATTTAATGTTACCAGCCTCAAGAGAACAAAATGTATAAAAAATAAGTATCTTTTGGGGCTGGCCCCGTGGCCGAGTGGTTGGGTTCGCGCGCTCCGCTGCAGGCGGCCCAGTGTTTCGTCGGTTCGAATCCTGGGCGCGGACATGGCACTGCTCACATACCACGCTGGGGCGGCGTCCCACATGCCACAACTAGAGGAACCCACAACGAAGAATACACAACTATGTACCGGGGGGCTTTGGGGAGAAAAAGGAAAAAATAAAATCTTTAAAAAAAAAAATAAGTATCTTTTGAACCTGTGAATATCCCAGCAAAAGAAATAATTTTCAAAGTAGGGAATTAGGCAAACGATGGCAACATCTTTTTATAAACACACAGTGGTAGACTGAGCTGTTAAATATACATGAGGCGATTGGCAACCCTTTCAGAAAGTGATCTGAATCTATCAGGAACCTGCTGTGTCTATATCTCCAGCCCAGGGACTTCCCCGTAAGCTCAAGATCCACATGTTGGACCTTCCCCTCAGACCCATTGCGTCTTCTGAATTCTCTGTCACTTACAGTACCATGATGCAGCCACTTTTCTAAATCAGAGACCCAAGCATCAATTTAGACTCTCCTCTCCCTCACTGCCACGCCTCCACCCATTCAGACACTAAGTCAGCATTTTATACTTCCTTAATATCTTTCCTACATGTATTCTCTTTTCTCATTGCCCCTGCGTTGGTTGTCTCTCTTCGCATCTTATCTTGATCACTGAAACGGCATTCTAATTGGTGATATGGCAGGAATGGAAAAGAGACAAATTCAACAGATGTTCAAGAGACAGAACCAACTGACAGAATATAGGAGAATAACGAATTTATTTCTGAGCATGTTTATTTTGAGGTACCTTGGGGTCACTGAGGTGCAGCTATTCCAAGTATGTGCACATACTTGGAATGTGGGCAAAGCATGTGGGCAAAGCTGAAGGATAGAAAAGTAGGTCCACAGTGGATGGCATGGATGGGGATGAATATCCCCTCTCACATACTACTGCCTCCAAAAAGTTTTTTCCAGATCATCTCATCCCACAGTGACTGTTCCTTCCACTCAATTTTTTTTTTTTTAAAGGTTTTATTTTTTCCGTTTTCTCCCCAAAGCCCCCCGGTACATAGTTGTATATTCTTCATTGTGGGTCCTTCTAGTTGTGGCATGTGGGACGCTGCCTCAGCATGGTTTGATGAGCAGTGCCATGTCCGCGCCCAGGATTCGAACCAACGAAACACTGGGCCGCCTGCAGCAGAGTGTGCGAACTTAACCACTCGGCCACTGGGCCAGCCCCACTTCCACTCAATTTTAATAATACTGTTAGCACCTTCCAGATTCACAACCACATACTGCCTCTTGTGATATTTAACATTTCAAGTTGCTTTTTCCCAAATTAAGCTTCTAAAGAATAGTAACCTTTTATATACTTTATGCTTACGAATGCCCCACGGTGTCTAGGGCTAAGCAGCACACATGAGGCGCTCAAAACAAAGGAGGAGTGGAAGGGATAAATTTGATTTCAGTAGCTTTAATAACAATGATAATAAACATCTCCTAACGCAGAGCCTGGCACTTAGCGGGTGCTGAGTTAATATCTGTCAAATGGATGAAGATGTAATGTCTCCCAATACTCTTGAAAAACTTCGTGACGTCTCGATTCTTTTCAAATCTGACATGCAACTAAAACTTGGACACAAATATATTTATTGCACATTTTGTAGGAAGTCCAACAGTTCATAGTTTCGCACATAACCTATTTCTGTGAAAAGGTCACATAGCAACAAGGCACATCCATCTTTGTCTACTCACCCACAATACTTGCATACTCCCACACTCTACTTTTACAGAATTTCGTATTTTACACCGATTCACACTTTAACTTCCTGAGTGCTTCCTCCCACATGCTCCTGTGCTACGTTTGCTCCACCCCTTGGCTAAGTCAGATCAGAGACTTAACAACGACCGGCACAAGAATTATTTCCAGGAAATGAAGAGAAAGGAGGAGACAACTGGCGAGATAATTTCATGTTTTGATTTTGACTCTTGGCCTTCAGACAAGAATAGTTTTATGGCTTCCAATCTTGGAAAAGTTCAACATCTGACACACTGACATCTGACACCTGAGGTCACACTTATAAATCAGTGCTACTTTACATAACCATGTACAGATAGAAGTAGAAAGCCTAACTTGGGGAATACCACGAAAGCTATAACTTATATTAAGCTTGGATGAGTGACAGCATCTAACACGATGCTTTGAACAAAGAAGTACACAAACTCTTTGTTGAAAGAATGTTGTTTTTAACCACATGAGGAACTTGGAAAACAAAGCTGTTTTATACTATATATTTACTGCTTGTCTGTGTGCAAGGTCTTGAGCCAGTGCTGTATAGGATACAAATAAAGCAACACACTGCTGTGGTATTGGATGAAAAGGGTTATTACCATCCTCAGAGTGTATGAATCTCTTTGGAAAATCATTTGAAGGTGTCCACTAAAGCTGAATAGAAACCTAGACTATGGCACAGTTAAACCCACTCCTAGGCATACACCCAAGAGAAATGAATTCATAAGTATAAGGCATGCAGAAGAATGATCACGGAAATTTATTCATAAACTTCCCAAACAGGAAACAACCCAAATCTCCAAACAGAAGAGAATACAAGCAAATGATGGTATATTTATACAATAGAATACTTCACAGCAATAAAAAATAATTGAACTAATGCCACATACAATGTTATGAATGAATCTCACAGATACAATGATGAGCAAAAGAAGCCAGACACAAAGCAAAACATACTGTATGATTCCATTTATATGATGTTTAAGAAGAGGCAAAACTAGTATATAGTAATAAGCAGACTAGTGGTTAACTTTGGTGGGAGCAAAGACTAGGAGGTCTCAAGGGAGATATCTGGGTTGCAGAAAATTTATCTTGATCTGAGTAGGAATATGGCAGGAATGGAGAAGAGATATTTAAAAGAGATTAACTCTCAAACTGACAAAGAGAATACAGGAGGAGAATTAAGATAGGGAGAAGAATGATGAATTCAGTTCCGAACCTGTTGGTTATAGGCATATGTAAAAGAATCCCCGAGCTGCACGGTGAATATTACTGTACACTGAATATTAGTGCACGTGGAGTGCCAGTTCTCATAGTTAGGCAGTGATGACAGAGTTAGGATCAAGTGTCCACCATTAACCCACACAGTCCATTGATGAAAATCACGTGGCCTAGTTACCAAGCATTACTTTGAATATCCATCCAAAGTGTGAATTAACACGGCATAGTTCCTGCCTTGTTAGGTCTTACTGCTTAATGTGATCATAACGTCAGCGGGGAATTCTAAATTTTCTACGCAAAATATTTTATGATGAGAAGATATTCAACAAATACCTGTTAATGGCCTAGTTCCAAGTGACAGGTACAGCCTACAAATGCTCTAAGAGTAGAGAAGTTGGAGAAACCATCGTGAGCTGGTGGCTCAAAGTTTCTCGAAGGACATGGGAACTGAGCCAGACTCTGAAAGGTTAGGAACAGAAGCAGGGGTTGCAAAGTGTGGCCTATACTAAAAGTTCATTTGATTTGTTAGCTCAAATGGTACAGACTTTCAAGAAGCAATGTGATTAGGAAGATTTGTTGACAGCAACGACCTTGTATCATGCTTTGTGAATATGTGCTAGTTTCCTAGGCATCTGAATATAGGAGAGTCCCTGCTAAGGGAAGAACATAAAGAGCAGATCAACAGAGGGTCTAAGTGAATTATTAGGTTCAAAAATAGTTGGGGCCAAATTGCAGAGTGCCATGCACGCCACACTGAACACATTCTGCAGCCAGTAATAGACGAGAGCACGACATCCATGTTTTGCAACTCAGTAGTGCTGGGCCAACTGTGCGACTAGCATTAATAACAATGAAGGCTGCAAGCAGCTTCTGGTTCTTTGAATGTGATGCCAAACATCTGGACCTGGAAGTGAATTTCTAACTGCTTTCTTTCAGGTGACATCTGAACTCTTGCTATTTGGCAGACACAGCTTCCATTTAGACACCTAAAGGAGGACAGCTTCTACAATATAGGCTAAAAAACTGTAAGATGCGTAAATATTAGAGGAATGCTAAAAGAATTAGAAAATAAAGCTATAGATACCAATTACAAACAATCTCAGTGGTGTTTATTACGGAAATAAAGTTGTTTGAAGCTAATAATTCATTCTTCCAGATATTGCTGGCTTGAGGAAGAGTACAGCAATTTTACTCAGTGATTTTACACTATTCAAAGGGTAGGTAAGACAGTTCTTTGCCACTATCCACTTCATCAAGGGCTGGTCATAGTCTATTAATAACCATAATTTGTACACACATGTATATTGACAGATTCTCGAAATATTTAATAAATTGTTACACTGAAGGTCAATAACCAGAAGTTGTCCTAAGTTCTCCTTTGACGTTACAAAACAAACTCTCGTGCTTCTTTATCTGTGGCTTGACTATAATTTTCTTATTAGCATAACCTTTGGTAGAAATAAACTCTAGTTCAGCCTTATTTTTTATTTGATAGAATTATTAAAGGTAGTGGTATAAAAGTAGAAATCCTACCGCAAACTGGGCTATATAATGGATTTTAGCAGAAATAGAGAACCCTGACCACTTAAAAATATTAAGACTAGAGATATGAACTCATGGTTACAAATACATAAAGATATATATAGAAAGAGATATAAATTCGTGTGGACAAATATATTGCTGCATCTATTTCCTAGCTGAGTCTGCTGAGAGGACTTGGAAGCAATGATAGACCAGTAGCAATGAGCATACCCAGAACTGAGATCTCAGTCTTCAAATATCATTCTCCACTAAAAGGAACCAAGGACCTTTGAGATCCTTTGAGAGATGGCTGGTTCCAGGAATGGAGCAATGAAAATGCAAAATGAGCCTGGAACATATTTTTAAGCCAGAAGGTAAAGAAGTACACAAAGAATCATAGGGGTATGTCAAAAAGACAAATGAGCCCTCTTGAAGGGTGTACCCTACCCAAAGCGGGGACAACTAAAGCACCAAAATGAATAATGAAAGTAGTGAATCATAACCCATTAAATAGAATAAGAACTCATAAGCCTAGATAGACCGATAGATAGATAGATAGATAGATAGATAGATAGATAGACAGACAGATAGATAGAAAAGAAGAGAAAGTTCTTCCTTACATAGGAAGCCAACCAATAAATGTACAAGGAATGATGGAATTAGAAAAATCACCTTTTGATGACAGTCATACTAATAATTGATTTGGGCAAGAATCATCGAGAGATGCAAAACTAGTAGGTGAAAATTTCAGGAGGAATAGAAGAGTTAAACAGTCTCAGGGTATCTCCCCATAAGGTGCTTATTAATTTGAAACAGAAAATAATAACTTCACAGAGCAGAGACCAACCAGGGATTTACCACCTCAGCCAGGTGATCAAAGTTAGTAACACCAGCAACGAGACAGCTCGACATCAAGTGCTCCTGACATGATGTTTTATATATATATACATACATATACAAAATAAAAGCTCAACAGTAATTGCAGCAATTGCTCAAAATATTGACACCAACAAAATATTTGGCAGGGGGAGGATTTGGTTTTGCTTTTTGGTTTTCAATAAACTCTGTTTTTGCCTTAAGACTTTTTAAGTTTATTTTTATTATGCCTATTTATCAAATTTCTTAGATGTTTTATTCAGTTATATTCACACAAAGTTAGTAGTCCAGAATTCAAATGCCATCTAAACCATTTTCTAGAGTACAGCAATCAAGCAGGACAGGGTAGGAGTTGCATATGTGGTCAGTTTTGTTTTTTTTTTTAAAAACAAACCTCTCCTCATATATGGGTATTTCCTAAATATTCACCTTGCTTTTTAAAAACCAGATGATCAGCGTATATGTCACACGTCCCTCTTCGCTTCTCTGCTGACGGGAAACAGTGGACCTCAGTGCCCTCCTGCAGCAACTACATTTCACTGCGTAAGTGTATATTCTTTCTATCATTGGATGACAAGATCTTTTACCTTCATTTTATGGAAGGAAATGTTGCATATTCAGTAACGAAAGCAATCTCCTCTTTTACTTCATTTACCAACTCATGGAAGGTACTTAACTAACTGCATATACACAAAGATTTATTATGCTATAAAAGTATCAGAACCTGCACTACCGCATTGGTCCAGGATGACATAAGCCCGTGGAAGAGAAGGTAGAGACTACTTTACCTTAAAGTGCTTCAAACTGTACATGCCTACAGGTTACATGTCATAAATTATTTTGATAATGATATTAGCTTCATCTGCATTTTAAGTAGATGATGATTCAGTTCTTACTATAGTAATATATAAAGAGAAATATACCTCATGCAGACAAATGAAAGCTGGAGTTGTAGATAAATCAACCAACCGCTCATCTCGGATGTTAATTGTGGGCGCTATGGCATAAATGGGGTGTTCTTGATCCTTTTCATCTTTCTCCTCTCCCTCTTCTTGTTCTGTGTCTGTGGTGCTGTCTTCCATTTTTCACAATTCTAAAATAAAACGATTCCATATTCAGCTATTCAGGGATATCTTCACTTATAAAGTAAAATTAATGGAAAATCACAGAAGCAAGAAAAACTTAACTGGAATGTTATTCTCCAGTGAAACGATAGGTCAGGAAAGTTAGATATAATCACGTCATTATAAAAGACTGCTTTGTTGTAAATATACTCTCCATTGCTACACTCGAGTCAATAATTCTAAGTTTTAAAAGCAGGCTATTGTTACATTAATTAGAGAAAAATTATATAACTAGAATGTAAGCTCCATGAGGGTAGAAACCTAATGTTGTTTACTAAGCATTATAGTAGGCACTCAATTACTATTCATTGATTGGGTAAATAAGCATAAACTTCACCCTTGAAGTACAACACAAAGTTAATTCAATTATTTTTGGAAAAATAAAAACCAATACCCTGTGTGCCCCATACTGCCTGAGGCATGTACCTGCACACCAGGTCATCAGGCTAATTGCTCAGTACCCACACTGCTTGCTGTGGTCACAGCTCAGGCCTGTGCTTGTGCGCACTGCCACCTGGCCTATCTCTGCTGCTCATGTGCATACTCAATTGTCCCAGCAGACTGCACTTACAAAACACAAGCTCAAAAATAAAATTATTAAGAATTTCAAGATGGTGACACCAGAGCACTAACCAAGTGCAGGGCCCTTCTGAGAACAGGCCGTTGTGTGCCTGCACAGGTCACACACCCATGAAGCCAGCCCTATGGACTGGCCATTGATGTGCTCATGTATTCAAGTGGACCCAGAGCAGTTTCTGAAATGACCTGCATCTTGGCCTGCAAGGTCTCTATTGGCCTACATTGGTGGCATTGGGGTGGCTTCCCTTCCAAGAAAGAGCTGGTAAGGGGCCTCCATTACACAACAGAACGTCATTTAATTATTTGCTCTTTTGATCTCTGTAATATATGAATCAGCACTCAACAGAAGAGTACATGTGCACTCATCTCTTGCCAAAGTAGGTATCTCCAACTGTATAATTTTAAGGTCTGGATCTTCTGCTGAACATGTATCATCTCTCATGTCTGTCTTATCAGATTAGCTGCTCCTTGACAACAGAGATCTCATTCTTTCAATATGGAAAGCATGTTCTATAATATGAATCCAGAAGGCATGGTAGGCTCTGGTTCTTGAGTTTATTAGTCAAGTGGCCACAGGCGTGTCATTTATTCATTGTCTTCTTCCTCCTCTCTAAAACCGGAGTAACAGTAACTAACTTTTCTGCTTCATAAAGAATACATGCAGATTAAATGTGATAATCCCTCTGGACTTCCAGCTCCCATTTTTCTGCCGCAGTCATATCCCCAGTTCTCTGCCCCAGACGTGTACCACACAGGCACTGTGCCTACTCTACAAGACAGCTTCATCGGTGGCAGCACGTCCTTTCACCACGAGGCCCCAAATGTCTGGCTGTCTTTCTTCATGTGATATTAATAGCCACTGATACCGTTTGAATTTCACCACCTTTAACATGCATCCTTTTTCAATGCCATAAAGCAACTTTTAAAAAGAACCGATCACTACTAAGGTATCACAACACTTTACATTTGGTTAGTAATCACAGTTTATTGTTTACATTTTCAGGGAGCTGGAAATGGCTTAGTTATATATCAGATTTGTTTGTTAATAAGCTAAAATTTGTATGTTCAATCATTTCATGGATGTCAAATGTTAATGACTATCCCAGAAAAATATTTCCTTCACAACATTAGACCATATGCTATTTTTAGCTTTTTCTGTAAGAAATATTTCAAATATAAACAAAAGTAGCAGAATAGTATGATGAATCCTCAAGTATCCATCAACCAGCTTCAACAAATATCAATTCATGAGCAATTTTGTTTTATCCAAACCCTCCCATTCCCCTCACCCCTCTCCATATTATTTTGAAGCAAAACCTAGACACCTACACTTAATAATATATCCTGAAGAACGCCATAATAATAGACAGAGATAGTCCTCATTCCATTTCACAGCTGCACAGCCCTTCTTTGCATAGACGCACCACAGGTTATTCAAACAATCCCCAGTTTATAAACATATGGAAGCTTTCCAGCTTTCAGTCGTTACAGTTTTGCAAAGTATAGTCATCTATCAGTTTAAAAATATTTTTTAAAGGCTCTTGGAATCTGTATAATCAAGACGGCATTAACTTTGAAAACTTAAGTTCAGGCAATCTTCTCAAAGCACTGCACCTTTCAATATGATACAGCTTACCCAGGCAACAAAAGACAGGTACTCTGCTGAATTTGTACAAATTTCTGTCTGCTGAAGTTTTCAACCTCTATTGTCTTGAAAACATTCTCAATATTGTAAAGCAGATAAAACAGTTTACATAGGGAAGCAACTAAAAGACACTATAACAGAGTCCTGACAGATAGACATTATCGGACAAACTTGAACTCTTAGAAAAGAAAGGGAGAGTGAATAGGAAAGGAAGAAAACACAACAGAGGCAAATACCAAAGTCTCGTGCGAATTAAAACCTAAAACACTAATTAATCTAATTAAGTGAGAGGTTGGAAAGGGCTTAAGTAGACAACAAAGTTTAAAAGATAAATATTCAAGGATTAGTTAATATAGGATTGCAAAGCCCATTGTATTAATTATTACCATGCTGCAGGCAATGTGATTGACAGCTGTAAATAAAACAATGGAATAAAATACATTCTTAGTCTATGGTGATGTAAACAAGGGAATATTTATAAAACATCTTAAATTCATTGTGTAGGGAGAACTACATAGCCATCAAGTATAGTAATTCTAGAGACTATGTCTTTACAATACCCAAATCAACTAAGCAAATACTTATTGAGTTGTTTTATGAAGACCAAGAGTTTACAAAGAGGCAAGGGGTTTACAATCTAAAGAGGAAGCAAGGCAGGGAAATAACTAGCTCCACATCATAAAGGTAAGGCAAAATAAGCCTAAATAAGAAGCAATGTTCTCCAGAAGGTAAATAGGCTTAAAAAGCAGAGTGTAGCCTAGAATTTAGCTTTTAATCTACAGGTGTTGGGAGCCACTACTTTTTTTGCAGAGATGAGTGGCATGAGCTTGTAAAGATGTTAGTGACCATTAGAGGAATGGTTTGGAAAGGGGGCGAATTTGGAGGCAAGGACACAATCTCGAGGCTTGAGCCAGCCACTGTGCTGTGGGTGGGAGACAGACTCAGTGGTGAGCAAAATCAGACGACCCCAGGGGGGCTCACAGACTGGTGGGCAAGACAGAAATTAATCAAAGAATCGCAGAGATCAATGAAAACGTGTCACTGAAATAGGTGCTACGAAAGCGTGGACGGCAGGAGCCGGGCGGCTTTGCACCACACACACGGCGGCCGCTGTTCGCAGAGCAGGTTCTGCAGCGAAGCAGCCCCCAGTGGAAGGTTCGAGGACGAGGGCCTGCACCAACACGGTACTATGGTGTGCTGCAGGAGTCCGAGGAAGGGAGGACATGGCTTTACGAGGCTTTCTAGAAGGGAGAGGACATGTACTGAGCTTTGACACAGAAAAGTGAAAGGCCCGCCAACGAGAAAGGCAGGTCAATAGAAGCTTTCATCCTATTCCAGAAGAGCACTGAACTCACACTTCGTTTCGGAGTTAAAGGAGAAAGCCAAAGTAGGAAGCTTCACAAAGAAAAGTGAAGCAATCAGCATTGCAGGGCATGCCTTGTTTTGTAAGACGCACCACTACTTCCTCTTCTCTACTGCTGAAGACGGGATGGTCGTTTTGTTTTGATTTTGCACTCTTAAGGAAATGTTTTTTGACTGTTACAAGGACCACAGGAGAAAAACAAACACCCCATGCGGCAGAGAGTGGGGCAATGTACACAGTGATGTGGCTTTGTCAAGGTGAAGTGGAGTTCTTGCTCCAAGAAAGACGCAGCAGGAAACCATGCCGCCTTCTGATATGACTTGTCACCGAACGAACACAAGTGTTAGTGTAACGTACAGTCAAGCATGATATTTGTCTCCTCCTCCCATACAGAACCGAGGGTTCTTCCTCACAATTAGCCCTTCCTGCCGCCCCGGAGACATGATCACTGCTCCCTTCCCCAGCAGCCCACTGCCGCAGGAGGTTAGTTTCATGACTGTTTCCATGGTAACTCAGAGCCAGACCTCCTGCAGCCAGGGAGAAGTTTGGGACACTCATGTGTTTTGCTTGTTTCAGTTTCCTGTATTTATTTAAAAACATAGAAACGACAAAACAGGTTACACAAATTGTGGTGTATTTAAAGTTCTATCATGAGTGCCTCTCAATCCTGTGAGTGCGTCTCTGTGATTTTCAGTATGTTCTCTCTTGGAGGTAACGTTAAAAGTCTACATTTGAAGGTGCTTTTGAAAGGCCTCTGGTCCACAATATGACAGGCTCAGAAAATTGGGCAGCCCCTCTGACATGCAGCCTACAGTTAGCTCAGATCCGCTTAATCCAGCAACAGCCGCATCTTCATCACAGACTACCAACTTGGCAGTCTTAAATGCAACAGATACAATGATTGCACGTATTTATGTCCAGACCTTTTATTCTATGTACAATTATACAATAACCATTATTACCGTACTAACACTGGACTTGAAACATTTTTTTAAAGATTTAGATACAGATTTCAGGGGATATTTTTAAAAAGAGGGAATAGAAAAGCTTTGTCATTCAAAGACCCAACAAATCAAACCACAACTTCTTTCTGTTCCTGAAAACATGATTAAGAAAAAACCCTACTCAAAGAAGAATCCTGCATAAAAAAAAAAAAAAGATTCCAGCACAGAAAAAATAAAACCACTGCAGTATGTACCGATAAAATTTGCCTCACAATTGAAGTATTAAAGTTACCATGTGGTTTGGACTACCTTTCATTAAAGACATACATACACACAAAAGCAAAGCAAACTCTTGAGAGGAAGCTCCAAGTGCCTATCAGCCTTTAAAGTAAACGCTCACAGTATCAGACAGTGAAATCTTAAACTACATGCATGTGTAACCAATGAGGAACCTGTAAATGGCCCGCCATAATGGAGAACACAAGACTCTGCTACAGGATAAGTTCCCTCCCTGGGATGGAAGGATGCTGAGAGAGCTCTGGGCTTACTCCCAACTCATTTGCCTCCCTTTGCCCACTCCCACCCTACCCCAAACACAAACCCAAGAAAAGTTACTCACTCTCTCTTCAAAGCTTTTTATATTTTTTCCCCTTTCCTCTCAGAAACTTAGGCAAAAGGAGCTCTATAACTCATTCCTGAGTGGGTATAGAATGTAGTGTCATGATAGGGAAGAACTGTCATTGAAACCGACGTGACTTTGTCTCTAACATATCCACCGGGTCGCCCTCATCAGATGCAGGCACTCCTGCCCAGGGGTCACTCACCCGTGCATCTAATAATAACAACATTTGTACAGCCCTTCACAATGTAGACAAAGCTTTCCCTCACACTACTTCACTGAATCCTTACAACAGCCATGTTCCATTAGAACCATCATCTCCATTTTATAGATGAGGAAACTGAAGTTCCGAGAGTATAAATGATGTGCCCAACATCACACAGCAATAAATAGCAGCATTTATTCAAACCCATAGCCACTGGCCCCAAATCCCTTACCCTTTTCCATTATACCACATGAGAGTGGTGGTTATTAGGCAGCCCCTGAGGTGGTAAGACAGACTGTGAAAAACAATGGGCTATAGAACTTGTTGCTATAGTTACAGGCTGAAGGAAAGACTTGACATATACAAAGTGTGGCAAGAAACACTAGTTTCATATCTGCAATAACTTTACAGTCATTCCGCAAGTCCAGTCAGGCTTCAAAAATTCAAAGGGTGCCTGAGAGGCCCTATCAGTTCCCTTAATAGTATCCAAACAATCTGGTAGTGAGCAGAGACGGAGTTCCAAATCCCGTGGGAGGTCTGGAATGCCCAAGGAGGTCTGAAGCTGGCAGTCTTCCAGAAGGGCTGTAAAGCACGGATTCTATGTGTTTGCGTGCAATCTAGAATCCTCACATTGCAGGCCACTCCTCACTCCTGGCACAAAAACGTGCATGTTTTTCAAATTCCACCATCGTCTTTGCTTGAATTTTTACCAACGATACCAGCAAGCACATTCATAACATTACAACAGTAGTCTATAGATCCTGTCTAATTAGTCCATTCATTACCTTGCAAACCTGCTCCTTCATTTACCCCCTTTCCCCTTCCCCATACCCAAGTCAGTAGGAACTGTGGGTCTAGATGGGTCTTCCTTAGCAAAGAACTTCATGAAATGTGGGCTATCACCGCTTCCCTCTGCCACAGCCCAGGTTCTCCCCTTCCTCCTCCTCTTTCTTCTCCTATTGTTTCACCTAAGACTGGGATTAGCGGCTTTAATTTAGTCTACCAGGATGACAGCATGGGGTAACGGAAATGACTACTTGGAAGCTCATCAATTAGGCTTGAATCTCATTTCTTCCCCTCCTGTGTGACCTTGGGCAAGATATTCAACCTCTAAGTGGCTGTTTCCTTAACTGCAAGATGATTTAAGAGTCCTTGTGAAGACTAAATGGGACAATGCCTGTGAGGTCTCAGCCCACACCGAGCACATAGTCCTCAATAGATGTTAGCTCCCTTCCACCACTGCTTGGTTCTTTTGCTTTCATGTATAATACGTCTTAAATGATTTGACAGGAAACAAATAAACGGAGGTCAGCCTGGGGCTGGACCAAACAGCTCAGGAATCTACAGGCTGGAAAAGGCAATCCTCTCCAGCATGAACTGGCCCCAGAGTACTCCTTAGGATTTGGTGTGAGAGTCCTGGTAAGCCTCATCTTCAAATCTCACTGTGAGATGTTTAAATCTAGGACAAGAAAGACAATATAGAGCATAGGGTACTGCAGAGGGAGACAGGGAGCGATATAATTTTTTAAAAGTCCTTAAATGAATATGTGTCAACTGCAAGTCAGGGCAGAGCCAGCTTTAGACAATAAGTAGGCAAAGTTCCCTCTCCCATGTCTAGAAATTTCATAGCCTCCTCCTTTCATTGCGTAAGTATTTCCTGTTCTCAGGCCGCCCCTGGCTCCAGGCACATCTCCAGTTCAGTCTTCCTCCCCCTGTGCAGCATCCCTTACTCAATTTCTTTCCTTCCTCTAAAGCAAAGATTCTTACATTAATTATAGGGTTAGAAAACTACTTACCAAGCCAATTTTCCTACTTTATATTGGAAGAGGAAATTAAAAATAAAAATAAACAAAAAAACCTCTCTCTGAGCTGGGGAGCTAGGGGAGTTGGTGAGAAAACAAGTTGGCATGAGCCCCTGGGGCACCCTATACACTCAGGACGAAGTTCAGGAAATCAAATTGTGGAACCTGGACATTCAAAAGCATCAGAGGGATAAGGTGCTTCCTTTCCCAGGTGAGACTTGGGGGAAGTGGCAAGGTTCCAGAGCCCGTCGCCAATCCGACACATACTTCACCTGATGAAGCAGAGAGGACTAGGCAGAGACAGCCCAAGAGCGTTCACAGAATGGTGCAGGAGAGGCGTGGAGGCTGCTGGGAGGGCTGCACCCCAAGAGCCCCTGATGTTGTGAGGAAAAGGCTGCTTCAGAAAGCTTTGTGGACCACACAACTGAGAACCAGATGGAATGCAGAATGTTTAGAAAATACCAGCATGGAGACCAACGTCTGAGACCCAGGTGGATGCACATCTCAGGAGGCGTCAGCGCTGTCAGACAACCATCCTGAAGCCATAAGGCTGCCTAATAACCCTGAACTTGGGTTGCATACCCAGGAGGAGGAGAGGAAAAGGGAAACATGAACTGAGTATTTTTTTTTTCAGTCAGCTTTATTGAGGTATAATTTATGTGCAAAACTCACAACGTTAAGTGTACAATTTGATGAGTTTTTGCAAATATTGACAGTTATGTAATCACTGCCGCAAACATTCCATCACTCTAAAAAGATCTTTCGTGCCCCTTTATGATCAGTGCCCCCTCCCATTCCCACCCCTTCCATCCCAGGCACCTGGTAACCACCTAGTCTTGCCTTTTCTAGAATTTCATGTAAACAGAATCATAGATGTTTCTGGCTTCCATCATTTAGCATAAGGTTTTGGGGTTCATCAACATTGCTGTGGGTATCAGTATTCATTCCTTTTACTGCTGAGTGCTGTTCCATTGTACACACACCACGGTTTATTTGCCATTCACCAGTTGACAGACAGACAATTTGTTTCTTGTTTTTGGCTATTATGAAGAAAGTTGCCATGAACATTTGAATTACAAGTCTTCACATGAATATATGTTTTCATTTCTCTTGAGTAAATATCTAGGAATGGCATTGGTGGGTCATGTGGTAAGTATATGTTTAATTCTATAAGAAACTGTCAAAGTGTTTTCCAAAGTGGCTGTACCCTTTCATACTTCCATCAGCAATGTCCAAGAGTTCCCACTGCTCCACATCCTTGTCCACACTTGGTATTGTTGGTATTTCTAGTTTTAGCCATTCTGATGGGTGTAGTGATATCTAATGTTAATTTTTAATTTCTGGTTTTAATTTGCATTTCCATAATGACTTATTATGTTGAGCATCTTTTTATGGGCTTATCTGCCATTATATATCTTCTTAGGTGAAGTGTCTTTTCAAATGTTTTTGCCCATTAAAAAAAATCAGGGTTTTTTTTTTCCTGTTCTTTGTGTATTCTGGATATAAGTCCTTTATCAATATGTTTTGCAAATATTTCCTTTCAGTCTCTCTCAGTCTTTTCATTTTCTTAGCACTGTCTTTTTGAAGAGCAAAAGTTTTGAATTTTGAGGAAATCCAATTTACCATTTTTTTCTTTTATGTTTCAGGCTTTTTGTATCTTATTTAAGAAATCTTCACCAAACTCAAGGTCACAAGATTATTCCCTATATTTTCTTTTTCTTTTCTTTTTGAGGAAGATTAGTCCTGAGCTAACTGCTGCCAATCCTCCTCTTTTCACTGAGGAAAACTGGCCCTGAGCTAACATCCATGCCCATCTTCCTCCACTTTATATGTGGGATGCCTTCCACAGCATGGCATGCCAAGCAGTGCCATGTCCACACCCGGGATCCAAACCGGTGAACCCCAGGCTGCCAAAGCAGAACGTGCAAACTTAACCACTGCACCACCGGGCTGGCCCGTCCTTATATTTTCTTCCAGAACCATTATAGTTTTACCTCCTCCACTTGCATCTTTTATTTATTTCAAGTTTTTGTGTATGGTGTGAAGTAAGGGTTGATGTTCTTTTGTTGGGGGTGCAAGGCATATAGATATCCGACTGTTCCAGCACCATTTGTTGGGAAAATTATCCTCTTCCCATTGAATATCATGGCACCTTTCTCAAAAATCAATTAACCAAGTACATGTGGGTCTATTTCTATCTTCTCTACTCCATCCCATTGATTTATATGTCTATTATTACACCAATTCAACATTGTATTGATTATTGTGGTTTTACAATAAGTCTTAAAATGTGGTAGGATAAGTCCTCAAACTTAGTTCTGTTTTCAAAAGTGTTTTGGCTATACTAGGTATTTTACATTTCCATATATATTTTAGAAGCAGCTTGTAAATTTCTACTTTTAAAAAAGCCTGCTGGAATTTTGACTGAGCAATGAAGCAATACATCAGTGTGGGGTGATACACCATCTTAATACTGAGTCTCATTTTCCTTGAATATGATATTTTTCCCCACTTACTTACTCTTCTTCAGTTTCTCTCAGCAATGCTTTACAGTTTTCAAAAGACAAGTCTTGCATATATTTTGTTAAATTTATCCCTAAGTATTTCACATTTTGTATGTTATTATAAATGGTATTGTTTTTAAATTCCAATTTCCAAATGCCATTGTTAGTCCTTAGAAATAGAATTGATTTTTGTTACTGACTTTGTATCTTGTAACCTTGTGAAACTTTTTTGTTCATTCAGTAGCTTTGTACAATATTCCTTAGAATTTTTTACTTAGATGATCATGGTGTCTGCAAATAAAAAGGACTTTACTTCTTCCTTTCCAATCTAGATTCCTTTTATTTATTTTTATTGCCTTATTGCACCATGTAGGACTTCCAGTACAATGTGGAATAAAAGTGGTGAGAGTGAACATTCTTGACTTGTCCCAGATCTTAAGGAGGAAACATTCAGTCTCTTATCGTTCAGTATGGTATTAAGTGTAAGTTTGTCATAGATGCCTGTATTGGGTGGTAGAAGTTCACTTTTCTTCGAAGTTTATCAAGAGTTTTTATCAGGAATGGGTTTTGAATTTTGCTAAATGTTTTTTTAAAAATCCATTGAGATGATTATGCTTTTCAACAAATGATGCTGGAACAACTAGACATCCCCATATAAAAGAATGCACCTCAACCCGTTCCCTGTATCATTTATAAAAATTAACTTGAAATGAGCATAGGCCTAAATGTAAAACCTAAAAGTAAAAAACTTCCAGAAGAAAACATAGAAGACAATTTTTGTGACCTTGGTTTGGAGAAATTTTTTTTCTTTTTATACTGGCACCTGATCTAACAACTGTTGCCAATCTTTTTTTCCCTTCTTCTTCTTCTCCCCAAAGCCCCCCAGTACATAGTTGTATGTTCTAGTTGTGGGTCCTTCTAGTTGTGGCATGTGGGAGGCCACCTCAGCATGGCCTAATGAGCAGTGCCATGTCTGCACCCAGGATCTGAACGGGTGAAACCCTGGGCTGCCCAAGTGGAGCATGTGAACCTAACCATTTGGCCATGGGGCTGGCCCTGAGAAATTTTTTTTTTGATTGGACACAAAATCACAAATCATAAAAGAAAAAAATAGATAAATTGGATTCTTTCAAAATTTAAAATATCTGCTCTTCAGAAGACAGTGTTGGGAAACTGAAAACAAAAGTCACAGATGGGAAGAAAATGTGAGTAAATAATGTATCTGACAAAAGACAGGTATCAAGAACATATAAGTAAATCTCATAACTCAATAATAAGAAATTGTAGGGGAGGAAGACGTTTCCTCTACCCAAATGTGGGTTCGTCTGGCCGGAGAATGAATTAAATTCACGTGAGACAGAATAGCAGGAGAAAATTAAACAAAGCTTTATAGCATGTATACATGGGAGAGGTCAGGCAAACTGAGCAACTCGCCAAAATGGCCAAAACCACCACTTAAATATCTAAAGACAAAGGAGGATGCTGGGGATGGAGGGGGAGTCGATCATGGGAGATCACCACACAAGTACAGCAAACAAAATGCAGATTTAAGTCCTTGCCTTTGGCATTGATTAAGAGTTTCTAGAGACAAGGTCATCTCCCCTTCTTCCTGGTACAGAGGGAGATAGCTCTACAGATGGAGAGTTCCTTTACAATGTAAATGTCTCTTACAAAGGGTAAGTAAATTCTACTTTTCAGTTGCTTTCCTGTCTGCAAAGTAACTAGCCTCAAATAATCATCATGCCAAAGAGACATGTCTTGGGGTGGCCAATTCCAGTCCCCACAAAATCAAACAGACCAATTAAAAAACAGGCAAAAGATATGAACAGATTTTTCAGCTAAGAAAATATACAAATGGCAAATAAGAACGTGAAAATATGCTCACTTCATTAGTAATCTGGGAAATGCAAATAAAAATCACAATGAGATACAACTGTACACATAGTAGAGTGTTTTTTTTTTTAAAGTGACAGTACCAAGTGTTGGTGAGGATGTGGAGTAACTGGAAAGCTCACATGTTCCTAGTGGGAATGAGAATTGTACAGCTCCCTTGGAATAGTTTAGTTATTTCTTCTAAAGTTAAACATACATTTACCAAATGACCCACCCCTCTCACTCATGTGTTTTTTATTCAAGGGAAATGAAGACATATATCCATTCGAAAACTGTACACAAATGTTTACATTGGCTTTATTCATATTCACCAAAAGCCAGAAAGAATCCAAATATCAACTTGTGGATGTATAAGCAAATTGTAGTACAGTCATACAATGGAATTCAACATGGAAATAAAAAGAAACGAACTACTGATACATACAACAACATGGATGAACCTCAGATACATTATACTAAGCCAAATGGCTACATACTGGAAAAGGCAAAAGTGTGGGGACAGAGAACGGGTCAGTGGTTGCCAGGGGCTGGGCACTGGGGGAGAAGGACTGACTACAAAGGAGAACAAGGGAACTTTTGGCAATGGTGGAAAAATTCTACATCTTGACCATCATGGTGGTTACATGACTGTATACCCTTGCCAGAATTCATAGAGTTGTACACCTAAAAAGGGTGAATTTTACTTATGTAAATTATACCTCAATAAATTTGACTTTAAAACAAAGCAAAGAAAAAGAATTAAACTTATACAGAATGCTAAAATTGGAGACTATCACAATAAAGGAAAAAAAACTCCAAATAACCAAAGAGAAAAAGCAGATTCTTTGCAAAGGAACTAGATTAGATAGATAGAAGACTTCTCATTAACAAAAACTGTACTTCTTCAAAGAATTGACAGGTAGTAACTGTCAACTAAATTATTATTTAAGAGTAAGGATAAAATAGAGACATTTTCAAACAAAGTCTGAAGAAATCTCTCAGATTCTTGTTGAATACATATAATGGATATACTTCAGTAAAAACAAAAGTGAAGCTAGAAGGAAAGAAGTGAGCAGATAAATTGGTGAACGTTGCTAAAGTTAAATAAGCATTGAATATAAACAACAACAATAATAATAACTACTTGTGTGGCTTCAAAAACAAGGCAGGACTAAAATACACAGGCAATAAACGACATGGAACATAGAAGGGAAAAGATTGACGTCAAAGAGTTCCATTGTCTGAGAGGAGGAGGAGATAGTGGTTGATGAGACTTCTGCTAAGTCAAGTGAGTATGCTAAAAATTTAAGGATAATGATTAGAAACAAGGATCCAAATGGCCTTCCAAATTACTATAGAGGAAAAAGAAGAATAAAGAAAAACATTTAGACTAAAACAAGACATGAATGGAGAAAAAGAGGAACAACAACAAAAGGGCAAAAAGGCAAGGTTAATAGAAAACACATTATAAGATGGTAAGAATAAGTATAAATGTAAAAGTAATTACAAAAAAATGTAATGGACTAACTTTACCTGTGGAGATAGATTCGCAAATTGGATTTAAAATATCCGGCTGTATTCTGTTTATAAGAGACAAGTCCCAAATATAATGTCATAGATTTGAAGTAAAAGGATGAAATTATTATTATTATTATTATCAGATAAAAATAGACATCAAGACAGAAAACAATACTAGAGATAAAGATGGTCATTGTTTAATGACAAAAAAAATTTTTTAGGAAGCGATATTAATCGTGAACCTATACATAACTAATGGCATAGCCTCAAAATATATAAAATACAATTAGAATTTCTACTCGAGGGATATGTCAATGCTTCTACTGTGTGACTGTTGAGACACTATTGCTACCTTGTAGAAAGGAATGAAGCACCAGCTTCATACAAGAACTCGAATCTAGGGGCCGGCCCCATGGCTGAGTGGCTGAGTTCGTGTGCTCCGCTGCGGGGGCCCGGGGTTTTGCCAGTTCGGATCCTGGGTGTGGACATGGCATTGCTCATCAAGATGTGCTGAGGCGGCGTCCCACATGCCACAACTAGAGGGACCCACAACTAAGAATATACAACTATGCACCAGGGGGCTTTGGGAGAAAAAGGAAAAAAATTTAAAAAAAAAAAGACTCTAATCTAGAGTGAGTTTCTAAAGTTTTTCTATTACAAGTAAACTCCCTGGTTGTAATAAATATTATCTTAGACACACGTATAAACACACAAATACATATTGGTTTAATGTACAGAGTACACATATCCCCCTACCTTTGTGGAACCTAGGCAAGTTCTCACATGTTTTAAGTGAGGAAATTTGACTACATTAAATAACAAACTTTTTCCTGTACATCATCTGCATGGAAACAAATAACACGTAGATTTCAAAAGGGACTACCTACATAGTCATTAAATACTTCTTAGTACTGTTAGTAATTAGTTTAAATTATTGAGTTTTACAAGATTTCATAAGAAGAAAAGAAATCACAAGATATATTTATTTTGGGGCTAGCCCAGTGGCGCAGTGGTTAAGTGCGCACCTTCCACTGTGGCAGCCCGGGGTTACCGGGTTCGGATCCTGGGTGTGGATGCGGCACCGCTTGGCACACCATGCTGTGGTAGGTGTCCCACATATAATGTAGAGGAAGATGGGCATGTATGTTAGCTCCGGCCAGTCTTCCTCAGCAAAAAGAGGAGGATTGGCAGCAGATGTTAGCTCAGGGCCAATCTTCCTCAAAAGAAAAAAAAAAGAGAGATTTATTTTAGAAGTTAATAGTTAAGAAAGTTAGCAAATTCCTAGGGCTTCCTTCACGTAAGCTGAATTCCAGAACCCTTTTTTAGATTATATTTTTCTGAAGACTCTCTCATGCCCTCTGCTGTCCGTTTATTGAATATAATTTACTAAATAAAGTAAAATATTCATGGGTATTTACATTTTGATGGGAAGAAATCCTCCACCTATTTCATTATTTGAGTTAGTCTTAGGAAACAATATATGCTAAGAAATACTTTTTAAATGTAATGTATGTTCACTATTGAAAACACACACACAAAATGAAGAAATAATTCATCATCTCACTATTTATAGATAACCATTGTTATCCAGTCATGTATTTCCCTCTGGAATGTTTCTAAGGACTATATTTTTAAATACAATTTTATGATAGAATTAATATTATTATTAGTACAGAATTTGGATCATACTATAAATACAATACTCTTTTCACTTAATATTACTGAGAGAGAATAAAAGAATACATGTTGGTCTCTGTCCCCAGTTTCTGACACAGGACCCCTGAAACCCTTGTAATTTCCTGGGTGATAAGAGTATCTTTTGTTTTAATGGGGAAACTTTGGGTGGGCTTCTGGATGGCTACTGGACAAGGGCTGGTCACTGGAAAGAAAAAGCCATAATTAGAAGCTTTGCGTTTTCAGCCCTGCCCCCTATATTCTTGAGAAGGAAGAAGAGTTGAAAATGGAGATAGGATGGATCATGCCTACAGGATGAAGCCTCCATAAAAATCCCAATAGTATGGGGTTCTGAGAGCTTCCAGTTTGGTGAACACAGCCATACTGGGAGGGTGACACACCCCAACTCCATGGGGACAGAAGCTCCTGCGCTCAGGACACTCCCAGACCTCGCCCTTCGGATCTCTTCATCTGGCTGTTCACCTGTATCCTTTATCACACCCTTTAATGAACTGGTCAATGTGAGGAAGTGTTTCCCTGAGTTCTGGGAGCCACTCTAGCAAATTAACTGAACCTGAGGAGGGGAGCAGGGACCCTCGGACCTGCAGCCAAAGGGACAGAACTGTGGGTAACCTAGGGACCTACTACTTGCTGTTGGCATTTGATGTGGGTGAGAGAAGTCTTGTGGGACTGAGCCCTTAACCTGTGAGATCTGACACTATCATAGTGTCAGATAGAGAGTGTCAGAGAGTCAGATACTGTCAGTGTCAAACAGAGTTAAATTGTAGGACGCTCAGCTGGTGTCAAAGAGAATTGCTTGTTGTAGGGAAAAAACCCCACACATTTGGTGACAAGAAGCGTCAGAAGTGAAATGTCAGGAGTGTGGTAGTAGTGTGAGAGTAAAGGAGACACACATGGAAGGAAAACTAGCTTTTCCCTTTACAACTATATTATGGAAGATTCCCATATCACTGAATAATCTTCAAAATATAATTTTTAAACTGTTGCATATTCCAGATGTATACTAATTTACGTAACACCCTTTTATTTTTGGACATTTGGGTTGTTTCCATTCTTCACTATCATAAGTAACCCTATAAAACAAAATTCTTCAAATATAAACTTTTTTGAGCATCCCTAATTTTATGCTTACATTAAATTCCAAAAAGTACAATTTCCAGGTCGTGGATGTACATATTGTTGAGGTGCTTTATGCAAATTGCTGAACTGAACTCTGGAAAGTTGGTGATAACTTACACTCCCACCGGTGCTATATGTTCATGACAATAGGAATTTTTTTTTAAATTGAAGATGTAAAAATACCTTACAAGTAAACTCCAAATAAGGGAGGAAAGTTATATATGATTCTCCATTCGTTTGATAAATAATCTTTTTTCTTCAAAGGTGTCAGGAAGATAGAAGGATCTTTTGGTGGAGGGGTAAAAGGATGTGAAGATAATAAGACTTGCCCTGCTACCCACAGAGTGTTTTATGAGGACACTACGGGATGATACATGTGAACATGTTTTGAAAACTATAATGTTATACAGATGGAAGCTAGTGTTTTATTAGTCATTATTGACATGTGGACAGATATGATATATAAGTCATTAGACTTTTTAAAGTATCAATGACTTTTTAATATTTTATATTGATCTTAATATCAATAATTTTCTCCATTTTCAAACTCATATAATGAGAATAGTAATTTTTCAGTCAATTTTCTTCAGTTTTGTTTGCCTGAAAATAGTAAAACAATGATTTTGCCACATAGACAATCAGGGGTCAGTTGTCAATTCCATTAACTTGGTTTGACTCAGAAAAGGGAAAACTACCATTGAAATAAAATTATCTCTTCGGGACTGCTATTTAATTTAAAAATATCTGGAATGTGTACAAAAAATTTGAGTGCACTCTCAACTTACCTAAACCAATGACTTTTTCAAAGTTATTCCGGTGGGTTTTCATTAAAAATAGAGTTTGAAGATCAGTCTGAATAATTATGACCAAATGAAACAGGAAGCCAGGACACAACTAGTCTCCAGTGGAAACTAAAAGCCGGCACCTATCTCGAGCCTTCCCTAGGACGACGAATAGGGAGGCAGGAAGGACTAGGAGGATGGAAAGGAGGAAAGGATAACTTAAGACACTGAATTTTTTAAAAGGTAATGGCTAGCAAAGAACCCTGTGACGTGGGCCTGTGAGGACTGAGGACTTTAGCCCAGCTCCTTAGACTTTAGCTCATCTCTCTAGCATTAGAGATCCCAGGAATTCTGGTTACTGCATTGAGCCAAGGGCTTCAATTTTTTAAGGCATTCAGTTTCAGCACTTGCATTTTATTATTGCAGCGTATTTTTGCTAAAGAACTTAGGGAAGGATTTGTAGGAGGAGGAAGGGGGCACAGAAAGGGAGAGAGAAGCAAGAAAGGAGGAAATAAGTCTTTTTTATTTTCATTTTTAAAATTGCCCACAGAATAATAAAAGGCTTACAGAAGATTTATGGAGTCATTTAGTACACTCCTTCCACATCTTAAGGTTAAGAAACAGGTCCAGGTGACTCAGATAAACTAATGGCACAGCCAGGAAAATAATCAGTTCCACGATCTTCCCATTGTATTATTCTGACTCTCTCTTTTTTGCTATTTTAGCCCTAAAACCGAGGATCATTTGTAGTCAGAGCGATCAATGCTGTTGTCAGCACAAGACATGATCTCTCAAGTTTTTCTTGGTAACTTACAGTCATGCTATCCTTAAAATAAAAACACAGTGATTTACATTGCAATTTTGTAGCCTGTACACCGCGTTCACGTCCATTATCCTTTGAGGCAAGACAAAGAAGATATTACTGATCCCATTTTCAGAGCGAACAACTGAAACCCAGAGACGTCCAGTGACTGGCCTAAGGTCACTCAGAGTCAGGAAGAAGGCAGGACTCTAACCCTATTCCTATACTTGCCATCAAAGAGGGAGTTCCTTTAAAAAGCCCCAGTCTGGCTCTTTATCCTCTTACCAAGGGATTCTCCATCCCGGGGTACCCCGCGCTAGTTGAGTGAAGCTTGGAGCTAACCGTCCCCTGAGGGTACCTCTACTTTGCATCTAGTTCGCACCTTTAAAGCACAGTTTCTTACCCCTTCCCTTCGTCCCGATCCTTATTTAGGCTATTTTTCTCTGTGGGTTACAGCTCTTGAGTCGCACTTCAAAGCTCCACCCTCTCCAAAGAAGTCGCGTCCTCGGTATCCAAGGAAACCACACAGCCTCGCCCACCTCGCACCTTCCGCGCTTTCCATTGGTCAGCTTGACTTTCACGTAGATTTTTCTTTTTTCCTTCCCTCCAATGGCTAACGGACTTGAGGCAAAGAGCGCGCGCCTTCTGAGCCGGGTTTCACACTTGCGGTTCCTGCCCCTACGACCGTGCGCATTGCCTCCTGGGATTTGTAGTGTTACGCTGCCCAGAGCCCTTCGACGACTGGCCTCGTGAAGAACTACCTATCCCGTCGGCCTTTGGGAGGGGGCGGGGCTAGGCGAGGAGCTTGGGTCAAAGCTTGAGCTTTGACCTTCCGTCGGCCGCTCTGGCGTGCGCGCGGGCGGTTGCGGTAGCCTGCGGTCGTGAGCGGTCGTGCTCTTGGTTTAGCACACCGTTGCAGACGTCCCCTTTTTGACTTGAGCGCGCTCAGCGGCCAAGCCCACCGGCCGTGCGAGGGTGGCCTGTGGCGGAGGGCGTCCGAGGCAGCACGAGAGGGGCGCGCCATGTTCGCCCCCCGCTCGGCCGGGGCGCTCGGGCAGCTCCGAGTGTGGGCCGGTGGGGCGTGCCGGGCTCGCCGGGCCCGGTCGTCCGGCTCCGCGGGGTCGGAGCCCGAGGCCCCGGCGGAGTGGGCGCTGCGGGTGAGCCCGTTCGGGCGGCTGCGGGCGCGGCTGCCGTGCCGCCTGGCCGTGAGGCCGCTGGACCCCCTCGCCTACCCGGACGGCGACCGCGTGCTGGTGGCGGCGAGCGCGGCGGGCGCGTCCGGCCTGCGGGTGGCGTACGACGAGGCGCTACGCGAGGTGGCCGTGCTGTCCGACTCCCTCGACCCGCGGGGGTCCGTGGAGGTGGCCGCGCCGCTCCACTTCGGCAAGTGAAGCCCCGAGGCCCACGTGCGCCCCCCGTGTGGGGTCTGCCCGTCCAGCCGGCTTACCGGTGTCCCCTTCGGAAGCCGCCTCTGTCGTTAGGAATCAGGTTCCCCATGGTAGAAAGTTTGTGAATCGGACGGGAAGGTGGTTTGGAATCATCTGAGTCAGATGACATCCGCTGAACCCCTTACGTTCTCTCTTGGCGCTTTGTCAACAGCAAAGTGGATCTTTCTCAGGGTTAAATGTCTTGATAGAGCGTTCATGGTGCGGCAGTCCATCCACGTTTCCCCCTGCTCTGCCCCCGAAAAGCCCTGTCAGTAGGATGTTCGCATCTCACCTGGACCACGTGTTTGGTTCCAAATAGGCACCTAGCTTCTCCCTGAGACATCTCTCTTATTTTCGGCCTAAGTAAATTCTCCATGAGTAGCAGGCTTTGGGGGGGAACACACAGTAGGACTGCCTGGGAAACTTCAGCTGGTAGTGCCTGCAGGGTGTCTCCTAGGTCTTGGGTTCCCTGTTAGTTCTCAGATGCAAGCCACTGTGTGCACACGCTTTTCTAGGAAAGTCCGACAGGCTGTCCGCCCTCTTGGGCCTGACTGAGGATGTTGATGATCCTAACGGCAGCCAACCCTGCTTAGATAATCTCTAATCCTTAGGATTGCACGATAAAGTAGATACTGTTATTGTCACCAGATCAGAAGAGGAAAGGGAGATACAGCAGGTTTCATAAAGGGGGTATTTGTTGTGGGTGAACTAATAGAAAAACCCATGCCTTCATGCAACTTGCATTCTGGTGGGGGTAGATCAAGAAACAGACCGGTTCTTTCTCAGTTATAAAGCAGTGGAGCTGGGATTTGAACCTCTGTGCTTTGCTGCTTCTCGGTTTCTTTTAACTAGCCCGGGTGAAGAAGAGACCTTGATCTCAAAATCTAGCAGCCTGGGGTGGGGAGGAAGATTTGCCAATATGTTACTGTGGTACAAAATAGACTGAGTGTTGCAGTAGAGGTAAGCAGAATTTTATGGCAGCACAGATAAAATTAGAACTCCCTATGCTGGTGATCCCAAACCCCAATAGTTGATTCCTCTTTTTAGCGCCAGAACCCCGTTTCCAATTTACTGTTTCCGTAAGTCTATTCCATGGGCCCCGCAGTTAGCATAATTCAGTTTTCTTCCTCCTTACTTGTTCCTCCAGTCTGTCTGTTGCCTGTTTGGGTGGATGAGTGAGTCGTTTTAGCACTGCTTGGTGTCTAGTCTACACCTCTCTACCTACCTAACGAGGGTAGAGTATGTTTAGAGTGTTTCCTTCTTCCTGTGGCTGTCAGCGCTGCCCTTAGATCAAGCCTTACGTTGTAACACTGCTTAGCTGGGTAAAGGTTTTGCAGCTACGTTTGTATCCATTTAAGTATCGGGTAAAATTGTCTTTTTATATATTTTAGATTGAATCCAACCAAAATATGGCTGTTATTTTAAAACTTTATAAGGCAGAGACTGCCATGCACACAACTGTAGAAGCTGATTTTTATGCCACAGCTATTGAAATTGTGGTGTTAGCCCCGGTAGTTTGTGTTTGGGGCAACATAGTTTATTTCTCTAGTCTGGTTTAAGGGAAATCATCAATATGTATTTGGATTAGGTATTAAATATCAGTGATTTTTATTTTTATACAGACACACCTAAGATTATGCCTTAAATTGACAACCAAGGATGGCATCTGTGACTCCATATTTTCCAAACTTTCTTCAGATATCACTGTTGTTTATCCACAATCTTGTGTTTTTAATACTTTTTAGTACCAGGTTTTTCAAAAAATTGTTCCCATTTATTATTATTTCAAATAGCTTGTGATATAGCTACATGGTAATAGCCTCATTTTTTAGATAAGAAAGGTTAGAGATAGGATTTGAAAACCTAAGTTATGATCATATATACTGATCCATGCTACTCCTGCAATGAGCTTTTAATTTTGAGGAGGTTTGGGAACAAATCTTTAAATCTTCATGAATATAAGAGAGAATAGGCTAACTGATTTACCTAGTTTACCATAATGACTTGTTCACTTGCTGTTTTCTTACTCAGACTGTGTGTGTGTGTGTGTGTGTGTATGTGTGTGTGTGTGTTTTCTCAGTGGGGAAGAAGCTTCTGTGATCTTTCCCGGGAATGCCCATAAGAATTGGAGTCTCTGGCCTCCTTTACTTCCCTGCTAGGTTACTTTCTCTCGTTAGATGATATAGGCTAACAGAACAACTGCTTTCAGGGGCTGGCCCCATGGCCTAGTGGTTAAGTTAGGCACACTCCGCTTCAGGGGCTCAGGTTCAGTTTCTGGTCATGGACCTACACCACTCGTCAGCAGCCATACTGTGGCAGTGTCCCACACACAAAATAGAGGAGAATGGGCACAGATGTTGGCTCAGAGCAAATCTTCCTCAGCAAAAAGAGGAAGACTGGCACGGATGTTAGCCCAAGGTGAATCTTCCTCCCCCAAAATAACTAAATAAATAAATAACTGCTTTATTTCCAAAAAAAAAAAAAAAAAAACGGCAGAAAAGGGCATTAAATTTGGTCCTGTTGCTGTGGTGAATACCCCTTTAGAGAGAGACTGCTGACACATATGCTCTCTCCAGGGTTCAGCAATATTTTGGACATAATCCATAAGGTGGATTTCTAGGGGGTGCTAAAGTGCTTTGGAGCCCATTAACCATATTACTAACTTGTTTTTTCTTTTTTCATTTCTAGACTTGAATATCAAGTCATCAGGGTCTGGCTGTGTAAAAGTCCAAAATTTTGAGTGTGATAATTGTAAAATTGAAACTGAGCAGGGGACCAGCATCTTACAGTCTCTTAAGGTATAAGCATTTTCTAATTTTGTTTCAATATTCTTTTCTTAAAAAACCTTAAACTATGAACTTCAGAATCAAACTAAAGCTATTCTATTTTTCAAAGTACTGAGTATCATTTATTCATCACTCAGAAATTCCTTGCAAGAATTTTGCCTTGAAATCACTTCTGTTCTGAAAGTACAGACGTTGTAGCAGCTTTGAAAGTTTTTCCTCATATTCCTTTCAGATTCCCTTTCAAAGTGTACAGTGAAACTGATAGTACATTCTTAGTATTCTGAGATCTTATTAAGTTAAAGAAATTTTACTTTTAACGAATGACTTTCACCCATTTGTTAAAGAGTAAGGAAAAGTCTTTAAGCACTATAAATGTACTTAAAATATTTGATTAATCACATTTTTATGTACCAGGTAGCTCATTACTTAAGGATTCAGTAGGTATTTGTGCCAAACAGCAAATGATTCATCTTATTTTGTAATAACACTTTGATATTTAATTTTCTTAAAATTAGATTGGTCTCAGCTCCAAGTGATTTCAAATACACCTCTCATAGTAAAACCTATCATTACTTATCATTACTGATGGTGCTTCTTAGACTCGCAGATTCAGAACAATACTTTTGTGAACTTTGATGGCATATAACTTTGTTGAAGAGAAATCAGTCATCTTTGCTTCATAATTGCAAAACATTTTCATTTTTAGATTTATAAACACTAATTAGAACGATTAATTTGATGCATTTTTAAATTTTTATGTCGTTTGCTTTGTTCCAGCCACCTTTGTTTGCACACCTGCTTTTAGGATCTGTCCACATGTAAACCATTTCAAATAAATTTTGTTGCACAAATATCATAAAAGATTAAAGAATACTATCACATGTCCTTTTAGCAAAACGAGATGGTTTAGGTTCTTGTTGTAAAAGATTGCACAGTGGAGTCTTTATGTGGAGTGACTAACCAGATGAGAATACCATAGTTCCTTTTGGTCCTTAGAAATATATCATTCACTCATCAATGCTTGAGTCTCAGAAAGTTCTTCTAGAATATTGTCCTCTGAAGACTCAGAGTCTTAGATTTTCAATTTCACAGTCAAAATTAGAAGCTAGTATGCTGCTGTCTGTCTCTTTGCATTTGTATTGATTTATCTCATAATTCTGAAAGATCTTTTTTGTTAATTTTCTTCTGTTTGCCATTATGGGCTTAAAATGAAAAATGGTGTCTCAACTTTGGCATTATTGACATTTCAGACCGGATAATTCTTAGTTGTTGGACTGACTTGTGAACTGTAAGATGTTCAAAGGCATCCCTGGCATCTGCCTACTAAATAAAGGCCAATAGCACACTCCTCAGTTATGACAGTGAAAAATATCTCCACACATTGCCAAGTGTTCTCGGGGGGAGAAAACCCCCTTTAGTTGAGAACTGCCTTTCTAGGAAAGTCCATCATTCTTCTATTGTCTAAATATTTTAGTCTACTTTTTAGCATAGTTGGGAATAATTAATGATTAATGATGAAATAACTCCTAGGATAATGAAATAGCAAAAAATTATAGGATATGTGAAAAACAGGAACACTAAGATCTCATATATTTTAGATTTACAAGAGTCCAGTGGGCCAATATAGTAATTTTAAGATAGAATATTTTCAAAAAATAAGTATGTTTTCTATTTGTTCTTTGGAAGACCTCTGAGAAAGAATACAGGTCATAAAATGTCAGTCCTTACAAACAGAATAGCTCAAAAAGGAAATTCAAGAACTAAAATTGGGTCAGTGGGTCCTAATGGTGTACACCAAGGTTAAGAGAGTTATTCTTGAGATCTTAGGGTTTAACTGACTTAAATTCACAAGTGGGAACATTTGGTGAAATAATCTGGTCTAAGCTTTAAATATGGTACAGTATCACTATCTCGAAGTAGTGATCACCTATTTATATATTTCTCTTCCACTCATTTTAAGGACTTTAAATATATTTGATCTGTGTAATAAGATGTCGTAGACCTGCCCCTTCCACCAGCCCTGGTGGTCTAGTGGTTAAGATTTTGGTGCTCTCGCCACCCCTGCCCGGGTTCGTTTCCCTGTCAGGGAACCACACCACCTGTCGTCGGTTGTCGTACTGTGGCAGCTGCGTGTTGCTGTGATGCTGAAAGCTCTGCCACCAGTATTGCAAATACCAGCAGCGTCACCCATGCTGGACAGATTTCAGGGGAGCTTCCAGACTAGACAGACTGGGAAGAAGGACATGGCCACTCACTTCCAAAGCACTTGGCCATGAAAACCCTATGAATAGCAGCTGGAACATTGTCTGATAGAGTGCTGGAAGGTGAGAGGATGGCACAGGAACACCTGGCAGGGTTCTGCTCTGCTGTGCACAGGGAGACGGAGTCGACTCAACATTACTAACAACAACAAAATAAAATGTTTCTAGCAATAATTATAGCCACTGTTTACTGAATCCTCATGTACCGGAAACTTAGCTAAATCTTCATTTAATTCTTCAATTATCTTCCTTTTATGAAGGAAGAAAGTGTGAGGTACCAAGGTTTAGGAACTCATTTAAGTTTACATAGCTAATAAATTGAGCTGAGATTTGAACTTGGGTCTTTGTGATTTGTAAGCTCATACTCTTTAACGTTTCTTTATTGTCCAAGCAAAATGTATGGCAATACTGCATTTATTCAGCTTTCTTAGGGAATAGATAAGTAAATTTTTTAGGCAACAGACCCTTAACTCATTGCATGCCACACATTCGCATTTTATGCAGTATAATAGTTTATATTTTACTAAATAGTTTGATTTATTTAAACATTTATTTTAAGTATCTTGTTTTACATATTTTATAATCTACTTCACGTATTTTTTGGAATTAGATGAGCTTTAAATTATAATAATATCTTAACATTTTTGAGCCTTAGACTTCTTTGAAAACCTGATGATTGTCTCCTTAGAGAAAAGTATATGAAATTTTGCTTACAATTTCCTAAGTTTCACAGACTCTAGAAATTCATGTACACTTCGTTAAGAACTCTTGATTTAAAATGACAGTTATTTTGGAGATACTCTTTTCTAAAGTTCATCAGTTGCTTGTCTGCTTGATTAAGACGATAAATACAATTTGACTTCAGACTCATGTCTCTATGGGCGTTGTCTGTCATACTGTAAACTTTTAAGATAAACTTTTAAAGATGATTCATTTTGCCCTTTTCACTAAATTTTTTGAAATTCATTCCTAGGCTCTTTTACCTAAGGTTTTACTGTGACCCCTCAGTAAAGCAACCAGACGGTATCTATGGTTGTTTTGGGTTTTTTCTCCCTACGTTCTAGACACTTCTCTGCGGTTGCTGGTCATGGTATTGGTGAGTTTGCTTTGCTCTTTTTCTTCTTCTGCTATTTGCCTTTTCTTTTTCTCTTTGTAATTGTGGCAGAATTGAAGACGTGTAAATGGTTAAGGTAGAGTAAGCTGCTCTAAAAAACAGACTAAACATTTAATGGCTCATATACAAAGCTGCAGTTTATTTCTCACGTGTGTTCAAGTGTGTGGGTGGCTCTTTTCTATTCAGACATTCTAGGTTCCTTTCATCTGGCTCTGCCATCTCTTAGAGCCTCATTGTAATTTGCTCTCATCTGGTGGAAGGGGCAGAGCACGGAGAAGGCATACCAACTCTTCTAAAAGCACTGGCCTGGAAATTGCGTGTAGCATTTCCACTTACATTGCTTCGGCAAGAACTTAGCAACACCTAAGAGGTAAAGGAAGCTGGAAAATATTGTCTCTTCATGGGCCCAGCTATACTCCTCTTACTTTGGAGGAAAAGATGGATTTTGGTGGACCTATAGTAGTTTCTACCACTGTTTCCAAGTGTGAAATCAGCTGTCACACACATATACACATGTTTTGTCTGGCAGAGGAAGCTAACTGTGACTACTGCTTTATTTGTGCTTAGCAACCTTTTCGCTTAGTTCCAGTTTCTGGGATGTGCTGTGCTAGAAAGTTAAGCAGTCAGTGGGCTGTTACCCTAAGTGTGAATATATCCTCCTTCAGATGACTCCAGCCATAAGAGTGTGGGTTTTGAAATGATACAGAGCTTGATCGTCACTGTTAGTTTACGTTTTGTTGTTTTCCAACTGTGTCACCTGATAAAGTTATTTAACCTTTCTGATTCTTGGATTTCTTCCTCTGTGAAATGGGAAAAATATAATACCCATCTCCAAGTTGTTGTGAGGATTCAATGACAGTTCATGTAAAGTAGTGAATATCATATTTGGTGCAAAGAAAATGCCAAGTAAGTGGTGACTGTTGTGGTTATTAATGACGGTGAACAGTAACAGTGATTATAGTTGTCATCTTCATCATCAATTTGTTCAGTTGGCTGGTCACAGTGAGCTTTGATTCCCAAGCCCTTCTTCAGGGAAGCTACTGGAACACCCGCGTCTCTCTTCTTTTTTCTCTTTGAGTCCAGATTGCTTATTTAGTCATGTCAACAGCAGTTGACGTTCTTTGCTAGTTGAGGTTATTATTCCAAACAGAGCGTTTCTATTTCATCCCTGGTTCTCTTTTTCTGCTTTATTATTATTTAAAAAGAAGTGTACAAAATGTTGAAGATTTTTTTATTAGTATAAGTAAAATTTATTCTCTCTTTTTCTCTATGTGTATTTTTATATTTGTCTTTCAGAGTCAAAAATTACATGTTCAAACAAAAGGAGGCAAAGTGATCTGTCTGGGAACAATTTATGGAAATATAGATATTCATGCATCAGATAAAAGTGTAAGATTGAAACTTTCTTTTTTAGTAGTTGTAATTTTGCATCAAGTTGGCTCACACAATGTGTTGGTTCTACAAAATTTGTTGTGTAACATTGCCTTTTTAATGCATTTCAGTTCATTAGTAAATTCAAATTTGAAATCGAGGTGATTATTATACAATTTAAATTTTAGTTTATGATTTAATATTTTTAACAGTTATTTAGTGTCTTATTTGGAATCAATAACAACTTTAAATACTTAATGTTTAATTCCAGTTCTGAAGAGATTTTTATTTTTATGACCGTGAATTAAAATAGATCATTAAGTGATGCCACCAGTATGGGGATTAAACTTCTTATATGTTAGGTTTGTTTGAGTGTTTTTTCAAGACCTGTTTACTTTGCCTGTAGGCAATTAAAGGATGTTTCAAAACTCACCTTTCTTCAGTATTTTCCACAAGAGGACACCATTAGATAGCATTACTGTTCTCTAAAAGCTTATTAGCCATAGGGATTTTGGTTGTTATAAAAGATAGTTTGTATTTTTTTAATCTTTTTTTTTTTTTTTTTTTTTTTGCTGAGGAAGAATAATAGCCCTGAGCTAACATCTGTTGCCAAGCCTCCTCTTCTTTTGCTTGAGGAGGATTAGCCCTGAGCTAACAGTCTTCCTCTGTTTTTTATATGTGGGTCACTGCCCCAGTGTAGCTGACGAGTGCTGTAGGTCTCTGCGCCCGGGATCCAAACCCACAAATCTGGGCTGCCAAAGCAGAGCGCACTGAGCTTAACCACTACGCCATGGGGCTGGCCCCTTAAAATTATTTGTTATTTGAATATTTTGGCCACTGTTTCCACTTATTCCAACTTTTGTGGTTTATTAAATATTCATTTATTTCTCCTTTCTGTTATACTATTTTGTTTCTTGCCTGAGTAAATTTTATATTATACTGAAGAATCAGTCTAGATATTTCTTTCTATTTGTATTATATATAGTGTTAATTTTTAAAGCATATTTCTAAGTTTGTGTTTTTTTATGTAACATAAATGGTTGTGAAATATGTTAACTTTTAATATGCAATTTTCACAGAAATGTGCTTTAGATATTTGAAAGGCAGCCTAATGAATTGGTTAGGAGCACAGAACTGAGAACCAAACTACCTGGGTTTGAATGTTGGCTTAAGCTCTTTAATTTCAGACAAGTTACTCAACCTCTATGTGTCTCGGTTTCTGGAAAATGGAATAATAGTTACGGACTTAACTTAGAGGGTTGTTATAAGGGTTAAATGAGTTAGAACAGATAAAGTACTTAAAACAATGTCTGGCACCTAGCCAGCTCTAATATAGTGTTTACTAAATGATGATGGTAAAGGTACATGAAACACAGGAAAGGTAGCTTGACCAGTTCCAGATCTGCCAGTTAACTTTACTGAGACTCCGTTTCATTATTCATAAAACAGGGGTGGTATGACTTGTTTTTCGTACTCAGTGAGATTGTGAGAATCAAATGAACACTATAAACTCTTAACAGCATTCTTTACATGCCATTTTATATGGAGTGACTGTTTTTAAATTGTATTGTTAATTTCGGTATCCTTAGTTTGGTACAGAGAAGATAGAAATCCACTTCATCTGATGTTGGATGAATTGATGATGTGGTTGTTGGTTGACCTCTCTTTCCTAGTTTGAGCTGCAAAACCACATGCTTCCTTAAAACTTGGTTGTCATTATATGTTATATTGATTTATAATAACTAACCTTATGAAAAATCTTCCTTTTCATGTAGAAAAGAAAATTAATTTATAGCAATATCGATGTCAGGAAGATATTGATTTTGGGATCTACTTTTTTCTTTTTTTTTCTTAAAGATTTTATTTTTCCTTTTTCTCCCAAAGCCCCCCGGTACATAGTTGTATATTTTTAGCTGTGAGTCTTTCTAGTTGTGGCATCTGGGATGCCACCTCAGCATGGCTTGATGAGTGGTGCCATCCACGCGCAGGATTTGAACCGGCAAAACCCTGGGCCGCCAAAGCAGAGGGCGCGAACTTAACCACTCATCCACGGGACTGGCCCCAGGGATCTACTTTTTGTTCTTTCTTTAAATAGCTCCTTCTATTAATAAGCAAGCTATACAGTTTAATCCAAAGAGTCGATTTATGACTTTTCCGTTAGCATTAATAACTATAAATCAGAGCCTCAATGTTTTGCTGTGAACTGTAGTGTTCTAAGTCTAATTGTTCCAGTTAGTATCTGGTATAGTGCATTATAGTGTGGCCCTCAGGGACTTGAATTTCTTTGAAATTAATTTTAAGGAACAATTGCTTAAAATAACTACATTATTGTTATGGAGGAGGTGTTATACTTTGACTTGCTTTGGTGGGGCAGGGGAGGATATTTTTCTAGCTTCCCACAGAGTAACATGTTTAGTGTTTAAGGAACAAAGCAAATCCTGGACACTTTCAGGATCCTCATAAGGCGTCTCTTAGAGGCTTGATTTGGTTGTGGGGAGAATCCAATCAAAAGTGCCCCTTTGCCAATTCACTTAAGTTTCAAATATTCTTTCAATTTCATCTTTTGGTGTTCACTTAAATATCCTCACTATCTATAAAAAGCTGGAGTATTCCTACTTGATGTCTGCTTTATGGAAATACTTGGAGAATTTGAAACCATACATAAAGCAACTTTTCATGAAGAAACTTTGTAGGTAAAGGATAAATTTTTTCAGGAATTTTGTACCTTTATTATAACTCTGAGGAATGCAAAACATTTGTATTCTCACAAATATGAATGTAGGTAAAATATCTATCTTTCTTTGACAGATTTGTTGAAACTGCATTTGAAGTAAAAATTCCAGTGAATCTGTAATTAGCTTAAAAGAAACTGCAGTAGATAAGAAGCAGTTTGGGTGTATATTATATACTTAATAAAAGTCCATTAAGGGACTGGCCCAGTGATGTAGTGGTTAAGTTCATGTGCTCCACTTCAGGGGCCCAGGGTTCGCAGGTTTGGATCCCCGGCACAGACCTCCACACCACTCATCAAGCCATGCTGTGGCAGCATCCCACATACAAAATAGAAGAAGATTGGCACAGATGTTAGCTCAGGGCCAATCTTCCTCACCAAAAAAAAAGTCCATTAAAAAAGAAAGTTATATACTTCAAATCCAGAGGGCAGAGTAATTTTAATTTGCTTTCTGTAAGAACCTCTGGGTTCTTTTCTTTCTTTTTTTGTACTTTTACATTTTCTTCTAATATTTTAGTATCTTAAAACTCAATTCTTATTAAGTGACATTTTGAACTCAACAGTTTTTGAAGGACATATTAGGAGTGGATCACACTGATGCCAATTTGTTGAAAAACAATAATATTCTTTCTTTAAACACTATGGTGCAATACTTGAATTTGACCCTGGGCAAAACTGTAGCAAGCGTTCCTGGTGAGTCAGTTTTTATGTCAACAATTTTATATTAACACTCGCTTTATGCTTATAAAACATTTGTTTAAAATACTATAAAGGTAATTTGAAATCCTTAAATAAATGTCTTCATTTTACATTGTGCTCAATATTTGAGACATAAATACATAGCAAATTTTGTTAAGGAAGTTTAGGGATAAATACTAAATTCCTTCCATTTTGTTCAATGGAAAGCTATTGCTTTATTAGATGTAAAGTGGAAAAGTTCTAAGAATCATAGTGTATTCACTACATTAACAGACTAGAGGAGAAAAATCATATAATAGTCCAATAAAATCAGATAAAGTGTGTGTTAAAATTCAAAAACCATTCATGATTTAAACAACAATAAAACAAATTTGAAATAGGGGCGAACCTCCTTAATCTTATAAAAGAATCTAAAAGATGTCTATAGCAAGCATCCTACTCGATGATGAGATGTTGCAAGCTTTCCCGCTGAGAACAGGAATAAGAGAAGGATGCTTACTATCTCATTGCTTCTATTCACCATTGAATTGGAGGCTTGAGCCAGATAGTAAGGTAAGAAAGAGCAGGAAAAACTATTAATATAAGGATTGGAAGGGAAGAAATGAAACTATCACTTGTAGACAATGTAATTATGCATGTAGAAAAATTCTTTTAATTCAGGTAAATTATTAGAATTAGTGAGTTTAGTGAAATTGTTGGATTTAAGGTCAAATACAACAGCCAATTAAAATAAAATGAAGTTAAAAAAGATATCTTTAATAATAGCACTTAGAAAATATCAAATAGGAATAAATTTAAAAGATGAAGAGGAACTCTACATAGAAAATATAAAACATTATTAAGAGAAATTAAAGAAGATCTAAATAAATGAAGGAATATAATGGGTCTGTTCCACATTCCTCAGAGAAGACCCTGTTGTTCACGATCTTGTGATTAAAGCTAGGGAATCAAAGTCAGTCGAGTGATTGTGTGCTGGATAGTGTTTTTATGTAGTCGCCCACTGACTCCGTCGGTGCCATTCTGGCTTTCTACCCGTCTTGTTTGTAGTGAACTGATGTGTGTCTTTCTCTTACCAGACTGTGACCATAGATAAACTGCAGGGAAGTTCTGTTAGTGTATCTACTGAAGATGGTTTGCTGAAAGCCAAGTATCTTTATACAGATTCGTCATTTCTATCTTCTGCTGCTGGGGATATTACATTAGGAAGTGTTCATGGTAAGATGAAAAAGGCCTAATACGGCTCAGACTTTCCACATAACTAAATTTTAAGAGATGACTCTGTTTCTCTGTACTTGAAGAAAGATCTGCCATCAGGAAGCTGGTTGTCTAAATAATTAATTGCAGACTAACTGTCTTTTAAAAAACCCACCAAATAAAATGACTCAAAGCTATTTAATTTTATTTTGGCAAGAAATTGAATATTATGCTGTTATCTAGGAAGCTAATAATAATACTGATTTTTAATGCATTTCCTTATAAAAGGAAACAAACAAGAAAATATGTGCAGGAGATATTCAGAGGGAAGCACAAGAAAATAAAAGTGGTGTTAAAAATAAAGATGGGTTCTGAGTGGTTGCTTTTATGATAGGGAAGCTAAGGATTAAATAAATTAATGAAACATTTGTGGAATCAAATTATAGCAACTCAGTGATACTAATTTTGGTTAAAATGCTGTATGTGTATTAGTACTGGTACCAGGTCCTCTCAGTACCCTGCCATTTTCCGTTTTCTTTGATTAAATATCATCTTATGACTTTCAAAACATGTCTCTGCAGACAAGTAATATTACTTAGTTAATTTTTGTATCTTTGAAAGAAAAGAAGAGGATAACGGTGAAGTAGTAGGCAAAGGGCATGCTGGTGTTCAGTGTCACTCAGCATGCTTCTTCAATTTCCACATGCAGATGATTCCAGTCCAGGTACGTTGGCT